>NC_090838.1:31173000-31784500 GCF_028021215.1 Eschrichtius robustus
TAGGGGCTTTTTCTTGCATTCATCTGGAAAAATCTTATCCTGATGTAGAACATTCAAGCTCCACTGCCTACAAAGAAGCTAAAATCTTTCTTCTGAGTTGTTGCCCCTGAGACTTCAGTCTCACCTTGTCTGAAGCATAAAATGCAGGCTTAATTTTGTTTTCTTTTCCTTAAAATGTAGAAAGCACTTCAGGTCAAAGAACTGGAGAGAATGTGAATGCTGACTCTATATTATGTTTTTAGTTATTTTTGGTTTCCTTCTGTCCTTACTTTACTGTGGACTTTTTCCCCATTCATCCCCTTACCCCCTGGGTATCGTTCTGACCTTGAAGGAACAGCTTCTTAACCTACCTACAGCCATGAGAGGCCCACCAGATTCTCACTACCATGGAATTCTATCGGGAGTCAAGATTTTCCAATCACAAGTCCGAGGGGCCTTCCTGGGTAACTTGGGCTCCATGCTGCCTCCTCAGAGGCCCCATGAACCACCCAAGATGGCTGGTTGTCAGTGTCACCCTTTTCCTTTTCCAGCCAACTATCTTGGAAAGAAAGGAAAAACAAAACCAGACCTCTTTGAACACACCCATTTATTTCCCAAATAATTCTGTTTAATGAATTCCCTATTAGACCAAATCTAATGCGCTGAAATTTCTGCCAAGCATGTCATTCTGCACAAAAGGGGTTTGAAAATAGCCAGAAGCTAGTTCAAGGAGAGAACATGTGAAGGGACTCGATGAGGAGTTTCCCATCCATGGCCGGAGGTCCACCACTGCCTCGCTGTGTGCAGATTTGGGCTGAGCTATGCATCACATTGTTCACGTAAAGAAAAAGCAACTGTTCTCCCCGAGTGCCCATTCCCTGCTCCGAATGGCTGCGATCAACAGCCCCAAGACCCTAATTGCCACAGCCTATTAGAAATAATGAGACTTACATGGCAGAAGCCAAGGGTAAAAGCGACATCTCACAACACAAAAGGTTAATATCAACATATACTGCTAGTGAGTGCAAAGGGCACATCAACTGGTGACTCATTACTGGGGTTTGACCCATGGGGAAAGTGTCATTCAGCAGAGAGGCTTTCTCAGGATGTGACAGCAAAAGTTACAAAAGATAAGGACTTGCCTGTGGAACACGCTCAACTAATGAGAGCTGAAAATTGTTTGAAATATCCCAATGACCTCACAGATGGGGGATGCTGATTAAGGTGGCTACGTGAGGCTCCTTTCTTGTCTGACAGCCCATTGAGGAGCTTTGGTGAGATGTGACTAACAGGCCGTGAAGGTGTCTCCATCTTCTCCGACATGGTCCGTGCTTTGGGCAAAACAAACACGAAAAATAAGTCCAAATTGACACGCATGTTTGAGTGTAGTTTCCAGAGACATGTTTTGGGAAAAGAGCACTGGTGGGGCCGTCAGCTAGGATTTCTTTATGGCCAAGGGGTTTTGTGACTCCTTGCGTGACTAATCGCATGACTGCGCTGGGGGTGAGCCAACGGCAAATTTAGGTCTTGAACACTCGACAAAACAACCCCACTGTTCTGTGGGTGAAATTCTATGGAGCTTCATGTGTAATTAAATGAAAGTCTCACAAGGGTCTACACCTTAATCATTCTCAATGCTTACATGCGGCACAAAGGAAGGATTTTTTTGCCACATCAGAACGCCTCCATGGAACAATGGAGAAATGGAATCAGATTTTTGTTTGCTTTGTCCAACAAAGCATTTCACAGAAGAAACATTCACAGAGACATTTCACAGAAGAAACCCTGAAGTTCTCTGGGTCTTCATTTAATGCCTGGGACTTTGAAAAGAGACCACTTTTATGGATGCCCTGCCCCTATCTCCTACTAGAGATGAGGATGAGGACGCATCTCAGACTGTTCATCTCAACTGTTTCTCCAGCAAAACCAGAAGTAATACCTGCTCATTTGCCACCTCATTTAAAATGACAAGAATCACTCACGTCTTGCAAAAATAGTCACATCGCCTCATAAAAAGAACTTATCACTGGGTTAAATAAAATTATACAAGGGTTTTTATAATAACATTTAGGAAAAAATTTCTCAAGCTTTCCTAACTAGTTGTACTAGTTATCAATTGCCTCATGACAAGTTATCACAAAGCACAGTGGCTCAAACAACAATTAACTTTTATTATCCCACATAGTGGGCAACCTCATAAGGTTGCAGTCAAGATGACGACCAGGGCTGTGATATCATGTGAAGGCTTGTCTGGGGCTGGAGGATTCACTTTCAAGCTGGCTCACTCCCATGTCTGGCAAATTAGTGCCTGCTGTATTACAGAGGCCACATTTCCTTGCCACTCAGCCTCTCCGTAGAGCTGAGTGAGTGCCTTTAGGACATGGCAGCTAGCTTCCCCCAGAGCAATAATCCAAGAGAGAGAAAGATGGAACTTTCATGTCATAGCCTCAGAAGTCATGTACCATCATATCCACAATATCCTAGTGATTACACAGGTCAGCCCAATTCAGTGTGGGAGGGGACTACCTATGGGTATGACTCTCAGGAGGCAGGAATCTTTGGGTACCATCTTGCCTCGATATTTAAAATATTAAAAGTATGCCAGCCTGGGGCTTCCCTGGTGGCACAGTGGTTGAGAATCTGCTTGCCAATGCAGGGAACAAGGGTTCGAGCCCTGGTCCGGGAAGATCCCACATGCCACGGAGCAACTAAACCCGTGCACCACAACTACTGAGCCTGCGCTCTAGAGCCCGTGAGCCACAACTACTGAGCCTGCACACCTAAAGCCCACACTCCGCAACAAGAGAAGCCACCGCAATGAGAAGCCCACGCACCGCAACGAAGAGTAGCCCCCGCTCGCCACAACTAGAGAAAGCCTGCTCACAGCAATGAAGACCCAACACAGCCAAAAATAAATAAATAAATTTATAAAATAAAAAATAAAACTTTACCAGCCTGATTAAAAGATACGAAGAATATGGTTGTTGATCTAATCAATTGGAATTCTACAAAAGAGACAAAAGCAAAGAAACCCACAGTAAATTTTCTGAGGAAAATATATTCCATTTGACAAAAAACATTTTTTTCTTACACTAACTAATATATGTTTATATGTTATGCCTGTAAGGCCAAAATGAAGAGATGAATTAAGAGATTATTCAAAAGAGGCTGATCTTGGTAGATTCTTAAAAAACAAGGTTTTTTTGTAAAACAACTTACTATCTTTTGACTCAAGAGCAGGATTTTTGACCTAAAGCATCTAGAAAATTTCAGAGTTGCCCTTTTTCAGTAGATATCTATGGACTAGTCTACAATCATTCACCAATGCGCCAGGTATGGAGAATTTGAGAGTAACAAGATGGAGAAAATCTAAAGTGGCTAATTCTAGAATCCATTTTAGGGAGAAACCCACCTCTTTAGGAAAATAGACTTGATAAACCTTTTTAGGAAAAGTGAGTCCCTGTGAGTACGAATGTGGCCAAGGTTTATATATGTTCTATATTTATTAGAACTAAACTGATTTATAAAATTTATCAATATTTTATTTCATAAAATAAATTCTTATTCAAACACTTGATGAACCAGTTTAAAAGAATCAACTTTTCTTATCTCTCTGTAAAAAAAAAAAAAAATATGTGGTAGACCTGTTCATCTGGTTTGGCATTATCACAAAATTAGATGTTCCATCCTTTCATTTATATTTAATTCCATTTTCTGAATCAGAATCAGCATTTTCTTAGACTGCTTTTGTTTCATTTCACTTCCAGCATCAACACTAGAAGTTGGTTTTCTTTTCTAGGTGATTTTTCATCAAAAAATTAGAATTTTCTATAACACAGATGAACTTACCTACGAAACAGAAACAGACTCACAGACGTAGAGAACAGTCTTGTGGTTGCCAAGGGTGAGGGGAGGTGGGGGAGGGATGGATTGGGAGTTTGGGATTAGCAAATGCAAACTATTATGTTGATATATAGAATGAAAATACAAGGTCCTACAGTACAGCCCAGGGAACTATATATAATATCCTGTAATCAACAATAATGGAAAAGAACATGGAAAAGAATATACATATGTATGTATAACTGAATCACTTTGCTGTATACCAGAAACTAACACAACACTGTAAATCAACTATACTTCAATAAAATAAATTTTTTTAAAAAGAAGGAAAAAAATAGAATTTTCATTACCTCATAGGAGTTATTAAATGCACATTAATGAGTAGAGAACCCTAGGACAGATTTAATAGGTGAATTCTAGGTAGTTAGCTGGCCTCACCCACAACTTCAAGACTCAAATTCCTGGAAAACTACTCTATGTTGTGTGTCTTCAGGATCACACGTGAAGAATCAAAGTCACAAATGTTAAATTCACACATACCAAGAGTCTACTGTATATCTTTTAAAGTAATAAAAGAGCTATTTATTTATAAGTAACAATTCAAACACTATTAACATTGTTCATTTAATAGATCCACATATATTATACAGAGCTAAAACTTAGGTCCAAACAACCATCAACACATATTAGTCTCTCCTTTCATTGAAATATTTGAAGTAAAGATTATCTAATTAGTGATGTAGTTGTAATAGTAATAGAATGTTCTCAGCACAATTAATGGAAATCATGAAGTCAAGAAAAAGGCACATTTAGGTAAGGTAATAAGGTTAGTATTGGTCATTTAGGTTTGAGGTACTTGTACATGAAAATGTAAAGAGGTCCAACAAGAAGGTATCAATATGGACCTGGACTAGCTCAGCTGATGGGCTGAGAATGAAAATAATCCTATGCTGGGAGGGAGGATAGTAGAAAGACTAGAATAAAAGTCACTGGTAAATCCAGCAAGAATTTTGAAGAGCCAGAATCCAAGCCCAGATCTATTAAATACAAAAGTGTATATTTTTTCACTCTTTGGAATAAAATCCAAGAAAGTTTGTATAGCTCACAGGAATGAGTCAGTTTCAAGGTCACAGGCCAAGCATTTAAATTTTAGGCTATTTCTCTTTGCTTATGAGGTAAACAAGCCTAAGCTATTACTGTTTCTTTGGCTCTAAGGCCTTATCATAAAAAACAAAAATGGTTATTTATGAAAATACACTACCTGCTATAACAAAGAGCTCCAAAATCTCAGTGATTTTCATATTAAAATTTAATTCTGCTCACACAAAGTTCAGTGTGAACACCCCTGGTGGAGTAGCTCTCCTATTCTCCAAGTGGTGACTTGGAGATCCAAGCTCCTTTCATTCTTGGGTTGTCACCTTTCGACATGAGACTTTCAAGGTCACCATAAAAGGTAATAAAGCATGGGGAAGGCACATGCATACTCAGCCACCTCAACCTGGAAGCTCACATTCTACTGACCGGAACTAGTTGCACAGCCCCACCTGGATGAACGGAGATGAGTAAATGTCATTTCTAGCTGGGCAGCCACCTCCCAACAGTATTCTGCCCTGTGGAAAGGAAGCATGAATTATTATCAGCTAGCTGTCTCTGCCACAGTTTGTTTGATTTTTCGTTTGCTTTTTACATCAAAGAATGATTTGCATTAATTAAATAAAACAAAAAGGTTATTAGAGCACTGTTTTTTTTTAATTTATTTTTTTAATTTTCTTGGCCGCGTTGCGCGGCTTGTGAGATCTTAGTTCCCTGACCAGGGATTGAACCTGGGGTCACAGCAGTGAAAGTACCAAGTCCTAAACACTGGACCGCCAGGGAACTCCCCTTGGGCACCTCTTTTAAATAAAAATATTAGTTACAGCACTTTGCAGTCATAGAATGGCTTCTCACATACTTTAGCTCATGTGGTTCTCATGGCAATCCAATGAAAAAGGTGTTATATCAGACCCCAAAAATGGCTATTGTCCACTATGCTAGTTCCAGTTTTATGTTCCTGTATTGGACAATGTGTTATCATGCTTCATTTGTCAACATGTTTCTAAATATAATGGATATTTAGAAACTACAACAACGTAAAAAATTGAACAATTGAGGAGGACAAAGATAGGATATGAATTAAAACCTGAGCATGTGATAAATTTGCTTTCAGTGAAGAAGATGTAGAAGAAGAAAAGGAAGGAGGAGGAGGAGGAGAAAGAGAAAGAAGAGAATTTTTTCCAACTTTTCACACCAACAGTTAAACAATAACTGTGAGATTCATGATGGTTTAACGTTAATGGCAAAATATTTTGTCTCCTACCCCAACTTCTCTGACTTAAATAAATGGAGAAACATAGCATGTTCGTGGATTAGAAAACTCTATAGTATTAGAATGACAATGCTGCCCAAATTCTCCCCAAGATTCAACATAATCCCCATCAAAATTCCTATAGAAATTTTTGCCGAAATTGACAACCCCATGAGCCACAAATATTGAGCCCATGCACCGCAACTACTGAGCCTGCGCGCCTAGAGCCCGCGCTCTGCAACAAGAGAAGCCACCGCAATGAGAAGCCTGCGCACCGCAACGAAGAGTAGCCCCCCCCTCGCCGCAACTAGAGAAAGCCTGCGCGCAGCAACGAAGACCCAATGCGGCCAAAGATAAATAAATAAATAAATTTATTTTTAAAAAAGTGATATGAACTGACTCCTCACCAAAGAATAGATGTAAATAGCCAATAAATACATGAAAAGATGTTCAACATCGTTAGTCATCAGTTGTGACATATGTATAACAATGCAAATTAAAACCACAGTGTGATACCACTACACACCCATTAGTTTGACTAAGATTAAACAGATTGAATGTATCACCAAATGAATGAATATGAAATGAGTGAATATGTTGAGGAATTGAAACTCTTATACCCTGATGATAGGAATATAAAATGATACAAGCACTGCCAAAACAATTTGGCAGTTTCTTAAAAGATTAATATACACCTATCATGTGACAAAGCCATTTCACTCCTAGGTATTTAACCAAAAGAAATAAAAACATATTTACACAAAGATTATGCATGAACGTTCTTAGCAGGTTTATTTGTAAAAGCGAAAAATTGGAAACAATCCAAATATCTATCAACAGGTGAACGGGTTAGTAAATTATAGTCTATCCATACAGTGGAGTACTACTCATCAATTAAAGGGATGAATTATCAATACATACAACAACATGGCTGAACCTCAAAATCACTATGCTGAATAAAACAAACTAGGCAAAAATAGACACCTGGGCTCAAGTCCCAACTCCACTTGGCTATGCAACATTGAGCAAGTGACTTAATATCTACCTGCTTTAGTTTTCTCACCCATTAAATAGGAATAAGAATAATAATAATTGCTACCTCTTACTGAGCTCTTACTATGTTTCAAGGTCTTTACTTTCAATATCTCATTTAATCCTGTAAACTCCATCATATTTGAGATAATGCACGTTTAGTACTTACCATTATATGCAATAAATTGTAGTCATTATTATTACTTTCTTACTAATTTCTTATTAATAATAAATGAATCAATACATGTTGATATATGTTTAACACAATAGATTAGTTTTTTCTGTTTTTGAACGTAAATGGAATCATATTTATGTATTTTGTGACTGCCTTTTTTCATTCATTATGTGAAAGACCCAGCGGAATGCCCTGTAGAGAGATAAAAAGATGAATAAGACAGAGGCCCTATCCTCCAGATTCTTATAATCTAGAATTGGAAACAAAACATATACACAGATAACTATAGCACAGGATAGCAATAACTAGAAGCAAATATGTATTATAAGAGAGGGTCGTGGAAAAATCTCATAGAGAAAATAGTGCTTAAGCTGAGCCTAGAAGGATGGTGGCACCTCACCAGGAAAAGCTGCTGCGGATAAAGAAACTCTGGACATAATAGCACAGAGAAAGAAAGCAGGAGCATTGAGAACAACAGCAAATAGTGCATCATTAGTGGAGCACAGGTTGTGTGAAAGCATGTGTGAGCAAGGAAGGTCAGATCCTGGAAGGTCTTGGATAGCAGGCAAGGAGTTTGGACTTCATTCTGAATACATTAGGGTACTTTGGTGTGTCTTGAGCCAAGGAGTGGTATCGTGTTGTGTGTAAGCAGGATTACTATGGCAGCGATATGGCCAAAGGAGAGCTGAGAGGTGGGAAGAGTGACTTAGAAGCTTTTGTGATGAGCTAAGTGGGGCCTGAACAGAGATGGTGGTTGAAAGAATGACAGGTACGTAAGAATTGATTTTAAGGTAGCATCAAATTGAATAGTGACTAATTAAATTGGACCAGAAGAGAGAAACAAATCAAAGGGACTCCAAAGTGGCAAACTTGCTTGACTGGAAAAATGGAAAGACCATTATTAGAAATACAGAAGTCAAGAATAAAAGGACATTTGAACAGGATAAAAGGAGTGCTAACAAGAAAGGGGGAAAATGAATATTTAGATTACATTAAAATTAACAGTTCTTTTCATCCAAAAAACACCATTAAGAGAATGGAAAGCAAACCACAGAGTGGTTGAAATATCTAACAAAGGAATCATCTCCAGGATATATAAAGAACTGGTACAAATCAATATGAAAAAAACAAACAACCCAATAGAAAAATGGACAGAAAGACATGAATAGGTACTTCACAGGATGCTCTGCAAATGGGCAATAAGCATATGAAAAGTTGCTTAACTTCGTTAGTCACTGGGGAGATATAAATTAAAGCCTTAATGAGATAACATTGCACACCTACCAGAAATAACTAAAATTTAAAAAAAAAAAAACAGGCAATACCAAATATTGGCAAAAGTGTGGACCAATTGGATTTTCATACATTGCCGGTAGAAAGGTCAGTTGGTATTGGTATAGCCACTTTGGAAAACTGTTCAGCAATATCTACTAAAAATGAACACGTATCCAGAGACCCAGCAATTCCATTCCTAAGCAGAACAGAAGAGAAAAGCATATGTCCACCAAAAAAACTTACAAGAATGTTTAAAGCAGCATTATTCATATAACAGCCTGAAACTGGAAACTACCCAAATGCCTTTTAACAACAGAATGGATTTTAAGAAATATGGTATATTTGCATAATGGAATATTATTTATTAATGAGAATGAATCAACTATCTCTACATGTAACAACTTGGAATGATATTATAAACATGATGCTGAATGAAAAAAGACAGTCACAAAATACATAAATATGATTCCATTTAAGTTCAAAAACAGAAAAAACTAATCTATTGTGTTAAAAATCAGGATAGTGGTTATTTGGGGGTGTTTATTTGGGGTAGTGACTAGAAGGGGGCAGGAGGGGCATATCTGGGGGTGCTGGTAATGTTCTGTTTCCTGATCTTGGTGCAGGTTACAATGGTGCGTTCCCTCTGTGAAAATTCCTTGAATGTGAATAAACTTCTGTTATACATTAATAAAAAATGTATTCCTAAAAAAAGCAAGTTTGGGGGTTAGATGATGCAGTCAGAATTAGAAATGATAAGTTTTGTGGAAATACAGATATTAAACAAGGAGGAAATGTGGGTCTATGTTAGGAGTTAACAGGATGTTACTGGAGATAAATGCATTTGTCATTCATTACAATAGTCATAGATAAAGATAAAGAGAAAGGAGAGAGAAAACTAAAGAAAGAATCTTGGGGAATGTTTACCCATAGGTGTTGGAAAAAGAAAAATAGAGAAGAAAACAGATAGAAAAGGATCAAGAAATGAATGCACATAAGCCAACCCAGAAGAATGCTTCATAGAGAGAAGAGGGGCAGCTGATCAGCAACTGCAGATGCAGGACAGGGAATTCCCTGGTGGTCCAGGGGTTAGGACTTGGTGCTTTCTCTGCTGTGGGCCCAGGTTCGATCCCTGGTCAGGGAACTAAGATCCCACAAGCCATGTGGCACGGCCAAAAAAATTTTTTTAATAAAATAAAATTTAAAAAAAACAAATGCAGCACAGTGGTTAAGAGCATGGGCTTTGGGGCTTCCCTGGTGCTGCAGTGGTTGGGAGTCCACCTGCCAATGCAGGGGACACGGGTTCAAGCCCTGGTCTGGGAGGATCCCACATGCCGCAGAGCGACTGGGCCCGTGAGCCACAACTGCTGAGCCTGCGCGTCTGGAGCCTGTGCTCCGCAACAAGGGAGGCCGCGATAGTGAGAGGCCCGCGCACCGCGATGAAGAGTGGCCCCCGCTTGCCGCAACTAGAGAAAGCCCTCGCACAGAAACGAAGACCCAACACAGCCAAAAATAAATAAATAAATAATAAAATAAAATACATTATTAAAAAAAAAAAAAGAACATGGGCTTTGGAGCCAGAGTTTCTGGGTTCGATTTGGAGCCAGAGTTTCTGGGTTCGAATCCTCCATTTCCTTGTCTGTAAAATGGGGCTACAAATGGACATTACCTCATTGGGTTAATGCATCTGAACAGTGGCTAACGGCCAGTGATCTGGAGAGTTCCAGGAGGATGAGAAAAGTGTGAGAAAAGGCTGCTTGATTTAATAGTTAGGACTTGAGATGTTAGCAGAGTAATGGCAGGGGGAGGGCAGAAGCAAGATTCCAAAGTATGGTGAGAAAATAGATTTCAGAAAGAGTGAACCAGTGACGAGCAACCAGTGCCCAAAAGGCCACAAGTGGATCCTCCAGCTTTCTAGCGCGACACTACTGCCAACCTCTCCAGTTCCCAAGTATTCATTCACTCACATTCCAGCCAGGAGGGTGGAGGCCAGAGGTTGGCCAGGTTCCGCATTAGGCAGAGACCTCCAGGCATGTGGCCCAGAAAGAATCATTGGTTTTCTCAGTTGCCTAGAAGTTTGAAAGCAGCCATAACTATCCTACAGAAATAATGCTTGGGAGGAGTTCCTGTTTCTCAGATTAAGAAGCCTCCCCAACAAAACCCACCCAGGAAGGAGAGGAGAGCCCTGGACGATTGTCCACAAAACACCAACTCAACGGTTCCATCTCAAGTTTCTTTTCCAGTGGGCCACTGATTGGCTGCCCAAGGGATAAAATGCATATGATTTGGCAAAAGACACAAACCCACTTCTGAAAAATAAAGACAAAAAAAAAACAACCTTAAAAGCAGCCAGAGAAAACTGACACTTTATCTATAGGGAGGAAATCATTAGGATGACAGCACACATTTCTCTCTTCAAAAATCATGGAGGCCAGAAGAAAGTGTTACAATATATTTCAAGTGTAGAAAGAAAAGAATTGTTGACACAGAATCCTATATCCAATGAAGGTGTCTTTCAGGAATGAAGGGAAAAATAAGACACTCTCAGATGAAGGAAAACAGAATTTGTTGCTGAAAGACCTATACTAATGGATAGATAAAGGAAGTCTTCTAAACAAAAGGGAAATGGGGAAAAAAAGGAAACTTGGAACATCAGGAAGGCAGGAAGAACTCAGTAAGTAAAAATGTGGGTAAATATAATAGATTTTCCTTCTTTTGAGTTTTCTAAATTGTTTGATATTTGGAGAAAAATTATAACACTGTCTGATGAGGTTCTAGATGTACATACAGAAAATATTTAAGACAAGTATAAGAAGGTAAAGGGACATAAATGGAAGTAAAGTTTCAATACTTCACTCAAACTGGTAAGATGACACTAGTAGCCTGTGATGCGTTATATATACATAATGGAACACCTAGAACAAGCCACTTTAAAAGAGATATACTTTAAAATACTACATATAAATCAATATAGAATTCTTTAGAATATTCAAGCATTTCATAATAAGGCAGGAAAATGAAAACAAAGACATGAAAAACAGAATAAGCAGAAAACAAAATGGCACATTTAAGCCCTAAAACATCAATAATTCCATGAAATGTAAATGGTTTAAATACACCGATTAAAAGAGATTGGCAGAGTAGATTAAAAAACATGACCCAACTGTAATCTGTCTACAAGAAACTCACTTCAAACATCCTATAGGCAGGTTGAAAGCAAATCACACATGGGGTGTCACTACACGCCTATCAGAATGGCTAACATAAAAAACAGTAATGATGCCAAACGCTGGCAAGCACGTGGAGAAACTAGATGACTCAGACACTCGTGGTGGGAACGTAAAATGGTACAGCGACTCTGGAAAACAACTGGACAGTTTCTAAGAAACTAAACACTTAGTTTTCTTGTAAAACTAATCTATCATACACCTCAGCAATCGCACTCTTGGGCATTTATCCCAAAGAAAGGAAGGCTTATGTTCACACAAAGGCCTGTATACAAGTGTTTATAGTAGCTTCATTCATAATAGCCCCAAACTGGAAACAACTCAGATATCCTTCAATGGATGACTGCTTTAAAAAAAACAACAACTGTGGTACATTCATATGATGGAATACTACTCAGCAATAAAAAAATAATACACTACTGATACCCACAACAACCTGGATGAATCTCCAGAGAATCATGTTGAGTGGGAAAAGCCAATCCCTAAAAGTTACATACTGTGTGATTCCATTTATATACCATTCTGAAACTATAAAATTATAGAAATGGTGAACAAATTAGTGGTTGCCTGGGACTAAGGAGGGGGTGAGGGTGAGAGGGAAGTGTGTGTGGCTATAAAGGGGCAACATGAGGGATCCTCGTGGTGATGGAAATGTTCTGCATCTTGACTGTATCACTGTCAGTGTCCTGGTAATAGGATTGCATTATAGTTTTCAAGATGTTACCTCTGGGAGAAACTGAGGAAAGGGCACATGGGATCTCTCAGTATTATTTCTTACAAGAGCATGTGAATCAATAATTGTCTTAAAAAGCGTTTCTTACGTCACACTCTTTTTTGTAACAAACACTTGATACTGAGAATAACATATCCAAACCTTCAAGAATCCCCAAATATCAGAAAATGGATGTGCACCTACAGGCCTGCTCCCACATCACACTTCCTCTGGAATCACAGGTCCGCTGGAACATCTTCAGTTCACCTCACTACATTTTCAACTTTTGCTGGAGTTTTACCCTTCCCTTTATGTTTATTTCCACAGAGCCGTCCTTATTTCCCAGAGTCACTGCACCCAAGGACGAATCAAGAGCCGTGGATCTGCTTCAGGGGGCAGCAGATGCCAGGTCTTGGGATGCTCAAATCTTGGCAGAAGAATGCCAGATTGCTGCAAGCATTAGTGAGGACCATAGTGCCAAATCTGGAGATGTCTAGGGCATGCCACGCCACTTTCTCTTTTCTGCATGAAAAAGAGGGGTCATTAATATCTATTCAGAAGTGCCAAAAACATATATGATGGCAGAGAGCAATTATTCAAAGGTGAAGACAATGAAGGCCTTCTGTTTATGGCATGATTCTCTCAATCTGAAGTTTGAATATTTCAGGGTAGAGCTACATCCTAGACCTTCATCTCACACCATTCAACCTGCAAGTTAAACATTAATCACACCCCGCTGAAAGCTCCTTACATTTACGTAAGGTGTTGTCTTAGACAGCTCGGGCTGCTAGAACAAAAATACCATAGACTTGCAACCTTATCCACAAGAGAGATTTATTTCTCACAGTTCTAGAGACAGGAATTCCAAGATCACGGTGCCAGCATGGTTTGGTTCCGGTGAGAGCCCATTTCCTGGGTTATAAACAGCTGTCTTCTCACTGTAGCTTCACGTGGTAGAAGCGGCTAGAGAGCTCTCTGGGGTCTCTTTTATAAGGGCACTAATCTCAGCCGCTTTCTAGATATTTATTTTTATACGAGAAAAACCAGGATCTGTGTCCTGCTGCTGTCAGAACCTCACCATAGCATCCAGAGGGGTGATACTTGCTGGTGGCAATAGGGAAAAAAATGAATGATTCTCCCTCCTGACTCACACTGACTGGGGGTGGGGTTCTCAGCAGGAGCAGCTCAGAAAGACTGCTTAGCGGGCACCCAGGGCAGCTGTTCATAGGGCCCCATGGCTGTTTCTGAAGGCCCTCTGAGCACCTCCCCAGCTGAAGTCCCAGCTGGACGCCAGAGCTGTTTTTTTAACCCTAACAAGATCTGTCATTAAACGTTACCGGAGCCTGACTTTGCCTCTTTCCCTCCGGGCCTTGCTAGTGGAGGTCAAAGGTCACATCATCCTTCCACACAGGCTCCTGGGCCTCCGGCTTTTGTTTGCCAGACCTCATAGTGATGATGAGCAAGCATCTTGGTCCTTGGAAGACACACAAGAAACCAGCGAACCATGGTCTTTAACGAACGGGGCCCCTCCAAAGCCAGCCGGTAACAACCACTTATGATATTTACAGCTTTCTGTCCGTGCAGATTAAACATAGGGAACGAAAAATGGAACTCTTTTGTCTGGTAAACTTACGTCATTCCTTGTTAAGACAAATTGCGAACAAACCTAGATTTTGTTGGGAAACAACTTTTGCTTCTAAAGACAGTCTTGGATGATGATGGGAGTGTTTCTGGGGACAAGGACATCCTGTACAATATTATTCTTAAGTGACAGTGTTCTATGATAATTTCATAAACGCTTTAGCTGTATTGTTTTCTAGCAACAGACTATATTTTGGCCAACAGCAATATTTCTCACTCGTTCATTGGCAATTATTGTTGAAACAGATACCTTGTGGGTGCATTCCTCAGCAGAGAAACAACACCAAAGCAACAAGAGCTTGGCAGCCTGAGTTATCACTTTTTGTTTGAATTATGGACATTTTTCTAAAGATAAATCAGCACTTCGGGTGCTGAGGTCGAGGAAAGTGTTCAGTTTACTGTCTTTGCAATCTGAGAACCATGGCGTTAAGGGCAATGGATTTTGGCAGAGAAACTTTTTTTTTTTCAAAGAAGGCATATGTGCAAGCCCAATATGTCGACTTAAACCCAGAAGTGCTTTGATTCAAACCAAGTAGGAGACTCGAGCTCACCTGGCCAGCAACCCTACTCCTCATGCCCACCCTAACCCACTGCCCCCACCAATGGGGTCCCCCAAAGAGGCTCTGTAGAGTATGGCTTGAAAACCACAGGTCTGTCAAATGTGCCTGCACTGGTTGCTAGAAGACCTTGATGCCTAATAGACCTGCAAAGCCGTGTGAGCTTGGGGAGGCTCCATGGTCTCACTGTGTCTGGCTTTCTCATCTGGTAAATATGGATCCCTTATTCCACCTGCCCAATGGGGCTGGAATGGATTCGGAATAGTGAGGAAAATCTGTCCATAAGCCCATGGCACCCCACCACTGCCCATAAGGGTTGTTTCTTTTTTTTTCTTTTTTCTTTTTTTGCCCACAGCAATCGAACCCATGCCCCCTGCAGCGAAAGCACGGAGTCCCAACCACTGGACCGCCAGTGAAGTCCCCTAATGGTTGTTTCTTAAAATAACTTTATATAAGTCACCCAATGAAAAAATACAGCTCAATGGTTTTAATATATTCACAGAGGTTTACGACTATCACCACAGTCAATATTAAAACATTTTCATCTTTGCTGTGCAAAAGCTTTTAAGTTTCATTAGGTCCCATTTGTTTATTTTTGGTTTTATTTCCATTTCTCTAGGACATGGGTCAAAAAGGATCTTGCTGTGATTTATGTCATAGAGTGTTCTGCCTATGTTTTCCCCTAAGAGATTTATAGTGTCTGGCCTTACATTTAGGTCTCTAATCCATTTTGAGTTTATTTTTGTGTATGGTGTTAGGGAGTGTTCTAATTTCATTCTTTTACATGTAGCTGTCCAGTTTTCCCAACACCACTTACTGAAGAGGCTGTCTTTTCTCCATTGTATATTCTTGCCTCCTTGGAATCTAAAAAAAAATAAACGGTTCTGAAGAATCTAGGGGCAGGACAGGAATAAAGACGCAGACATAGAGAATGGACTTGAGGACACGGGGAGGGGGAAGGGTAAGCTGGGACGAAGTGAGAGAGTAGCATGGACATATATACACTACCAAATTGTAAAATAGATAGCTAGTGGAAAGCAGCTGCATAGCACAGGGATATCAGCTCGGTGCTTTGTAACCACCTACAGGGGTGGGATAGGGAGGGTGGGAGGGAGATACAAGAGGCAGGGGATATAGGGATATATGTATACATATAGCTGATTCACTGTGTTATACAGCAGAAACTAACACAACATTGTAAACCAATTATACTCCAATAAAGACGTTAAAAAAAAGAAGATATTTTTAAAGGAAAAAATAAATAAATTTTAAAAAATAAAACATTTTCATCACCCCGAAAAGAAACCCTGTTCTCATTAGCAGTCACTCACCATTTCTCCCCACCTCACATGCAGCCTCAGGCAACCACCAATCTAATTTCTGTCTGCACAGATTTACCTATTCTGGACATTTCATATAAATGGAATCACATAATATAGAATCCTTTGTGACTAGCTTTTTCCACTTAACATGTTTTCGGGGTTCATCATTAGTTCATTTCTTTTTATTGCAGAATAATATTCCATTGTATAGATATACCATGTTTTGTTTAGCCATTCATCAGTTGAAGGACACTTAGATTGTGCCCATGTTTCAGCTATTTTGAATAATGCTGCTCCGAACATAATTGAACATTAAAAACATGTACAAGTTTTTTGTTTTTTGTTTTTTTTTGTGGACATGTATTTTCATTTCTTCTGGATATGTACCTGGGAGTAGTTCTATGTTTAACCTATGGTAACTCTATATTTAACCTTTTGAGGAGCTGCCAGACTTTTCCAAAACAGCTACACCATTTCACATTCCCACCAGCAGTATATGAGGGTTCCAATCTCTCCACATTTTTGCCAACACTTGTTATTATTTGTCTTTTTGATCATAGCAGTCCTAATGGATACAAAGTAGTACCTCATTGTGATTTTGATTTGCCTTTCCCTGATGGCTAGTAATGTTGAACATCTTTTCATGTGCTCACAATTAGTCTTTATTTTTTAAGATAGTGGCAGGAAATTTAATAGTGTAAGATGTCAAGATAGATGAAACTCTGTAAGCATCAATTGTTTGCTATGTCTGTCAAGTATACTTCTCAGAGTTTTGAAGACCTGAAAATATTTTTACTTAAGTTATGGGAACTATCTATCTCCCCCAGCGCTCCCCGCAATTCACCTAACTTCATTACTATGCCCTGAACTGAACCAAACTCTATTGCAAAACATGTATTTCTACAAAACTCTGAAAAACAGATGAACTCCAAAATCGTGCCAATAATTCACTTTCTCAATAAATCCTAGCATGCCAGGTGACCTGAATTTCACAAGGCTGACACTCTGCAAAGCCCTAGAGTGCCATTCACAATGTCAGCTATGTGCCTGGAGCCCCCTGGAGCTGGGCAGTGCCCACCTTGTGAGGCAGCCTTTCCCAACACACCTCTAACAGGAAGTGTCCTTGAGAGTTGCTCTTTAGTCAAACATGGGAGTGATTTGCACTGACCTAAGGGGCATCTGCAAAATGGCCAAGTCGGGTGAAGGGCGGAGTGAGATCTGTTTTGTTCATCTAACTGTTGATTTCACAGCCTTGCTTGGAGCAATGGCCACCCCAGCATCCTCAGAAAGCTCTTTCTCAGCCACAGCCAGTTACTAAAGGCAGCTCTGTACAGAGGTTAGGAGAGAGCACTGGCTCTGGTACCCAACGAGTCTTGATGAAAGCACCTACCACCACCCGTCAGCTCTGCGATCTTACAAAGATTCCTTCATCATTCTGAGTCTCAGTTTCTTTATCTGTACAACTAATAATACATTGCTCAAAGAGCCGTGAGAATGAATAACACAGTGTATATACAGAATTTTGCAGCGTGCTTAGGACACAGTAGGTCCACAACAAATGTTGCTATTATTGTTATTTTTATTACCAACCATCCATTAATGCATAAGGATTTCTCACTTCCAGGTACTTACTTACACTTATGGTTTCCTCTGTCCAATATACTGTCCCATACGCTTTGCCCAAGTAATTCGTGTTAATCCTCTGACCTAGGTTTATAGGTACCTTCCCTGTACCACCAAGAGTAGGTGCCCCTTCCATGACCTCACAAGCACCCAATCTTACTCACAGTATGGTCACTATTACCCTGTCTCTAATTGCCTGTGTGCTTGTCTGCACCCTCCACTAGAGCCTGGGCTCCTGTACTTGCTGGGAATTTCATAAATATTTGTCCAGTTCTGCCTGTGCCTGGCTCTGAGTTACGGTCTCTTTGCCATCCTCAGTACCTCCATGAAAGGAAAAGAAAATAAGAGTGATTGAGTTCACCACGTGCCAGTACTGTCCCTATGTTAGTTCATATAATCCTAACAGAAGACTAGGTAAGGCAGGTATTCCTTGCTCTAAGGATAAGAAACGGTTGGCATGGGAGTTTAATTAACTTGATTAACTCACCTTAACTTGTCTAAGGTCCCACAGGCACCGGGCTGGGGTTGGCATCCAGAGTAGGTGCTTCCTGCACTATCCCCACAAAGATTCTCCCTGTCTTCTTTAAGATCTAGTTCCCAGTACTCCACAGGGCTCAACTCAGCTACTGCTGGTTTGGTGATGAGGAACCAGGAACCATGTTGTGGGGTGGGTGGAAGAACACATTTTTTCCCTTTATCCTTTATTACAAAAACACTCAGTTATTTATTAATATCTGTTCCATTTGTTTAACTGATTTTGAATGTTTAGAAGGAGGTGGAGCGAATCCTTTCTGGGGCCCTTTCTCAGGGAGGAGAGTTCGGGTAGGGTTAGAAACGGGGCTGAAGTCTGGAGATCAGGGATGGGTGCCTGGAGGCCAAAGATGGGGTGGACTGGCCAGAGGAAGGCAAAAGTTTGGTAGGAGACTGAAGACAAAAGCTCTGGTTGTGCATCTGACCAACCCTGCAAACCCCACACCCATTTTCTGAGAGGCTTCGTGGTTTGAGACGATCGCACATCTGTGGGTCTGCATGCCACAGCATCCTGGGACCTTCTCTGTGCTGTCCTAGCCCTGCTCAGCAGACAGGACTGTGCATGCAAAATTGCATGGAATTGTAAAAGCCTGGGGTTCAGGGGCAACCTCCCCTCCTTATCTGGAGACCCTTGTAGAGGTGGCTCCTCCCAGGGAAAGACTGTGGATATAAACAAGGACTCTTTTTTTTTTTTTTTTTTTTTTGGTCAAAATGAAGGACTCCAGAAGCAGCACATCAGCACATCTGTATTGGCAGTGCATCTGCTATGAGCCAGCATCTGCTTTGTGCAATGTGATTGTTAACGAACTGAAAAGGATCCCGCTGCTCTTATTTCCAGGGCACAGGAAGCAAAGTGAGGAATTTATTTGTTCCTTAGTTATTTTTTCAACAAATCCATATTGAGCACCTCCTCTGTGCAATGTAGAGTAGAAAAGTGGAATTAAGTTACGGTCTGTACTCTCTAGACAACGTGGGAGAAAAGGCAGTGTGGTTGAGGAATTATACCGTTGATGTGTCTCATGCATGTTGAGCACTCGGCAGGGGAACTTATATTCTGCAAACTATAAGACATTGTTGAGAGAATTTATAAGATCTAAATCAATGAGAAAACATCCATGTTTATGGACTGGAAGACTGAATATGGTTAAGAAAGCAATACTCCCCAAAATGATCTACAGATTCAATGCAATCTCTATCAGAATCCCAGCTGAATGCTAAAAATTCACATGGAAACAAAGGAAACCAGAACAGCCAAGACAAACTTAAAAGAGAACAAATTTGGAGGACTTACACATCCTGATTTTTTACACATCCAGAATTAAACCCATGTATCTACACAAAAACTTGTACATAAATGTTTATAGTGGCATTATTTACAATAGCCAAAAGGTGGAAACAACCCAAATGTCCACCAAGTGATGAATGGATAAACAAAATGAGTTATATCCATACAATGGAATTTTATTTGGCCATACAGAAGAATGAAGTACTGATACATACTATAACATAGATGAACCTTGAAAACAATATGCTAAGTGAAAGAGAGCAGTCACACATAACAAAACACATAATATTCCATTTATATGAATTGTCCAGAATAAGCAAATACAGAGAGACAAAAGTAAATTAGCTTAGTGTCAAGAGAAATGGAGAAACTGAAGTATGACAGCTAGTGGGTATGGAATTTAGTTTTGAGTTGATGAAATGCTCAAAAATTGATTGTGGTGATGCACAACTCTGTGAATACACTAAAACCATTGAATTGTACACTTTAATCGAGTCTGTGAATTATATCTCAATAAAGCTGTAACAAAAAAAGCCAGAAATGAACATTGCCTTAGAGCACTTTATGCTCTTTTTAAAAAATGTCTTCTAATCGCATCTAGCTAAATTGTACATTAGACCCCTTACATCCCACAGAAGGACAGAAGTGCACAGCACAACTGACTTCTCCTGGCTTCTGTACCTGTAAAAGGGGTGAGAAGAATGTCTGCACTATCTCTGACTTCAGTACTCAGAGTCTTACACAGGGTTTATCCATCATATGCAGTGGACTCCTGAGAGTTCCTGTTGTCTTGGGTGAAAAATGTAACAGGGTATTTTTGTGGTGTAACAAGGACTGCTGTTTCCAAAACACACTGCTTGGTACAGAACTCTGGGGGAAGGAGATGGAAAATGTTAATGGGCTCAAGATACTTCTAAGGAGGAAACTGACCAAGACTTACACCTTTTCCCTCGAGAAGATCAATGATATTAGACCTGTGTAACACAATGGGTTTTAACAGAGGTTCTCAGGCAAGAAAGGACACCAAAAAGAATCTCAACAAGAAGGAAGGAGAGTCTAGAACAGAGACTGCCTCAAGGGCAGGCTCTTGGTTCGGGTAGGGGTAGGGGTGCTTATAGAGCCCATCCAGGTATCCCTCATGGCCCCAAGACAGGAGCAGGCAGAATGATAAAGAACACCCAGGGTCATGGGCCTATAAGGTAGAGGGAGAGTCTGAAATTCCTTGAGAGGGGGAGTCTGGAATTCCTGCCCAGAATACACATAAGTATCTTGTACAAAATGGTATGACTGGTTTAGGATATGGTAAATGGTATGACTGGCTTAGGATATGGTATTGCTGGTTTAGGATACTGAGATCTCACACTTAAGGAAAACTCTGTCAGCAGGCAATTCTCCAATGCTGATTTTAATAAGGTGTTACCTCCTAATTATGTAAAGATGATTATCTTCCACTGAAGACAAATTAGCATTGTGATATTACTGGAAGCAGCATGAAATGGATATCAACTTCATTATTTCTGGGACAGAAATTAGAAATGGAATTAAAAGGTTTTTTTAATGTGGTCATTGCCATGACCACTACAGTTGTCGTTATTAAGCTGCAGCAAGTCAGCACATACACAGACACACACATGGGCCCACAACATGAATCCGGTTCTGCCTACTTCAGGGCAGGTTCTTTGGCACGTTGCATGATTTGTTCTCAAATTTCTCATGTGCTTACTCAATTCACTCTCCACTTTTTTACTTTCAAATTCCCAAAAAGCCTAATTTGAAATCTTCATTTGACCTCATGAGCGTAGACACAAACACTGATGCTGATATCACGTGATCATAATCAACTAAAGATCTTCTAGAGCAAAGGTAGTGAACTCTTTCTGTAAAGTACCAGATGGTAAATATTTTAGGCATCGTGGGCCATACACTTTCTCCACTATTTTCAGCTCCACCATTGTAGCATGAAAACAGCCATAAACATTACATAAACAAATCAGCATAGCTGTGCTTCAATAAAACTTGCTATACAGGGACTTCCCTGGTGGCGCAGTGGATAAGACTCTGCGCTCCCAATGCAGGGGGCCTGGGTTCGATCCCGAGTCAGGGAACTAGATCCCACATGCGTGCCTCAACTAATAGTTCGCATGCCACAACTAAGGAACCCGCCTGCCGCAACTAAGGAGCCCACATGCTGCAACTAAGACCTGGTGCAACCAAATAAATAAATATTTTTAAAAATAAGTGAAAATAAAACTTGTTATACAAATAAACAGGTAGTGGGCTGGATTTAGTCCATGAGCCGTAATTTGCTAACCCCTGTTCTAGAATATCCTTAAACTACCCTAAATTTTATGTTGTAATTAAAATGGTAACATGAAATTTTAAAGTGTTCTTGGAGAACTGTTGAACTCTTGAGAATGTGGACCTATGGACTTGTTTGAGAAAAACTTGCCTGAGGAAGCCAGAATATAAACACACAGACCAGGAATGGGGAACCTTGGCCCAGTTTGAGAGACTAAGTATACACCATGAAAATAACCTCAGGGACTTCTCTGGTGGCGCAGTGGTTAAGAATCTGTCTGCCAGTGCAGGGGACGTGGGTTCGACCCCTGGTCTGGGAAGATCCCACGTGCCGAGGAGCAGCTAAGCCCCTGCACCACAACTACAGAGCCTGCGCTCTAGAGCCCACAAGCCACAACTACTGAAGCCCACGTGCCTAGAGCCCATGCTCCGCAACAAGAGGAGCCACCGCAATGAGAAGCCCATGCACCACAACGAAGAGTAGCCCCCGCTCGCTGCAACTAGAGAAAGCCCGCGCATGGCAACAAAGACCCAATGCAGCCAATAAAATAAAATAATAAATAAATAAATTTATTAAAAAAAAAAAAGAAAGAAAATAACCTCAGATGGTCCCTGAGGATAGAGGCTTGGACTGGCTATGCCTGTGTCCCACACTAGTTTAAGTATAATGTCCTAGCAACAGATAGTGCTCAATAAATGACCATTAAGTGAATCAAGTGAAAATCTATAGAGGACCTTCTGGTTCAAACTCTGACATTTAAAGAGGTTGGAAGTCATCAGTCCTGTACTCACAACAAGAAAAAAAACTAAGCAAATTGAAAACCAACAACCTTTCTTAGGAACATCAGAGAATTTAAATCACAGGGCAAACCATCATCTTGAAATCTTGAGAGACAGGTGCATATGCAAAATGAAAGCTGAGATCAGCTTACCTGAAGCAGAAGCCACTAGAAGCAGTGACCAGTAGGAACACTTTAATGGTAATTTTGAGGAATTAATGGAGGCTGAGTGTGGACAATTTGAGATTTAAAGACCCTGGTGGGGGTTGGGGGCAGATTTTGGGGGAAGGAGGTTAGGCTACCTTTTCATGGTTTTTACGTCAAAGATTCCTACCAGGTTCTCACAGTGAAGATTGGAGGACAATTCCCTCCTGTTTCCAGGAGAGGGAGGAGGGAAGTAACGATTTTTAATTATACCAGGGGAAAAGTAACACTTGTGACGTAAGTCCAGAGCATTCTCCATAAGTAAGACCTGTACTCTAACAGAAATTGACCTAAGAGGGCTTCCCTCATGATGCAGTAGTTAAGAATCTGCCTGCCAATGCAGGGGACACGGGTTCGAGCCCTGGTCCGGGAAGATCCCACATGCCGTGGAGCAACTAAGCCCGTGAGCCACAACTACTGAGCCCATGTGCCACAACTACTGAAGCCCACATGCCTAGAGCCCGTGCTCCACAACAAGAGAAGCCACCGCAATGAGAAGCCCACGCACTGCAACAAAGAGTAGCCCCACTCACCACAACTAGAGAAAGCCCACACGCAGTAACGAAGACCCAATGCAGCCAAAAATAAATAAAAATTAAAAAGAAATTAGTTTTAAAAAAAAGAAGAAATCGACCTAAGAAAAGGGAAATTAGCCACCTCTAACCCCCTCTAGTCTTCTTGTCTCATATAAGGGGAGGGAGAAGGCTAAGGAACATTTCTGAAGGCCACAGCCCAGGGACTCAGGCCCACTAAAAACCTGACATTTAATCACAAAATTATAAAACACCTCCTCCCACCCACATCCAATCACTACACCAGCAGGGGTCCACTACAATTACAGTGGCATACAACCGAGAGCTGCAAGACACAGATTCTATTTAAGAAGTGTTTAGGGAGACATAAAAACAACACAAGAAGGGAAAAAAAAAACCAAGGAAACCAGAAGAAAATGGAGCCTCTGGCACCTACAGCGGCAGAAGACATTAAACATAGCACAGCTCATGCTAAAAGCCTAATTATCTCAGTTTCTTTACCCAATATATCATGTCCAGCTTTCAGCAAAAAAAGGAGATGACATTCTAGAAAGCAAGGAAAAACACAGCCTGAAGAGACAAAAGAAGCATAAGAGACTCAGGCATAACATAGCTTTTGGAATTATCAGATAGGGAGTTTAAAACAACTATGATTAATATGTTAAGGGCTCTCAAGGAAAATGAGACAACATGCAAGAACAGATGGGTAATGTAAACAGAGCAATGGAAACTCTAAAAGGAATCAGTGAGCTTGAAGATATGTCATCTCTAAAAAGAAATGCAAAGAGAAAGAATGATTTTTTTAAATGGAACAGAATATCAAGGAACTGTGGAACAAGTACAAAAGGTAGAACAAATGTGAAGTGGAAATACTAGAAGAAGAAGAAAGAGAGAAAGGAACAGAAGATATATTTGAAGTAATAATGGCTGAAAAAGTCTCAAAATTAATGACAGACACCAAACCACAGATGCAGAGAAGCTCAGAGAATACCAAGGAGAATAAATACCCAAAAAATCTATATCAAACTACAGAAAGCCAAAGACAAAGAGAAAAAAAATTTTTAAGAAAAATAGAAACCTGATCTGTAGAAGATCAAAGATAAAAATTACATTGGACTTCTCTTCAGAATACATGCAAGCAAAAAGAGAATGGAGTGAAATATTTAAAGTATTGAAGGAAAAGCCATCAACCTAGAGTTCTGTATCCAGTGAAATTATGACTGGATATACAAAGAACACAAAAAACTCAACAATAAGAAATGAACAACCCAATTAAAAAATAGGCAAAATATCTGAACACACCCCTCACTAAATAAAAATACAGACTTTAAATAAGTACATGAAAAGATGACGTCATATATCATTAGGGAATTGCAAATTAAAACAACAGTGAGCTACTAATACACATCTATTAGAATGGTTAAAAACAAAGCAAAACAAAAAAGAACTGACAGTACCAAACATTCCACACTAATGCAAGACGTTAATAATAGGCAAACTGTTTTGGTGGGGAGGGACTGCATATGGGGACTCTCTGTATTATCTGCCCAATTTTTGAGTAAATTGAAAACTGTTCTAAAAACTGAAGTCTCCTAATTTTTAAAAAACCAGTACAGGGTAAATTGAGGATGCATGGAAGATTCACAGAGTAGAAGAATGACAAAGATCAAATGGGTTCAGAGCTAGAAGAGACCTTGGGATTGGTCATTTGTTCATCGCATATTTATTGGACACTTACAGAGTGTCACTCTCTGTGTGAGGCACGGCAAGTACAATGAGAACAAGACAGCCCCATCGCAGTAGAGTACGAAGTGAACAAGGTCAAATTATCCCACTTTTGATACGTGTGTGTGTGTGTGTATGTGTCAGGGGTGGAGGAGAACTTTGAGAGGATTGTCACTAAGACATTAACAGTAGTTATTTCTGGATGGGCTTTATTTCCTTTTACTGGTTCATATCATTTCATAGTGTTTCTATGATACGCATGCTTTGCCATTGTAATAAGAAAATAAAATAATAAAAGTAATTTTTCTTTTATTCTAAAGATGCCACTTTGCAGAATACTCCCAGGCAAAGGTGAATTTGGAGCCAGGATTGTGAAAACATACGAATTGGAGTGGGGTGAGTGGGTGGGTGGAGAAAGGTCCTTTCTTGCAGGGAAAGTACACAGAGAGAGCCCTGGGTACTGCACAGAATTGTCTTTGGTGGCCCCAGAGGACACGCCCAGTGGCTTCTGCAGTGGATTTCACTCAGTGGCAGCAACCCTTGACCACCACTAACCACGGCCAGTTTTGTGATCCTGAGAGTTTTTAACCCTTGCTAATTTCCACTGAGTTTCCTCTACCCATGTTTTCCAAAGGGTGTTTCACAGAAGACTAGTCCCCCGGGTATCAATAGGTGGATTTCCATGGTTAGATGCTTTTGATAAATGCTAGATCGAACAAAGAAGAGCACAATTATTGAGAGCAGAACCTATCACAGCCCTTTTTATTCTATGATACAATATGTAACTCCAAAACAGAGTATACAGTATTTCCCAAATTTATTTGAGAAAAAAATCACCCTCTCTACTTTGTTTGTTTGGGTGGGGGCAAGAGAATTTTACAGAATGGGTGTCATCATTTGTTACACACTTTGAGAAGTGTTACTCTGCCATACGTCATAGCAGTGATTCATGCGCCATGATTTATCTTCTTTGTCACTATAACCCCTAGTACCTTCAGCACCAAGCACAGCAGCTAGTACACAGAAGACTCTCAAATATTTGTTAAGTAAGTGAATGAATGAACTTCATTAAGAAAAATTGACTTAACGACACTCTACACCTTCTGTTTCCCTTCCAGATTTTACTTACACTTCCCTACAGAGACCATCCCAACTTGAGCAATCCACATAGGCGTGGAAGAATTAAAAATCTAGACCCTTTCACCAGGACTGTCTTTCCCAAGGGTTTCTGTCACTGACAAATGAAATTCTCTTCCCAGCTGAGAGTCAGGGACATATCAAGGAAGATGGGTCTGTGGTTCATCTTACTGCTCCCCCTTCAACAAATTCAACTTGCTTCACAACAGTCAGCTGGGAATGGCCTCCAAAGAAAACAACCAGTTGGATTATATGAATGCGTGACTGTCAGAGCAATAAAGCCTTGCTCTTTCCCCTTCCCCTTCAAAAGTTTAGCAAGGACACGCTTTCCCCACATAGCCTGCATAGCCTGATAACAGCTGTCCCAGAGGATGGATTGCATATGGATTACAACTAATTGGGGTCAAGAAGAGATTGCCTACAGTTTTGCCCAGAGCTCTTCTTGGGCTGAGAAAGTGTGTGCTCCCTCAGATATTTTCCTACCCCCTATGGTACTAGTTCCTACCTTCTACGGATTTCTGTCATTGAACAACTAAGAAGCTATTAATTTCATTTCTTCTAAGGACTGAAGGAGCTCCTTAGTCCCTCAAAATACAACAGAGGAAAAATCTGTTCAGCCAAAATTCAAGCCTAAATTTAAAATCCAAATATTTGAAGTGATCATGACGTCCACATGCTAAAAAAGACAACTTTCTTTTAAAAAGAAAATCCTGGTGATTGTACTATTTTATGTAGAATGCTGTTCAGTCTAGAGCCATTTCAAACCCTCAAAACTTTATACATGCAAGGAAAGCAAACAAAGTGAAAGTCACTCAGTTTACTCTTATTTCTAAGATCAGTTTCAACCTCCCTGGTTTTCAACACTCTTGCCAGTGTCCAGACTACTAGATGCAGCCACAGCAAGGGATTTCCTCAGTCACATAGAGAACCTGGAATAAATTACTCTGGAGGAATGGGTGCCATTTCTAAGTTTGTGGTCGGCTTCACTGTATTTAAAGCAAAGGTTATTAGACACTAATGCTGCACAGATTTCCTAAATATTCTGTATTGCCAATGGCAGAGCCAGAAGTGAACCATATCAGGAGAGACATGCATGACAGCGTTTTCCTAAATGCCCGTGATGAATTATAATTTGCAAAGGGGAAAATTGCAGCTGTGTGGTGCCAGGGTAATTTCCTCCAAATACCGCTCCCATCAGGTCATTTTCTCATCAGGGAGAGCTAGGGCTCTCTTTTGTGTGAAATCTAAAGGCTGGTATTAAAGACCTCAGTCGTCTGCCTGCCCTACCTTGAGACCAGCCAAAAGGATCCCTACACCCCAGGACGACCTCTTTATTCTCCTCCTATATACTTTGCTTGGGTGACTCCCTCTGGCATCCATAGCTCCAATGTCCATCAAAACCTGGCTCAAACCTCATTAATGTCAAGGCGCCTTCCCTATCCAGCCCCTCTCCGTGCTGATCCTTCTCCTGTATTTGGCATTCCCCGTAGTTATCCGTAAGTCGTCACTATGACTATTGGTGGGGCCACTGGAAAGCATAGCATGGAATATGTGCCCCCTTAAGGCAAGCGTGTGGAATGGTCTCCCTGGTGTGCATTTTCTGCACTTCCTCCTTACCACCTTCACTGTAAGCCTCACCCTTGATTTTGCTTTGCTTTTTCATCACTTCTAAGTTGTTACTTTGCTTTCATTTATCTATTTTATGTGGTATCTTCAATCTTTTCTGGATCAAAGCGGAGTGTCAACGTGATTTTTTGGACCTTATTAGCATGTGCTTTTCCCTTAGTACATGTCCTGTTGGAGCGTCTTACCTCCCACTACTTCATATGCTCCTCTGAGGAAAAAATTATCTCAGAAGCAAGTTATCATCTTGTTCTAGATTTTTTGTTTGTTTTTTTTTTTGTTTCTTTTCTAAGCATGTTAAACACGAGGTTTATTTTAAGTACGAGTCCACTATGTGCTATACTGACAATAGATACGGGGCCGGAATAAGTTTGTAAATATTCATACACGTGTAAAAAAGACTACAACTTACACATACTTTATTTACTTGATTGAAAGCCTTATGGTACATAAAATGCTTTCTATAGTTGATCTCAGCTTTGTTCACACGGAAGTGAGTTGTATCTGGGTTTTCTGTGCTCAAGACTGCTCAATTGCTGCTCTGCCGCTGTTGGTTTGTTTTCTTTCAGGATCAAGGTGGGTACTTTCATATAAAATCTTGTTTTTAATTCCTCCTCTGGCAAGTCTTTCCTGGACTCTTAGGTTTGCATAATTATACCTACAATGGAACCAGCGTCCTAAAGTCACCAAGATAAATCCTCCTACTCCAACGTCACATGACCTAACTCTACCTTCCCCGTCCGGGGCTCCCCGGGCTCCGGCGCAGCTGCCATGGGGATAGCCGGCGCCTCCGCCCCGCCACCGCAGCTCTGCTCTAGTTTTTTTTTTTTGAAACTAACATTTTTTTTTTTGTTCTTCCTTTGATTAAAATATTATATGTACAAGATCCTTTAAATATATTATCTGAACCCAGAATTATCATCTTTTGTTATACCCGAAGAACCACGTAATCAGGAAAATTAAATGGTTGACCCAAGGTCACCCAGCTAATAAAGACCCAAGACTCAAACCCAGGTCTGCCTGACCCCATATCCCTTGGCTCTGCATGCCCTGAAACTGCCTAGCCCCACAATAGGCACTCGGTGCTCTGTACTAATTGATTTTTTTAAAATTTATTTATGTATTTATTTATTTTTGGCTGTGTTGGGTCTTCGTTTCTGTGCGAGGGCTTTCTCTAGTTGCGGCAAGGGGGGGGCCACTCTTCATCACGGTGCGCGGGCCTCTCACTATCGCGGCCTCTCTTGTTGCGGAGCACGGGCTCCAGACGCGCAGGCTCAGTAGTTGCGGCTCACGGGCCCAGCTGCTCCGCGGCATGTGGGATCTTCCCAGACCAGGGCTCGAACCCATGTCCCCCTGCATTGGCAGGCAGATTCTCAACCACTGCGCCACCAGGGACGCCCACTAATTGATTTTTGAAGTACCACCAGGAAAACATGGTCTAGAAGGCAAAGCTATGGAAAGTTGAACTTGTAAAACTGAGTTGTAAAACAAATTGGCTTCATAAAAAGACTGAAGAGACCCTAAGCAGGTCTCTCTGGGAAAGACAAGTCAGACCTATGAAGGTAACCAACATATAGGCTGTGGGGTGAACATAATACTGAAAGAGATACCATGTGCTGATGTCCAGGTTTGGATACAGAGGAAAGAATGGATGGGGCATACTCGTTTGGGTTTAGGTCCAGGGCAAACTGATCCCGCTGTGCAACCATCACAAAATTTCTAGGGTTTCAATGAGGGTAACCTTGGTGGTTATCTCCTGAGGGGGTCTGACAAAATGGGATAGACAGACTTTTTACATCTGAAGCCAGAATACAGAATCTTTGTTCACTGAGAGCCTTCACATATGTTATCTTCTCTATAACTCTTTCCCTAGCTCCTCCTCTGTTTCATGTTTATATAATATTTACCACATGGTATTATACCAATGTGTCTGTATCTGTCTTCCCCACTAGACCATCAGCTATTCAAGGACCATAATATAATCTTTTGGAAACCTCATACATATGCACTTCTCCCCAAACTGATCTAATGATTGGATACAATTCCTATAAAAAAGTCAAATAGAATTGTTGAGGAATTTGACCAATAATTCTCCAATTTATGTGGAGAAGCCAAGATCTAAGAGTAAACAAGGCACTCCTGAAGAGGAATATCAAGACTTATTACAAAGCTGAAGTAATGAAGACAGTGTTTGCTGGCACAGATACAGACGAACTGCTCACTGGAATAGACTAGAGAACCCAGAAACAGCGACAGAAAGAGGAGATGGGGGTGGGTGCTTGAGTTATGATGGAGAAGGCACTGCAGATCACTAAGGAAACAACGAATTCTTCAGTAAATGGTACAGGATCCACTGGTTACTATATGGAAAAAAAACCCAAAAAAACTGTAATCAGATCCTGCTTCATACTATACAGAAAAATCAAATCCTGGTGGGTCTTCAGACTCAGATGTAGAAGGCAAAACTCTAAAATATTTGAAGAAAATGTAGGAGAGTATCTTTAGGACCTCACGGTGGCAAAGATTTCTTAAACAAAACATGAAAGTACAAACTACAAAAGAAAAAATATTATAAATTTGGCCTCTTTCAAATTAAGAACTTCTGTTTCACAATAGATCCCGTGATGAAAGTGATCAGAAAAGCCACAAACCAGGAGAAGATATTTGCAATATGTATAACCAATAAAACATATGTAAAGAGGATTTCTTTTAATCTTCAAAAAGTCCAATAATTAAATGAATAAATACAAAGCCAACAGCCCAGTAGAAAAATGGGCAAAAGACAGGAACAGGCAGTTTACAGAGTAGTAAACTTGAGTCGTCCATAAACACATCAAAGAACACTCAATCTCATTAGTAATCAGGGAGACAAATTAAGACACCAGTGAGATACCACTTTTCGCCCACTGGATTGGCAAAAATTAAGACGTCGGACACTGTCAAAATCTTGGAGAGGGTGTGAGTCAATCGGAATTTTTATACACTGTTGACAGGAGTCTAAACTAGACCAACTCCCTTGGAAAACGTAAATTGAACGTTCACATACTTTATAGCCTAGTAATTCTACCCTAGAGAAACCCTTGCACGTGTGCCTAAGGGTCATTTGATTCTACTTCTTTCTCAGTATAAACTCTAGAGAAGCTTTTGCACAGCATTTATGTATAGGAACATTCACAGCAACATTGTAATAACAACCAGACAACCCTTGTCCAAAGTAGCTGGAGAATGAGAACAATTATTTATTCATAGTTGTGCAATAAAATGTTACATACCATAGCAAAAATAATGAACTCCTTGCCACATGGATGAACCTTAGAAACATTAATACTGAGTGAAAAAAAGCAAATGAAAAGAAGACTGGGTATGGCACAGTATAATACCATTTTTATAAAGCAAGCAAAATTAAATAGTATATTATTTGATGTTGTATACATATGGGCTTACTTACTTTTTAAAACCAGGGGTTTATAGAAATAAAATTCAGAATGCTGGTCACTTCTTGGGGTAGGCAGGACGTGGTACAGGAAAGGAGCCCACGAGCTGAAGCAATGGTATTGGCTGTGATCTCTAACGCCCACAGATCTTCCTGTTGCTATTCTTGTTCATCATTACCTGTGTGATAGTTACATTCTTTTGCCAATATCAACTATGACAAAATAATCATAAAAGGAAAAATCAGGTGGCCAGGCTTTTCTGAGAACACGGAAACAAGACTCTTCCAGTAACTGACGATTTTGCCGGTGCCCACAGGCTTGCCAACATCTAACGTTAGAGGTGCACAGGGCAGCGAGGTCATCTAGGCCCATCACTAACTTTACAGATGAGGAAACTGAGGCTCAGCAACCATAGGCGACTGTTCCGTGATCACCTGGCAGAGGCAGGAGCCACATCCAGGTCTTCTGACACTTCCTGCCTTGCACCAAGTCCCCAGGCCATTCCTTTGGTCTGGTGGATAATAAAAAGAAACGGAAGCTCTAATCTTCTTTATCTTTGCCTCTCTAAGACCTGAAACACGGCCTGACAATTTGTTGGCTCTCAAAATATCTGTTCACTGGATATTATGGAATTCTTGATGGATTGTCCACAAGGTGTCCCTCAAGTGGTAAAAGGTAATTCTCTCTCCTGGTTCAAGAGCTTCAAACCAAAAAAAAAAAGATTCCTGGAAGCAAAACAGAAGAAACTATCAGTCCTGTCATTAGCAGGCATTCCCAGAACTCACATGTGTGGGCACACGGGAGGAGGCATCTGAGGGAAGGGAGGCCAGAGATCTCAGCAGTAGCCATGGATGGATTTCCCAGCTGGTCCCAGCAGGCCAGCCTCGCGTGACTGACTTCTGTAGCTTGAGGTGTAGATTTCGGAAGAAAGAAGCCAAGCCCTGTGAATGTGTCTTTGTTGCCTCAGAGGCGAGGAGTTGCCAGGATCTGTGGTTTGGCTGTGGAATGAGCAGTGGAAGCACTTTCTCTTCCATTAGATCTGCAATAACAGCCTGGCTGCTCCCAGTCATGTACGTTCCTGGCAAGGCAAGCGGTTTCCATCTTACTTCACTGATGGCTTCCCTGAACCTCGGGTTTCCCCAGTCCCAGAAGTCTGTGTGGTGAAAGTCCCCTCAGGTATCATCATCATTATACTTTTTTTTTTTTGGAAAAGGTTTATTGAATACTCACCTTTTATTCATTCACTTAAAATATCTGTTGGAACCCTACTATGTTCTATATGTTTTAAACGTTCGTTTGTTAATATGATTACAACCTCAAGTTGATTTTATCCACACATTACAGATGAAAAGGCTGAAGCCATGTGAGTTTTGATAAGAAGTCCGCAGTTGCAGAGTTGAATCGGTTACTCTTGCTGGGGAATAAACTGCCCCGAAATACAGAGTGTTAAGATAATAGAAACACGTTAAGCTTAAAATTCTGTGCATCAACAATTTAGGATGGCTTTGCAGTGTTGGCTAAGTTATGTTGTACATTGGTGGTCAGCTCTGGGTTGGCTAGGCAAGAAGCTGAATGGCTGACTGGCTGGTAACTGGAGTCCCTCGGGTCTCCTCCACAGAATCGCCCATCTTCCAGGAGACTGACATGGCCTTGTTTTCACTGTGGATGCAAGAATCCAAAAGCAAATCAGACTAATTCAAGTATCATTATTCTTCCTCCCCTGGTTTTTCCAGACCTTTCCTATCACCAGAAGGCTGAGCCAGGATCCTCGTTTGTGGGGACTTGGCAGCCTCCTTCTCTAACTCAGCAAAGGCTCTTAAAGGCTCTAACTTCCCGTGAATTTTATTTGGTCACTAATATTATACCTGTTTACATTTCAGCAACTTTTGTCATTGCAGCATATTTCCCCCGATATTTTGTATCTCTACCTTGGGCTCTTGATTACTCTTGAAATTAATTCCAAAATGTTTTGTCATAATTGTTTAAAATAGACTCTATTTTTTAGAGAAGTTTTAGGTCCACAGCAAAATCGAGTGGAAAGTACAGAGAGTTCCCTTATAACCCCCTGCGCTCACACATGCGTGGCCTCCCCACTGTCAACATCCCCAGCCAGAGTGGCACATTTGTTACAGTTGATGAACCCACCCTGATACATCATTATCACTCAACGTCCTTAGTTTACATTAGGGGTCACTGTTGGTGTTGTACGTTCTATGTGTTTTGACGAATGAATGATGGCATGTATCCACCATAATAGTATCATACAGAATAGTTCCACCACCCTAGAAATCCACTGTGCTCCATCTATTCGTCCCTCCCTCCTCACTAGCCCCTGGCAACCACAGATCTATTTTTTACTCTCACCATAGTTCTGCATTTTCCAGAATGTCATAGTTGGAATCATACAATATGTAGCCTTTTCAGATTGACTTCTTTCACTAAGTAATAATATGCATTTAAGGTTCCTCTAAATCTCTTCATAGCTTAATTGTCCATTTCCTTTTAGCACGATTAACATTCCATTGCTGGGATGCACCACATCCATTCACCTACTGAAGGATGTCTTCATTGCTCCCAAGTTTTGGCAATTATGAAAAAATCTTCTATAAACATCAGTGTGCAGGTTTTTGTGTAGACATACGTTTTCAACTCATTTGGGTAAATACCAAGGAGCACAATTGCTGAATCGTGTGAAACTGCCAAAGTGTCTTCCAAAGTGGCTGTACCTAACTGAGTCACTTTGCTGTACAGCAGAAATTAGCACAACATTGTAAATCAACTATACTTCAATTTTTAAAAAAAATGGCTGTACCACTTTGCATTCCCATCAGCAGTGAATGAGAGTTCCTGTTGCTCCACACCCTGGTCAGCATTCTGTACTGTCAGTGTTTCGAATTTTGGCCATTCTAATGAGTGTGTAATGTTGTTTTAATGTCAAAATTTTATCAGCTAGACTGTAACATTTTTCTGGAGCTTGTACTTTCCTTGATATTTGTTTTTCCTGTTCCTCTCCTTCTTTCCTCTCATAATATCTTTGTACATTACAAGATGTTATGGTGGTTCCTTTTTAATTTCTTTTTATAGAAGCAGGTGAGATTTTCCTGTATTAGATTTTTGCTTTCTTATATATGTTACTTGCCTGTGTTAGTCCACCATTTACACTGAAAATCGTGACGTGGAAGGAAGGGGAGAGATAAGGCACTTCCATGGTTCTTTGCCTTTCAGTCCTTCCTTACTCATCAGGAAGTTGAGAGTGTAGGTAGAATGTGTGCATATCAGAAGTAAAGTGGCGGACTTCCCTGGTGGCGCAATGGTTAAGAATCCACCTGCCAATGCAGGGGGCACGGGTTCGAGCCCTGGTCCGGGAAGATCCCACATGCCACAGAGCAACTAAGCCCGTGCACCACAACTACTGAGCCCACGTGCCTAGAGCCCGTGTTCCACAAGAGAAGCCACTGCAATGAGAAGCCCGCACACCACAACAAAGAGTAGCCCCTGCTCGCCACAACTAGAGAAAGCCCGCGTGCAGCAACTAAGACCCAACGCAGCCAAAAATAAATAAATAGATAAATAAATTTATTTTTAAAAAAAGAAGAAGTAAAGTGAAAAGAGCTGAGCTCATTGTGTGCAGTGTTTCTACTGTTCTGGTAAAGACCAAATATATCTGCACGTGTGAGCTACAAAATATGAATTGTGTAATTTCAGTGATTGTGCATATAAGTTAAATGCTCTTATATTTAATAACTTAAAACAGGCATTGCACAATATAAGGATGAATGGTAAAATTCACACTAATAATATTAAATTTTAACTTTACTTACAAAAACATTAACTAGTAAATAAAAAAATCATAAGTTGAAAGAGAGAGAACACAGGAGAAAGGAAAAGCTTTATATTTTAGGACCTTTAATGGCACTTTTCCCCTGATTTTTGAACAAGGGTCTTGCATTTCACTTTGCACTTGGCCCAACAAATTAGGTAGCCAGCCCTGCATAGGAGGCTAGTACTGAAAAGACCCTACAGATTATCTAGCTCAATCCCTTCACTGGACAAGGAAGATGAGGCCCAGAGAAGTGAAGTGACATCTTGCTCAGGAAATGGAAAGGGAAGGGTAGGTTGGGAGGAACTTCATCCACCTTCAGACCTTGAGGAGTGAGCTAGGGGTTTATTGAAACAGGCTAACTCCAGAGGGACCCCCATCTCCCGATCTGTCCTTGTCCAGGTTTCCTGGCGCCCACTGGCTCCCATGATGATCCGAGAGTTCCCAGAGCCAGCCTTGTCTCCAGGGTTCAAGGGCAGTGGAGCCAAGCTCCCAGAATTCTTTGCAGCTCTGTGTATTTTGGCCACGTTCTGACCATCCTGGATTCCCCCGCTAGGCATCACTCCCACACATTTAACGGCCAGACAATATCTTACACCACCAATTGTGTCCCGCCAGCCCTGGGCACCTGGGGACTTTCAACAGACATGTGTTCTGTTCTTGGGAATGTTAGGCTTCTAGTAAGTCCATAAGGCTTTTAAAAGTTCGGGAAATGCTGTATAGCACAAGGAACTCTTCTCAATTCTCTGTAATGACCTATATGGGAAAAGAAGCTTAAAAAAGAGTGGATGTATGTATATTTATAACTGCTTCACTTTGCTGTACAGCAGAAACTAACACAACATTTTAAATCAACTATACTCCAATAAATTTTTTTAACATCTTTATTCGAGTATAATTGCTTTACAATGGTGTGTTAGTTTCTGCTGTATAACAAAGTGAATCAGCTATACGAATACATATATCCCCATATCTCTTCCCTCTTGCGTTTCCCTCCCACCCTCCGCCTCCCACCCCTCTAGGTGGTCACAAAGCACCGAGCTGATCTCCCTGTGCTATGTGGCTGCTTCCCACTAGCTATCAATAAATTTTTTTTTTAATAAAATAAAATAAAATGGATACTTAAAAAAAAAGTTTGGGAAATGAATTGTTCAAGGTGGGGTTTAGGGGGAACAGGGAGTCCTGGTGCAGTGTCCTGAATCTTCCTCCCTTGGACAACTGTCTTCTTTTCTATGAAGAAAAAACAGTAGGGGAATGAAGAGAGTGCTAGGAGGACTGAATTGGGAAAGATGTGATGTCTTTTCCTGTTTTTCTGGTAAAATCCTTGTTGTGAGGCTTGGAAATGCTGATTTTGAAAGATTTAACAATTTCTTTGCTGGCAACTGATTGAGTAACACATGTAACAGGAGTCTTTTATCAGATGTCATGTCATATGATATTCAAGCCGGCACCACACACACACACACACACACACACACACACACACACAAATTTTGTTTTCACTTCTACAGGGAATCAGAAAAAAATGGACACTTTTCCTCAAATTACAGTGAGATATTTTTACCCTCCCCTACGTCCCTAGAGCCCACGTCATTCCCAAAGCACAACAATGTTTGAAAGGACACCATGTACCATTTCATTCCTTTGGGTGGAAACATGATTTTGAACTCCACCCGGCCTTCCCTCCACCTTCATTAAAATTCTAGAAGTACATTTTCTTCGAATGATATGTTTTCTGGGATTTCTTGATGTTGCCTGAAAACTATTTCTTTCAAAACGCTTTGGCCCAGGCCATGGCTAGCATGCAGTGACAAAGCCGATTGGGACCGGGGTTGCGTAGAAGGGAAAAGGGCCTCCTCAGGGGCCACCACACCCTCTCTCAGCTTTCAGGCTGCTCATGCTTTCTTGGGGAACATCCTTTCCAGCCACCACCAGCCACAGGGTTTACAAACAAGCTCACAGCCTCTGGCTTCCATGCTGTGGGGATAGTTTCAGGCTCCACCCCTGACCCTCTGGCCCTGCCTGGATCGCACCTCTCCCACGCAGCCCTCCCACCAGACCCTTCGCTTTGGTCGGGCTCTTTCTGTCCACTGACTCCTGTGTGCTGGACTTCAGGATTCTCATTCACTTCCTGAGCTTCCTCACCAGGACTCAGAATTCAGTCCTCCCGCCCCGTTCTCTTCATGCTCTTGCAAGAACCAGTTCAAGGGAATTCCCTGGCTGTCCAGTAATTAGGACTCGGCGCTTTCACCGGAGGGGGGCCCAGGTTCGATCCTGGTTGGGGAACTAGCATCCCAAAAGCCTCCCAGCATGGCCAAAAAAAAAAAAAAGAACCAGTTCAAATGCAATGGCCCCTCCAGGCCTCCCTCATTGCTCCAGAACATCCTAGAGCATCTGAGCAAGGCCAGGATTCTAGCAATTATCTTCGCCTCAACTTTGCTTCTCCCACTCAGGAACAAGGACATATTTTTCTATGCCTCCCCGTCCTCCCCAATGCCTAGCTCAGAATATGTATGTAGGTGTTCAATAAAGATTAGCTGTACACTACCAAATGTAAAATAGATAGCTAGTGGGAAGCAGCTGCATCGCATGGGGAGATCAGCTCGGTGCTTTGTGACCACCTAGAGGGGTGGGATAGGGAGGGTGGGAGGGAGACACAAGAGGCAGGAGATATGGGGATATATGTATACATATAGCTGATTCACTTTGTTATACAGCAGAAATGAACACACCACTGTAAAGCAATTATACTCCAATAAAGTTGTTAAAAAAATAAATATAAAAAAGATAAAATAAAATAAAATAGAAAGATTAGCTGTACAAATTATTAAGTTCTCCACTGCAAGCGCAGAGTTCTTTAACATACCTGCACAAAAACTCAGTAAACATACGTGGTGGGAACTTCGATTTCAGTTCGATAAATGTCTCTCAGTTGTGTTCTCAAACGCACCCACCCACTCCCCCCGGCATCACTGCAAAGGCCATAAGGGAGGTTGTCACACCCCTGAGATCTGAAAAGTCACGTGGGCTGCTCTGCCCAGCTGTAGGGCACTCAGGGCTGCTGTTGAGCTTTGAACAAATCCTGGGATTATTTATAATTGAACATCAGTCTCGGCGAGCCTTCGGAGCCATGAAGGAGTTTATTATTCGCCACCCCACATGCTTCCCTCTGTCCTCTCGCCTCCCCCTCCGGCCTGACATCCTCCCACACTCACAGCAGGCTCTCCGGCTTGCGGGGGCCTCAGGGCACCTGCGCTGGCCAGCGGCCACCTTCCCGCCGGATTGTTCCAGGAGTCCGGAATCACAGACCACCCTGAACGCCCACACATACCCTTCCGACTGGGATGGTGCATCCAAGGGTGAGAATGGCCAGCTGAGGCGGAAACTCCACAAGACTGACTTACTCCAGGCTTATCTCAGCGGGGGCCTGCAGAGTCCGGACAGAAACGGACGCCACTGGGAGGGCCTGGGTGGGAGCTCGGTCCTGTCTCCACCCACGTGACCACCTCCCTCCGCATCCCCTGGGCCTGGGCCTACCCCGCCCATGAACATAGCAAGCTCTTAGGCCTCTAACGTGAATCATGCCCAGGCCAGGTGACTAGGAAAGTGAAACCATAAAGAACATTAGCCCTGGAGAGGCAGGTAAAGATCCTCTAAGAGGGTGAACGTAAAACTATTCTAGCTGCAGAGCCCTTTCTTCAAAAGAATCTTACCAGAAAACCCAATGAGCAAAACGGATGAAACCCCAGGGAGAAAAGCCCTTCGCTTTCGCATCTATGGAGCCAAGGTGTTTTGATTTTATCTCCCTTCCATCTTGACCAGCTGGGGCCCCCGACATCTTGGAGCCCACCTGTGGTGTGCCCTCAGAGACTCTAAAGCCAGGCCAGCAGGCAGCCTTCTCTTGCCCGTGCAGGAATGGTGTTTATGGAAAGCCGTAGAAGATGGGCACATTGATGAAAGCGTTAGAACGTTCTCTCTTGAGAGTGGTAGAAGCCCAGTACAAACAAGCTTAATTAAGATGCAGCTTCGTTGTAAAGATCCTGGAGCAGGGCTTCCCTGGTGGCGCAGTGGTTGAGAATCTGCCTGCCAGTGCAGGGGACACGGGTTCGAGCCCTGGTCTGGGAAGATCCCACATGCCGCGGAGCAACTAGGCCCGTGAGCCACAGTTGCTGAGCCTGCGCGTCTGGAGCCTGTGCTCCGCAACAAGAGAGGCCGCGATAGTGAGAGGCCCGCGCACCGCGATGAAGAGTGGCCCCCACTTGCCGCAGCTAGAGAGGGCCCTCGCACAGAAACGAAGACCCAACACAGCCAAAAATTAATTAATTAATTAATTAAATTTAAAAAAAAAAGATCCTGGAGCATCCAAACAAACACATGTCTGGGCTCTCAATGCCTAGAATTGGGCCTCGACGCCATGAAGACCCCTCTCTCTCCGCCTCCCCTCTCTCTCCGCCTCCCCTCTCTCCCCGCCTCCCCTCTCTCCTTACCACTACTTGGCTTCATTACTCCAGTGAAGATGGGTTTTCTCTGCATGACTGAAAACATAGCCTGGGGGACTCTAGATTCCCAAACATCCCTCCAACCTCCCTGAGTTAGGATGACTTCACCACTAGCTCTTAGAACAGGGCCTCCGATTGGCCCAGATTCTGTCATGTGCCCATCCCTGAACCAATCACTGTGGCCCAAGGGATGGGTACATGCCTAAGTCCTGGCCAAGAGCGTGGAGTTCTGGGATTGGCAGCCCCTCAGAACCACAGGGAAGCGGGACTGGGAGAGATAGTTCCCCAAAGAAAGTGGGGGCCCCTGTTAGGTTAATGATCATAAACAGCCCGGATTCTCAACATTAGTGCCAAAGACTCTCTTGGAAACAGGGCCCTAACCCCAAGGAATGATCCCCATGAGTTCAACTTCAAGCATTAGAGACTGGGGCAAAGAGGGCCTTGCAGAGCCCCCGGGACCACCCACAGAGGGAGCCCTCTACCCTCCCTGCCCACACCACCAGAGCTAAACCCAAGCATTAGCTGGGAGCATGTGTGTTACTTTTCCATTTAAACTTAATTCAACTTGAAAGGACTCTTCATCGTATCTTGTGCAAGGGAGCAAGGGAGAGTGTTGGTTCAGTGGTGCAATAAATAACCTCTCGTTATGAGAAACATGATGCCTCAGTCCCTAAGCCATTTGGTAACCATAATCTGATATTACAGAAGCTTTTCTTGTGAGACCAGAGATATCTGAGCCACTTCCCTTTTCAAACAACTTCAGCTAATGGCTTTCCATGCTATTAGGGGAATGAGTCCAAGCCCTCTTTGATTTGTGGTCACTTGATTGGATCCTGAAAGGGGAGGCTCAGATTTGCAAGCAGGAATAATTGCCTGGGAACACTGCAGAGTTATACAATTCCTGTGGAGTTGGAGGAACCACTCATTTGGAGAAACTTGACTCCTCTACAGAGATGAAAATATTTGTCAAGGTTTCTCACTCCCATGCTGGCCCCTTCCGCACTCTGACCGCTCACTTCAGCCCTCTCTGCCTCCCCAATGTTCCTGATCCTGAGAATGTTTTCTTAGAAAGGAGGGGGCTCTACTTGGATCCTACTACACAATGCCAGAAGCCATTTAGAAAGTGATGCAGCCGTACAGCATGGCTGGCAGGTCCAACCACCGTATCCTTAGGCAAATGTCAGTCCTGGGAGTACACCTAGAACTCTGTCTCTGCATTTCAAACTCCAGTCACTGTAGGGCAGGTAGAGTGGGAGCACAGCAGTGTGTGTGGCCATGAAACAGAGCTTCTCTTTCTAGTAGAAAGAGAGACACCATCTTGTAAAGTTGCCTGACCACCTGCATGCTTCTGGGCTAACCCGCAGGCCCATTTTAGGAGTCCTTGGTCCCATTCGATCTAAAAGAAAATGATAGTAGATCTTAACACTGTACTAAGTACACTTCACAGGGTGGGAGGGAGAACACCAGTGGGACAGCATTTGTTTTGACATTAGGAACCTGGCTTCATTTTCTGAACCATAACAACCAGAGGTTATCTCAGGCTTGGAAGGGACTTTTTCTTTTTCATAAGCTTTTGATTTTGGAATAAATTTAGATTTACAGAAAAGTTGCAAATGTAGTGCCAACATTTCCCATATACCCTTCACCCAGTGTCCACTAATGATAACATCTTTCCTGACAGCGCTGCCTTTGTCCAAGTTAAGAAATTAACATTGGTACCCTGACATCAGCCATACTCCGGACAGTCAGATTTCACCCATTTCTCCATTAACGTTCCAGAATCCCACATGGCATGTAGTCATCATGTCTCCTTCGTCTCTTCCAATCTGTGACCGTTTTTCTGTGTTTCCTTGTTTATCATGACCTTGACCATTGTGAAAATTACTGGTCAGGTATGTCATACACTGTCCCTCGATTCAGGTTGTCTGATGTTGTCTCATAATAGACTAAAATTATGGGTTTTGAGGAAGAAGACCCAGAGGTGAAATACCTGGGAGGAATTTTTTTTAAACAGGTAGCTCAGAAGTTACAAACGAACCCGCCTTCAAATCAAATCATGTTTTGTTCGTTCTATCTGTATCTTTGAGAAATTCTGTGCCAATTTTGTGCTGAAGTTTTTCAATTTAGATTTTCAGCTTCTCTTAAAAAAGTAGAAAGAGCTGTTGACTGCAGGCTTCCATGACGGTTAGAGGTGGGTGCCAGGAAGCTACGGCCCGCCGTGGGATGCGTCCTCTTCAGGCGCCATCGGTCCTGCGGCCTCCCCAGCTCTGAGCCTCAGCATCAGCTGCCATTAGTCGTCATGTCCACGGTGTTGACTTTCTTACAGTAAAGAGGTGGCGTCTATGTTTCTATCACAGCAGAAGTGAACCCAGATGGCCCCACGCTTCAAGAGAAAGAAAGCAAGAGCAAGAAACGTGGTGAGTCGAATCTCAAAGAAACTGCATGTTTCCTAATGACAGGAAAGGGTGTGAATGCACACCCTGAAAACTGCCTGTGATCCTCTGTGACTATCGTTCACATGACACAGCCCTCGCCACTCATTTGGCAGCAAAAAGAGGGGTTGTGGGTCAAGAGGGAAGCCAATCAAAAGGGAAGTAGATGTATGAAGGGAAAGGATGCTGCCCTGGGTTCCCTTCCCCAAGGTCAAATTCATGTCACTGCCCAGGGATGGCCCTGTCACCTACTGGACACGGCCATCCAGTAGGGTCTACGCAGCTGGGCCTACCCTGGGCAGGAATTTCCAGCACTGCCAATTCCACCTCAGAAGAGGTCCTGCTAGCAGAGAGAGGATCTTCCACATCTGTTGTACCCTCCCTAACCTACGGGCCTGCTGGAGGCACAGTGAGGGTCTGTCTGATTATCCTCTACACCCCACCCTGCTGTCTGTGAGTCAGACATCCTCTGGCACATGAGCTAGAATTCTGAGCCCCAGCCTTCACCACTCCCTGACAGGTCCCCCAATCCCTCCTGCTTCTCCTCCTCCCCTTTCCTGTCCCACCCCATCACCCCAGCCTTGAAGGCTTTAGGATCTGAAGAGTGTGACCACACCAGGTGTTGAGGTGGTGACCAAACCAAGTCTCCAAGCGCCCAACTAATGTGCTGAGTCCTACCTGCTGCGTCACCAAAGCAAACCTGGGGGGAGCAGGACCTTGAGTGGAAGGAGTGAGCACTGGACCAGGAGTCAGAGGATCTGGATCCAGTCTTGATTCCAGTGCTGTGCAGTGTTGGGCAAATCACCTAACCCCTCTGAGCCTGAGCTATCTCAGCTATCAAGTCCAGTGACATTTCTGTGATGTATAAATATGATCGAGGGACTTCCCTGGTAGTCCAGTGGTTAAGACTCTGTGCTCCCAATGCAGGGGGCCCGGGTTCGATCCCTGGCCAGGGAACTAGATCCTGCATGCCACAACTAAGAGTCCTCATGCCACAGCTAAAGATTCCGCATGCCACAACTAAAAGACATCTTGCATGCTGCAACTAAAGATCCCACATGCTACAACTAAGACCCGGCGCAGCCAAATACATAAATAAACAAACAAACAAACAAATAAATAAAGATGATCGAGCCACAGAGTCAGTTTCATGACTTGTTTCCTTCGCTCTCAAGCCCGAGTTATACCCTTCTCTACATGCCCAGAGCAGCCCAACTTTCTCCACCAGTACCCCAACCTCACATTCCCCGCACCCCTACTCCTAATAGAACTGCCCTGAGGACAACATACTCAGATTGGAACATGGGGCCCAGCTCACACATGAGGACTTGCCTGAGGCAGGGGTAGGTCTGAGGGCTCTTTTGTGGCCCAGGACAGACCCTAAATCCCAGAGTTGACAGTGGGAGTGGTGTCTCCTTAAGCTGACCCAAAGATACTTCTCTCAGATGAACAGAGGAGGCTGAGCCATAGGCTTTAAAAATGTTCCAGAAAAATAAACCTTCATTGTTATCGCTGGAGCTGAGGCCCAGTAGTTAGTGGTCAGATCAGGAGGCCTCCCAGGACCCTCCGCGGACATGGGCTGCCTCTGAAGTGCTGGGAACTTACCAAACCAGGAGATGGCCAAGCTCACAATAGGCAAAAGGGCAAACAAATCATATGAGCAAAGTGACAAAACCAAGAGAGGGAGACAAAGCCCACTTTGGGACTGGCCAGTGGGATCCTGGTAAGAAAAGATTCCTCATGGAGGAACTCGGATGGTGTTTGTCATAAGATTATGAAACACTGTGGAACTTGTTGTTCCTGTAATTTGTCTGCTTCAGAGGAGCTAATGTTTATTGATTTTCTTCTGTAAGAGGCAGAATCATCAATTTGGGTTGCCACTGTTGAAAGTTCTCAGGTTTCTGGAAGAAGCTTGAACAAGAAGAATTAGGCATCTCTATACTTGTTTTATTCTTAATCACAGAGGTTGCTACCGTGACAGGCTTCGCAGACATCCAAATCCTTATTCTTTTTCAAATTCTCAGAGGTTGAAAGTGTCAGAAGGAATTAACATTTCCGGAACACCGAACATGTGTCAGGCACTGAGCTGGGCCCTTTAACAAGACCACAGGAGGACTTCCCTGGTGGTCCAGTGGGTAAGAAGCCGCACTCCCAATGCAGGGGGCCCGGGTTCGATCCCTGGTCAGGGGCCTAGATCCCAAGTGCTGCAACTAAGACCTGGCACAGCCTAAATAAATAAATATTTAGGCACTTGGGATCTTCATTGAGACATGTTTAGTTGCAGCATGCGGACTTTTAGTTGCAGCATGCATGTGGGATCTAGTTCCCCGACCAGGGATCAAACCTAGGCCCCCTGCATTGGGAGTGCAGATTCTTACCCACTGGACCACCAGGGAAGTCCCAGTAAATAAATATTAAAAAAAAAAAAAAAAAAAGCAAGACAGCAGGGAATTTAATCTGTGCAGGATCTCCAAAAATTATTATTATGCCCATTTCACTGAAGAGAAAACTGAATCGTAAAAAATTAAATAGCTTGCCCAAAGTTCCACAGATAAAATGGGGCCAAAGTGAGATTCTGATCCATGTCTGTGCGTCTCAAGTTCCTAATCTTTCCTTGGCTCATACCGCCTCTTTGTGACTGGTTTTTCTCCAACATTTTACATATTTTATTGTCCTATTGCCTTATTTGAAACTTCCAAAACAATACTAAATAACGATACAAGTGGTCAATGCTATTTGTTCCAGATTTTAAAATGGCTTCTCTATTTCATAGTTTGATACAGTCATCAGCATGTTTAAAAAGTTTTATTCTATCCCTAACTTACATGGAATTTTTATTAGTAATTGTTGCTAGATTTTATCAAATGCTTTTACTTTCTACTGCTATAATAACACAGGTTTTTTCTCTTTTAATCTAACACAGTAAATTTTTTGATGAATTTCCAAATTTTAAACTATCTTTATAAACCTGAAATAAACATGGTCTTAATTTCCTTTCATTCTTTTTGTAACTTTCCACTGGATTGTGCTTACTAATTTTTGTTTAGTATCTTAGCTTCTACATTCATAAGTGAAATTTTCTAGTTTTCTTTTTCTATCCTCATCAAGTTTTAATATTAATATTACCTGGGGGCTATTTCCACCTGTTTCTCTGGCCTATGATAGTTTAAATAGTAACCTACCACAGTTTCATGGATGCTGGCACAAAACTCCTGGATCAGAGACAAAAGGCAGTGTGTTACCCACAGCAATAGCAGTAGTGACAGATCAGCATTTTGGTGCCAATTTCCTAAGGGCAATGTGAAGAGGACAAGATGACACCTGCACATGCAGTGGTTGGAGTACAGGAGAGAAGAACCCTGGGTTTAAGGAACCTGATAATTTTATAACGGGCACTAAGCATACCTGCCATTTGCTCCATTGCGAGACACACTCTTGTCTCTCAAGGTCATAAGTAACCTGCCCTTTATTCTGAAGGGAACCACCATCTCTACCTTCCACAGTCATTCACTATCCAAACATCCTGGAAAAGATGGCCCAGTAGTTCACTCACAAATGCACAAAAAGGTGAGAGACCCATGGAGAACTATTTCCCAACAGTGGACAGCTGAGACCGAAAGGACAAAACATTAGGACCTGTTTATTCTTAGACTGTGGGCATATGAAAGCCATTACCTTCTTTTCTGTCTTTTTCTATATTTTTTTAAACACCCCTTGCCAAAAAAAAAACAAAAACAAAAACAAAAAAAAGGAAAGAAAGAAAGAAAAAAAGGAAGAAGAGCTTTCTCGTAATGGAATCACTACTTCAAGATTTGGTGAGTGTTCCAGCAGAATATGGTGACTTCCCTTTAGGGACATTGCAGAATTCCTGAATTGGATGGGTGGGGCAGGGTAAGGCCCTTCTAATTCAAAGAATCTACAATATTATGTCAACTTTGAAGGCATTTCAGAACTCCTTAGCTATTCTTACTCAGTACCTCTGCATTTCATCATATTCATAGGTGAACAGGGACAGATGATTGGAAATCTCACACACACACAATTTCCAAATAACTCATGGCTGGGATTATCCACATTTCTTAATCTCTTTGGTCTTTTCTTAATGAGGTCAGTGGGAGGGCTGTTATTTTTGCTCCTAAAGCACTGGTGTATGAAAAATGTCATGGTCACAGGAAAGTCAGTGGTGAACAAGATAAACATGACCCTGTCCCACAGAACTTACTATGTACAGGAGAAGAGAAATAATTCAACAGAATAATAAGATTTGATTGGCTCTCAGATTCACTAGAAATTGATTTAGCCCTCTCCCCTTCCACCTCTACTCACCCACTCGCTCTCTAAGGAGCCTTTGCCAGAGGGAGTTGGTGTAGTTTTCCTGTGTTTGCCCCATAGAGAGTAATAGAACAGGAGGCCCAGGGAAACCATAGATTAATAAAAGATCCAGTAAGGTGCTGGTTGATAAAAGGTATCTGCTCAGGTAACTCTCCTCTCTTTAGCTCAGATTTTCCTTTTCATAGGAAATTCCAATGTCTAGCTTCACAGCTCAGTTGAATACTTATTGCTTTAAAGGACCCAGCAAACCTAACATACCATTAAAAAGTCCAAAATTAGGATATTCTCTCGAGGTCTTTGCCCAAAATGCAACACCCCACATCCTTGGTCCTTTCCTTTCTTCTGCCCCTCTGATGCCATTCTCGTGGCCATAACAGTATGTCAACACACACACACACACACACACACACACACACACACACACGTGTGCATTTGCTTTCTCTACATTTCTAAAATTTCCTCTTATTCACTCCAAAAGGATGTAGGAGTGGCTACTATTTCTGAAATAGGAATAAGATTAGCTAATGAGGATGGTCTTTTTACCCATCCTCTCAGCAAAAACCAAAACACAGCTACAGTTCAATTTAAGCAAATACTTTAATGAAAATTCAGATTTATAGAAAATATTAAATTGAATTAATGTTAAATCCATTGAACAGTCTTTATTTTTGAAAGCATTCGGAGTAGAATTCCTTTACTTAGCAAGCGTCCCTCACAACTATTTCCAAAAATATTTACTCTGAAAGAGAAAATGTACCTGCAGTTTGGCTTTTTCCCAGATTTGATACCAGAGATACCGAAAGTCAGATAAGCAATGAGCAAAATGCAAAACCAGATTCTAGTTTCCTTCAAAAACTGAAGTGACAATTCTAATCTGCTGCCGTCTAAAATGCTGGGCTGCCGCAAATGATTTTGAAAGATGGACTTTATCTGCCCCCTGCTGTACTCTGGGTAAATGACAGGACATCCTAATTTAGCAGCAGGAGACAGAGCCAGACATGGTGTGTACTAGCACCCCTTACTAGGATAGAAAGGCTATGGCAAAAAGACGGTGCCTGGGCTTCACCACTATGTCTCCAGCATGAATTGTAGCTGGAATGTAGCAGGCATGACATTAATATGTGCCGAATGCATGTACATACAGGAAAGGAAGCTGTGCTTACATACTCTGTTTGCATAAGCATAATACCAAGCGCATATAAGCCCAAGGGGGAAAAAAAATGTTTTGCAATTCTCTGTTCGTAAGTGTTTGAAATAAACTGGTGGCAACTGGGCATGACTGATGTCCTCTAATAATTCCACTGGGCTAAACAAAATAATAAATTGGAATATTCAAGCTTAACAATAAAGATAGATTTTCTAAATGTTGCTTACTGCCAAGAAATAAATCTTTGAGAGCTTAGGATCTGAAAGCCACAAGGTTAAAAGACCATATGATTATTTCCAAGATGGAGAACTGGTTGAGATATCATAAAATTCGCTGTGTTATCCCTTTCATCCCTTTCTCCTGCTGCTACCAGCCCTCTTAGTCATTATCCGTGTATCTCTCAAACACTAGTGAAGGCAAGGACAAAAATAATAGGCATCTTCCTTAGTTGGGGGTGGATTTATTGAATACGAAAGAAGTCACGTTAGGGCTAAGATTTAGACATTTGATATACCTCCATACCTACCCTGAAGGTTAGGCTTCTCCGATGAGTCAAAAAATCAGTGTATGCAGAACAGTTCTAAAGGGAAGATAATTAAGTGCCAATGGATGTGATATAGAAAATGTCGAAAGAGAAATGTTTCCACCAGGGGAATCTTTCTACCAGTTGAGACTGACACTTGGCCATTTCAGGTTCCTTGCACGACGCCACTAAACCAGCAAATAAGATGGGGTGCAGTGGGGAGTGCTGACCATTTCAGCTGAGGCCGTTGATCTTGGGTGTTAGGGAAAATAGGAGTGCTTCCTTAGACATGCCGGAGCAATGTACACAAACTGAGGGGTCCTCCTTGTACCTCCCCACGGAATGCTGCAAGTTAGCAGGACTAGAGCAACCTTAGGGAAGTAGAGGGCCACCAAGAACTCAGATGCTCAGGAATAAAGGTTAGGGTCACTCCACCAGGTAAAGGCAGACCAAGTTGTGGCTGAGGGCAAAGGTAACATGGAGTGGGTAAATATCAACTCTAGCCTTATATTTCCCCTTGCAGGTGAGTTACGTTATATAAGAATATATGTTAAATTTTTCCCCTCTCCCTTCCCCAGATATATAGTGTACATAGCCTCTGTGGATTTATTTTACAATTTATCCATGGCTAACAGGGCATTAAGTAAAGAGTGTATTTAAATTAGAAGAATGAACATCAAAATTCTGAATATGGAGCTGAATGCAATCAACTGAAATTTGGGGCTTCCCCTTTTGAGGAGAGAGTAGCATATTTTGTATAAGGGATTGTTGCATTGTGTTCTGCAGGCTGGAGACTTAAGGATGGAGGGAGGGTGTACACTGATGTTGGGCCTCCAGAGGGTGACTGCGGTGGACATCTGTCCCTACCCCGAATCTTTCAAACAGCTTCTTCTCGCTTGGATAATTCTCCAAGTATAAATCCTACCTCCCTCATCTGGAATAACTTCTTAAAACTACATTGAAATTTTGAAATTAATACAACAGGTGTGTTAGAGTCTACCAATCAGATATACATGTGTAAGACTTTGTTTTGAAAGTGAATTTTCTGAGAAAACAGAGAAGGTCCAGGCCAGCAAAGGCAGCCAGTTCTGAAGTCAAGTGGTGACGGGACTGTCTCCACCGTCCACAGCAGAGTCCATGTGTTTTGGCTGGGCTCCGTTACATGGTCAAATCTGAGGTGTGGTTCTGAGAGTTGTTCCTAGAAGCTCAACCTAGCTTCTCCAGAAATTCCACAAATTTCTAATAGCCTTTGTGAATCCCTTCCCACATAGACTAGCTAGAGAGGATTCTATCGTTAGAACTAAGACGTCTGATTAGAATAGAAAAAGTTAGTAGCTATATGCCCAGGGCAGTTTGCTTTGCCTCTCTCAGCCTCAGCTTTGTGATCCTTGAAAACTTTCAAGCACTGTTGTAAAGACCAGAAATAATACAAAATGTCTTATATCTAAAAAAACTCTATGGAGAACAGTATGGAGGTTCCTTAAAAAACTAAAAATAGAACTACCATGTGACCCAGCAATCCCACTCCCGGGCTTAATTCAAAAAGACACACGCACTCCAATGTTCATTGCAGCACTATTTACAATAGCCAGGACATGGAAGCAACCTAAATGCCCATCAACAGATGAATGGATAAAGAAGATGTGGCACATATATACAATGGAATATTACTCAGCCATAAAAAGAAACGAAATTGAGTTATTTGTAGTGAGGTGGATGGACCTAGAGTCTGTCATACAGAGTGAAATAAGTCAGAAAGAGAAAAACAAATACCGTATGCTGACACATATATATGGAATCTAAAAAAAAAAAAAAAAAAAAAAAGGTTCTGAAGAACCTAGGGGCAGGACAGGAATAAAGACGCAGACGTAGAGAATGGACTTGAGGACACAGGGAGGGGGAAGGGTAAGCTGGGACGCAGTGAGAGAGTAGCAGCTGCATAGCACAGGGAGATCAGCTCGGTGCTTTGTGACCACCTAGAGGGGTGGGATAGGGAGGGTGGGAGGGACAGGCAAGAGGGAGGGGATATGGGGATATATGTATACGTATAGCTGATTCACTTTGCTATACAGCAGAAACTAACACAACATTGTAAAGCAATTATACTCCAATAAAGATGTTAAAAAAAGAGAAAAAGAAAATGGAGTTAGACTAGGTAGTGGTTCTCAGTCCTAAGTGCACAATAGAATCACCTGGGGAACTTTTAGAAAATGGATAACCAACAAGGACCTACTGTGTAGCACAGGGAACTCTTCTCAATGTTATGTGGCAGCCTGGATGGGAGGGGAGTTTGGGGGTGAATGGATACATGTGTCTGTATGGCTGAGTCCCTTTGCTGTGCACCTGAAACTATCACAACGTTGTTAATTGGCGATACTCCAATATAAAATAAAAAGTTAAAAAAAAAAAAAAAGGAAGAAGGTATCAGTGTTTATCTCCAACAAGTTCAGAGTATTCAAGGTAATTGGTTTTTATAGTTTCTAAATTTCTTGCATTTTATAATGAAAGGAAAAAAAGATGTTTTTATTTGAGGGGATTGTTTAAAGAAATGAGTTAACAATATAGTCCCAATTCCCACTGTTCACAAGTGGAATTTGGTCTGTCTGACCCAGTCTGTTTCTGGTGACAGGAGCATGACATAGGCCTTGAAGTATTAAGAAAAATCATCCAAAACTTGGAAATAACCAAAAGACAGTTACAGCATGTCCTTTCAAGGTCATACTGGTGCGTTGTTTAACATGCCTGCCAGGGTATTTCTTAATCTAGGGCAGTGGTTCTCAAAGTGTAATCTAAGGACCCCTGAGGGTTCCCAAGACAGTTTAGGGATTTTGTAAGGTCCTCCCTTTCCAACTACATAACTGTGTGAGGCCAAATTTTCCTCATATACTTCAACCAAAACAACATATTGCAACATATGAACGCAGAAATTGATATAAGGATTCAGCTGTCTTCTGATAAGCCAATTAAGTGTTCTATTTGCAAAAGTGTAAAACAATGCCTTTTTTCTCAAAATATATCTTATTTTTCATTAAAAAATGTTAACATATAATGGGCTTGTTACTTTTATTTTTAAAATACAGTTGACCTTTGAACACACGGGTTTGAACTGCGCAGGTCAACTTATAAACGGATATTTTTCCGTAGATACCAACTGCTGTGCTACATGATCCATGGTTGGTTGAACCCAGAGATGTAGAACCCAAGACGAAGGGTGGACTGTAAAGCTATTCCTGGATTTTTGACTGTGGGACGGGTGGGTAACCCTAACCCTCACCTTGTTCAAGGGTCCACTATAACTAACATCTAAACATTTGTGTTTTGGTTTCTAATAAGGTGAATATTGATAGATTACTGGGATCCTCAGTTTTTAGGAGTATTAAGGGATACTGAGAACAAAAGTTTGAGACTCGCTGAGCTACATGTTTGACTTTGCTGTTCACCTTGGAGGGCTCAGATCACTCAGCACACTCATTTCAAAACACCCTTCCTGGCAGACCGCATAATTCCTGTTCCTCCGATTCTGCTTCAAACCAGCTTTGCCATCTTAACAGTTTCCTCATTAAGGAGGTGAATAAATTTGACTAATACTCATTATATACGTATGACAGTCGAGTTTGATCTTTTGAAGATTGTTATACTTTGATAGGAGGTGTAATCTCTGCTGATTCATAAAGACATTTACGATTTAGCCCTGGGGTTCTTTTCTTTGCATTCAAAGGTGGATGAAGCAAGGAACACTATGAAAATCTCTTGTTCTTAAACATTTCCCTAATGAAGTGAAATAAGACAACTGCGATGATCAGCTGTGCCTAAAACTACTTTGTTCCTCGAGGAAAGTATTTAAGAGAGAACCAGTCCAAAGCTTGGGAAGCAGAGTGGCAGTTTTAAAAGAACGTCTAAGGTTAAAAATGTGTCTGTAATTTGGGAGAGACAATATTCACTTTAATATGGAAGAATATACTTTTTTTTTAATTTGTTTTATTTTTGGCTGTGTTGGGTCTCTGTTGCTGTGCATGGGCTTTCTCTAGTTGCGGTGAGCGGGGGCTACTCTTCATTGCGGTGCACAGGCTTCTCATTGCGGTGGCTTCTCTTGTTGTGGAGCACGGGCTCTCGGTGGGCGGGCTTCAGTACTTGTGGCTCATGGGCTCTAGAGCGCAGGCTCCATAGTTGTGGCGCATGGGCTTAGTTGCTCCGCAGCATGTGGGATCTTCCCGGACCAGGGCTCGAACCCGTGTCCCCTGCATTGGCAGGCGGATTCTTAACCACTGCGCCACCAGGGAAGCCCTGGAAGAATATACTTTTAATCTACTGTTAATAGCTGTCCTTTCCAACACAGGCTCCACCTCCCTCTCAGGTAAACAACATAAGAACATAATTTCAGCTGTCTGCAGAAAACTTTCCTAGTCAGTATAAAATCAGCAGAAATTGATTACCCTACTACCCATTAGGAAACACTTCTCAAATCCTTCAGCTCCAGTGTGCATCAGAATGATCTGAGAGGCCTATTAGACATACAGATTTGAGTTCATTGTACAGTGTGGGGTTCGGCAATACTGTGCACTTAAAACAAGCACTCCGGGTGATTGATTTAAAAATACATAAAACCACACTTTGAGAAATTATCTAGACAATTAAAACCTGCTGAACTGATCTCTTCCATTTTTCTAAGAATCACCGTGTATCCTTAACATCTACATGCCAAGTCTGTCTACATGGTCCGTAAGGCACTTCACAATCTGACTGGTGTCTCACAACTTCCTCTCCCACCACTCCATCCATCTCTGCCCTACAACCACCTCCTATCCTGGAGCCCAACTGGCCCACTGCTGCATTCCTCCTTGCTGTTTACCTCTTTCCCTCTCCCTTCCCCTGCCTGTGCAGGACTGTTGATTTTTCACAGCAGTGCAATAGTGTGGACAGTTCCTGGCTATTTGGATTCTAAAGCCAGTAGACCTGGCTTCCAATCCCAGTACCCTTTGGTAAAAGTGGCCGACCCTGGAGGGGGGGGGGGGGGCCTGCCCCTACATACCCATCGAGTCCCTGTACAGGAAGCACTGTCGTGAACAGGGGAAGCAGCAGCTGGAGCCGCAGGCGGCAGACCTGGCTGAGGAGCTCCTGCTCACTGACAGCAGCACCGTGTGGCAGACGGTGGAAGAAATGGGCTGCTTAGAAGTGGAGGCCGAGGCCAGGATGGAGAACTTGCGAGTGGCAGTTCCAGGTCGGCCCCTAGCTCTGACTGCTGCTGGTGGCCCAAAAGCCAGCCAGCCAGCTTATCACCATGGCAACGGACCCTACAATGATGTGGATATCCCCGGCTGCTGGTTCTTCAAGCTGCCTCACAAGGATGGTAACAGCTGCAATGCTGGCAGCCCCTTTGCCAAAGACTTCCTGCCCAAGATGGAGGACGGCACCCTGCAGGCTGGCCCAGGAGGTGCCAGTGGGCCCCGTGCCTTGGAAATCAACAAAATGATTTCTTTTTGGAGGAATGCCCATGAACGTATCAGGTCCCAGGTGGTGGTGTGGCTGCCCAGGTCAGCTCTGCCCCGTGCTGTGACCAGGCACCCAAACTATGATGAGGAAGGTCGCTATGGGGCCATCTTGCCCCAGGGGGTGACCGCTGGCACCATCACTTAATGGGCTGTAGAGCCCACGTGGCTCATTGCCAGCAACGCCCGACATGACCAAGTAGGCAGTGAGTTGAAGGCCATGGTGCAGGCCTCACCCGGCTACGTCCTCGTGGGTGCTGACGTGGACGCACAGGAGCTGTGGATTGCAGCTGTGCTTAGAGATGCCCACTTTGCTGGCATGCATGGCTGCACGGCCTTTGGGTGGATGACACTGCAGGGCAGGAAGAGCAGGGGCACCGATCTACACAGTAAGAGAGCTGCCACAGTGGGCATCACCCATGAGCACACCAAGGTCTTCAACGATGGCTGCATCTATGGGGCGGGGCAGCCCTTCGCTGAGCGCCTCCTAATGCAGTTCAACCACTGGCTCACGCGGCAGGAGGCAGGAGGCAGCTGAGAAGGTCCAACAGATGTATGCAGTCACCAAGGGCCTCCACAGGTATCGGCTGTTAGATGAGGGCGAGTGGCTGGTGACGGAGTTGGACCTCCCTGTGGACAGGATGGAGGATGGCTTGGTTTCCCTGCAGGATCTACGCAAGATCCAGAGAGAAGCTTCTAGGAAATCACAGTGGAAGAGGTGGGAGGTGGTTGCTGAACAAGCCTGGATGGGGGACACAGAGTCAGAAATGTTCAATAAGCTGGAGAGCATTGCGATGTCTGACACACCACGTAACCCGGTGCTGGGCCGCTGCATCAGCCGACCCCTGGAGCCCTCTGCTGTCCAGGGGGAGTTTATGACCCGCCGTGTGAATTGAGCGGTGCAAAGCTCCGCTGCAGACTACTTACACCTCATGCTTGTGGCCATGAAGTGGCTGTTTGAGGCGTTTGCCATTGACGGGCGCTTCTGCATCAGCATCCACGATGAGGTTCGCTACCTGGTGCGGGAGGACTGCTACCGTGCTGCCCTCACCCTGCAGATCGCCAGCCTCTTGACCAGGTGCACGTTTGTCTACAAGCTGGGTCTGAATGACTTGCCCCAGTCAGTCGCCTTTTTCAGTACAGCCAATATCGACCAGTGCCTCAGGAAGGAAGTGAACATGGATTGTAAAACCCCTCCCAACCCAACTGGGATGGAAAGCAGATACGGGATTCCCGAGGGTGAAGCACTGGATATTTACCAGATAATTGAACTCACCAAAGGCTCCCTGGAAAAATGAAACCAGCCTGGACGGTAGCTCTGCCTGGAGGCTCTGTATTTGCTCCCTGGAGCTTCACCGGGGCGGTGCAGGCTCCTAAACTCAGGCTTTCAGCTGTGCTTTTTGCAAAAGGGCTTGCCTAAGGCCAGCCATTTTTCAGTAGCAGGACCTGCCAAGAATGATTGCCTCTAATTGACGGTGCAATTGAGTTCAGAACCAAGATGCCAACGTTGGTGCAGGCTGTAAGACAAGGGAGCATTGTTGCTTGTTGGGTCAAAAGAAAGCAGAAGCCCCAAAGTTCACATTAACTCAGGCATTTCACTTCTGTTTCCTTTTCTTCTTGGCTGGTTCTTTGTTCTGTCCCTCATGCTCTGACGCAGTGCCCTAGAAGGGGAGAGAAGTAACGCTCTAAATGTGATAAGCCTGCTCGGAGGCAGTGGAAATAAAAACAAAGATCCTTTATCTTCTCACCAAAAAAAAAAAGTGGCCAACCTCTGTGAGCCTCAGATGACTCTTCTATCAAAACAGAGGTTAAAATACCCACCGCAAGGTTATCATTACACCAGCACTGGCGGTATATTTCGTTTAGATGTTAAATGTGTTAGTTTGGGGGTTTTGCCTCCTGTAAAACCGTCAATCCTCCCTGGAAGAACCAACTGCTCTCTCCTCTGTTCTAAGCAGTGCTAGCATTCCTAGAGATACTCGATGTACATAAAAACCCTTATCTCCTTACTGCACAGGTCTGTAAACCCAATTCTGTTAAGGACTTAAGAGCAGATACTTACGAAGCTGCATTAGATCAAATCAGTAGACTAAAGTTCTAAAGATAATCCAAATCCTTAAGGGTAACCTAACCTCACTCTACCCCAAAGTTATCAGACCAGATACTTGTTACTTAATAATCACGTTCCTTAGCATTTTGAGGCCAAGGGGAAAGAATGCAAACACTGATACTTTCGGGCCCATAGCTGTCACGTAACCACCTCGCTCATGTATAGCAGACGGTATGTGTTTAAATACAGAAGGTGGGTGAAGGGGATGAGGTTGAACAGTCCAGCCCATGTTAAAATACTCTGAGCATTTACCATATACAAAAATACCAGATAATATGAAAGATTAAAAGATGCATGAAGTATGGTTTCTTCTTTCCAAGGAGCTTAATCCAGTTGAGGAAAAAAGAACTTACTGATACTGCTTTTCTCCATAGACAAAATAACAACGACCACCACCCTCCAAGATTCATCATGTTTTTTCTCTTCAGGAAGCAGAGGCTGTAAAATTAAGAGTAGGTATGGTTTGGAAGATAGATGCACGTTTCACAAATACCATCCCCGTAGAAGGGATTCAGAAGAATATCTACCAGGATTTTGATAAATGTTCTCATCTCATCCTCCTCACAACGCTGAGAGGTAGGTATTATCTCCATTTTATAGATGAAGAAAGTGAGGTTCAGCTGTTACCTAAGTGTTTGCCCAAGTTCACAAAGCTTGGAAGTGGTGGTGCTGGGAACAAAGCTCCGTTTTAACTCCAAGGTCCATCTCCTTTTCCTGGAGTTGAAATTCAAGTATTCTTCCAGTTCTAGGTTACATAAGTGTTTAGGGGGTCTTCACATTTTGTGTTTGGGAAATCTAAACTATGCCATTTTAGATGACCTTTCTTGCTTGCTCTGTCAGTAGCTATAGACCCATTTTCCTCCACAATGACCATATAAACATATAACATATAAACATATTTGTCAGAAAGTTTAAAATTCACTGTTATTTAAATAACAGCCCAAATTACTCCCATGCCCCACCAAAAAAAAAAAAAAAAAAAAAAAAAAAAAAAAAATCGTTATGGACAAGCTTCAGGAAGTAGTTATCAGACAGACTATTGGCCAAATAGAGCCAGCAGATGGAGCCTTAAGACAAGCAAAACTGAGTACAAATTTTCTATGCTACCTGCTTCTCTTCATATTTGATTCACCAATCCTGTGAGAGGGCAGGAATTGCCATAAAAAGTAAGGAAACTGTTAGCAGAGATCCAAGGTCTAGTGCTCTCTCCTCAATACCCCACTTACCCTCAGAAGGGTCAAAGCAACCATGTGAGCATTAAAGAATTACTTAATGGGGCTTCCCTGGTGGCACAGTGGTTGAGAATCTGCCTGCCGATGCAGGGGACACGGGTTCGAGCCCTGGTCTGGGAAGATCCCACATGCCGCGGAGCAACTGGGCCCGTGAGCCACAATTACTGAGCCTGCGCGTCTGGAGCCTGTGCTCCGCAACGAGAGGCCGCAATAGTTGAGAGTCCCGCGCACCGCGATGAAGAGTGGCCCCCGCTCGCCACAACTAGAGAAAGCCCTCGCACAGAAACGAAGACCCAACACAGCCAAAAATTAATTAATTAATTAATTAATTAATAAGAATTACTTAATGGCCTAGAATAATGTCAGTTATATGAAAAAAATATATCATGTAGAGGGTAATTCTATTTTTGTGTAAAATAAAAATTGAGTATGTTTTATGCAATATAGCGACATGTCAATAAGCACAGGGAAAGATTTCCACAGCACACACACCAAATATACGGTTACCTCTGGGGTGTATAATCAAAAGCACCGGAAGATTTTCACTTCTTGCCTCATGTGACTTGTTTTTTTAATGTACTATTATGGGTAATTTTCACCTTGTTTCAGTATTAACAGAATCTTTTTTCTCCGCCTTTAGTACCTTTCAGAATGCAGCTAAGACAGAGCTTTGAGTTAGGAACGTTCTTCATCTGTATCTGAAACCTTCCACTGACTCAAACCCTTGCAGGTATGGAGTTGCAGAATCCTGGTTTGCAAGCCTGAGATACCCAAGACACCTTTTTTGATAAAGTGGTTTCCTACCACACGACTGTTGTACAAAAAGTGCTAATGTCTATTTAAGTGCTTGATTGAGCTATGCAAAGGCTATGGTCCCCTCTTCTCCTAAGCTTTTTTACACTCATCTTTAGGCACTTTTGACCTGGTCAACTGCTAGCTTTGGCACTGAAGAATCGAAAAAGTCACAAACCTAACGAGAACATAATAGGAGCTGTATCGCACTCAAGTATGTCAAGGGCAGATCAATTCTTCAGCCTCAATTCCAGCAAACTGCAAATCTGGAGAGAAAAATTCCTAGGATCTGATAGAAGACTTAGGTAGAGAAGGTGGCATTTCTCTGTCCTGCTTGGGAAAGCTCTAATGTAGCTTTGTTTGCCCAAAAGCCAAGTGGAAGGATTCTCTCTGACAGAGGCTCCAGACTGAATCCAAGTAAGACAGTCATTTGCTTAGTAAACTCTGGCCAGGTAAGATGGCTGCCTGAAAGAGCTGCCAGCTCTCCAAGCTGATTCTCACCATCACCCCACAACTAGGACACAAAGGGAAAAACATTTAGGCGCACAGATCAATTACGGTCAAAGTACGGGAAAATTCAAGCCAGGAATGAAGCTGCTGAAACCTAAGAATGTGTGCAACAGACCCAAGCAACCCGCCACTAGCAGAGAAGCAGCCCGTCAGAAAGCTTTCCGTAAGGTCTTTTGACCTCAGTGGACCATTAACAGCAACATCAGTGTTTTCTGAAATTTCATGCTATATTTTAATAGGTTCTTAACCAAGTTAGGACCAAAAAAAATTTTTTTAATCCCACAATAATGAAACAGTGTAACTAACACAGGCAGCACCCACACCTACAGCAAGGGTCAAGTCCCTAGCTAGCCCAATTCCGGAAGTAAAACAACTAAAGGAAGCCCTGCTCAAAGTTCACCGAAAATATAAACCGTCAAAAATTAAATACTGCTCTTCAGTTTCACAAGTAGAATACGTTCAGTGAAGCAAGGATGACTAGCTATCTTCATGAGAGGCATCTAAGGCATACTCAATAGTAGGGGCACAAATGATTGTCCCTTCCACAAAAGTAAATTATTTATGTCTTAATTAGGAAGATAGACTGTTTGTTATTAAGTTTCTTTTCTAAAAACCTACCTTATAATATAAATTACTAAAAAATTATACCACAGAAAATATACTAACACAAAACTTATTTCAGCAAACAGTTTTGAGTTTGTCTTTATTCCCTTTTATTGCTTCTTGCTTAGCAATGTTCAGAGTCTTCCAGCTGAAACCAAAGTACTTTCTTAGAACCCTTTATAGAATTGTATCTTTGGGGAAAACGCTCTTTCCAACAAGAACTATTAAGAAATCCAATGGTTCAGATTTCACAACTCTTTTGCTTAAAACTAAATAAATAAATAACCAACCTGTCTTTAATTTCAGAAGAATTGCTATTATACAACGAACTTTTTATTTTTTCCATTCATAAAAACAGTCCACGGCATTCATAGAACAGGGTGGTAAAAGAAATAAAAAGAGACACATTTCAGGTGGATTCTGTTTAAGAACAGATGAGTTGGTAGCAGTTTAATACAGATGGAAACAAATACAGTCCATATAAAAACAGGATTTGCAGCAGGAGGCGGACAGATCAACCAAAGCAAATTTAGAGCTTTCCGCCATGCAACTCAACATCTGAGTTCCGTTCACTTAAAAACCAAACTAGACGCTTTAATAGGTGTTCGTAGAGAAGGCTACAAAAGTATTACAAAATGTTAGCCTTACATACACCACAAAAAAGAGAGAAACAAAATTAATAAATCCCCTAGGCTAATCACAACAAGTTTTCCCTAACAGAGACAGACACAGAAAAATAACTTTTTACAAGCTTAGATTCGAGGTATGAGGTACGATACCTTACAGCTCTCACTTGGGTGTTTCCCACTCATGCTCTTTTCAGTATAAACAAATAGGTTTATGTAATGGAATACATATTTGAAGAATTCCTTAAAAAAAAAAAAAGTCACAAGTTCCATTTTATATATACAAATGTTTAATTATGTACTGAAAATAAATTACAGGAAGGAACTTTAAAATGCAACAGAGGACGAAGTCACAATGAACATTCCCATTGAATTCCCTTGGGGGGAGGGGGTGGGGGGGAGGGTGGCGAGATTGCAGTGCTCAAGAAGATAAATATCACAAATATATCAAAAACTTCAAATTGTCTATGCATTCACACACTGACATGAGCCACAAACATTCCTTCACAGGGACGGTACTCATTAGCCTACCACAGAACCAGATTTTGTCATAAGCTACAAAACTTTTAATACAAAATCGTATTTATATATTTATAATTCATATACATGCCCTACCTGTGATTTTAGAAAATAAAAGCTACACACTGTATAGACACTCTTAACTCATAGCTGTAGGCAACATTTTTGGATGGAATTTCTCCCCCAATAAATTAACGGCATATTTTATGTACATGAAGGCTAAACTGCATAGAGACAGTTCAGTTTCCCAGATATGCATCTCCTTTTAGGGCAGGTTTATAAATTTTAAAAGGCAAGACAAATGTACACCTCAGAATCACTTTCTTAGCTACAAGAGTTGTCATGTAATTTCTGTGAAGTTTCTGATACATGCATTTATGTAATACTGGTATTGAAGGCAGTAAAGCAATATATACTTTTAATGTCGTGGCTCAATAAAGGCTTCATTGTCATTCCAAACTGATTCTTGATACAGTGATTCATAACTTCTCTAAAAATCAAAATTTCAATGGGACACTGTGTTAAAGAGACTCTAAATAGATTTCTTAAAATATTTCCCTGAAATATCCTTTACATAAGACAAATTTCACTAACATTAGATTAAGTAAAAAGGGAAAAAAAAGAATTAAACATGGTACAAGTGTGCATGAAAACTAATGCTCCTCAGCCCATCTTCATGCCTTAGGAGCCATGAACAGAATGCTTAAAACCAACAAACAATTTCACACTCTGTGGCAGCCATCTGTGAAGCCAGTTATACTAAACTACTTCTACAGTTGATTGTAAACTTTGGTTTATTTTTATTTGAGTTCTCATTGTACAGCAAGCGTGAAAAAAAGAAAGAGTGGAGTCCATGAGTAGATGAACTGTCAGTCTGTCTTTAATCTGGCATGATGAGACACCTGGTCAGTCAGGCCTGCTTTGATAGAGTTTGTTACAGACTGCCTTATGTTTTCCTCCATCAAATTATCACCCAGGGGCTTCAATACCTGTGGTATGAGAAATGTGCAAAACAAATAAAAACATGAGGTAAAAAAAGGGTTACATATAAAAATAGATATAAAAATTCAATTCAAAGCAATGAAGAAAATAACCAGGAATGTGGGAAATAAAAAGGTGCTTCTCCCAAAAAAAGTTATGATGCTACAAATAATGCAGTTAGACATTTTATAATGCAACAAAAATTACTTTCCTCCTATTCAAACCATTTACAATTCCTATGAGACGGATGTGCAATTCCATACCCTATATGCAGCATCAAATCTGGTATGTATACAGCATTTATGCAGACCGGCCCAGACGGTCCTGCTTATTGTCCTACATGTATAAGTGTGAACACTTCGGATAGAGAAAAAAGTTAAAAATACTGTCTAATTTTTCTTCTTGTTATTGTTGGATGACAGTCTCTGTCGCTGTGCTGATGAGAGAGCACGATGAACCATTCGACGTCTAGTAACTTCAAACAGTTTGGAAAACACCTAAAACATGGAGTGATTTGTTAGGAGAATGACTCAGAGTGCCTTGAAGTTAAAGAACTTAAGACTACAAGAATTTGAGACTTTGTAGGTTTCTCACCTTCCTGGGACTCCTCTGAAGCAAAAGAAAAGAGAAATGCAAAAAAATTTAGACAGGTGTTGACACAGCACAGATCTTCTGACTAGTGATCATCTTACCTCAACTATACTGAAAATAATTTTACACACTTTAGATTCTTCCATTTACTTGTTTTGTAATAATGGCACCTCTAAAATCCTAGAATCAATGCTGTACGGGAGATGAGTGGTTTTCAAAAGAAGACAATGTACAACTATCAAAATTCATGTTGCAGAAAATTAGTAATGGGCCAACATTTTTAAAGTAGGTAATATTTTAAGTGACATTGTGATAGCTTTTTTTTTTTTGAGGTTGTGATAGCTTTTAATCCATCTTCTGTCAGAAGATATCAAAGGAATATAAAGAATGAGATTATTTTTAAGATATAAAAATTTAAATTTTACAAATATCCAGACACAAGCTTCCAAATCAGATCTGAATAAATAGAGCATTTCTATAAAGAAGAAATATAAAATCCAAATTAATATAGTGGGTCACTGTATAAAATAATAATGACATTATTAATAGAAAAGTCAACGTCCAATCAACTTCTTTAGTCTTTGAATTTAAAGCCAAAACCAACATGGACCTGCATATCTTAGATCTTCAAATAAGCCCAATACTTCATCAGCCCAGAAATGGTATCTGAAAACACCTTTTATAACTGTCCATCAGTAATAACTGTAGTTTTCACTCCGGTCCTTGACATGATGCTCAAGTATTTCACGATGATCATTTTAATGACAACATCCTTAAATGAAATTTTCTGAACACAGGCAATTCCAGACAACAGTTGGCTGATATACAACAAGGCTTTCCCTTAGTAGATACTTGTCAGGCCCAACTTTGAATTCTGGTTTGAGGTAAAAAATCATGATTTGAATTCTGGTTGAGATAACGGATTATGATTAAGAAAAGCTGGTTCTCTTGTTTGTGGTGCTTTGCTTTTTGTTCATTAGTATTTCCATAGTATAGAGGTCAAACAAAGTTTCTTGGATGTTAAGAATTCCCTATAAGATCATTCCTTGTAGTACATCAGTAAATCACTACTAACTTCATGGAAGGCAATGAAGACCCAATATTTTTCCCGGAATATAAGCATGCCTTGGTTCTTGCCAATATTAGAAACTTCTTTTGCTTTCCTAAAGCAAAAGAATTACACTTCTAAACTTCTTTCCTTACCTTCATAACTCTTGCACTAATTATATTTTCTTTTCTTAAAAAAAAAAAAAAAAAATCCTTAAAGACTCTGGCCCTGCCCACTTGTCTGGTATAATCAGGCCTATGACTAAGAATCTATCCAAAGGATATTACAGATGTAAGCCAACCAAAGCACACTATAATTACAACTTTAAAGGGGAAAAAAAACAGTTCATACTTTATATTCAAATTATGCATCTAAACAAAAAGGAAAATATACTTTTACCATTCTCCATATAAAGGAAAAGTAGGCATGCAAATACTGGGGGTGGGGAATGGGGCACTGGGAAGGAGGGGTGGGGAGTCACAGGGATAAGATTAGTCACTGAAAAACCAAAAGACAGATACCAACCTGTTCCCATAGTGTTTCAGCAATCTGATCAATCATTGTTCCAATTTCTCTGAACTCCCCAGAGTATTTAACATATGCCCAAGTACAAAGAGACGTCAGTGCTAACCCCATGACAAGGTTACACAAGACGGCTATAGAGTTTAGGCCAACGAAGCCAGTCAGTCCTGAGATTATATACATAGCAAACATGACTGCAAACAGTGTGGCAGGGGTACGAGCAGCGTAGAAGATATTTTTGCCATCATTGTGCTTTATAAAATTTGCATAGGTTTCTTCTATTTCAGCCTCAAGCTGGTCCTGATAACGACGGCAGAATTCATCTCCACCCATTTTTTTTACTGAACGAAACTGTTTAATCGCCACTTCCTTGAGATCCAGGTGTCTTCGCTCCAGATCTGAAGGTGCAATGTAAGGCTTGTCCCCACCACATACCTGTACAGGCAGGGTTACATTAGGACAGATTACATGCTGGAAATAATTCACACTTGAAAGAAATTCCCTGATCGTAATTTTTAATCTCAAAAAGTCAAACCACCTACATGGTTTAGTTTTAAATCTGTTCATAATACTTCACACATTATCATAACCTACTTATTTCTTATATGTTTAACTGCCTCAAGCAAAATAAACTTTCCAAAATTAATTATATTGGTATTAATTATATAGCAATAAAGACAAAAAGAATTACACTGCAATCTGTACCTGACTTCACCTGATCCAGCAATACACCAAAAGCGTACAGAAGACTGCTGGCAAGAAAGTGGGTAAAAGATAACATAAAAGGGGACACTCTTGCCCTGTTGGTGGGAATGTAAATTGATACAGCCACTATGGAGAACAGTATGGGGGTTCCTGAAAAAACTACAAATAGAACTACCATACGACCCAGCAATCCCACTACTGGGCATGTACCCTGAGAAAACCATAATTCAAAAAGAGTCATGTATCACAATGCTCACTGCTGCTCTATTTACAATAGCCAGGACATGGAAGCAACCTGAGTGTCCATCGACAGATGAATGGATAAAGAAGATGTGGCACATATACACAATGGAATATTACTCAGCCATAAAAAGAAACGAAATGGAGGTATTTGTAATGAGGTGGACGGAGTTAGAGTCTGTCATACAGAGTGAAGTAAGTCAGAAAGAGAAAAACAAATACCGTATGCTGACACATATATACGGAATCTAAGGAAAAAAAAAAAAAAAAAAAAGGGCCATGAAGAACCTAGTGGCAAGACGGGAATAAAGACACAGACCTACTAGAGAATGGACTTGAGGATATGGGGAGGGGGTGGGGTGAGATGTGACAGGGTGAGAGAGTGGCAAGGACCTATATACACTACCAAAGGTAAAATGGATAACCAGTGGGAAGCAGCCGCATAGCACAGGGAGATCAGCTCGGTGCTTTGTGACCACCTAGAGGGGTGGGATGGGGAGGGTGGGAGGCAGGGAGACGCAAGAGGGAAGAGAAATGGGAACACATTGTATGTGTATAACTGATTCGCTTTGTTATAAAAGCAGAAACTAACACACCATTGTAAAGCAATTATACTCCAATAAAGATGTTAAAAAAAAAAAACCTCAAACAAAAAAGAAAAAGAAAGGATAACATAAAGAAGGTACTTTAATGTTTGAGTTAGCAAGCTTAGCATAGAAATTGCTGTTGCCCTTCAGCTGATGTTGCTTGCGTCAGAAGCTACTAACAGCAGCGCTCTGAGCCATGTGTCAGGAAATATTGCAGTGTGGTCTATGTATTAACTTACTACCCGTATCCTGCACTCTAACCATGGGAATTACATTCTTAGTTTGTTTCCAGCAGAGGCGATAAAGGGACATTTGGGAACGATGTACCCCGACAATGTACGAGGAGCGCAAATTGGTTCCATTATTTTCAATATACAACTCTTCCACCTTACTCTAGCGTCAAATTTACATTTTAGTTACAAACCTGCTCCATACTTTTGCAATAGACCTCTCTTGCTCCTGCTACTGCAGCAAGATTATTAGCTTCAGCTGTCGCCTAAGAAAGAAAATAAAATGTGCCAATTTCATGTGAAATACCTGGTAACTATAAATGCTGATTAAGGCAATAAATTATGTACAATGACCAAGTCTGAAAAGGAATCAGAGAAAACATTATCAACGTCCAGTTTTCCTTTCCAATGGAAGGAAACACCAGTATAAAGGATATAATGATTGCTTCCAATAGGACTACCTGCCTAAGTTTGTTTTGCTTAGGTTTGTGAAAGTGGGTTTGTAGAAAATACCACATATGCCCAGGGAATTATAGAGAGTTAAACAGATACAACCCCAAAATGTGTCAAGTCCCCAGGTGCAAAGAATCAACTCTTGATACTCATATGGTCCTCTCTCTCATAATCAGTATTATATACACAAGATACATTTTTAGATCCACAAAACTGCTCATTGTATGGATTTTATGAAAAAAGTTTTTTTTTTTTTTTTCTTTTTTTGGATTTTATGAAAAAAGTTTAATCCACTATAAAACTGAGAAACTGCCCAAAGTAGCAAATTTTTTAAAAAATGAATTAGGTTAAAACAACACTGTCCCTAAAGAACACCTTTTTAAAAAAAAGAAAAACAAAATCTATATTCACCAGAACCAGACATCTATCATTAATATCAAGAGAAAATAAGCCTTATTTCAAACAACATTCATTGTCAAAGACTCAGAGAGCAGAAGCAAGGCCCTTGCTTTGGCAAGGCCCATATGAAGCGATCTTCTGAAGCAGAAATTCTCCTACACTTTTTGAGCAACTGAAGAGAAGGCACCAAGGACCCTCATTTCTGGTGTGCAAGGTGTGAAAACCTGTACTTACAAAAACTCATTAAAACTTCAGGACCCATGCCTTAAGTATCTAAAATGTATTTGCATGGAAAGAAACACTACCCCATTTCCAGCATTTATCTCTAAAGCAAAGATTTTGTTTTCTCCTTCGTAAATAAATGTATGTACAACACACACACTACCTGAAGCATGGACTTTGGATGTGGAAGTTCCTCTCCTTGATAAATTTTAATGTAAGCCTAAAAATACAGAAGACTCATTATATTCACAGGTTATGCAATTTGGCTCCACATCCCGAAAGAAAGAAAAATCATTAAATAGAAAAATGATTCACACTATTATAGGAAAGTCTAGGCTTTAAAAATCATACACCCTCGTTCCAACAGTTACCCCTATTCTCAACATTATTAAGTGTGTATGTTGCTAAATAATATCCTAGAGAAATGTCTCCAAATATAACTCCAACTTGGCATAGATGTCTCATATTTAAAAGTTATATATAAAATGCCATCTACTTTATGAAAAGAAATCCATAATTCTCCCCTACTGCCAACATTTCAAATAAATATGTAAGAAAATATTTTAACTCAGTATTTTACTTTGACCAGCTTAAAGTATATTTCAGTTCAAAGGAAAAGAAATTACTGAATTTGTGGTTTAAGAGTAAGAAAGAAAGATGAAAGTTTTTAAGTAAGTTCCATATAGGAACCTTTCACCTCAACTTTCTACTCTCTCTAAATTAACTCATAACTGAACAAAGATAGTATGAAAGTGATCAAGTGTCCGTTAAATAATACAAAAATACACTCTTAGTTAACTGTATTTCCCTTCCGCCTATTTACAACTACAATGAATAAATACAAACCTCTACAATAGCCTTGCTCTGGCAAGCAAGCTATAAAGATTAGAGAACAGCAGAGGGGGAAAAAAAAATCTATGCATAATTTACTTGAGCTCAAACCCAGTCTGGATACTTTCAGCTGCTCTTATCAAGTCCCAGACTCTGAGAGAAGGCTTTTGTGAGAACTCAGGATACAGAATTATGCTCCCAATACCTATTATCATTCTCAAATGATAGAGTGGTATCATAATATTACGGTGAATGGTTCTTCTTTCCATATCAGAGCTGGAGAAAAAGTAGGATAACTCTACAAAGAAATAAAATCACTGTCTAGAAGATACATGTTGTCTGCTACAATCTTAAATATTCTTAAATACTGATACATCCAATTCAAGGCAAAAAAATATAAATTTTACTTTTTTGCTTTAAAATAAAGATAAAAAAATTTCTTGTACATACAGATGAGTTTTAAGTCAGCTAACTTAGACAAAGCCATTTAATGTAAGAATTTTCCTACCTTAAAGTATTCTACAAGATCTCTACAAGTGACTTTAGATCCACTTATCTCTTTTTCTACCAAATTTTCTGGGGCAAGCAGCAATGGAACCAGATTTCGAAGCTCTCGTTTAAACTCTTCATCAATATCTAGTGGACATGAAATTAGTCAACATGTTAGTAAAAAAAAAAAAAAGTAAAGTCTCCATTGGTAAGAGTTAATAAAATTCTATTTCATAAAATAAAAATACGCTACTTAAGTGTAGATTCATTTCAAAAAACTCATCCAAACACATCACACTGTCACATCTCCTAGGAAAAAATATAACCACCCCTCCACTCTACTACCCCACTTCCCTCATCTCCCAATAATTCTTTCAGCCCAAATAATAAATGAAACTGTGGCCTACCAGAACAAATTCCACATCAAGTATTTTAACTAAACTATCCTTTCCAAATGGCAAGCAATTCATGAAATTGTATTAAATTTTAATACTAAATTTTGTTTCTCCAGCCATACTGTTAAAAGTTTTGTCAATCCTCATGCCTTTTGCCATCATGCTCAAAATAATCCTAAAACATACACAAAAAATTACACCATCACCCCCAAACAGACTTAAATCTAATTACATCAATATAATACACTGGTAATGCTTTTTAGCAGACTGCAATCAGATGAAATACTGAAATGTTCTTAGCCTTCAGTATTTTTAGGACATCAGTGCTGAGCAACAGACCACATTATAAAATGTTAATCAATACGCCAGGTGTTTGCAACAAACCAATACATTACAATCACACCATTAATAATGCATCAAAATGTCCTCCAGTATAAAAGAGAAAATTTAATGAACCATGTATTGTTTTTAACTTTCAGCCTCTAAAACTTAAGTTCTGATTTTAGCAAGAATGGGAATTCCCACCTTTCAATCTCCCATCAAAACTAGGATTAGTTGCAACTTTAAGACCAGGATGTGGCAAAAGGAAGCAACCAAGATTTGAGAAACAATTGTGAATGTGCTTCCTTACATTCTGTAGCTCTTCATGTTGATTTTGTTTTACCTGGGGACAGAAGGAGACAAGGTGAAGGTGCAAACAAGAGAAAAACACATTTTTTTAAGAAAACACACACACGTACTCACATGCATGCACACTAACTCAGATGCTAGTCTAGATGGGTGTTTCTTGACAATAAAATTTTACTAAAGACCCATTTCTAACCATTTGATAAGACCCCACTCTGTCTTAAACCAAAAAAGATTTTTTCTTCCCATGTTAGCTGCCAAGGATATGAATAAATACAAATAATAATTAATCATAATATCTAACACCAGAACAACAGGTGTGGTTGTGATTTATAAACCAGTAAATAAATTAAGAATTTGCCTTTAAAGTACTTATAATGGCAAAGAGAAAAACAAAGTACTAATTTGCCTACAGATAAAAAGGTCAGCCCCTGAGCAAAACAACAGATAAGGCGAAAAGCTCCAACGCAGTCCAAAGAGCCTTAAAAATTTATTAGGATTTCGGCACTCACTCCAAATGATTATTTATGATTTATGCTAGTTTATCAGTGTTTTGCAGAAGAGAGAACTGCTATGCATTTTCTGGAAGGAAATCTTAATGTTAGATTTTTACTAACTACTTATCCCAATATAACTCACATATTCTCCCAAACTCTTCTCAAAAACCATTCTAAAAAACATGCACCATTCGTAATCAACAAAATCTGGAAACTACTTAAATCTCCATCAAGAGTAGAATGGAAAACCTGTTGCCTGTTCATACAATGGAATACTGCATAGCAATGAGAATAAGTGAACTAAACTACATGCAACAATATGGATTAATCTCAGAAATGTAATACTGGGCAAAAGAAGCTGGACACAAAAGAATACATACTGTATATGATTCCTTTCATAAAAAGTCCAAAAACAAAGCCTGTTGGAGGTCAAAAGAGTAATGAAGGATTTGGGGGGGGAGGGGGCGGGAGTTAGTGGATACAGGCAGCCGCTTCTGGGTGGTTACATGGCTATGTTCAATTTGTACAAACTCCTCAAGCTGCACACTTATGATCTGAGCACTTTTCTGTATCGCTTCAATAATATATTTAAAAACCTCCTTATCTTTGAAGTACATAATTCTGAATTTAGTTAGCATGCCTGATGTGCTGTGGGTTAATTTCTTCTGAACAAACCAGAGAAAATGCTGATGAATGAAATTATCTCCGACAAGTCTAGAAATGCCTTTCAAATAATCCAAGAAATGAGGAGTTGGTTTTGATCTCATTTTAGGATTAAGAAAAATTACATTATACCCTAAGTCTTTGCATGTGGCTGCGAAATTAAATGCATTTTTCCATAGGAAACAAACGAAATTTTATTACCCCAAAGAGCTAAACCTTCTACTTATGAATAAAGGTATTTTTATGTATCTTTTGTGGACATCAGTAGGTAGGTAGTATCTGACCTGAGGGTTTCCCAAAGTACTTCCATAGGAGGGTACCTTTAGGAATAAAGGATCATGTCGGTGATGTTATTTTCCAGGAATGACTTGGTGTGGCATTTTGCATAGGCCAGGCCAGGAGTTTGGATATTTGGGTCCTACTCCCAGTTATCAATAATTAGTTAAGTGACCAAAGGCAAGTCACTTTTCTGGGTCCCAGTTTTGGGGGGTGTGTGTGTGTAAAGGCTATACTAGATAATGTTTAAGATCCCTTTTTTCTCTATATGCTGCCACTCTACGAGATAGTATTCCTTGGAAAGAGAGTCTCACATCATCTGTATTCAATGCATCCACACTAGATGATCCAGCCTGTCCCAAATGCTCAGAAGCTCAGCTGGGCCAGAAAGAGACATGCATGCAAGCTGAGCAGATCAAAAAGTTAGTCTACTTCAAACTTTTATCCTTTGAATATTGATTTACTGAAGGGGCAGCTGGCTCTGGAGAGAAATATCCATTCCTTAACTTCTACTTGAGGGCATTTCTATTGTCCTCTTTCACAGGAGTGCTACCAATTTACTTCTCATCAACTATGTATGCAGCTATCTGGGTTAACCTGGGATACTCAATTTGTTCCAATGACACTTAGAGGTTGGTAGTCTAAGCAGCAGTCCAGACAGGCCACACCTTCCCCTGGGGCTTGGTGCTTATGCTCTCCTCTCTAAGAAATGGGGGCTTACCTGCAATCTCTTTTCAAGGAATTGTTTTCCACCTTCCAAACCATATGAATGTTCATAAGGATAACTCCAGTCTCGAATCAAAAACATTAATGTCTACAGAAAGAAGGGAAACAAATTGAAATCATTTCTTATAAAATTTTACCAAAAATTACTACTTTAATAACTGAAGCACCCCTTACTCACCAAAAACAATCCTTATCAAAAGTTACAGTAACCAAATGGCTTAATACTACTCATAGTTGTATCAAGAGCCTACATAAGCCAACAATACTCCCAGCTCCTATACCAAGAAACTACCTCCATTTGAGAACCTCACTGTGTATAAGGAGTCACCACAAGCAATAATACAGGATATTTAAAAAAGAAACAAAAGACATATCAGGGTATACAGATCATAATTTTAAGTCAAGATTGTGTAACTAGAAGACCAACTAACCTAATTCTAGACCAATTAGTTCTTTTCACAGAATTTTTTATTCCCATATGCTTAAGTTCCTCAACTCAGCACTACTAACACTTTGGGTCAGATGATTCTTATTATCACGGCTGTCCTACATTTTGTAGGATGTTGAACAGCATGTCTGGCCTCTATAAACTAGATGCCAATGGCATGAACTTCCTCCCCAAAACTGTGACAACCAAAAATGTCTCCAGACACTGGCAAATGCCCTCTGGGTGGCAAAATTACCCCAGTTCAGAAAAACTGATATAGGCCAAATAGAGTATATTTCATCATATACACAAAATGACACCATAACCTGCCCAAATATTTCGTAGAAGTGATCACCTGAGCCAGACAAGACGGAGGCAGAATCAATGTAACCCACTAACAGAATCACCAGTGATGCTATCACACAGGAAGGACTTCACACACTGATGAGCAAACGGGGTGGAGTCATTCTCACCTACTATAACACAACTAGCCAAATAGTACAATGTCTACTTACAAATTACACTTATTTCAAAAAAGAATCTATCTGAAATTAGCTCTGTTTTTTTTTTTAATCTCTAACGATAAGACTCCACAGAAGCAAGCAGAGCATATGCTTCTCAAATCAAGGTTAATTTCTGACTTAATATTCTGTACCTAGCATTTAAAAGTAATGAAAAAACACATGGGGGAGAGATATAATAAATTCTGAAATTTTTCTATTTGAAACAAAAATAAAGAATAACAGGTCTAACCTCAACTTGTAATATACCACACACACACACGCACATGTACAACCAATAACATTTTCTAGTAGCTTATCACATATAAAAGAAATTTACATGACTGTCTCAAGTTTTGGAAGTAATATCCAGTTAAGAGAAATATTATTAACCTCTTTAAGTAAAAGTATTAAGAACCAGTCTATATTCATTTGTTCTATTTCCTATCCTGTAAGCTGCTACTGATATGATGGTGATGACATTACCATAAGTTAGTTTCAATTCCACTAGATCTGTTGTTAAAAATTAGTTTCGCATAATGTCCTCATATCTCCAGAGATACAAGATGATAGCTTTTCATAGATAAATTTTTTTTTAATGATAAAATATTTATTTACCTGAAATGGCTTCTGGTAGATTTCTTCCATAGCAAGTCTGCCGTATTCTGTAAATAACTATTAAATCAAATTATTTAAAATAATGCCCCCGAAGAGGTTGAAAGAAGACATCTGTAAAGCTATTCTGTATCAGACGACTAGATGTCAGAGCCTTTAAAATCATTTGAAAGCCAAGCATTTAATTTTTTAAGACTGCGTATACTTTAAAATTTCTTCTAGTTAAGAAGTCGTACATCTGTTTAAAACCATATAATAGTCAATCTTCTTACAATATTACAGGTTCTTGGTGTAAAGCCACAACAAAGTGGGAATTAAATTTTCAATACTTTGGCATACATTCTTTGAGACATACATACTTGCAAGTGCTGAAGATCATCTTCTTGAATATTTTGAGACAAATTATACACCTGTTAAAACAAATTTTTGTTTTTATTAGTGTTTTACTTTGAATACCCAGCTGTGTATAACTTTACTTGTGGAAATGAAGGCTATTTTACACCTGAGCACGAATGAATGACTCAGTCACTATCTTAACCAGTGGTCCATGAAAAGAATTTTCTTTTTTCCTAACAGTCAGGATAAAACATTAAGGGGGAAGCAGTGGTGGTAAACTATGTAAAAATCATGAGTATACGCATATGGGGCCAAGAAGGCAGCAGACGTTAAAAAAAAAAAAAAAAGTATATTACATAGCAAGTTTCTTTAATGTTATGACATGATTTTTTTTTTTAAGTGAAGAGTTTCCCCAACTACCCAACTGTTTTTCTAAGTCAATGAATGTGAAGGGCATAGTTCTGTTGGTTTGGCCCAAAAGTTCGTTCGGGTTTTTCTCTGTAAGATGTTACAGAAAACCCAAACGAACTTTTTGGCCAACACAATACAAAGATAAATTCCTCCTTGGAGCATTCATAGTATATAGTTTATGGTTTATTCAGTGGGTGCCTCAACTAACTTGACTCTAATATTATGGTTATCGTTTTACTTAAGCAAACTCAATCTAAATAACTTAACATGAAAATTTTACCAGACTGTGGTAGCTAAAATACACACACACACACACACACACACACACACACACACACACACACACACACACACACACACACACACACACACACACCCGTAGGTAGCACTCTTCCACTTTCCAAGGCCCATAGACCAGAGCTGATAACGGAAACTTAAGTACTCTCAAGAAACAGCAATTGGAGAAAAGATTCACTAGGTCCAATCCTTCTGAGTCAGGTCTTTAAAAGATGACCTAGACCACCAAAGGAGAAAAGTGGGTGTCCACAGTTGTCGCCTCTGCTAGGAAATAACTTATATCTAAGAAAACAGGGTTATATGATGAGGTGATTAAACTCTAGATTTAAACTTAAAAACTGAAAGCATAACCAACCTATTCTCACCCATATGGGCCTTAGCTTTTAGAAAATAGGACCAGATCCTTTCATTGTCAGGGCCAGGTTGTAAATAGCAAACAGAAAAGAAGACTTGTTTATTGTGGATCATTACTACTTAGCATACTGTGTTGTACTTAACAGATGCTCAGTAATTATTTTTTGAAAGAATAAATGACAAAGGGATCAATTTGTCATTGATCTATCAGCCAGATAACTTACATAAGGAAGGAGAGAAATCTAGCCTCAAGAATCAGGAAAGAAGCAATAATAAAAACTAATTTTAGGGACTTCCCTGGTGGTCCAGTGGTTAAGACTCTGCACTCCTGGGACTTCCCTGGTGGCGCAGTGGTTAAGAATCCGCCTGCCAACGCAGGGGACACAGGTTCGAGCCCTGGTCCGGGAAGATGCCACATTCCACGGAGCAACTAAGCTTGTGCGCCACAGCTACTGAGCCTGCGCTCTAGAGCCCGTGCTCTGCAACAAGAGAAGCCACCGCATTGAGAAGCCCACGCACCGCAACGAAGAGTAGCCCCCGCTCGCCGCAACTAGAGAAAGCCCACACGCAGCAACACAGCCATACATACATACATACATACATAAATTTATTTATTTATTTATTTATTTATTTAAAAAAAAAAAAAAGACTCCGCACTTCCAATGCATGCGGGCACGGGTTCGATCCCTGGTTGGGGAACTAAGATCCCATATGCCACACGGTGCGGCCTTAAAAAAGAAAAAAAAATTATCTTCTTGATTATTTAGTTTACAAACCGCTTTCTTATGCAGTATCTCATTTGGATCTCATTTCTGACTGCACACAAAACCACATGTGAGATAGGCAAGACGGGCAAAATCTTTGTTTTACGATAAGAAAGTGGCTGAATGGCTTTATGTGGTTGTCCAAAACCAGTTCTCTCACTATCATAAAGTTGAATAAACAAGAGAACACCATGGTATAAGTTTTAGGACAGAGAACTTATAATTTAATGCAAGCCACAGAGCCAGATAATCTGAAGGGCTATAATGTGATAATATAAACACAAAGATGTGGCTCCTGCTTGCCTCAAGAAAATGGCAGTTGTGCTGCCCTGCAAGATCAGAGGAAAAGAGGTGGGACAAACTGACAAAAAGAGACCCTGAGGGTCCCCGATAACATCACTTAGTTTGTAGTGACAGATATCCCCATCCCTATAATAAAAAGAAGCCACTTCTCTTTTATCTCATAATAATTCCAAAACTTGTTTCCACTCTGACAGCTAGATACTTCGAATTGAAGAAGAAAGGAAATGGGAACTTTAATAGAAACTGGTCATACACATTCCAGATATTAATGGAAAGCACAAAAATTCCAAGACACTGTGACGGTATCACCTATAATCTACCCTCCATAAGAAATATTTCTTATCTCAGGAGAAGCACATACTTTTTAAAATATCTGCAAATATACATCTTGATACATCACCAGCTGGACCTAACCACCATACTTCAATAATTCATTTTTCAGCCAGAGAAGTATCAACCACAGATGAGCTCAGGAAACAGAAAGTAAAGAAATAAAAAATGACCTGTGGTGGTTTAATTCAGTGCAATTAGTCTAAATTATACAGAAAAGAGATGGCCTAGCTTGAAGAGACTAGAACTTGATAGAACACCAAACATAACTAGGGTACAGCATAAGTGAAAAAACAGAAAGGATTTTACCCCTTTCTAAATGAAACAGGTACTTTAAGTCCTTAGTTTATTATATAAACATCATTAAGGTTTCCTCAATACGAATTAATTATTATGTCTCTACCTCCATTAGTTCAAATAATCATGTACTAGTTGTCATACATATCGAGTAGAAAACTAAATTTAATTACTTGGTTTTGTTGTTTGTTTGGTTGGTTTAGCCAAAAAATAAAGAAACACTCTATATTTTACTGTATATGACTGAATTCAATTGAATTCAATATCAACTGAATATCCTTGAATTCAATTAAGGATAACATGCAATAATATATATTCCTTTAAAAAGAAAAAAGCATAGATGCTATGATGAAACACCAAAGGGATTGGCTATTGGTTCACTGCTCCCCTGGTAAGCACTAAAAGTATGAAATTTCACATTGTAAGCCAGAACAGCAAGCATAGAAATGTAAATGACCAATACTAAATGTAAATAGTTTCTCTAATTTTAATCCTTTTTTTCCTTCCATCAAAAGGCATTTAGAGGAGGAGCAGAGGTATTAGGATTGTCTGACTTGATCATACCACAGCATCTCTGTATCTCACCTGGACAGAGCTAGTCATAGTGCTCAGAGCAAACACTGTTGCACAATCTTTGATAGTTGACTGGCTATCAAAGGCACCCTGGGTATCCATTAGCAGCACAGCCACCTAGGAATTTAAAAGTTTAAAATACTAAGTAAAAAATTCACCAACAGTGACTATAAAAGTCAAATATAAAATGGTTAATATCAAAATCAGTAACTAAGTCAAGAAAAGTACTCTAAGTATCTCACACATTTTGACATAATAATCCACATATGTTAAAGTTATCAGATATTAATAGATCTGTGTTGTTTTGCTCAAGAAAGAATATGGAAGAAAAAAAATAGTAAAAAACTATGAAGAGAATCTTACTTTTGTTCCGTTAGGTCTGTCGATCACAAACACTTCATTCCAGACTTGTATGCCTGTTGTTTCTCTTTCACAACCACCTCGCCATGTAAAGCCAGTCAATGGTTCATTGTTTCCACCAATCCAACTTTGAGAATCCTGTTAAAGTCAAGCATAAATAGAAAATAAAACACACAAAAATAAGAACTCAAAAGGAATATAAGAAATCACCCACTCTTCACACCACTGTAAATCAACTACACGTCAATAAAAATTAAAAAAAAAAAAAGAAATCATCCACTCATTTTATAGATGAGGAAGGTACATCCAGGGAGTTAAAATATACCGTAACATTACACAAGTAGTTACAAAAACAGTCCCAAATCCCATCTAGGGTGTTTTGACTAAGAGAGATGTGGTCTTCCTCCAAACCTGAACCTTCTTGAATAGCTCACATTTTCATACTCTAGGCTTCTAGATAAGTGGGGTCACACCCACTTCCTCCATTTTGGAAAGATTTCCTATGTTTAAAAATCATAAAAAATAGATACTAGCTATTTCGATACCTCCTTGTACAAAACTAAGTTCCAGACAGAATGGCTGTCAAAACAGCGTTGCTCTCTTAGAATAGCTTATACTAAAATGTTTTCACACTGCCTTAATTTTCTCTTTAAAAAATATCAACTTTTGGGCTTCCCTGGTGGCGCAGTGGTTAAGAATCCGCCTGGCAATGCAGGGGACACGGGTTCAAGCCCTGGTCCGGGAAGATCCCACATGCCGCAGAGCAACTAAGCCCATGCACCACAACTACTGAGCCTGCGCTCTAGAGCCTAGGAGCCACAACTACTGAGCCCGCGTGCCACAACTACTGAAGCCTGCGCGCCTAGAGCCCATGCTCCGCAACAAGCCACCCCAATGAGAAGACCACGCACCACAACAAGGAGTAGCCCCTGCTCGCCGCAACTAGAGAAAGCCTGTGTGCAGCAACAGAGACCCAACGCAACCAAAAATAAATAAATAAATTTATTTATTTAAAAAAAAATATCAACTTTAAAAATAACCACAAGACTTGTTTGAAACCTGATTCAAACAATCCAGCTATAAAACTCTTTTTTGAAACCAAAAGGGAAATCTGAATCCAGACTGGGTATATTAGATGGTGTTAAGTTGGGGTAAAGATGATTGCTTGGTGTGATAGTGGTTTTGTGGTTGTATTAATAATAATAATAAAGTCCTTAACTGTTAAATATTCAAGTATTTATGGTGAAAGAATATGCCTAGCATTTGCTTTAAAATATTTCAGCAAAAAAAAAAAGAATAAAAGGGCAGAGGGAAAAACAGATGAAACAAGACCAGCAAAATGTCAATAGGTATACTGGGGTTCATAATACTCTACTATTTTGGGGTATATTTAAATTTTTCCATAATAAAATGTTTTAACGTACCTCACAGGGCTAGACGGTTATAATTAAATATTATAAAATTATATAAAAGTTACTATACCATAAGGTAACTTATCTAGAAAATTAAATCTGGAATATAATAAATGAGTTAACTTTGACATATATTAAGAGCCCTAGGGATTTCCCTGGTGGCACAGTGGTTAAGAATCTGCCTGCCAATGCAAGGGACATGGGTTTGAGCCCTGGTCTGGGAAGATCCCACATGCCGCGGAGCAACTAAGCCCGTGTGCCACAACTACTGAGCCTGTGCTCTAGAGCCAGCGAGCCGCAACTTCTGAATTCTGCACGCCTAGAACCCGTGTTCCGCAACAAGAGAAGCCACCGCAACGAGAAGCCCGTGCACCACAACGAAGAGTAGCCCCCGCTCGTCACAACTAGAGAAAGCCTGCGTGCAGCAACAAAGACCCAACACGGCCAAAAATAAATAAATAAAATAAATAATTTTTTTTTAAAAAGAGCCCTATACTTTAAGTATACTTAAAGCCCATATACCCTTTTCTCAAAGTACCTCCCCCCACAGGAAAAATTCCTTTGTTTCAGAAATACTTCTAATAAGCTTCACTATATAGTCCAAAACAGATATCAAAGCTCAAATTAGGGGTGGAAAAAAGATGGGTATGGTAGGCTCAATGAGGGATGAAGCAATTTATGAAAATGAGATACAAGGTGGGGAAAAAAAGTGTTGTCCAGACCATCACTACCTAATGTGAAGATCCGTCTTAAACTTCAAACCATCTATAATTATTATTATCCCACAAAACTCCCATCCCCAGCAAGTTACCAATCCTATTAACTACAAAATTCTCTTGGATTCTCTTCTTCACTTTCAGTATCTTCAACTTTTGAACCTCATCCCTCTGTTGGTCACAAGGCTGCCTGTCACATGGCACAATTCTATTCACATTATATACTATGGACAAGCCCAACAATGGTCTTGCCCCTGGGCTATACTTTAGATGCCCCAAATAGCCTGGAACCTCCCTGTCGTACTCTCCAACCCATCCTTCCCATAGTCACTTAATTTTCTCAACAAGAAACGTAATCTTGCCATTGTCCTACTAAAAAGTCATCTGTGGCTCCCCATTTATTTACAGGACCATCTAGAGACCTGTTGCATACAATCCACCTTTAAGTTACTTTTTCTATCTCTGCTCCTGATAGTACTCATAAGTTCCCCAAACACACACACACACACACACACACACACACACACACACACACACACACACCCCTCTTCCAGTTTCTACCACTCTAAAAAGGTCACTATTCCCAAAAACGTATGTTGTTTAGCATCTCTATACCTTTGTTCCACCTGCTGTCTGCCAAGACTGAGCCAGCTGTCAAGAAACTCTGACTTTTGTGAACTCTTAAAGCATATTACCGACACTGCAGGTGGTTATCTTTAAATAGCTTTGCAATGCAGTTCTTGTGTCAATACTGAGAGCACGGGCTGTAAACTTCATTTTTGTTTACAAAACTTCCTACCAAAGTGCCTTGCCCTATTCTAGGCTCTCACATGTGGCATCTCATTCCCCAACAATGTCAAAGTGGTAGGTATTTAATGAACTGATTATTTTTAAAAGGTCCAACCTACACAAGTAACTTAAAAGAATCTACCCTATTAGAGAAATCTGTTTTTATTCTACATCTTGTTTCCCTATCTCTCCTATGAGAATGTAAGTTCCATGAAGAAAGAAAGTTTTGTCTTTTTTTTCTCTCAAAACATAGAATAGTACTCCCAGAAGAGAGAATAGTGCCTGGCTTGCAGTAGGCACTCAAAATATTTGCTCAATAAATACATTAAAATTTTTAATTATTAAGCTTCAATGTGTTCCCTTTTGAGCATGTGTAAGAGATACCTAAGAAATATGATCCTTTTAGGGACTTCCCTGGTGGTGCAGTGGTTAAGAATCCGCCTGCCAATGCAGGGGACACAGGTTCGAGCCCTGGTCCGGGAAGATACCACATGCCTCAGAGCAACTAAGTCCGTGCGCCACAACTAGCCCGTGTGCAGCAACAAAGACCCAATGCAGCCATACATACATAAATAAGTTTACTAAAAAAAAAAGAAATATGATCCTTTTAATTATTCCTAGAAACAATTACACGAACAAGAGAGTAAAAATAAATTTTAAAAAGTATAGATGACTGATATCATAGGCTAAGATGTTTGTTAACCTTACCCTCTCCAAAGAAACTTTAAAAAGAACTGGTGTCTCATTTAAAAAATCTATTGACTATATATCATCTCTTCTTAGTTTACCCTGTAATGGAAATGTTTATTAAACTGGTTAGTCAATAAAAGGACGAAAGAAAAGGTAAGTCAGAGAACCTAGCTAATTAAAACCACTAAGTTTTGATATTTCAAAACATGAAATTAAGAAGTCCTGCTATTTCTCTAACATATTGAATACTGATAAATTTAATATATTCATATATACTCATTCAACAAATATTTATTGCACCCCTACCATGTGCCAGCCACTGTTTTAGGTTCTAGGGACACAGCACTGAAAAAGGACAAACATTCCTGCCCTCAAGGAGCATTCTAATGAATTCTAGAAGCAGTCTTGCTGATAACAGATACTATTTGCTGTCATAAGTTAGTAAAAGCAAACTTAAGAACTTGAAAAACAGTAATCTGATACCATTTACTACTGTAGGGACAAAAAAGGCCTTAAAACTCGAAATTTCTAAAATGATTTTAATCCTCCAGTAAAATTAAAAAATCTTATTGAATAAATCTCAGTTGCAAAAGGCAATATGAAAACACCTGAACTTTAAATGTAGTCAAATATTACAGTGAATAAACATAAACCCTTGCCAAGAAGACTTACCAGTGTAATATAATTATCAACAACAAAGAACCCAGGCTTCCCTGGTGGCACAGTGGTTAAGAATCCACCTACCAATGCAGGGGACACAGGTTCGAGCCCTGGTCCGGGAAGATCCCACATGCCACGGAGCAACTAAGCCCGCGAGCCACAACTACTGAACCCGCATGCTGCAACTACTGAAGCCTGCGCACCTAGAGCCTGTGCTCCACAACAAGGGAAGCCACCACAATGAGAAGCCTGCACACTGCAACGAAGAGTAGTCCCCACTCGCCGCAACTAGAGAAAGCCCGCGTGCATCAACGAAGACAACGAAGACCCAACACAGCCAAAAATAAAATAAACAAATTTTTTAAAAATAAAAAAAAAAAACAATAAAGAACCCCTACCTACTCTAAATAATAAGAAACAAATTCTTATTTCACCATAGGAAAGATAACATTCTCTAGCAACAAAGTGAAACAATAGCTGGTAAACTTGAAACACAGACTTGGTGATCCAACCAGGTCTATATGTATCAGACCATACACCCTGCTCCCAGTCTTACTGACTCCAACAATGGGCAGGCCAGAAGAATAAAGGCCCATTCAAAAGCCACAGTAATTCATCACAGCGAGGAGGAAAAGGGATAAAAAGGATGAAATTAAAGACCCAAGTAACTGTACAATAAAAGAGCAGATCCTTCCTAGTTATGAAGTATTCCCCATAAAAACATAACAGATGGGACTTCCCTGGTGGCGCAATGGTTAAGAATCCACCTGCCAACGCAGGGGAGACAGGTTCAAATCCTGGTCTGGGAAGATCCCACATGCCGCGGAGCAACTAAGCCCGTGTGCCGCAACTACTGAGCCTGCGCTCTAGAGCCCATGAGCCACAACTACTGAAGGCTGTGTGCCTAGAGCCCGTGCTCCACAACAAGAGAAGACACCACAATGAGAAGTCCACGCACCGCAACGAAGAGTAGCCCCCGCTCAACGCAACTAGAGAAAGCCCGCGCACAGCACCAAAGACCCAACACAGCCAAAAATAAAATAAATAAATTTAAAAAACATAACAGATGAAAATCTTAATCTGTATAAAACTAGTGCCGAATTCTGGAGATAGGTTATTAACACTAAACACACAAATCAGTGGATAGAATGAGTTAATATAAACATTCTGACCACCAAACATAATTTAGTTTTCATTTGAATATGTAAGAATACTCTGCAAGTCCTGGAACAAATTAAGCAACATTAGACTCTTAAAACAGTTTTAAAACTGTCTAACATCTGAACCACCCCCATGTCCAACTCCTCCCTTTTGGGGCTGGACAAACAGATGACATTATGACTGACCCAAGGCACTAGCTCAAACAAGGACAACTATATCAACTTAGGTACACACCAAAGAAGTTTAAATAACCTTTTTTTTAAGGTTCTGATTAAAAGCTGACTTTGACCTGGAAGACATTATGCTAAGTAAAATAAGCCAGATACAAAATAACAAAATTGTATGATTCTACTTATATGAGGTACCTAGAGTAGTCAAACTCATACAGAAAGTAGAAAAGTGGTTATCAGGGGCTGGAGGAAGGGGAGGAATGAGTAGTTTAATGTGTACAGAGTTTCAGTTTGGGAAGGAAAAAGTTCTGGAGATGCACTGGTGATGATGATTGCACAATAATATGAATATACTTAATGCCACTAAACTGTACACTCAAAAATGATTAAAGGGCTTCCCTGGTGGCACAGTGGTTGAGAGTCTGCCTGCTAATGCAGGGGACACGGGTTCGAGCCCTGGTCTGGGAAGATCCCACATGCTGCGGAGCAACTGGGCCCATGAGCCACGACTACTGAGCCTGCGCGTCTGGAGCCTGTGCTCCGCAACAAGAGAGGCCGCGGTGGTGAGAGGCCCGCGCACAGCGATGAAGAGTGGCCCCCGCTTGCCGCAACTAGAGAAAGCCCTAGCACAGAAACGAAGACCCAACATAGCAATCGATCAATCAATCAATAAATCTTTAAAAAAAAAAAAAAAAAGATTAAAATGGTAAATTTTGCTATGCATTTTTAACCACAGTTTTTTTAAAGTGTACTTGAGTGCTACTAGAACAGAAAGGCGAAAACACCTCTATTTATTAAATTAAGGTTTGGCACGGAGATTTGACTTCACAGTCTTCCACTGGACTTCCAGCCTCAGTGCTCCCATATATAAAGCTAATGTAAAAAGCACACCAGCCTCACAACAAGAAAAAAGCTCAATACGAAAATCAACAAACTTTCTTTCTTAGATCAGAGAATTGAGGTCACAGGGAAAATTGCAAACCAAAATCTGAGAGACAGGCAAATACAAAGAATCACAAGCTGAGGTCAGTTACCAGGGAGCAGAAGCTACTGGAGCAACTGGAAGAAACCTTTAAATGGTAATTTGGACAAACTGCTGGAAGCTAAGAGTAGGCTAGCTTGAGACCTAAGACCTCTCGTGGAGGTTCAGGCTTCATAGGCCCCCACTTTCCTGGGTTTACCTCAAGGAGCTCCCTGAGGTTTGTTTTTTTTTTTTTTTTTCGGCCGTGCCGCACAGCTTGCAGGATCTTAGTTCCCTGACCAGGGACTGAACCTGGGCCACAGCTGTGAAAGCACTGAGTCCTAACCACTGGACTGCCAGGGAATTCCCTGCAACCATTTTCAAATACACTCAGGAAAGTAAGCACTGATAGCAGTCCCCATTAACAAAGGCCTGCCCTCCAAGACAAACTACCCTATCAGAGCTTTATCTAAGCCTGGGAAAGGGCAATTCATCAACTCCAGCCCCCTCTTTCCTTCCTGTCTCAAGTAAGGGGAGAAAAAAAATTGTTAAGGCTAAGAAACACTGCTGAAGGTCACAGCCCAGGGACTCAGGCCCACTTACAAAACTGAGATTTAATCATAAAATGATATAGCTTTCCTCACCCACACCTTACCACCACATCAACCAGGCTCCACTACGATGACAGTGGATTACAACTGAGAGAGCTGCAAGACACATTCTATTTAAGGAGTTCTTAAGAGAAACCCAAGGGTAAAGGGGGAGGGGGAGAAAACTGAAGTCTCTGGGACCTAAAGCAGCAGAAAACATTAAACACATCTCTGAGCTAGAGCTAGATTAACATAACTCCTCACACTAAAAACTTAACTATCAGTTCCTATTTTCTGATATTTCATGCCTGACTTTCAACAAAAAAATTACAAGCCATGCCAAAAGGTAAGGAAAAAGACTGACGAGACAAAGCAACCATCAGAACCAAACTCAGATATGATGCAGATTTTGAAATATGAGATAGTAAATTTAAAATAACTAGGATTAATATCTTAAGGGCTCTAATGAGAAAAGTAGAAAATGTGTAAAAACAAGTAACGTAAGCAGAGAGATGGAAACTCAAAGAATTAAAAGAAAATGCTAGATATAAAAAACACTGTAATAGAAATAAAGAATGCCTTTAATATACTTATCCACAGACTGGACACGGCCAAGGAAAGAATCAGTGAACATGAACATATATCAATAGAAACCTCCCAAATTGAAATGCATAGACAAAAAAGGATAAGAATAACAGAACAGACCACTCAAGGACTGTGGGACAATTGCAAAAGGTGTAATATAGGTGTAATGGAAATACCAGAAGGAGAAGGCAGAAAAGCGTAAAAGAAACATCAGAAGTAATAATGGCTGAGAATTTTATAAAATTAATGACAGATACTAAAAAACAGATCCAAGAAAGTCAGAGAACACCAAATAGGATAAATACCAAAAGATCTATACCAGGCATATCACAGTCTAACTGCAAAATAACAAAGACAAAAAGGAAATCCTGAAAGAAAACAGAGACAAAAAACACTTTACCTGTAGAGGAACAAGGAAGGATAAGAATCACTTTGGACTTCTCACACACAAACAGGAAGAGAATGGAGTGAAATATTTCAAGTGCTGAAAGAAAAAAGCCACCAACCTAGAATTCTGTATCCAGCAAAGTTATCCTACAAAAGTGAAGGAGAAACAGTCTTCCTTAGACAAAAACTGAGGGAGATGGTCACCAGCACACCTGCCTTGAAAGAAATGTTAAAATTTCTTCCAAGGGAAAGAAAATAATATAGGTCAGAAACTCAGACATATATATAAAAGAATGTCAAAGAAAGACAAGAAAGTAAATCTTTTATTCTTCTTTCTCTTAATTCATCTAATAGACAACAATGTGTATGAAGTGCTAATAGCAACAATGTATTGGGTGATTATGGTACATAACACAGAGGAAATTAACAACAACATCATGAGGCATAGGAGGGAGGCATTGGGAATACTCTGTCATAATGTACCTGCTCTACCCATGAAGCAGTATAGTAATATTCTAAAGCAGACTTAGACTAGTAGTAAATGTATATTGCAAACTCCAGCCGACCAGTTTTTTTTAAAAATGTTTAAATAAGTATAATAGATATACTAAGAAAGAATAGAATGTGGAATCATATAAAATAGTCAATTAAAGCTAGAGAAGGCAGAAAAAATTAAAAAAGAACAAACAAGTACAACAAATAGAAAATTACAAACATAAGAAATAACAATCCAATCCTATCAAAAATCATTTAGATGTGCATGATTGAAATAAACCAATTAAATGATAGAAACTGTCACTGTGGATTAAAAAAAAAAGACCCAAATATTTGTTGTCCACAAAAAACCCAGTTTAAACATGAAGAAAAGGAATGGAGGAAGATATACCATACTGACACTGATCAAACAAAAGCTAGAGTAGTTATACTAATTTCCGACCGAGCTGACTTAAGAACAAGGAAATTATCAGGATAAAGAGTGGTATTACATAATAATAAAGGGGTCAATTCTCCAGAAAAACTTAACAGTTATCTTTAATGTGTATGCACTTAACAACAAAGCATCAAAATACGTGAGGCAAGAACCGAACTGCAAGCAGAAACAAGACAAATCCACTGTTATACTTGGAGACTTCAACACCCTTCAATCAGTAACTGACAGACCCAGAAGACAGAGCATCAGTAAGGATATAGTTGAACTGAACAGCACCAACAATCAAGTGGATCTAATTGACATTATATTGGGTTGGCCAAAAGGTTCATTTGGTTTCTTCCATAAGATGGCTCTAGTAGCACTTAGTTGTCTTTAACTTCATTCGAAACAATTTTGTTAGACTGTATTGTGACAGCTGTCATACCAGCATGCCTTTAAAAAAAAAACTTATCGAAGTTGGTGAATTTTGGTGTACCCATTTTAATACTGAAGATGGAAGAAAAAAAGCCACATTTTTGGCATATTATGCTTTATTATTTCAAGAAACGTAAAAATGCAGCTGAAACACAAAAAAAGATATGTGCAGTGTATGGAGAAGGTGCTGTGACTGATCCGACGTGTCAAAAGTGGTTTGCGAAGTTTCGTGCTGGAGATTTCTCGCTGGACGATTCTCCATGGTCGGGTAGACCAGCTGAAGTTGATAGTGATCAAAACGAGACATTAACTGAGAACCATCAACGTTATACCATGCGGGAGATAGCCAACATACTCAAAATATCCAAATCAAGCGATGAAAATCATTTGCACCGCCTTAGTTATGTTCACCTCTTTGATGTTTAGGTTCCACATAAGTTAAGCAAAAAAAACCTTCTTGACCATATTTCTGACGTGATTCTCTACTTAAACATAAGGAAAATGTTCCGTTTTTAAAACAAATTGTGACAGGTGATGAAAAGTGGATACTGTACAATAATGTGGAACAGAAGAGATAGTGGGGCAAGCGAAATGAACCACCATGAACCACACCAAACACCATGCTTCATCCAAAGAAGGTGATGTTATGTATATGGTGGGATTGGAAGGGAGTCCTCTATTATGAGCTACTTCCGGAAAACCAAACGAAAATTCCAAAAAGTACTGCTCCCAATTAGACCAAATGAAAGCAGCACTCGACAAAAAGCATCCAGAATTAGTCAACAGAAAATGCATACTCTTCCATCAGGATAACGCAAGACCGCATGTTTCTTTGATGACCAGGCAAAAACTGTTACAGCTTGGCTGGGACGTTCTGATTCATCCGCCGTATTCACCAGACATTGCACCTTCGGATTTCCATTTATTTCGGTCTTTACAAAATTCTCTTAATGGAAAAAATTTCAATTCCCTGGAAGACTGTAAAAGGCACCTGGAACAGTTCTTTGCTCAAAAAGATAAGAAGTTTTGGGTGGATGGAATTGTGAAGTTGCCTGAAAAATGGCAGAAGGTAGGGGAACAAAACAGGGAATACATTGTTCAATGAAGTTCTTGGTGAAAATGAAAAATGTGTCCTTTATTTTTTACTTAAAAACCGAAGGAACTTTTTGGCCAACCCAATAGAATCCTTCATCCAACAACAACAGAATACACATTCCTCTCAAACTCATACAGAACATTCCCCAAAATAGGACATATACTGGGCCTTAAAACACACCTTAAAATAAATTTTAAAGAAAAGATCATACAAAGTATGCTCTCAGACCACAATTGAATTAAACTAGAAACCAGTAATAGAAACATAGCTGGAAAACCCCATAATACTTGGAGTTTACACAACACACTTCTAAGTAACACATGGGTCAACACATTTCTAAATAACACATGGATCAAATATTTTGAACTAAATGAAAATGAAAATACAACCCATGAAAATATGTAAAATGCAGTGAAAGCAATAGTTAGAGGAGAATTTATAGCATTGGGTGTATATATTAGGAAAAAAGATCTAATATCAATCATCTAAACTTCCACCTTAGGAAACTAGAAGAGTAATATTAACCTAAAGAAGCAGAATAAAAAATACAGCAGACACCAATAAAGCTGAACACAAGAAAACAGGATAACAACACAACAGGGAAAAGAAATTAATGGAACCAAAGCTGGTCCTTTGAAAAGATCAATAAAATCAATTTGAGAGAGAAAAGACAAATAATAATATCAGAAATCAAAGAGGAGTCAAAACTACTAATTTCATGGACATCAGAAAGATAGTAAAAGAATATTAAGAACAATTCTATGCCCACAATTTTGATAGCTTAGTTGAAATGGACCAATTATTTGAAACACACAACCTACCAAACCCACATGAGAAAAAAATAGATCATCTGAATAGACCTGTATCTACTAAAGAAATTTAATCAATAATTAATAACCTTCAAAAAAGAATGAACCAAATTTAGACAGTTTCACTGGTAAGTTCTACCAAACATTTAAGGAAGAAATGATACCAGTTCTCTCTAAGCTCTTCCAGGAAATAGAAGCAGAGGGAACACTTCCTAACTCATTCTATGAGGCCAGTGTTATCTTAATACCAAAACCAAATAGAGACATAACAAGAAAGGAAAACTAAAGATCAATATATCTCATGAACATAGATATAAAAATACTCAACAAAATATTAGCAAATTGAATCCAACATTGTATAAAAAGAATTATACACCACAACTAACTATTCCAGGGACACAAGGCTAACTCAACATTCAAAAAATTAATAATGTGATCCAACACATCAACAGGCTAAAGAAAAATCATATGATCACATCAATAGATGCAGAAAAAGCATTTGACAAAAGCCAACATCCATTCATGATTAAGAAAACAAAAACCCTCTCAGCATGCTAGAAATAGAGAACTTCCTGAACTTGGTTTAAAAACATCTACAAAAATATTCGACAGCTAACAACATACATAGTGTGAAAACCTAGATGCTTCTCCCTAAAGATTAGGAAAGAGATAAGGATATTTGCTCTTATCACTTTGTACTCAACATTGTACTGGAGATTCTAGCCAGGACAATTAGCTAAGAAAGAGAGAGATAAGAGGTGCTCAGATTGGAAAGGAAAAAGGAAAACTGTATCTACAGGTGACATGATCTTATATATAGAAAACATTAAAAAGTCCACTAAAAAACTATTGGAATGGGTACTTCCCTGGTGGTGCAGTGGTTAAGAATCCACCTGCCAATGCAGGGGACACGGGTTTGAGCTCTGGTCGAGGAAGATCCCACATGCCGCGGAGCAACTAAGCCTGCGCGCCTAGAGCTCACGCTCGGCAACAAGAGAAGCCACTGCAATGAGAAACCCATGAGAAACCCGCGCACCACAACAAAGAGAAGCTCCTGCTCGAGGCAACTAGAGAAAGCCCGTGCACAGCAACGAGACAAAACGCAGCCAAAAATAAATAAATAAATAAATAAATTTAAATAAATAAATAAAAATAAATTGTCTACTTAAAACAATTTAAAAAAAAACTATTGGAATGAATAAATGAGTTGAACAAGGTTGCAGGATACAAGATCAATATAAAACAATCAATTGTATTTCTGTAAACTTGCAACAATCTGAAAATGAAATTAAGAAACAATTCTGTTTATAACATCAACAAAAAATGAATAAATTTAACAAAAGAAGTGTACAACATACTCTGCAAACTACAAAACATTTTTGGAAGAAATTAAAGAAGATCCACATAAATGGAAAAACATCCCATGTTCAAAGATTGAAATGCTTAATATTAAGATGGCAACATACCCAAACTGACCTTTTAGATTCAATCCAATCACCAACAGAATCTCAGCTAACCTCCCATAGAAACTGATAGACTAAGTCCAAAAATCATATGGAATTGCAAGGGACCTAGAATAGACAATCTTGAAAAAAGAACAAAATAAGAGATCTAATTTCCTGTTTTGAAAACTTACTACAAAGCAAAGGTAATCAAGACAGTCTAGCACTGGCATGAGAACAGACGTACAGACCAATGCAACAGAACTGAGAGTTCAGAAATAAAGCCACAGGTCTATGGCCAACTAGTTGTCAACAAGGGTGCCAAGACTATTCAATGGGGAAAGAATAGCCTTTCCAACAAATGGTGCTGGGACAACTGGATAGGCACATACAAAAAAAATGAAGCTGAACCCTTACCTCATACCATTATCATTCATTATTATATATTAATGTATTATATATAATTAGTGAATATATGTTATATTAACATATTCATAGAATTATAGTATTCATAAGCCAAAAGGTGGAAACAACCCAAATGCCCACTAACGATGAATGGATAAATGAAATGTGATATATGTATACAATAGAACATTATTCAGTCTTGGGCTTCCTGGTGGCACAGTGGTTAAGAATCCGCCTGCCAATGCAGGGGACACAGGTTCGAGCCCTGGTCCGGGGAAGATCCCACATGCCACGGAGCAACTAAGCCCGTGCGCCACAACTACTGAGCCTGCGCTCTAGAGCCCGTGAGCCACAACTACTGAGCCCATGTGCCACAACTACTGAAGCCCACGTGCCTAGAGCCCGTGCTCCACAACAACAGGAGCCACTTCCATGAGAAGCTCATGCACCACAACAAAGAGTAGCCCCCACTCGCCACAACTAGAGAAAGCCCGCACGCAGCAATGAAGACCCAACACAGCCAAAAATAAATAAATAAAATAAATAAATTTATTTTAAAAATAAATAAATAACCAATTAATTCCAACATGACATGAAGGAATTTTATTCTAGAAAAACTTTTAATTCACTTCTCAAGTTTACAAAAGACTGATTTCTTTCCTTCTGTATTTCAAGCAAAAACAACCTATTTTCATAATACAAGTAGCAGCTTAAAAAAAAAAAAACTGTGTAGGAAGCTGTTCACTTTGCAAGAAAATGAGACCTAAAAATCAGAATTTCCCCTGTAATTTGGAAATGTTTGGTAACAATCTCAGAATATTCTTGGTTTTAAGAACTTAGCTACTGAAGTTTTTGTTTTTATCCAACAGAAAAGAGCTCACATTCAGCTTTGTTATGATTTCTTTACTAACTAATCAAAATTAAAACACATATCTATTTTTAAATCATGAAGTAAAATATTTACATTTGGCTCCTTTAGTGAACTGCCCCTTTACATAAATTGACTCAGGTCAATACCGAAGACATACAAAATCAGTACAGTAGGTCCTCCAGATGTGAAACCCACAGATACAGTGGGCTGACTGTACTACGCCATTTTATATAAGGAACCTAGACATCCAGGGATTTTGGCATCCACTGGAGGTCTTGGAATCAATACCCCCCCTCAACCCCGCCCCCACTCTGGGATACCTAGGGACGACTGTATAAAGCCACTGTTCATCTCCTACCTTCTTCAACTACCATCCCATCTTTGCAGGCATATAGGTTAATGAAATATTCCAAAGCTATCCCACTGTTTTTTCTCCTTTACTTTCATCTCCTAGGAAAAGCATGACCCACCACTAAGTCAGTTTAAGTAGAAGCCTGTTATTCCTCCAAATCAAACACTGTTTAATGTGATTTTCAACTGACAGAATAAGATTATTTACATCAGCAATCCTATATGGAAACCTTATGAATGAAAATTAATAGACATTTAGCTTAGAAACCACTAACTAGGTGTGTAGCTTCATGCCCTCCTTACCATTCTGTGGCTTCAGTACCTTCCCCACAAAGGAGGAAATTCTATGAGTTCAGAGATTACAAATATATGACACGTGTGGGCTGCTACTCCCCCCCTCTGAACAGCCACTACTAACTGATCAGAGATCAAATAAGAAATGGCACCTAAGGTGAAACTTGCTAGACAAGTGATCTAAGCTTCCTTCCCCTTCTAACATTCTGTCTGTGACCTACTTGGAATCAAATACATTTGCAGTGAACAGCTCAGACACAGATAGAAACAATATACACAAGCTAACTTAAGGAGTTAGAGTCTCAAAATACAGAAATTCTTTATCACCTTTAAATGTACAGACTTTTTTTTAAAGAATAAGTCACTATTTATACATTTCTCTATTTCAGATGTAAAATTCTGGAAAATAATCAAGTCTAAGTGGAAAAACCTTAAAATACTATATCTTTCTCAATTTCCAACTTGTGTAAAATAGTGTTCTTTATCATGAACTACATTCTTGATACTCAGGCATGCTTGAACATGCCTGAAGAGCTCCCTATGGAAAGAATATTGAAAAGCTTCCTGAAAATCAACTAGGAATGTTTGCTTTATTACTTATCTCAAGTAGGATGCATATCCAGTTACAAATTTACACAGAACTCGTAAAGGTGAACATCCTGACAGATGTTTAGACAATTACATAATTCTGTCAAAGTGTTATTTCTAGCACATTCATGTGGCCTTCTGAATGTCTAAAGCCTCCTCCTATAAAGCCCTTCCCCCTACGTGCGCCACTACAAATTTCCAATTCCTCTTTCTTGGTTCCTACCAAACTCTCATTCCCTCAGCCCAACTTTCAACTGTTAGAAAACTACTCTGACTCAAGCGGAAAAAAAAAATTTTTTTCTTTTTGGTTTTGTTCAGGGGAGAAAGTCAAAGTCAAAGTCAAAGTCAAGGACGGGGAGGGAAATAATTGTCTGGTACCATCAAAAAGTGAAAATGTGTAGAGAAAGGGTGATTCATCAGTCAAAATAGAAAATAAGTTCTTACTATGGGCCAATTATTGTACCAGGCATGGGAGATATGGTAATCAAGATAAGGCCCACTCCTGACAGTAAACTAGCCAGGAAAAATAAATAACTAAAGTAGTATCAATGAGACATAGGACCTGTGCCATATGGTCATAACATAGTCTTAGAAACCAAGGAAGGCTTCCTATGAAAAAAGATTAGCCAACAGTACAGCAACATTTGAGAGATAACACGACATACTCGAGGAACTGCAAAAACTATAGTATACCTGACATACAGAGACAAGGGAGGAGGCTCAGAGATCATGGAAGTCACTTTAAGGAACTGAACCTTATCTCAAAAAGTAAGTCTCTGAAGGAGACTTATTTGAGGAGCATAAGTATACCTTTACAGAAGTCTCTATCAGCCTACTTCACCCACTGCTGTAAAGGCGATTGAGAAGGGGAAGGTGTGAGGAAATAACAAAAAGCGAGAGACTGAACAGTGCTTCAGAGACTTTAGAGTATACTCAGACATCTTAGGTTAAAGCTACAATGCTTGGAACACGGGTGCTCAATCATATGCCTCAATATGTACTACATGCAAAAAGGAATTATGGAGATGAAGAAGAATCAAGAGCTCAAACAAACTTACATTACTGTCTTAACTGAGAAATCTTATCAAGAACTGTATTTTCGTAAAATTAAAGATACAGCTCTTACTGTTTTTTGTCTATTATTTTTAAACAATATTGGTTGGTAATTTTTGTTTTTAACTCAGTTCAATTTAAAAGACACTATTCACCTTGTTATACATATATCTAAGCATGAAGTCCAGTAGAAATGATTTCCCTTTACGAAAAGCTCCTGCCACGGATACCACTACTATGTTAAGATCTCGTATGTGCTCCTGTAGCAATATCTGCTCCAAAGCTTCTTCATCAAGCTCAAAGTTATGGTCATCTTCATGAGCAAGAACAATCTGTACTGGACATGGTTTCTTCATAACCTCATCAGAGTTTACTAGGTCATCATCTTCATAATTCTCACCTAGAGTTAAAAAAGAGAGAAACAGGTTACCTTAATTCCTGCATTCTAAACTTTTCCTAAAGGATCACAACTAAAGCAAAATTTCAAATAACTTCTCCTCCATTATAGGTCATTTGGAAATAGTTACAAAAAGTGATGCTCAAACACACACTGGATTTCTCACTCCCTCTATAATAGGACCAAGAATACCAGTCAGTTTCCTACTATATATAGAGTTAAGCAGGAATACTAAGTAAGACCTCTATCTCAATCAGGTCTTAACAGCTAAATGTGAGCAGCAGCTGTTCTTGAACACTGTATTATTCTGTAAACAACTTTTGCTACTGTATGCACACAGAAACTAGATATAGTGAGTGGAAAATCAATTTCACCTAATAATTCAGATTCCAATTTCCCTATAGGCATCACCTGGAAATTACTCCAAGTTACAAAGATTAAAATATACATATAAATTGTAAACATTATTTTCCATTCTGAAACTTAAAGGGTTAAGGTCCTAAGAAATTTCCAAAAATGACACGATAAAGCTAATGGTTCCCTAATTTAATAAGAGTTACCTAAAAGTATAGCATTCCTTATTAAAACAAAGCACAGGATTAATGTTTTAGTGGAAGACATAAGAAGAACAGTCAGTGAGGTGCAGAGTGAAGCATAAGAACAGTCAATGAGGTGCAGAGTTTCATCTGTCTCTAGGGCCCTTTTTCACCAAACACCACAGACACCCCTTCAAAATTATACAGCTCTTAAAAAACAGCTATACAAACTCTTTTGTTCACTCAGCACACCAAAAGAAGTTAACCTTTGCAGAAGAACTTTACTGAATAGTGATGAAGAAATAACTATAGAATATGTAACAGGAGAGAGAGTTTTTTAAAGTTTAGGTTTCTGTTTTGTTTTCTGTTTTTTGTTTGTTTTTAAACCCACATAATAGCTAGTTTCAGAGACTATGTACCTTGTCTGCCTTTCTTCCCTATCAATTGCTTGATCCCACTAGCAACACTCCTGGGGACCTTATCCTCTCCCACATCAACATTTTTAAGAGACTTTCCCCTTGAGATTGTCTACTAAGTGCCAGTTTCCAATCTAAGGAGACATACAGTATCTACTGTGTTCGATGCAATGACAGCCCCTCCTCACCGAGGAGACAGCCAGTCCACTGAGGAGTGGCACATTATTAGTGCACCAATACCTTATCCACACAAACACTATTCTCAGCGCAAAGATTATATACTTACATTAATGAATTTTTAATTTCTTTACAGAAAGAAACATCTAGCTTATTTGATTTGCAAAGACTATTAGAGCCTTTACCTTCACATCACAAGGCACATTTAACTGTACAAAGCAAAATCAACACTATTTCAAAAGGTGTTGCAAACAGTAACAATATAATGTAATATAAAGAGCAGTCAATTTCAAAGGAGAATTTTTGAAAGTAAAAGCAATCAGTATGTAATTAAAAAGGATATTATCACTGCTTGTTTCAGTGCTATACAGATATAGCCGGGTATGCTATTTGAATGCACAAAAAGTAAACCTTCCAGGAAAAGTACAACATAGTTAAATTCCAATTTAATATATTACCAAACAGTATGCAAATTGTGTGATTAAAACCTTCCAAGCCTAATTAGTGGTTAAGAATGAACCAGGAGGGACTTCCCTGGTGGCACAGTGGTTGAGAATCCGCCTGCCAGTGCAGGGGACATGGGTTTGATCCCTGGTCCGGGAAAATCCCGCCTGTGCTCTAGAGCCCATGAGCCACAACTACTGAGCCCACGTGTCACAACTACTGAAGCCCGCGGGCCTAGAGCCCGTGCTCCGCAACAAGAGTAGCCACCACAATGAGAAGCCTGCGCACCGCAACGAAGAGCAGCCCCCGCTCGCCGCAACCAGAGAAAAGCCCACGTGCAACAATGAGACCCAACGCTGCCAGAAGCAATAAATAAATAAAATAAATAAATTAAAAAAAAAAAGAAAGAATGAACCAAGAAGCAAAACTGCCTAGATGCGTGTCATTTAACTTCTCTATGCCTGCTTCCTCATCTGTAACATGGGGATAATAATGGCACCTACCACATTAAGTTGTCATCAGGATTAAATGATTTGAAATGTGCTTGATACATCGTAAGCATTACAGGTACTTGTCATTAGGGTAACAGTAATTTTAAAATAATCAATCCTACAGAAAAGCTTTTATTTACGCCTTAAAATGCTAAAACTCTACAGTGACCTTCAATTGACCAGTGTAGCTGTGTAACAACATCACCATCTACCCATATGCAGGCACAAACCTGAGAGCTGTCCATGATACATCCCTCTTTTTCCTTTCCCCTAAATTTAACCAATAACGAAGGTCTTAAATTTGTCTTCATTCAAAATCTACTGATACCATCCCTATTCTCATCACCACCATCTTCTCTCACTTAAAGTGGTATCGAACTGGTCTCCCTTCTTGCCCCGTCCTCCAAACCAATCCTCACAGAGTAGCAACTGAATAATACGGTTAAATGTAAACGTGATTGGGCTTCCCGGGTGGCGCAGTGGTTGAGAATCTGCCTGCCAATGCAGGGGACACGGGTTCGAGCCCTGGTCTGGGAAGATCCCACATGCCGCGGAGCAACTGGGCCCGTGAGCCACAACTACTGAGCCTGCGCGTCTGGAGCCTGTGCTCCGCAACAGGAGAGGCCGCGATGGTGAGAGGCCCGCGCACCGCGATGAAGAGCGGCCTCCGCTTGACGCAACTAGAGGAAGCCCTCGCACAGAAATGAAGACCCAACATAGCCAAAACTTTAAAAAAAAAAAAAAATATATATATATATATATAAATGTAAATGTGATTAAGTTACTCTCCTTAAAATCACTGATACAGAGCATTAACAACTAAAATCCTACACGTGCCTCATAAAATCCTGTACTCACTGCCAAATCTCTCCTGCCCCATTTGGTGCTATTTTCCCCTGTGTAAACTACAAATAGACAAACTAACCTTTTTTCAGATCCTTATGCTATTAAGCTCTTTCTAGACTCTTATTTCACCCATGATATTCCTCTGCCTGGAATACTCTTTCCCATGTTGTTACCCTACTTAATTCCTTAAGTTTCAGTTTAAATGTCATTTTCTCAGGAATATCTTCCCCCAAGGTTCCTAACCAAATTTAGTCCTCCTACACTCTCCCAATCTTAATCCACCCATCATTTGACTATTTATGTAAGTACTTATTTATTACATGTCTCCCCTCCTAGATTGCCAATCCTCTCTGCTTAAAACCCTCAATTAGTTCCCCACCATAACCAGAAAATAGAGGGAAAAAAAATCTTCTAAATTCCTTACCATAGCCTCCACAGTTCTGTGTGATCTGGCCCCTGCAATCCGGCCCTCTTGCTATTCCTTGAACAGGCCAAACCTGTTTCCCACCCCAGAATCTTTGTCCTGTGTTCTCCCCCGTCTGGAACAGATCTGTCCCTAGAAATTTACGTGGCTTGCTTCTCCATCATCTAGGTCTCAGTGCGAATGTTATCTCCTCCATGTGGCTTTCCTCAACCACTCAGTCTAAATTACAGACCCCTCTCCATCACTTTAACAAAACAGGGTTTTTTCCACAGCCCTTTTCAGTATTTAAAATAACTTTTTTCATTTGTTTACATGTGTGCCTTATATCTCCCCCTCCGTAGAAAACATGTGCCACAAAAATAAGGATCCCAATCACCCTACTGACCACTCTCTTAGAACACGCTTGGCACCTAGCAGGTGCTTAATAAATAGTTCTTGAATGAATGAAATTTACATATTTTACTCAGGAGTTTTACACGTGTCCCTACCTATTTTATAAGCAAATTTGACAATCACATAATTAGTTTGGGGAAATACTTCTAGCAACTCAAGAGTAGTATATTTATCACAAAATTACAATTAAAAGTATGAAGTTCTACCAAGTAACACATTTTAATTAAAAAGAACTCAAAATTAATAAGTGCTAAAGTATCGTAATGACCAAATTTGGAGATTGCTGATTTTGTTAAAACCAACAAGTAGTCTTATTCTTAATGTAAAGAAAGCATTAGTTGGTTTCTTAAAAATAAAAACAAACCATTTGGCAGGAAATCTTTGTTACCTTAAAATTTCACCTAAATTAATTGACTACAGTGGCCAGTTTTCTTTTATTAGCACGAATAAAGATAGATATTGCAGATATACAGGCAGCATATTTGTCACTATTTCTAGTCAACAGACCTCTAAAGGGAAGTGTAGCGAATATGTTTCACAGGTATCATGGAGTACAATGACATGATTCAGCTACATTTACTCCCCCATCATAATTCCTCTACTAAATTTGGACTAACTACAGATAAAGTACTTCATTCTTCAAACACTGATATAGGCCACCATATAAAAGAGAATTACATACAAATTTCTTTAGAATACCTATAAATATTAATACTCTGTGTTCACCTACAATTAGAAGTCTTCTTAAATTTAGCATTACTTAAGATTTCAAACTGAAGTTAAAATCTATGTAGAGAATAGTGATTTTATCTCCACTCTTTAATGCCAAGAGATTGCTGGGAAAAGATTTCAGCCCTCCAATAGATTTTCCTAATTCACTGTTCCAAGTCAGTTCTCCCCAACGTAGACCTTTCAGGGTCAAAGCTGAAAGACACCTACAGACAATCAACTGTTTCTCAAATATTTCTCCATACCTTAACACTAAGCATACCTAACCTATTTACCACAAGGCCTACAAAAAGACACTGTCTTAGTAAAAAAGTGGGGAAAGAGAGATGACTAGGTGGAACACAAGAGGATTTTTAGGGCCATGAAACTATTCTCTATGAAGCTAATGGTAGAGCTATATCATCATACATCTGTCAAAACCCACAGAATATACAACCCCCAAAGTGAACCCTAATGTAAACTACGGACTTTGGGTGATAATCATGTGTCAATGAAAGTTCACTGATTGTGACAAGTGTACCACTCTGGTGAGGGACGCTGATAGGGCGAGAGGCTGCAGGTGTGTGAGGACCGGGGGTGGGGGGTGAGGGGTTGGGGGGTGCGCATGCGTGTGGCCAGACTCTACTTTGTGCTCAATTTTGCTGTGAACCTAAAACTGCTCTAAAAAATAAAAGTCTATTAAAATAAAAAGACACCTGTCTTTTTTTATTGCTATTTAATCATACTTTACCTTAAATTTGCCAAATTCATACATTCAGCACATATTCCAACAGGAAAATTTACACTTCAGGACTGACCTAGGTACATTTGCAAACTTCAATCTTAATCATAAACTACGACAATAAAAAGGTGCTACAAATCTGCATTACAATGTTCCTAACATTAGATTACATCAACCCAAAACTAAACTTGTAGAAAGAGAAACAAGTAAAAAGTATTTCATTTTTCAAAAGCAGTGAAAGTATACTTTAAGTTATTATTCACATTCCAAATAAAAACTTGTAACAAATTTTTATGGAGAGTAGCCTGGACTCAGTGCACTCAGTCTATCTATAAAAATTAGCTATTCAACAAAAGCAAAGTGATATTTTGATGTCTGGTACTTGGACCTCAACATTTATACTCCATAACAAAATGAAAATAGTATCTAAGTATTCAAAAGTTTAATCCAGCACATATATTTTTTTAAATTTATTTATTTTTATTTATTTATGGCTGTGTTGGGTCTTCGTTTCTGTGCGAGGGCTTTCTCTAGTTGTGGCAAGCGGGGGCCACTCTTCATCGCGGGGCGCGGGCCTCTCACCATCGCGGCTTCTCTCGTTGCGGAGCGCCGGCTCCAGACGGCGCAGGCTCAGTAATCATAGCTCACGGGCCCAGTTGCTCCGCGGCATGTGGGATCTTCCCAGACCAGGGCTACGAACCCGTGTCCCCTGCATTGGCAGGCAGATTCTCAACCACTGCGCCACCAGGGAAGCCCCCAGCACATATTTTAAAAAGCCTTAAAAAGGTTATACCATGGTAAACCTATTTGTAGATATTTATTATAAGAAACAAAGATGCTAACACAGATATATAAGTTGGTTTATCAGTGTTATTTATGGTAGTGAAAATTAACGTTAAATGTTTTTTTTAATATTTATTTATTTATTTATTTATTTGGCTGCGCCGGGTCTCAGTTGTGGCATGTGGGATCTTCATTGCAGCATGTGGGATCTTTTTTTTTTAGCTGTAGCATGCAGGATCTAGTTCCCTGACCAGGGATAGAACCCAGGCCCCCTGCATTGGGAGTGCGGAGTCTTAATCACTGGACCACCTGGGAAGTCCCTAATGTTAAACGTCTTAAAACTGGAAATCGGCCTATTTTTTTTTTTAATAAATTTATTTATTTTTGGCTGCATTGGGTCTTCGTTGCTGTGCCTGAGCTTTCTTTAGTTGCAGCAAGTGGGGGCTACTCTTCGTTGTGGCACATGGGCCTCTCACTGCGGTGGCTTCTCGTTGCAGAGCATGGGCTCTAGGTGCGCGGGCTTCAGTAGTTGTGGTCCATGGGCTCAGTAGTTGTGACACTCGGGCTCTAGAGCGCAGGCTCCGTAGTTGTGGCGCACGGGCTTAGTTGCTCCGCAGCATGAGGGATCTTCCCGGAGCAAGGCTCAAACCCGTATCCCCTGCATTAGCAGGCGGATTCTTAACCACTGCACCACCAGGGAAGTCCCGGCCTAATATCTTAACTACATGTTGACATATTATGCAGCTTTAAACCACATACACACATTTTAAAAAAATCAAAGGTAGTCTTCAAATCAGTATAAAATAAGTGGGGAAAAGGCAAATCACAAAGTAGTACAAATCTTCCCCAATTCTGTTTTGCCTTGTTTTTAAAAACACAGGTACACTTACTTGGGAGTTGCGGGGGAGAGAGAAACAACATTTGAGGCTTCTTCTTCCAGTCATTAGAGTAACTGCTACCAGACTGGCCCTCTGCCACAAACTAAAAATCTAAACAAAATATATGAGGCACCTTTTTTCAAGCACTGGACAACAGGCAGAAGAGAGTAATCCTCGAGAAAAGGTCACACACACACACCCCTCCCATCCACTGCCACACTCTGCTAAGAACAATTTCCTAAACACAGCGTGGGGAACCAAAGCACAAGCAAAGATCTGAGTTCAGGACTACTAAAAGCAGTTGGAAGCTGTGCAGCAGGACGGAGAAAAAGGAACTATGCAGAGATAGAGCCCAGAAGTCCTTGGCCAAGGGTGATAAGCTTCACAGGTGCAGGGGAACACACTATGCAAGGCTTACCAAAAAGCAGCAACTACAGGGTTGTAAGAAGAACAGAGATACCAGAAGTCAAACAGTACTGGGACACTGGCATTTTGGCCCAGCCATGATGAACAGATGAACACTTCAGGCATCAAGCTGAAACACCAGAAAGGCCACATCTTCGAATCAAAGACCCTGTTCTAGAGTAAGGCCTACTGAAGATACACCCAAACAAAGCCCAATACTAAGACTTGAAAAGAGGGGAGACAGTTTGGAGATTTAGTCACCCTCAAGTTAGGAGGATTGCCTCTAAGCTTTCCACAGATCTACACTAAAAAGTATAAAGCCAAGCCTCCAAAAGCTCAAGAGCAATTAGTAACTGAACTGCAAGTAACAACAAAAACTAGATAACAGAATCCAGAATCTCCACAACGTGTAACGTAAAGTATATGATCAGAAATTATTAGAAATGCAAAGAAAGAAGAAAATGTGGCCCACAGTCAAGAAAAAAAAGCAGTTGATAGAAAGCAATCCTGGGACTTCCCTGGTGGTGCAGTCGTTAAGAATCCGCCTGCCAACGCAGGGGACAAGGGTTCAATCCCTGATCTGGGAAGATCCCACATGCTGCGGAGCAACTAAGCCCGTGCACCACAACTACTGAGCCTGAGCTCTAGAGCCCGCGAGCCACAACTACTGAGCCCGAGCTCTAGAGCCCGTGAGCCACAACTACTGAGCCCGCGTGCCTAGAGCTCGTGCTCCACAACAAGAGAAGCCACCTCAGTGAGAAGCCCGCGCACTGCAACAAAGAGTTGCCCCCACTCACCGCAACTAGAGAAAAGCCCGAGCACAGCAACAAAGACACAACACAGCCATAAATAAATATATAAATAGATAGATAGATACATAAATAAATAAATGCAATCCTGCAATGGCCCAGATGTTCAACTTAGCAGATAAAAGCTTTTAAGAAGACATTGTAAATATGTTCAAGGATTTAAAGGAAAATAAGTTCTTAATAAGTGAATACTTAGGGAGTCTCAGCCAATAAATAGGCTATTAAAAAACAAATGAATATTCTAGAACTGATAAGTACAATAATTAAAATGAAATATTCACTGGATGGACTTAACAGCAGATTGCAAACAGCAGAACAAAGGGTCAGTGAACTTGAAATCAGACCAAAGTTCTCTAATTCAAAGAAGAAAAAGAAAAAAGAATGAAGAAAAACTAACGGAGTCTCAGGGACCTGTAGAGCTACATCCAATATGCAGTTAGAGTCCCAGAAGGAGAACAAAGAGAAAAAACATTGAAAAAATATTTGAAGATATAATAGTCAAAATGTTACTAAATTTGGTGACAGAGACTTACAGATCCAAGAAGCTCAGCAAACTTCAAGTAGGGTAAACACAAAGAAAACCACATCAGTCAGACTGCTAAAAACCAAAGGGGGGAAAATTTTTAAAGAAGTGGTGTGGTGGGGACTTCCCTGGTGGCGCAGTGGTTAAGAATCCGCCTGCCAATACGGAGACATGGGTTCGAGCCCTGGTCTGGGAAGATCCCACATGCCGCGGAGCAACTAAGCCCGTGCACAACTACTGAGGCTGCACTCTAGAGCCCGCGAGCCACAACTACTGAGCCCACGTGCTGCAACTACTGAAGCCCGCACACCTAGAGCCCGTGCTCCGCAACAAGAGAAGCCATCGCAATGAGAAGCCTGCACACCACAACGAAGAGTAGCCCCCACTCGCTGCAACCAGAGAAGGCTCAGGCACAGCAACAAAGATCCAATGCAGCCAAAAATAAATAAATAAATTTATAAAATAAAAAAAAAAGAGTGGTGTGGTGGAGGGAATAATTCAAATGACTGCTTCTCATCAGAAGCAATGGAAGCCACAAGACAATAAAACGATATCCTTAGAGTGCTTAAAGAAAAAAAAGAATGTCAACTCAGACTTGTATATTCAGTGAAAGTATTATTGAAAAATAAAAGCAAATAAAGAAAATGAGCAAAAGAGCTAAGCGAATTTGTCACCAGCAGATGTGCACTACATGAGATGCTAAATGATTCTTCAGGCTCAAAAGAAATGATACCAAATGGAAAGCCTCTTCATTCCCTCCTATAGTATCCAAAGTAGTAAATAAATGGGTACAAAAATAAAAGACTGGTTGTTTCCCCCAAGTAATTTCCTTAAGAGATAACTGATCATTTAGAAGAAAAATAATAGACTGTAAGGTGGGGTTTTTAAAAATTAAGACAAATGTTGTGGGGACAAATAATTAAATTCATTCTAAGGTTATTATGATTTTGAAGTGGAAACTGGTAAAAACACTGATTCTAAATGGACTTTGATACATTAAAGATGCATATTGTTAGCTATAGAGCAATGACTAAAAAAATAAAGAGGTATAGCTAAATAAGCCAGTGAGGAACCAAAATGAAATATTAAAAAATATCCAATTAACCCAAAGAAAAAACAAGACAAAATGAACAAATGGAAAAGAAATAGGAAGATGGCAAACTTAAACCCAACTAAATCAATGACTAAATTAAATGTAAATACACTAAACATTCAAAAAAGACAGAGATTGTCAGACTGGATAATAAAAGCAAAACAATATACCGTGTATAGTAGGGGCACGTTTAATATAAAGAGACAGAGATAGGTTGAAAGTAAAAGGTAGGAAAAAAGATACACATGCAAATAACCATAGGAAAAATGGTGCTGCTATATGAATGTCAAAGTAGACTTCAAGAGTAAAAGTATTTTTAGATATAAAATGGGTCAACATCAGAAAAACATAAAAACCCTAAATAAGAGATTTAAAATACATGAAGCAAAAATTTAGACAATTAAAGAGAAAAATAGACAAATGCATAATCATACTTGGAGATATTAACAACCCTCTCTAAATAACTGCTATAAGGAGACAAAAAATTACCACTAAGACTATAGAACATGGGGACAGACACCAAAAACAACGGGAACTACGAACCTGCAGCCTGTACTGAGCCAAACACTGTAAGTTAAGCAAAATGAGAAGACAGAAAAACACACAGCAGATGAAGGAGCAAGGTAAAAACCCACCAGACCTAATAAATGAAGAGGAAATAGGCAGTCTGCCTGAAAAAGAATTCAGAATAATGATAGTAAAGATGATCCAAAATCTTGGAAATAGAGAAAATACAAGAAACGTTTAACAAGGACCTAGAAGAACTAAGGAGCAAACAAACAATGATGAACACCACAATAAATGAAATTAAAAATTCTCTAGAAGGGATCAATAGCAGAATAACTGAGGCAGAAGAACGGATAAGTGACCTGGAAGATAAAATAGTGGAAATAAGTACTGCAGAGCAGAATAAAGAAAAAAGAATGAAAAGAACTGAGGACAGTCTCAGAGACCTCTGGGACATTAAACGCACCAACATTCGAATTATAGGGGTCCCAGAAGAAGAAGAGAAAAACAAAGGGACTGAGAAAACATTTGAAGAGATTATAGTTGAAAACTTCCCTAATATGGGAAAGGAAATAGTTAATCAAGTCCAGGAAGCACAGAGAGTCCCATACAGGATAAATCCAAGGAGAAACACGCCAAGACACATACTAATCAAACTATCAAAAATTAAATTCAAAGAAAACATATTAAAAGCAGCAAGGGAAAAACAACAAATAACACACAAGGGAATCCCCATAAGGTTAACAGCTGATCTTTCAGCAGAAACTCTGCAAGCCAGAAGGGAGGGGCAGGACATATTTAAAGTGATGAAGGAGAAAAACCTACAACCAAGATTACTCTACCCAGCAAGGATCTCATTCAGATTTGATGGAGAAATTAAAACCTTTACAGACAAACAAAAGCTGAGAGAGTTCAGCACCACCAAACCAGCTCTACAACAAATGCTAAAGGAACTTCTCTAGGCAGGAAACACAAGAGAAGGAAAAGACCTACAATAACAAACCCAAAACAATTAAGAAAATGGGAATAGGAACATACATATCAATAATTACCTTAAATGTAAATGGATTAAATGCTCCCACCAAAAGACACAGACTCGCTGAATGGATACAAAAACAAGACCCGTATATATGCTGTCTACAAGAGACCCATTTCAGACCTAGGGACACATACAGACTGAAAGTGAGGGGATGGAAAAAGATATTCCATGCAAATGGAAATCAAAAGAAAGCTGGAGTAGCAATTCTCATATCAGACAAAATAGACTTTAAAATGAAGACTATTACAAGAGACAAAGAAGGACACTATATAATGATCAAGGGATCGATCCAAGAGGAAGGTATAACAATTGTAAATATTTATGCACCCAACATTAAAAACCTTCCAACAAACAAAAGCCCAGGACCAGATGGCTTCACAGGCGAATTCTATCAAACATTTAGAGAAGAGCCAACACCTATCCTTCTCAAACTCTTCCAAAATATTGCAGAGGGAGGAACACTCCCAAACTCATTCTACGAGGCCACCATCACCCTGATACCAAAACCAGACAAAGATGTCACAAAGAAAGAAAACTACAGGCCAATATCACTGATGAACATAGATGCAAAAATCCTCAACAAAATACTAGCAAACAGAATCCAACAGCACATTAAAAGGATCATACACCATGATCAAGTGGGGTTTATTCCAGGAATGCAAGGATTCTTCAATATATGCAAATCAATCAATATGATACACCATATTAACAAATTGAAGGAGAAAAACCATATGATCATCTCAATCGATGCAGAGAAAGCTTTTGACAAAATTCAACACCCATTTATGATAAAAACCCTGCAGAAAGTAGGCATAGAGGGAACTTTCCTCAACATAATAAAGGCCATATATGACAAACCCACAGCCAACATCATCCTCAATGGTGAAAAACTGAAACCATTTCCACTAAGATCAGGAACAAGACAAGGTTGCTCACTCTCACCACTATTATCCAACATAGTTTTGGAAGTTTTAGCCACAGCAATCAAAGAAGAAAAAGAAATAAAAGGAATACAAATTGGAAATGAAGAAGTAAAGCTGTCACTGTTTACAGATGACACTATACATAGAGAATCCTAAAGATGCTACCAGAAAACTACTAGAGCTAATCAATGAATTTGGTAAAGTAGCAGGATACAAAATTAATGCACAGAAATCTCTGGCATTCCTATACACTAATGATGAAAAATCTGAAAGTGAAATTAAGAAAACACTCCCATTTACCATTGCAACAAAAAGAATAAAATATCTAGGAATAAACCTACCTAAGGAGACAAAAGACCTGTATGCAAAAGATTATAAGACACTGATGAAAGAAATTACAGATGATACAAATAGATGGAGAGATATACCATGTTCTTGGATTGGAAGAATCAACATTGTGAAAATGACTCTACTACCCAAAGCAATCTACAGATTTAATGCAATCCCTATCAAACTACCACTGGCATTTTTCACAGAACTAGAACAAAAAATTTCACAGTTTGTATGGAAACACAAAAGACCCCGAATAGCCAAAGCAATCTTGAGAACGAAAAATGGAGCTGGAGGAATCAGGCTCCCAGACTTCAGACTATACTACAAAGCTACAGTAATCAAGACAATATGGTACTGGCACAAAAACAGAAATATAGATCAATGGAATAGGATAGAAAGCCCAGAGATAAACCGACGCACATATGGTCACCTTAACTTTGATAAAGGAGGCAAGAATATACAGTGGAGAAAAGACAGCCTCTTCAATAAGTGGTGCTGGGAAAACTGGACAGGTACATGTAAAAGTATGAAATTAGAACACTCCCTAACACCATACACAAAAATAAACTCAAAATGGATTAAAGACCTAAATGTAAGGCCAGACACTAACTCTTAGAGGAAAACATAGGCAGAACACTCTATGACATAAATCACAGCAAGATCCTTTTTGACCCACCTCCTAGAGAAATGGAAATAAAAACAAAAATAAACAAATGGGACCTAATGAAACTTAAAAGCTTTTGCACAGCAAAGGAAACCATAAACAAGACCAAAAGACAACCCTCAGAATGGGAGAAAATATTTGCAAATGAAGCAACTGACAAATGATTAATCTCCAAAATTTACAAGCAGCTCATGCAGCTCAATATCAAAAAAACAAACAACCTAGTCCAAAAATGGGCAGAAGACCTAAATAGACATTTCTCCAAAGAAGATATACAGACGGCCAAGAAACATATGAAAGAATGCTCAACATCATTAATCATTAGAGAAATGCAAGTCAAAACTACAATGAGATATCACCTCACACCGGTCAGAATGGCCATCAGCAAAAAATCTACAAACAATAAATGCTGGAGAGGGTGTGGAGAAAAGGGAACCCTCTTGCACTGTTGGTGGGAATGTAAATTGATACAGCCACTATGGAGAACAGTATGGAGGTTCCTTAAAAACCTAAAACTATGGCTTCCCTTGTGGCGCAGTGGTTGAGAATCGGCCTGCTAATGCAGGGGACACGGGTTCGAGCCCTGGTCTGGGAAGATCCCACATGCCGTGGAGCAACTAGGCCCATGAGCCACAACTACTGAGCCTGCGCGTCTGGAGCCTGTGCTCCCCAACAAGGAAGGCCACGATAGTGAGAGGCCCGCACACCGCGATGAAGAAGTGGCCCCCGCTTGCTGCAACTAGAGAAAGCCCTAGCACAGAAACGAAGACCCAACATAGCAATCAATCAATCAATCTTTAAAAAAGTAACATTTAAAAAAAAAACAACAACTAAAAATAGAACTACCATATGACCCAGCAATCCCACTACTGGGCATATACCCGGAGAAAACCATAATTCAAAAAGAGTCATGTACCAAAATGTTCATTGCAGCTCTATTTACAATAACCAGGACATGGAAGCAACCTAAGTGTCCATCAACAGATGAATGGATAAAGAAGATGTGGCACATATATACCATGGAATATTACTCAGCCATAAAAAGAAACGAAATTGAGTTATTTGTAGTGAGGTGGATGGACCTAGAGTCTGTCATACAGAGTGAAGTAAGTCAGAAAGAGAAAAACAAACAAATACCGTATGCTAACACATATGTATGGAATCTAAGAAAAATAAAAAGAAGGTCATGAAGAACCTAGTGGCAAGATGGGAATAAAGACACAGACCTACTAGAGAATGGACTTGAGGATATGGGGAGGGGGAAGGGTAAGCTGTGACAAAGTGAGAGAGTGGCATGGACATATATACACTACCAAACGTAAAATAGCTAGCTAGTGGGAAGCAGCCGCATAGCACAGGGAGATCAGCTCGGTGCTTTGTGACCACCTAGAGGGGTGGGACAGGGAGGGTGGGAGGGAGGGAGACGCAAGAGGGAAGAGATATGGGAACATATGTATATGTATAACTGATTCACTTTGTTATAAAGCAGAAACTAACACACCATTGTAAAGCAATTATACTCAAATAAAGTTGTTAAAAAAAAAAAAAAGACTATAGAACAGATAGCCCTGTCCACATGGTAGATGAGCCACATGTAATTTTTAGTTTTCTTTAGTCACATTAAAAAGTAAAAAGAAGAAAACAATTTTAATATTACTTTATTTATTAACCCAATATACCCAACATACTCTCATTTGGACTCAAAATCAATATTTTAACATTAAGATATTTACATTCTTCTTTCATACTGTCTTTGAAATCTACTGTGTATTTACACTTAACAGCACCTTTCAATTCAGACACTAAATGCTTATCAAAAACACATGATCACTTAGATTTCATAAAATTTACAACTGAAGAGGTAGATTCACATACACAAGTTGTTCCAAACACACTTAAAGTTTTCCAATAACTGAATCAAACACCTAAAAATCATTTTCCATTGATATGTACATCCATACTGACAAAATTACTTGTTTTTAAAATATAAACTAAAATTAAATTTAAAATTCATTTCTTAATCACAGTACCCATTTTGCTTTTTTTTTCCCTTTTAAATTTATTTATTAATTTATTTATTTTTGGCTGCATTGGGTCTTCGTTGCTGCGCACGGGCTTGTTGTGGCGAGCGGGGGCTACTCTTCATTGTGGTGCGCGGGCTTCTCACTGCGGTGGCTTCTCTTGCTGTGGAGCACGGGCTCTAGGCACACCGGCTTCAGTAGTTATGGCGCACGGGCTTAGCTGCTCCGCGTCATGTGGGATCTTCCTGGACCAGGGATTGAACCTGTGTCCCCTGCATTGGCAGATGGATTCTTAACCACTGCGCCACCAGGGAAGTCCCCATTTTGCCTTAACATGCATATAATTGACCGAGGCTGACCATTTTTCCATGCATAATGTTTGTTTCCTCTTGTATGAACTGTCTATTCATAACCTAGGCAGCTTTAAGAAAACAAAGAGTGTAAATTACAACCCAGAAGTCCCTTTAATTCTATAGTAGCAAATTATTAAATGCTTAAACAGTGTATTTTGCAGATAGTTTTCCAAAAAAAATGATGTGCTGCTTGCATATTTTAGAGTACAGTGGGGTACCTTGTATACAATACATAATTAATGTTGGCAACTAATCAAAAAGGTTTATAGTTCCTATATATTTGCTTACATAATATATCTATGATTTACTTCTTACAGAATGCTCAGTCAGGAACATTTTGCTTCAGTTTAACATTATAAAGCAAATTGTGTTTTTCCCATAGGAATAATGTGGTTCCCTCAACTGAAGGGGGGTAAAAAGCTGGAACTGCCTATAAACACACAACAGATAGCAAAACTGGTTAAAGCCCCATCGCTGCCTCTCTTATAAGCACAAACAGGCAAAGCCTCAAATTGAAATGGCTTTACTTTCAATAACCCTACCCTGCTTTCATGACCTTTATTACAATTAAGATTCCCACAATAAAGGTCAAAATTCAAATTTATAACTATAAACACTATGACCAACTCGAAATTAAGGATCATTGGCTAATGAGCTGACGTTAATAATCCAGCAAAAAAATCTGGAGTCAGTGCTTAGCACAAAAAAATGTACTCTGCTCTCTACTTTTTTTATATTTTCTTCAAATTTTGGAACTTTTTTCCTTTAACTATGACCTCAAAAAAAAAAAGTATATCATCAAAAGTCAAAAAAAATTTTAAGTAAAAAAATTATCACTCTAGAAATAAAGCATGGCATTTTAAATCTACAGAAGTGAGGAATAAAGAGTACGAGTTATATTCCAGGTTCAAACTATCATGTTCAACAAAGTACAGCTGTGAAAGACAAAAAATATAACTGAAGAAACATAGATCTCTAGGTCAATACAATTACCAGTCATTTTTGTTAAAAGGGACAGACTGATTAACAATGTGGGAAAACTTTGATAGAATGTATGTATGTATCAGCAAATCCATAAAACTCTGAACCAAAGAGACCATTTTCTTAAAGGCACTATGTACAGTCTTCAAAATGCTTAAAAACTGGGTAAGTGAGCTATCAAAGGAATAGGTTTTTAGCTTCAAAGATGATTTGAGAGGTTTAGAAAGAAAATTGATCAGCACTGAAAATTCAGTGGGAACTGTTAAATGCCATTACAGATGGACTGAAGAATTTTCCAGTAATGTTACCTGGAAGTTAAGAAGGAATTCACTATTTGAAATCACTATCAACAAAACAAAGTTTTTCAGGAAGTGAATGCATAAGTAAAGCCAAGCAAGAGACAGCAATGCATAGTTTCAAGGCAAACTTGACCTAATTGTTAGAATCTCACTCAAAATAGTTCAGCAACAAAGCACTTTCAAAGTGGAAAAAGCAAGGAATCACTGAAGACAGCATTTGCTATTCAAAGTTTTAAAGCATCACCAAGCAAAATATGAACCAGATGATAATAACTTTGGATATATTTATAAGGTCTTTGGAATAATGCAGACCTCCTAAACTTGCTAAAGCAAATTCTACCAGGGAAAGAGGGTCTCCTGACCTGCATTTTTATCTTGCTCTTAAGAAAAGGCCCTCGGGAATTCCCTGGCGGTTCAGTGGTTAGGACTCTGAGCTTCCATTGCAGGGGGCACGGGTTCAACCTGGTCAGGGAACCAAGATCCCACAAGCCCTGTGGCACGGCCAAAAAAAAAAAAAAAAAAAGTCAATCAATTAATTCAGCCAATCTAGTTCAAGAAAAAAAAAAAGCCCTTAAAAGGTTGTGTTAGTATTAAGTATATAATCATTACTAAGTAATAATATATTTATATTTATGCTAGATATCTAATTTATGCTCTTAATAAATGCCTGAAATTTTCTTGTCCAATTTTCTTTTCATCTATTTTCAAGATCAAGCATGATATAGAATGAAACAGATTCCCTAAAACAAAACTCAATTAGAAACAATGCAAACTTACAGGAACTAATGATCTGACTTAACACTGTTTACCCAAGAACCAATTAAGTAGTAAGGTCTAAGGTCATGGATAAAGAGAATCCAGGTGGTCTTCACTGCCTAGAAATGGGGACTTCAAAAAGGCAACAATGCACAATGACTACTAAGACTACTGAGCGAAAAGCTGATGGGACAGATTATAATGGCTAGATTAACGCCTAACCTGAATCAGTCTTAACATTACAAAGAGACAATCAAAAGTTTTGTGGTTTCTGATTCGATGCATCAGGAAGCACAAGACACCGTCAAAGATGTATGTCTGAGGAAAAATTTTTTAAAACATGAAACTGATCAAGCCTCTAGATCTAACTATGGGAAAGGAAAGATAAGAGACACGTTCACCACCACCACCACCACAGAGATGGAGTCAGAAAACCCTAGAACATAGGAAATTCCACTGGACAAACAAACCTGGACAAATAAATTGCAAGAGCAAAGGGGGAAAAGTGGGGAAAAAAGGGGGGAAAGAGACTTAAGAGCCGTATCAACCAAATGCAGTATGTGGGCCTTGTTCAAGCAAATCAACTATAACAAATCTGAAACAATCAGGGAAACATGAAGTCTGGATATTTGGTATTAAGGAATTATTTTTCTAGCATGATAATAGTACCACAGCTATGTTTTTTAAAAATCTTTAACCTTTTAAAGACACAAAACATTCATACAATCTGTTATTTGCTTCAAAATAGTCTGGTAGGGAGACTGGCTATGGAAAATAGATAAAACAAAGTGGCCATTATATTGATAATTGTTTAATTTGGGAGATGTATATACACAGGTTCCTTATGTTGTTCTCTTTACTTCTGTACATATTTGAAAATTCCATAATAGTTAAGTTGTTTTTTTTTTTTTTAAGTGGTGAAGCTAACAAAGGCTTTATTAGGAAATGAAGTAGATCTAAGTACGAAAGATAGAGATACAGGCTACAGCTCTTAGAAGCGAGAAAAAGTCTCTCAAATATTCTAGAACACTACTTCTCAATCTTCTGCTTCCACAGCATTTTAGTGATTGGGAGGGGCAGGAGGGTGGTGTGAAGGATCAAAACAAAATGTTTTCAAAATATACAAGGTAAAGTGACTATAAAATTCTGAACCTACCCCATCACTCCCCTCACCCCACTTCTCCAGAAATACAGTTCTAAACACATATCAATTCTTGCCTCCTAAAATCTGGAAGAAAAAACCCTATTCTAAGAAATGTATTACTAGTTGGCTAACTAAAAGAATATACTCAGTCTTTAGAAGGGAGAACTGAAAGGAATCAGGTTTAAAATCAAATGCATTAAACCCCTAAAAAGAAAACTTTAGGCCCAGATGGCTTCACTGGAAATGTGGTGAACTACCAACCATTTAAGAATGAAATTATACAAATTCTACACAGACTTTTACAGAAAAAAAAGGAAAGGAACATTTTCCAACTCATTTTATGAAGCCAATATAATTATGCCAATATCAAAACCAGACAAAGACATTACAAGAAAACAAAACTACCGACCAACATCCCTCATGAACAGACATAAAAACCCTTAATCAAAATCCAGTATTCAGAATACATAAAGAACTCTTACAACTCAATAAGAACAATTTTTAAATGGGCAAGAGACGCTTCAAAGAAGATATATGAATGATCAATAAGCACATGAAAATATACTCACACCATCAGATGCTAAGGAAATACAAATTAATACCACAATGATATACCACTACATACTCACTGAAATAGCTAAAATTTACAAGACTGACAAAAATAGAGTTGGTGGGAAACAACTAGCACTCATATATATTTCTGGTGAGAGTATAAAGCGATACAACCACTTTAAAAAACTTTCTGGCAATACATTATATAAAGTTAAGCACATACCATACAACCAGCAATCACGCTCCTAGGGACTTAAAAGAGAAATTAAACATATGACAACAAATAACTCAAACACAAATGTTTGTATATTGGAGAAGCGGACATTTTTTAACTCCTACAAGTGTTTTAAGTTTTAAGCATCAAGAGACTATGCATACACTCCCTAGAATGTCAAGAAATTTTAGGACATTCAAGTTCTAGTACAGATGCTTGAAAATTAGCTTCAATAGAGCTGGAAGAACTGAGGCCTGGATATTGCCCCACGCCGCCAAGGTGACCCAGCAGATCTGTGACAATGTGCATGCTGTGAGCCACAATAGTGCTTGAGTCTCAGCCAATCTTCCCAGTGTAAACACGGCTGCTGCTTCCCTTTCCACCTTCTAAATCTCGAATACATTTCTCTTTCAGCCAATTCCAGCTCAAATCATTCAAGGAAACATGTTTCTGGCTCAGCTGATCTCACACAACCCCAAGTCACCATAGTAAGTAGCAGATGTTACAAAATCCTATAATCCATACAGTCAAAAATGTATATTTCTTTGAAGCTCACTGATTCCAGATAAACCTGGGCACTTAATTTAGACTTTACCTCCAACCAGCATGTCAACTTTAGGAAGTCACTTAAACAACTTGACTTTAAGATATTGCGCTGGCTAATTAAGGACATTTTGATGATATCTCTAAATTGCTTTCCAACTCCATTATGTCCTGACTCTAAGATCTACCTTCTTCTTATTTTTTAATTTAAAAGAACTGAGTATAGAAAATTCAACCAATAAACATGATCTTTGATCGTTGTGCATACCTGTATGTTAGTTCTAAATGTATGAAGTTTTACAATACTTATTTTTTAGAGATACATACTGAACTCTTTGTGGAGGAAAAGACATGATGTGTAGGATTTGCTTCAAAATAATAAGGGAAAGAAGGAAGTGCCAGGGAAGAAAGGGAGTAAACATGAAACACAATAGGCCATAGGGACTTCCCTGGTGGTCCAGTGGTTAAGACTCCACACTTCCACTGCACGGGGAGCAGGTTTGATCCCTCATCGGGAACTATAAGATCCTACGTGCCACACGGTGCGACCAAAATAAACAACAACAAAAAAAGGCAAAACAATATAAAAGGTGAATTCTAAAGGGCTTCCCTGGTGGTGCAGTGGTTAAGAATCCGCCTGCCAACGCAGGGGCCATGGGTTTGAGCCCTGGCCCGGGAAGATCCCACATGCCGCGGAGCAACTAAGCCCGTGAGCCACAACTACTGAGCATGCGTGCCACAACTACTGAAGCCCGCGCGCCTAGAGCCCATGCTCCGCAACAAGAGAAGCCACCGGAATGAGAAGCCCGTGCACCACAACAAAGAGTAGCCCCCGCTCACCACAACTAGAGAAAGCCTGCGCACAGCAACGAAGACCCAACACAGCCAAAAATAAATTAAAAAAAAAAACAATAGGCCATAAATTAATAATTGCTGAAGTTCGTAATTGTTGAATGTGGGAAATGGGTTCATTACACTATTCTCTCTACTTCTGTATGTGTTTGAAATTCTCCATAGTAAAGTGTTTATAAAAAATAAAATTAGCCTCAATACTTAAAATTAAATCTAATATATCACTCACAGGGGCTTCAGAGATTATGCAGCCAAATTCACTCTTTTTAAAGATAAGGAAAACACAAGACTAGACCACTGTTTGGAGGGAGAACTGGGCGTGGTCTTATTAATTTAACGTTATTTCCTCTATATTAGTGCTTCTCAAACTTTTAAAATGCATATGAATCACCTGGGGATCTTGTTAAAATGAATATTCTGATTCAGGAAATCTGGGATGGAGCCTGAAACTGCATTTCTAAATAACTTCATGGTGATGGCAACATCAATGGTCCTCTGAACAGAACAGAGTACCAAGGATCATGATATTTTAGAGGTATTTAGTACGTAAAGGTCGTTCAGTTTATTTTACTTCATGTAGTTTCTAGTGATGCTACTGTTTTCACTGAAGGAAAAAAAAGTTTTCAAGCTAAACTATAATCCTCCATTTTTCCTGGGAGACTGCTAATACTCTGATAAAACTAAACACTCCAGTCGAAGTACTGTGGATTCTGTATAAAGTGAAAAGAGGCAGTGTACTTAGACATCCCTACTTTAAGAATATAAATGTACAAATTTGGTCTGGAGTCATCATCAGTCACCAGGGTGAGCTTTTAATAGCAGGCTTCCCTCTCCCTGCCCAAAAAGATGCCGCCTGGAATAAGAATACTGACAAAGACACAAACTTGGACTTCAAAAAAATTTAAGGAGAGAAGCAGCTACTACAAGAAAGGGTTTAACTATTTGCTCCTATAAAATAATGTTATTAATAACTTATAAAGTTAAATTTCTCTCATATAAAACTGGAACTATGATGCAAACTGCAAAAATAAAAACTATAAAGACTCCAGAAGACCTACTAATAATGTCAGATATCAGATACTTTCCCCCATCAGCTTTGCCCACTTGACCAACAAGACCATCCTAAATAACCAAGCTTTAAAAATACTTTTAAAGGGCATATAATGTAGTTCATATTTCCTTCCTTCATTACTATCAAATCAGGAGATAAACAAAAAGTTGTTTTCCTATAAGATTCAAACATTTTTCACTTGAAATCTACTGTTTCCACAGTAACCAGCACTGATGTCACAGAATCTTTGCTGTTCCCATTTTAAAAATACTGAAGATAAAAATGCTTTTATGCATTTATCTAAACAGATGAAGAAAATTGTAAAATAGGTTACAAAATATTTTTCCCAAAGTTTATCATCAAATATTAACCAGCTCTTAAAGCATACATTTAAATAAGAAGTAAGTATACTCCATAGCATAAATAATGGTTCAGGAGACTCTAAGCAACAAGACAAAAATTCAGAAAAATTCTATTTAGGTTCCGCAACTTAGACTCCTCAGTAAGGTTCTTCTCTATTTTCTTCTAAAGGAAAGTCTTGCAGAAAATCTCACCCAAGTCACCCAAAGGGTCTGGCATCTTTTGTACCTTTTTTCAAAGGGTGGGGAGATACACTCTTGTTCTGTGGTCCAGATTTTTAAAGAATTAGAGTACACAATACTGAAACTTTTTGAATTTAATTTATACACTCTTGTTCTGTGGTCCAGATTTTTAAAGAATTAGAGTACACAATACTGAAACTTTTTGAATTTAATTTTTAGATAAGTTACTTATAAGCTAGAGGGAATTCTTACACAAATGCACAGAAGAGACAAGGTTCCTTGTTCACTGAAGTATTGTTTGTAACTGCAGAAAAAAAAAACTGGAACCTAAATATCCACGGATAAATAAACCATGAAATAGAGAATTAAAATTAATGAATACGATTAAATGTGTACACATAGATAAAACTCAAAACCAATGTTGAATGAAAAAACAAATCAAGCCACAAATACATAGTTCAAGCCACTTACTAAAAATTTTTAAATATAGCACTATACCATATATTGTTTATGGAAAAAAATAAATATATATATTATAGGACTATTAAAAAACCAGGAAACATACATACTAACTTCAAGATAGGTGTATATCTAGGGAGGGAGGGAGGGAGGGAAGAGGAAAAAAGAAAGATGTCAGGAGAACACTAACTGTACAGTAACATTTTATTTCTTTAAAAAAAGGATTCAAAACAAATATGGCAAATATTATGTATTAGATCTATGCAATGGGCACTTGGGCATCTATTATATTTTCCTCTGTCATTTTTGTAAGTTTGAAATACATTACAATTGTTTCTAATGAAGTATTTTAAGTTGCTTAAGAATTTACTTCCATAGGGAAAGGAACTTATTTATTGAATGACTCTGTAACTTTATGCTGGGCACTGTGAGAGGAATCCTCTCAACAACCCTGTGACTTAGCAATTATCCCCATTTCAGAGAAGAAATGTGGACATTCAAAGAAGTTTAAAAAAAAAAAAATTCTTCCAAGATTCTACAGCTAAAAAGTAGTATAGGAATCAAGATTTCTATTTAAGTCTTTTTATTAAGCCCATGCTGTTTCCTCTATACCAAACTGCCTTTCAGCGTTACAGGATAGTTCTTATAAAGATCAATCTTTGTCCCCCAGTGGTATAGCCATAGAAAGAAGATTCAAATCAGCCCATATTTTTAAAAGATGCTTATCACTTAAAGTAAATCCCTGATATTAGCTCATCTATTCTTATGAGTAAAAAATAACAAGTACAGATTATGTATGGGCTTAAAGGGTTTGGTTTTATTTGGGAAAGGTGGACTGATAAGCATCCTGTATTTGAGATTTTAAGGTCTGGATTAAACTGGATTTCTGGACAAAAACTAGAGTAACCAAAATAATCAAAACTACAAAAACACATAACTATTCCTTGACATAGCAACAGGAAAAAAAAAAAAAAAATGTTTGCTACAGAATAGTCGATTCATCTGAAATTTAATTATACATGGGTCTGAAACCAAGTTATACTGTCAATATTTAATAAGCCCCAGCCACACTGTAAAACAGTGAGTCCCATGAACACTAAAGCTTAAAAGAACCACCTGGGTGGCTTGTTTGGACTACAGACTCTTGATTCTCATCTCCAAAGTTGATTTAGCTCAGATATGGGGTCCAGGAATCTACATCTGTAACAAGCACCCCCCTAACAACCACCAAGGCAATTCTGATGCAGGGGTGAAAGGACTAGAAGTGGGGATGCATAAGCCTTTATTCCTTCAATATTCTCTGAACACCTACAACATGGTTCTAAGAACTGCAGATTCAGGACCAAACAAAATAAACAACAAAGAAAATCCTTCCTTTAGGAATTTATTACATCCAAAAGGTGAGGAGATAGAAAACAAATATATGACATCAGCTGGTGTTAAGTGCTATAGAGAAAGATAAAACAGGTTAAGGGAAATGAAAGCTGGGGTTGCCATTTTACAAAAGAACAGTCAGGCAAGCCTTCTCTAATGAGGAGACATTTGAGCAGAGAACTGAAAGAAGTGGCTATCTGGGAGAAGAGGTGAAAACATTATTAGGAACTTTCTCATTCCTTGAAATAATTTACTGTACGAAATAATTTTAGGTGTTGTTCCTTTTACTATAGAAGAGAGAAAAACACTTAAGAGTGCTTACTCTATACTAATGACCACATAATCCTCAAAATCACTTTGCGGGATTAGCTAAGGGTTTCCTTGTTTGTATAAAGGAGGACACTGAGGTTTAGATTAATAAGCAGTTTGCTTAAACAAAATTTAACATTTTGTAAGTAATCAGATCACGATGTACACCCAGGTCTTTTTAATCGTCAGATCCATCATTTTCCAACTATGCACATTCGTTAAACAAACTCAGAAGTGAATTCTTATGTGCTCAAGATTTTTAGAAAGCTTTAAAAAGTTATCAAAAATACAGTTTGTTTAAAAGCAGAAAAGTTTATTTCTCATCTTTATAACAAATCTTGGCAACAGCTATTTTTCTCTTTATTTTTTCCAAAAATCTCCTTGTCAAAACTTAATGACTTATAGTCAGCAAATCATTTATACAGTCCCCCAACATTTGGGAAACAATTTTTTCTTCATAAGCTATGTAGAAGGGCAGGTTTTAAATTGCAGACTTTTAAAACATAAGATGCAATAAAATTATACTTTCCCATATTTAGTAAGATATGCATATATATGTAAATAAATGTGCAACTCATTGTTTCATACTCACTGATTCCAACAAGGCTCAGCACACCTATACAATGTGTCATGAATTGAGGAAGGTTCTCCCACCCTACCTACTTCAAACTAGTAATGAGAGAGCAAGGCACTATGCTAGATACTAAAGAAGTGCAATTTGCTACTAATAGTCCTTACTCTCAAAGTTCTGACACAAACAAGTATAAAAGGACAGTACAAAGAAAAAGAGCTATATTGGATTATTTAAACTAGGGTTATCAGTGAAGACACCCTGGAGAAGGCTGTATCCATGAGACTCAGATTAAGCTAACCGTAAAAGTTTAGGCTAAGAATGCTAGGCATTATCCTGAGGCGAGCCATGGAAAATTCTGAAGCAGAGTGATAGGATCAAAGCTGTACTGCAGAGATAAACCGAAAGTGATGAGTGAGTAAGAAGTATAATGAGAGTCTAAAAACAGGGAAATCAGATATAAGGCAAATGGAAGAGCCTGAATGTAAGGTGAAAAGCGCAAAGTCAAGATGTGACAGTAAAAATAGAAAGCGATGCATGCAAGAGCTAGTTAGTTCTTCAACATCCTTCTTTGGAGTAGGCAACAGATAACACTAAATTATTCTGTATACATTCTCTTTTCTATAGGCCTTTATAAAGCGACAATGTACTAAATTTCCATTTCCAAAAGTATTGTTGGTACAGTGACTCCAAGGTTTTGTAACACAGCAATCAGGAATCCAACAAAACCAGAGTACATACGTTGCCTCAATTTAGGCAAATAGTTTAACCATTCTCTTTGTAGCCCCCAAATTACCTCTGTAGTAAGTTAAAAGATATTAAACTCATAGAAGAGCTATTGAAGTTTGGGATAACCAGTTAACAAAGGAGTTATTTTTAAAAAAATACATACAAGCTTAAATTTAGAATAGTGTTTTCATGACAAATCTCAAATAGGTATCTGCCAAGACTCTGGAAATAAGACACTAAGTTCCACTTTGCTCCAGCTCTCAACCTCAGATGACTTGTTATAGTTGCAGTTTAAAAAAAAGGAAAGAAAAGTAGAGTATATACTCAAATCCCAACCTTGGCTCAATACAGGCAAAATTCCTACTAAGAGAGCAGTTGTAAAAAAGAAATAGTGCCAAAAAGAGAAAAATAAACATCCTTCCAGCTGGAGAAAATGTGACTAATTTGAAAAAAACAAATGGGATAAGAGTCAGAGGTTCTCACTATACTCTCCTTTTGTCCTTTCCCTAAGTTTGGCAATTTTAGAGTATGTGTCAGGATTCCTTGTGGCGGAGAAATATACATGCTCAAAAATAGGGGCAGGGAGCACACATCTTTACAGTTTTTAGTCACATTTGGGGGACTATTCAGTTTTTCTAGGAATTATTCAGTTATTTAAATCAATTCTTTGCTCTACTTGGCTACAGGAAAACTCATATTCCTTTTTTTAGTAAACATGCTCTAACACATTTGATCTTTCAATTGCTTCTATCTAATAGCTTTTAAATACTTTTTAAGCATCCTTTTTAGAAATATTCTTAGAAAGCAGAACAAGGGCTTTAACTAAAGCTTCCCAACAGACTGCCTATCTTTCTATCTTCAAACAAGTGATATATCCTACAACTCTGCTAAGACCCATCCATTCTTCAAGGACTGATAAGCCCAACCTCCCCCATGAAGTCTTGCTCAACAATATTAACACACATTAATTTCTACTTCTGAAATTATAAACTTAATGATAAACTTTATTCACAAATATGCATAAGGTCTATCTGATCTCCCATCTACATAAAAGCTTAGAAACTGGGATCTGTTCTACACTTTTCTATGTAGGTATTAATTACAAGCAACAGAGAAGCCCTTTTATAAGGCAGGTGCTCAATACAGCAACATAACATCAAGGGGACAGAAAAGGTAGTTCTTTGTCCAAGTATGGTCCTCTATCTGCCTGTCCTACTCCATCTCTTTACTCCCAAAAGAAAACTAATCTCAGCCCCTTCACGTTCTCCTTTACCCTTGAGAAGGAATCACTTTCTTTGTACATTCAATACACGTCAGGTGTTTTAAGACATTATCTTTTAACCTTAAATTTCTAAAGTAGATTTTTTTGTTAAGGAAGCCAAAGCTTGGTGGTGGTGGTGATTTGAACCCAGCTCCTCAGCTTGGAAGCTTCTACCACACTACTGGGCACTGAAGCAGATGCCCATACTCTGGCATTATAAAGAGACAGGAATAAACAACTAATATCTCACAAAGAATTTAAAACAATAAAAACAGAAAAAGAGAAAAAAAAAGAAACTCCAGCAGCATACCTAAATATTCAAAAGAGACTAGCACTAACTTAATAAGTTGAGAGTTGCCATTTAAGAAAAACACCCATATGGAACCATTTTAAATATTTTTTAAAACAAACTATTCTATTTTTTATATACTAGTATACTATTTTTAAAATAATAAATAATAATATACAAATAATAAATATAATAATAAGTATACCATTTTTAAAACATACTGTTCATGTGTTTGTTAAAAAACAGACATGAAGAAGAATTTGTATACAAAAGAGCTTTCACAAAGATAAGAGAAACACTGAGAGCTGGTCAAAGAATACAAAAATGCAATTAAAAAAAGAATTCACGTTCAACTACCATATTAAAATTTCAACATCAACTGTAATGGAAGAAATGCAAATGAAACAAACAGTGAGATCCCCATTTTTCCTATGTGTTGGCATTTATTTTTAATTAACACCCACTTGTGAACAAGCACAAATCTAACCTTAATGGAGACAGAATAAATGGATACAACCTTTTTGAATGGATTTGCTGATGCGTGTCTTCAATTTTGAAAATGTACAGGCCATTTGACCCAGAAATCTACTTTTAAGACCTTACCCTATAGGTCAAGGTTTATCTATAAAGATGCTTAGCTAGCATTATTCACAAGAAACAACTCCATAACCAAAAGGAAGATTAGTTAAGTAGTAGAATAATGCCATTTAAAAAATCATATTGTACAGATTTAATCATATAGAGAAATACAATATGAAATGAAAAAGTAAGTTACAAAATTACAGTAAGATCCTAATCTAGGAAAAATGAAACTATGCATTTTAAAAAGGATGTATACTAAAATGTTAGCAGTGGTTACCACTAGTTGGTATGATTTCTACTTTCTTCTTTTTTCCTTTATTTGTATTTTCCAAAGTGTCTACAAAGATTTACTGTTTTTGGACTTAAATTTTAAACTTTTATAACAAAGCATAAATTACCATATTACTCAATTAGGTTAAGAGCTGTGATCACAAGTCCTGTTCAATCACAAGTTTAGCTGTAACCTAAAAGGCAGTAAATTTCTGTCTTAATATCCAGTTGTAAGACATGGTATCTGGTACATTGCTCAACCTTCCCAAGGACTTTTAGCCTACTTCAGAATTTTTTGAGAAATACCCAAGTGTATGCAATAAAAAGCTTCTTGACTCTAAACAAAAATTCCACATAGCCTGCTCGTATTGTCAAATCTATCTTAAAATTAAAGGGCTATAAAACAGCAATTTCTCATGATTAATAACTGTTTTTGTCAAAAAAACTAGTAAGAAGGGTGATTTTCGTGTCAAAATTTCTCTCCAACTTATCATTCAAAATTCAACTTCCCCCCACCATTCCAATAAAGGTGAACTTAATCCAGCTTTTAATATCTCATAAACCCATTCATTCAAATACAAAAAGAGCAGCTCGCTGAATGTGCCAATTTCACCCCCTTTACAGAGTTTCTTTGTAGAAGGCTTTAAAGTTTCTAAAGTGCCTTCATAGATTATTATCTATTTAATAACCCAAAAAAAGACCTACAAGCTTGCTAGGGTAGATATTAACCATCAGGAAGGAAAAAATGTTATTCCATTCTGAAGGCCACAGGAAGTTTACAGTACTCAAAATTAAGTCTTTAGTTAAAATAAGTATGTTCTTATCACTACCCATGACTCTTCTATAAATGACTATTACATGAAGGGGAAAAAAAGCTTTTCATGGGATTCATGATTAGTGTGGTTTCAAGTCAATCACTTTTTTAGGCATTCTTGTGCATAAGAGACATAAATTAGATTTTGTACCTTTACTGTTTGAAAACCCAATGTACTCTACTGGAAAACTGCCATGACCTTAACCACGAAATTAATTCACATTGAATCCTGTAACTGAAATAAACAATTTCAGAAGAATATTTTGCCACATGATTAAATGATTCTCTAAAATGCAAGTTTATTAAAATAGAGATAGCTGAGAAGCATGAATGCTTATTTTTATCTTATAAAAACTGAACAAAAACCTTTTTTTTTTTTTAATTTATTTATTTTTGGCTGTGTTGGGTCTTCCTTTCTGTGCGAGGGCTTTCTCCAGTTGCGGCTAGCGGGGGCCACTCTTCATCGCGGTGCGCGGGCCTCTCACTGTCGCGGCCTCTCTTGTTGCGGAGCACAGGCTCCAGACGCGCAGGCTCAGTAGTTGTGGCTCGCGGGCTCCAGACGCGCAGGCTCAGTAGTTGTGGCTCGCGGGCTCCAGACGCGCAGGCTCAGTAGTTGTGGCTCACGGGCTTAGTTGCTCCGCGGCATGTGGGATCTTCCCAGACCAGGGCTCGAACCCATGTCCCCTGCATTGGCAGGCAGATTCTTAACCACTGCGCCACCAGGGAAGCCCAACAAAGACCTTTTAAATCACCTATTTTAAAAATTAAATGTTTAGTTCAAAATCTCTTAAATAACCACATATTATAGTAATAAGTACCATCAAATAGAATGTTTGCCATTGGGTTAAGCACTTTAATCACATTTAATACAATAACTCTAATCATGAACACATTATCAGCATTTTACAGATAAAGTTAAAAATTTACCCACCATCCTTACCCACATTAAACCTTTGTCCACATTATAGGGGAAAAAAATTAGAAGAGACTTTGTGATTGCAAATATACACATATATAATAGAACAAGTAGTCAAACTGGCGCATTCTTACATAAATATTAGTGTCTTACACACAGCTCTACAATTTACAAAACACTTGTACCCTATCACCTCATTTGTTTCCCACTACAGCCCTTATGGGATTATTATCACTACTGTATGTGAGGGGTTTCAAGCTCAAAGAGTTTAAACCAAGTCACTCAGCTTTTGATTCCTCATTCTTTTTCCACTACACGATCTTGATTCCCTGTGATTAAAGAAACACTGCCCTCACAATCAGAGTATTACACAATAAACAGGTAAAATGTGCTACAGAGCCTAGATAAACATCGTCAGTTACACATTTCCCCAAGTTATTAGTCACTGCTTATTCTGATGCCAATCATAGAAATACAAGTTATACAAATAATTTTATTAAACTGGTACCTTAGCAAGGGAATCCCCTAGATTCTACTTGTATTGCCCAGAAGACTAACTCCAAAGCCTACTTTATTAATTCTTCTACTTCTTTCTACAGTATCCATCTTTTGCCTTCCTACTTTAAAATTTCCCACTCCACTTAGTGACCTGCCCTATCTTTACTTTTTAACTGTCCCATCTTCTCATTAGTATGATTTCAGACTTCATTCAACAAAGTTTTACCCAGTCATCTCTAATGATATGTAATAATCTGCAATGAAGAAAGGCCCCTACCCTCCTCCAAGTCTGGTGAGGAGCACTAAGAGTAGCTCTGAGTAGCTTCTGTGGCTGTAGACCAGGCACAATCACTCCCTTCAATGGGAACAACTTAATTCCCTCACAGGAAGGTTTTAAGAATAAAATCAAAGCAAGGTATTTAAAGTGCTTTATAAAGTATCAAGTATTATCCTACTGACATATTTTCAGGTTGCTCTTTTTTTCTGGATATCCACTTTTAAAGCTATGGAGAAAACCCTCAATAGTTCTTCTGTATTATGGGTGGTGAAAAAGAGTAAAGGATAGGAAGAAACTTACATGAGTAATGAATTAATTGGGGGATCAAGTTTAGTTATTCTATATTCACATCTCTCTTCCTTAAGTTAAATAATACCCGAGAGAGTAAACAATACAACCCCAAAATGGCTAGGCAATCAGAATACGATTACACTTTAAAAAAGAAAGAAAGAAAAAAAAAAAACTTTCCCTGCACCCACTCTGGAAAAAACTCCTTCTGTAACGCTATAAATCACTATTACAAAAAAGTTTAACTTCTATTCCCATCCCTTACATTTCTGGCTCTTTGACAGCCTGCCAAACAGCTTTGCTTACAATCCTGTGTGTCAAAAAGGTCTTCCAATTGAGCATAAACAACTTTTTAAAATGCATCTTACTACTAGGTCGCACAATTTTAAATATGTCTTGAACTCCAGCATCAAACTACATGACAGTCCTCCAGGTATACTCTTAGCAGCTGCTTAATAGCAGATGAATGGAAAAGACACAATTTCGGAAACGGTCTAACAATTTCAAGAAAGTTACTTTCACTTGTGAATACTCAAAAACTTTACCCTAAAGTTAAAACACAGAGGTAAACTAAAAATGAAGGCACCGAAAATAGGTGCCTTGGACTTAAGGCCAGAATCTCATTTTAACTCATGGTTTATTTGCCCTATAATAAGTACCTCTTTACTGTAAGGAAGCTCTTTCTTCCCCAAATAAAGAATTTCAAAGGATTTCAAAACACTTCACTAAATAATCACATCCACAGATTCTTAGCATCCGACAAAGTCATTAAAATAGAAGAGTTCATAAGGGCTTTATAAAGGTCTTACAATATAACCCTAGAAAGAGTAAGCACTTCTCTTTAAGAGACACAAAGCATCTTCCTAAGACTAAACTACTAGAGTGGCACCTGACTCACCCCAACTCAACTCTTATGACTTTATCCAGAAAGCAGAGGGAGACGAAGAGTTTCTACAGCCAAAATCAGATGAGTCCCTACTCATTCACAGCCTGTTTGCTCTTACTTTAAACACAAATCTCAAAAAGTTTACTTGGTTTTTAATGTATTAATGGGTGACTCAGAGCAAATTAGCAGGGAGAGGGACTCTTTTAGGCAGTCATTTGATAGGAATGGCTATCAAGTGAAGGACTGACTCCACACACACACAAAGACAAAAACCTGTGAGTAGCAGACGGAGCATTTAATAAATGATGACCCCTATTTATCAAGTCTTAAGAATAGCATCTCGGGGCTTCCCTGGTGGCGCAGTAGTTAAGAATTCGCCTGCCAATGCAGGGGACATGGGTTTGAGTCCTGGTCCGGGAAGATCCCACATGCCGCGGAGCAACTAAGCCTGTGCGCCACAACTACTGAGCCTGCGCTCTAGAGCCCGTGCTCCGCAACGAGAGAAGCCACCGCAATGAGAAGCCCACCACCACAATGAAGAGTAGCCCCCCTCGCCGCAACTAGAGAAAGCCCACACGCAGCAACAAAGACCCAACTCAGCCAATAAATTAATTAATTAAAAAAAAAAAAAAAAGAGTAACATCCCTTCTCACTGTGCCACAGCCTAAAAACGATGTTCATAACCCTGAGTCATAAAGCAATGCTTCTCCTAATAAGGAAAACACATAAAACGCTTTGAAACTACATCTAAAACGGCGTAAGTAGGTAAGTAAATAAATACGCACCACCCCCCTCTCCAGGGTCCAAAAGAGCTAAATTAATCATCCATCAGCATTCCAGGACAACTTATTACTTGAGAATTCCAACCAGAATAGGTCTAAGGCAAAACTCTCTCCTCTGGCAGCATTTTCTTCTATGTAAACAGTTCTGTCAAGTGCTTTGGTTGGCAAACAATAATAAAATCAGCTTTATTTCCTGTTCTTTTCCCCTTAGCAAAACTTATAGTTTGTCATCACCTCTGACATACATTCCACACGTCCAAGGTCTACCATGAATGACGAAGTATATTTCACATAAACTTTTCTTTTAAAGTGAGTCTTTTATCAAAATGTTTTACATCTTACCTCACAAAACCTTTATCAGATTGTGGAGAGAAATTTGAAAAACACAGCTCATACTTAGTGTAGTTAATAAACTCTTATCTATGCCATGGCCATACTTACCTAACCGTAGGCTTTTACTATTTATAAGCCTTGGAAAAACTTTATGCCTTTAAGTAACATCAAAATTCTCAATCAGGATTTCAGGCGTTCAATTCACACCACAGTGAAAGATCAAATGCTAAACTCCTAAAAATAGGGCGTTATGAGTGAGAGGGACACACAACACTCCGCCGCCAAGGCAAATGCGTCTTCCAGGGGGCAGGGGCGCTCCTTGTACACGTACAGTAGGAGCTCACATTCAGCAAAACCGGGGAGCGAAGGATCAGGTGACTTCACACCACCGACACTTTCAGTCCGATCGGGCCTTACTGTGACCTCAATACTAGTAAACAGCTCATAACCCCAGTTTTGACAATTAAATCTGAACGTGCATCCTAGCCACGCGCTATCCGCATGAATGGGTTCGGGAACAGAGGGTCCCCGGAACCCGAGCCCCCGGACACAGCCCTGGCCTGCGGACCGCGGTTCCCTCCTGGAAAGGTGTCTGGAGAACCTTCCAACCTGGCAGCGAGGTGTCTGCTCCCCCCGCGAGCTGCGCGTCCTCCTCCTCTGCTGGGCCCATCACGACCTGGTTAACCCTTCCTCCCTTTCCGCGCGAAGGACAGAGGACAGCGAGTGCCGGCCGGGTGACAGGTCGCCCGGAGCTCCCTAGGACCTCCCCGCGCCGCCGCCGACCTCCCAGCGCCCCGGGTCTGCGGCCCCTGCTCCAGGCCGCCCCCTCTGGGGGGGAGGACGCCGCTACAGCCACGCGGCGGGCGGGAAGGCAGGGGGCCGGGCCGGGCGCAGACGCGCGCGCCGCCCGTGCAACCGACAGCTGCGGGAGCCGCGGCCGGAGGACCGCCCTTTCAGGCCGCGCGCCGCGGGAGCTCGGGGGCGCGGCGGGGGCTAGGCCCTGCGGCCAGACGCGGCGGCGGGAGGAGAGCCGAGCCAGCGGCGGACGACGACCCCACAGCCTGCGGCCGGTGCCAGCGAGCCCGAGCGGCCCGCGCCCTCTGCCCACCCGGGCCCTGCAGCCTACGCCTCGCCAGCCCGTACCTAGGAGGGTTGTGGACGAGACGTGGTTAACGCCGGTGTTTGGGTCGCTGGTTCGCCTCCGGCGCCGCAGCCCCTCGTGCGACTGCTGCCTCCGCGCTGCCTCGTCCCCCTCCGCCATCTTGTACCGATTTAAAATTAACTCCCCACTGACGTCAAACGCCGCCGCCGCTTTATCAACCTCCCGGGAGCCGGCGGAGCGCCGGCGGGTCCTAGCGCCGCCCGCAACTGTGCCTCCATGTCCTCCCCACGCCCTCCTTCGTCCCGCCCCTCGGCGCCCTCGCTCCGCCTCCGCCCTGCTTGCCTTGCAGCCTGCCGCTCGGTTTTCCCAGGCTTCCACCTTGGGGAGAAATTGGGCGGTGCCCCCACCGCAATCGTCTCACACTCCCACCGCCCTAAGCCCAGGACCACACCCCCTTAGCGCTGAGCGGGTCTGTGTAAAAGCCGAAGGGGCTCTCCAGAGAACCAAGTCCCTCCTTCCCAATCGAGTAACCCAATTCTCTTTGCAGCTCTTCTCCATAATCGTTGACTCGTGCACTGCACGTGAGGGTGCTTTCATGCTCCTTTCCTTCTCTCCTTTTTATCTCCTCCTCCACTGCTATTCTCCCCCCTCCCTCCTTCGCTCCCCCCGCCCCGCACTCCCAAGCTATTGCTGGTGCCCTGCTTTTCCTTTTGATCTTTCTTCGCACAGGTCTCTAATATTGTTTCCCATCTAGAGACCATCCTATGCTTTGTTTGGCATAGCTTCCTTCTGCTTATGAGGCCCTCCTCCTATCTTCTTAACTGTGCATACCCTTACCCTCCTGCTCCTAGCCCCTTACAGGTGCAAACCAGAAAGCACTCTAATCAGAAAATGAATTGTAGCAGGTCCTTTCCTAACTGTGATGAACCTTCTTGTGGGGAATCCAGTGACATCTTATAGAAAGTTCAGGTCACTTTTAAAAATAAATATCTGCCTGTGGAAGCTTCTGTGAAACCTGGTCCCTATTCTTTTGGATTTTTTCCATTATCACCAGCTGCACTAGAAATTCCTCCTCTCTGGTAAACGCATGTGTCCAGGTGTCCAAATCGCTGCCTTGTGCAGGTCTTCTCACAGACTTTCATCCAGCATGACCTCTAGAAAAGCACTGTGTGTCACCAAAGCTTGCAAGGTGCCATTCTAGAGGGGTTTGGGGGGCTGTTTATTCATCTGTTTTCTGTATTAATGGAGAGGGATTTGGAGCTCCTCCTGGACTTCCTAACTCCCTGCATCCTGGTTTGATGCCCTGGGACAACCTAAGCCCCAAGCCATAAGCCCTGCTTGATGATGGATTTCCTTTCATAATCTCCCTATGAGACATCTATTTAATATTGCCACAGTCTGCTTTATGCAGGGTATCATCTAAGGTGTGAGACAAGATGCAAAGATGAGTATTTTTTGCCATCAAAGAATAAACTTCCAATTACAAATTAGCAGTTAACTTAGCCCTGAGCTCACCCCATTAGGGAGGTGAGGGTTAAGGCTGCACTACTAGTCAAGTGACCTCCTAACCAGTGTCCTTTCCACTATTAGACAGTTTATCCCATATGCTACTACAGTGCCCTGACAGGTCCAAATCTCCTGACTCCAAGGAGTGTAAAGAAGCCAAACGCAAATACAGTCAAGAGATTGAGCGTTGTCCCATGGTCACCTCAAAACCATATGTTTAAAAGGCCTTCCTCCATTTTCCCCCGTCAGCCATCCCTCTTCAATTTCTTATCACAGTGAAACCTCAGTGTTACTGCAGACTTCTCCCTCCCTCTACACCTATCAAGTCCCAGTGAAGTCAATTCTGACTTCTAAATTTCCCTCCAGCTCTTCTCCTCTCCATCCCCTCAGCTCCCCTCTTGATTCAGACCCCGTTACCTCCCACTGGACTTATTATAACAACCTCCCTGCTGTTCCCCCTTCTCCTGTGGGTCCTCCACACAGACTGGCTTGAGTTTTCTTAGATGCAAATCTATTCATGTGATTTCTCTGCTCAGGATAAAGTCCAAGCTCTTCAAAATAGTTGACAAGACTTTTCATGATTTGTGCCCTACCTATGCATCAAGCCTCGTTTTTCACTACTCTGTCATTCCTTTATTCTTTCATTTAACAAATGAATTTTGACACTGTTGTGTGTGCTGAACAGACAAGGACAAACAAGACAGACAAAATTGGTTTCCTTGGTTTTTGTTTCTTTCCACACCCACACAGGCCGCCCCACCACAAAAAAGTGAGCATCCAAGAGCTCAAAGATCTGTCTTGTTCAGGCTATAGCTCCAGCACCTAAGCCAGTGCCTAGTACATAACAGGGTCTCAAAAAATAGTTGTGGAATAAATGAATGAATAAACGAATGAATGAATGGGTTACCACCTGATTCTACCACTGATTCACCTAATGTTTCTAAACTTCCAGGTCCTCATTTTTATAACTAACTATATAACAGGATTCTTATGGGATCAAATCAACGTATTGAGAGCATTTTCTTGACTCTAAAATAGCCAACATTTATGGAATGTTTACTGCTCAAAGTACTTTACATATGGTAAGTCATTTAATCCTAACAGTAATCCTAAGCGGTAAATGCTAATGCTATTCTCATTTTACAGATGGAGAAACTGAGGCACCAAGTGGTGAAAAACTTGCCTAAGTGGCAGGACTGGCATTTGAAGGCAGGCAATCTGGGTCCAGAGATTATGCTCATATCCACCGTAATAGTGTTCAGCTTATAGACTGTGAATTCCTGGAGGGCAGAATCCATAGCTTATCCACGGCCAGGTCTTTGGGATTCTGCTTTCAGTTAATGTAAATTGTGTTAAAAGCTATTTCTACCAAATAAACAACTTTAAAATTTTTAAAGTCCTATTAATAAATGGGCAAAGACATCCACAGACAATTCACCAAAAAGAATTATTGAAGTGGACCTTAAACATATGAAAAAAGGTTCAGTTTTACTCATAATAAGAGAAATGCAAATTAAAACAACACTGAGACACCATTTCTCACCCGTCAGGTGTCAGCTTGGCAAAAATTCAAAAGCTTACGATTACACTCTGTTGGCAAGGATATGGGGGAATGCAGGCACTCTCCTACATTGCATTCTCGCTGGGAATGCAAAATGGTATAACCCCTATGGAGAAGAACTTGGCAATATCCAACAAATTTCATTCCCATTTACACTTCGACATGCCAATCTCACTTCTGGGCATTAACCCTGAAGATACAACTCCAATAATCAAAAAAAATTTTTTTTTGCAGAAGATTATTCACTGCAGCATTATTTGCAGTTGCAAAATACTGGAAACTATCTAAATATCTAAGTGTAGGTGATTGGTTAGTAAACTATGATAATTACTCATGATGAGCACTTTTTAACTGTAAAGAAAGAGGAAGATCTCTATGAACTGATATAGAGCGATTTCCAAGAGACATTCTTAAGTGAAAAAGCCAAACTGCAAAAGAGCCTATGTAGAGCCTACCTTTTGTGTGAGAGGAATAAGAAAACATACAATATCTACTTGCCTATCCAAAAAGAAACTCGGCGAGGTTAAATAATAAAGTTAGTGGCCTCCAAGGAGTTGGGAGTGGGGGGAATAAGATAGAAGTAACACAGAACACAGTACGCCTTTTTATCTAGTGTTGACTTTTGGAAACATGTTCTACATGATAAAAAAAATAAAATTAAATCAACAAGAAAGGGAAGGGGGTTCTAAAACTGAAAGCAAACCAAATAAATGTTAACAGTATTTAAATGAATAACAGAACCAAACTGAAGAGGGAAGAAAAGAAAGCCAACTAATCCAAGTAACCTACAAACATAGTATTGAACTACAAATATTTCTTGGTCCTGGTCAGGGTGGAGGGAGAACAGCAAACAAGTCCTGAACTCTTTTTAGTAGGCTTGTTTTTGTAGAGGTATGGGCAAAGCAATTCTGAACCTATTTTCAACGTTTTATAGAAGTAAACAAATGAGTAAGTGTGTTTTATTGTTGAGAGCCAGGGTTCTTGATGGGAAAGAAGGGACATACAAATAACAAAAGGTGGCGGTAAGATAGACTCTATGGGATGGATTAAATTGGAGGTATTGATACCAACCAAAGGTTTCTAAAATATGTGTATGAATATGTGTGTGTATGCAAGTGTAAACATTCATATATATGTGTTGCATATGTACAGATGTGTATATACATGCAAATATTTCCTAGCTCTGTCCACAGAAAAGGCCTAAGCAGAGACACCCGGGTAGTAATGATCATACCTAGTGCCCACTCTTGATCTCTAATATTATTCCCTTCTAAAAAGAAGTGGAGTCATTGGAGAAACGGCTGGTTCCAGAGCTGGGGTAGTGTGGGTACAAGGCGAACCATGAGCATCATCTTTGTGGCAGAAATTAAGGAGGTAGTCAAAAATATGATGGAGCCTATCTCAGAGAGACTTTCTTTCTGAGTCTTCTAGGGAAGGAAAGCACAGGGTACTGGGGATATGAGATGTGACTGGAACCAACCCTAGGATATTTTTCACCTTCATGGAAATGGTGTAAGACAGAAGGAATCTTCCTCCCTGTAAGAGGTAGAGATTTGGGTATCTATTAATGGAAACTATTACCTTGATTTAGGGGCATCAGATGGATAGGGCAGGGTTAGAGTAGGGGAACAGGTAAACAATTATAAAACAGTGTCCACCATAGAAGAGATGCTGAATATTGCTGCGGCTAAAAGATAAATTGCTCTCTCAGAATGGAAGAGGTTGTGTTAGGGGCAAACTGCATCTTTGTAGACCTTATCCTTTCAGTGATGTGTTTACTAGAAGTATAATTTAAGGTACCCACCATGTTTGCATACCATTGCTCCTTCGTGTGAAGACATGTGCTCTTTTGTCCAAGAATGGTTGACAGAAGATGAATGAGCCATTTCCCGGAGGCTATGTGAGACCAGATCTGGGCACAGGCAGGACTGCTTCAGGGGCCAGTAGACAAAAAGAAGAACAAGGCTGGGAAATTCCCTGGCAGCGTTGGGAGCACTAGTGAGCTTGACCCAATCGCTGGCATCTCTTGGTGGACTTTGCAGGCTCCTCTCATTGACCTCGGGGGCAGTGGCCACTGATTGATCCCAGAAGTTGTACAGTGACTGTGGCTAACAAACCGATTTGCCACATTGGCTTTGGCTTTCTTTGGGATTACCATTTTGAGGGAGGGGCCAAAGAGGAAATTTTTTGCAAGGAAGGAGGGAAATCAAAGTTCTTGCTGGAGTAGTTGTGAACAAGAAGAGGGACTCTGAATTATTGATTGGCAGGGAAATTTTATTTATATACAAAGCTGATATGCCAGGGTCATTGACTTACATCTTATAAAGGAGATCAAATCAAGAACATCAAGGGTTCCTTGAGGCTAATACTAGTAGCACCCTGGACATGGGTGCACGCCTCTCTGACACAGCCGTGCTGAACTCATGTTGAGAATTGTGGACATCTTGAAAGGCACTTGCTCCATATGGAACACTGTGGGCAGATGGGTTTCCATCCAGCTTGCTGCTTAATATTAGGTGTCCATTGTTCTCTGAAGCAAGGGACAGCTGTCCCTCATGAATGTGAGAGGGAAATAATGACCCTTCCAATCCATATTCATCCTCAGACGTAATGATTTGAACTGGGTACATGAGCATCAGCGTCACTTAGTGAAAAGAACACCAACTCTGGAGTTCAAACCCCAGCTATGCCACTTGGTTTAATGACCTTGAGAAAGTTAAGTAACCTCTTTGATCCTCAGTTTCCTCTGCTGTAAAGTAAAGGTCTCTTCCTAGCATTTTTTCATGATGATCACAGATAATATAGATAAAGTATTTAGCCCAGTGGCTGGCAGATGGCAATAAATGATAACCATCATGATTATTACTCCAATCAAGTCTAAGAAGAAATTGAAGAATGGGAGCATAATTAAAAGTGATAATACCTATTCATAATTTCATTTAATCTATAAAATACCTCTATGAGGCAAGCATTATTGGTACCATCAGTCTTTTACAGAACAAGAAACTGGGGCTTTAAAAGGTGGCATAATTTGTTCAAGCCCACATGATTAGTAAATTGAGGAGTTCAGATCTAAATGCAGCTCTGTCTGCCTCCAGAGTCTGTGTTCTTAACTGTCTATCTCCGGATAACACATGGTCTAGGGGCTAGATGCTGGAAACGCTATAATCATAAGAACCATTTATGCCGACCACTAAGAAGCTAGAAATAGCTTCTGGATGTCCAGGAAACTGTTTCAGGTAGCTGGAGTGGAGGTAAACACCACTCAAAGTCCAGCCCAAAGGACTTCCCTGGTGGTGCAGTGGTTAAGAATCTGCCTGCCAATGCAGAGGACACGGGTTCGAGCCCTGGTCCGGGAAGATCCCACATGCCACGGAGCAACTAGGCCCGTGTGCCACAACTACTGAGCCTACTCTCTAGAGCCCGCGTGCCACAACTACTGAAGTCCGTGCACCTAGAGCCCGTGCTCCGCAACAAGAGAAGCCACCACAATGAGAAGCCCGTGCACTGCAACGAAGAGTAGCCCCCAGTGTCTGCAACTAGAGAAAGCCCACGCACAGCAACGAAGACCCAACGCAGCCAAAAATAAATACATAAATACGTAAATAAATAAATTTATTTTAAGACAAGTCCTACACAGGGGCACCCATGAGCACCGTGACAAGCACTCTCCTTGACACAATGGAAACATTACTTGCGTGATCGACTTCTATGGAATTCAAGGGTATCTTGTGGTCACTAAAATAGTCTAGTAGTGGGAGTAACAAAAATCCCAATTCGTGAACTGGACTTGCTTGAGAACATTTTGAGAAGTAGATAGTGACTGGTTTTTAAATTAAGATCAGCATACAAAAGAACACTGGCGAGAACTCTTTAGGAACTATACTATATTCAATAACATCTTTTCAAAAATAACGATGATGGAGTGAATGCAGCCACCAGGATACCGAGAATGTGCTAGAAGCTTGAAGCAAACACTGCCATGTGCTTTCAACTCCTCTGAGAACAGGGCAGTGAATGATATCCACCCCAGACAGCCCATCCAGACACACTTAACAGCGCCCCGCATCACTCCCGCCCTCAGGAATGCCTTTGAAGTCAGTGGGAAAACCATGCTTCACAGAAGGAACTACACATCTTACTTAGCCTCTTTTAAGATTAAGACAATATCCACATTGGCCTTATTACAATCAACATATTGTATTTGTAACTGGAGAGCAACGAAATCTTTCTTTCTATCTCACACCCAAGCATAATTCCAAACTCCCCAAAACTGGCTGGCTAGTTGGCAGGCAAAACACTCCACCTTGACGATACCCTTAGAATTAATTGTCCCTGTTGTAACCTACTTAATCTTTGGATTCACTGCCACCAGTGTAGTTTCATCATCATATTTTGACTGTTAAAGCTGCACCTCACCTGAAACACTTCCCCCCAGCCCAGTGCTACTTCTCCGCACCCCCAATCTTCTTGAGGTCTGTCTTCAGGTATAAACACTCAGAAAGTGAGTTCCTTCTTTCTTTTCCCATAACAGTTCCTTGATCAAGCTGAGATATCTGCAGGTGATACCACTGCCACCTGATCTGACTGGCGAATATTTATCTTTCAAGCTTGTCCTGATCACCCTCTAAGAAGGTGAGCTATTATAAGACATAATGAAATGATTGTTATTTTAACATTCAGTTTTGGGGTAATTTGTTATACAGCAATAGATAACCAGACCACATGCACAGAGTGTACTACCGATGTGTGAACATGAACATATATACATAGAAAAGTATAAACTAATATCAATACATAACAATAATAAACATTGAATTCAGGATAGTGGTTATCACTCTGGTATAGTTACTTGTTTGCTTTTGCTGTCTAGAGCACTGGGGTTTTTGTTTTTTAATAGATCTTTATTGGGGTATAATTGCTTCACAATACTGTGTTAGTTTCTGTTGTACAACAAAGTGAATCAGCCATATGCATACATATATCCCCATAACCCCTCCATCTTGAGCCTCCCTCCCACCTTCCCTATCCCACCCCTCTAGGTCGTCACAAAGCACTGAGCTGATCTCCCTGTGCTATGCGGCTGCTTCCCACTAGCTATCTGTTTTACATTTGGTAGTGTGTATATGTCGATGCTACTCTCACTTTGCCCCAGCTTCCTCCCCCTCCACAGTGTCCTCACGTCCATTCTCTATGTCTACGTCTTTATTCCTGCCCTGCCACTAGGTTCATCAGTACCATTTTTTTTTTTTTATATATTCCTTATATATGTGTTAGCATACGGTATTTGTTTTTCTCTTTCCGACTTACTTCACTCTCAGACTCTAGGTCCATCCACCTCACTACAGATAACTCAATTTCGTTTCTTTTTATGGCTGAGTAATATTCCATTGTATATATGTGCCACATCTTCTTTATCCATTCATCCGTCCATGGACATTTAGGTTAGAGCAGTGGTTCTTAATTTGTTGTTGTTGTTTTGTTTTATTTGACAGTGATACAGATAATAAATGGCATTCACTTACAGGTCGTGTTCCCATAGGCATGCACAAATATCCACTGTTGGCCACTGTCAATTAGACTACTGGCTGTGCAGCTCCCATCAGGAGCAGATCCAGGATTTGTGGGGTCTAAAGCATCTACAAATTTGGGGAACTTCTTTAAGAAAACAAATGATGAATCAAAAGTAGATTTGAAAGTAAATATTTAGAATAAGAAAAGAAATCCCAAGAAATCACAAATTTTATAAAGTTAACATTCCACAAATGTACAGAAAATTTATATTTTTATTGATTAACCTCATGGCATACATCTCATACTTTTTTTCTGACTTTTTTGGCTGCATGGTCTTTGATTGGCTTTTCATATTATATGAATTGGGATATCATTTTCTGAAGAGAAAATAAAGACAATTTAGTTTTTTCTCCAACATAGTTAATAAAATTTTCATTTATTGATAGCTTAGAAAAGTCTCTTTTAGCTTCATAACATTTTATTATTGATATGTAAACTTTTAGGATTATTGTCAAATTTGGGAAAATCTCTATCAGGTCTCTTTCATGTAGGAGCTTCAGATTTCAGGGCATATCAAGTTTTCTTTTCAGTGACTAATCTCACATACTCTTTGAATTGAAAATGCATGGGGCATTTATAATTGTATGTGCTGCATTTCGCAGTAGAGGCTTAACAGGAGAGAAATTCCATTTTTCATCATCATTGATGAGTACAAAATCCTCTTTTTACATTTTTACCCATCTAGCGGTTGGAAGAATTTTCCAGAGGCTAGTTTCTGGCTCCCTACTTTTCAAACATTATTTTCCCTCCACTCCCCACATATACACTGTTGGTGCTGGGCATGTGCGACACTTTTACTCCTGACCTTGCACATGTTCCTATCTCCTTTGAGTCTGAGAGCAGGAAGAGAGACAAAGGGGACATGTGATCCTGTCTGCCCTGTTAGGGCTTATATCAGGAAGTCGATGTTAAACAGAAAGCAGAGAGAGTTTGTGCCCTCTCCCCCATTTAGTACTCAGGGAGCAAACTGCTCCACTGAGCGTCCTTGCTCCTTCAAGAAATGGTCATAGCAGATTAAAAACGATGGTGCGGAACTTCCCTGGGGGTCCAGTGGTTAATAAGACTCCACACTTCCATTGCAGGGGGCTCAGGTTTGATCCCTGGTCAGAGAAGAAGATCCTGCATACCGAGTGGTACGGCCAAAAAAATAAATAATAAAAATAAAAACGATGGTGCACGGAGGTTAAGTGGAAACAGGTCTTATTTATCCCTTCTGAGCTCCCCTTGGCTGGGGCCTAGAGGCCACCACATACACCACGGAGGACTAGGAAGGTAGCCGATTTGGAAACCAGAGGTCATCGTTGTGAGTACAGAGGGTTCACCCTAAGCTAGGAATCAGATGGAGGTTGTAGGCGAGATTCAGACAGGTATGCCACTCCAAGGTGACCTGAACCAGCAAAAAAAGAGCACTGGGTCCAGGACACACCAAAGAACAAAGCACAGGCAGGTCAGCTCCAGCTCCGCAGATGAGTGCAAGGTGCCTAGGGACCAGACTAGCCAAGCCACCTCACAGCAGAGTCCAGCAAGGCCCCGAACAAGAGCACTGGGACCCAGACGTGTATCTGGGACCCTCCCCTTGCCAAGTGGTCGACCGAATAAGCTCTCCACTCTGTCTGCAACCCTGTTTGTTCCTTTAGTGCCTTAGGAGCAAGTAGAAACAATGGAACCTAACATACTAGAATTAGATTTTCAAGTCACAGGGGAAGATCCCTGGAATCCTCTACTAAGACTTATAAGAGCACAAGGAAAAAAATTTTTTTTCAATTTCTTTAATTTTGTATCTATATGAGATGATAGATGTTCACTAAACTTATTGTGACAATCATTTCATGATGTCTGTAAGTCAAATCATTATGCTGTACACTTTAAACTTATACAGTGCTGTATGTCAATTATATCTCAATCAAATTGGAAGAAAAAAAATAAAGTGCATTTCTTGTACACAGCACACACAAAAAAAGTAACATTTATCAGGTATGTATTATCAGGTATTGTATGTGTCTGGTAATTCATGTTACCATAATAAATATATTTATATTATATTACTTTTTATTTTCAGTTAAGTTTCACAATAACTCCAAAGCAGAGGTACTATTACTATTTCCATTTTATACCAAGAAGCCTGAAGCCAAGAGAAATTAAATAATTTGCCCAAGGTTATCCAGCTTATAAAATAGTGGAGCTAGGCTTTGAACCCACTGGTAGAACTCAGGAGTTCACACTTGGAACTACTAGATTCTGTTCTCCTGTAGCAACTTGAGGAACTCCAGGTGTATGATACCACTAGCTCCTTGGGGTTGGCCTGACTATCCCCCACTACATGTCCCTTCCTTGTCACCACGTGACATCAATGGCAGATCTCAGAATATAAGATTGCTGCTCCAATGTATCAGGTGTAGTCTGCTTCTCAAATCCAGAGCCCAGACTGCTTCAGAGGAGGGTCCCCTGTTGCTGGAGAAGAACTACACAGCAGCTGTCACCACCCTGTGGATACCACACTGGGGCATGCTGGCAGTGGCTGACCACGCCGTCCATTCCAGAAGCCAATGGTGCATTTTAAAGACACGCTCACTTCCAGCACAACCATGTTTTAATCCATGGAAATTCATCCTTAAAAATAACCACACTTGCTAAGGATAACCCAGAAACTGGAGCAGCAAGGGGTCTAGATTGCAATTCTGACTCCGTGATAAGAACAGTTGAAAACATATTTAACCTTTATGGACTTTCATTTCCACCAAACTGAAGGGGGTGCAACATACTACTATCATTTATAGGCTGCTTGATTTGTTTTTTCTTGAGCAAGTATTCGTGTTCAGGGTTCTTCTCTGCCCAGCCTTGCCACCTCCTCCAACACTCCATCAGCATCTGCTTTCTTCAGAGCTCTTGAGGACAAAGCCATATCCTTGCCGGCAGAGAGAGCTAGGATCTGTGCCAAGCCTGCAGACTGCTGATGCTCCTAGAGCCTCTGGTCTACTGGGTACCATGGCTGAAAGATTCCATACAGACACAGCGAGATCAGGCTCCAACCAGCCCTGCCATGCTTTGCTCTAAGCAGTTCTGCGTGTGCCTGAAGATTCCCAAAGTCTTTCCTGAAGGGAGACTTCGCAGTTTTTTCCTCCCACCTCCTGCTGCCTCAAAGTCCCATGAAGTCATTTCCTCAGTTTCTGGTCTCACCCCTCTAACCAAGGTCTCCAGCAGCTTCCAAGAGGACAGGCAGGGAGCCGATGCTGTGCCTCTCCTCTACCTCCCGCCCCTCAGGCCCTACTCTCAACTAATCTTACCTGTCCTCCCATCAAGGGCACTGGATATTTGACCAACCCAGCACAAAACGATGCACATTAGTGATGACAATGGGTGCAAAGCTGAAAAGGATTTGAAGGAGAAATTTTTTTTTTAACATCTTTATTGGAGTATAATTGCTTTACAATGGTGTGTTAGTTTCTGCTTTATAACGAAGTGAATCAGTTATACATATACATATGTTCCCATATCTCTTCCCTCTTGCGTCTCCCTCCCTCCCACCCTCCCTATCCCACCCCTCTAGGTGGTCACAAAGCACCGAGCTGATCTCCCTGTGCTATGCGGCTGCTTCCCACTAGCTATCTATTTTACGTCTGGTAGTGTATATATGTCCATGCCACTCTCTCACTTTGTCACAGCTTACCTTGAAGGAGAAATATTGTCCTCACTAACTATATTTTGGCCCCAGCTCTGTACGGCAAAATTGTCCTGTAACAGATGTTAAAAATAAACATACTTAGGAATTTCAGCATGGATTAGATACTTTCCTTCTGTTCTTGTTTTACTGATACAGAACCAGAAAAGGGTATGTCCATCTGGGAAACATCATTTAAAAATTTTAGATCATGGGTGTATTTAAATCTGAAGGTCATGACCAACAGCACCCTGGATCCCATGCTGGGACTCTCTCCTCGAATACATTCATGTTTTCTTTTATTTCATCCTTCACTGATGATGACTGATAGGATTTATCAAATTCAGGTCAATGAAAAAAACCATGGGAAGCTCACCATGACTGTAGGTAGGGTACTCGTTCTTTACAAGATAAGCAGGTTATTTCCCACAATAAAAGTTGCAGTTGTAGGAGAGAACACAAAACCTCTCAGTGTAATACTTTAACAAGGAAAATGATTACAGAGTGGTTTTAATATCTTTCATGATGCTTATTTGAGGCCTGAGGAGCTGGTAGTCATTCTGGGGTGGGGGGGGGGCGGTTAAGTAGTATGTGCAGAAGACTAGTACACGGCTATTTTCCAAAATAAGTCAGGAGAAATTCCAGGCGCACACACAGATGCTTTGGGGAGGGTGGAAGGAAAATAACGGGCCTCTGGTGAAGAGAAAGGAAAAGGGATTATGGGATAAAAGAGCTAGTTGTAAGCAGTCAAGAATGGGAAAGTGAGGCTAAGAGGAAGTTAGACTTATAAAGGTGAGAAAAAGCCCATTGCGGGTCAAGAGCAAAGAAAGAGAAATTAGGCAACAAAAATTCAGGAACCAAAAAAGAGAAGAGAGAGTATAAATGGGATATACTGGAGTCCCATATGAGTCTGGTCCATCTGCATCTGCTCACTAAATGATGGTGTTCCCAAACCCCACAAGCAAGGAAATGAAGAATAAGAAGATCTTGGTTTCTAGTCTATCCTCTCCAACATCCACCAAAGCAATCTGGCCAGCTATTCTCTCTTGGGTGGCAGGGGAAAGGAGAAGGATGCAGACCGCAAAGGTGGGAAGGAAATATAAAGGACAACAGGCAGCAAATATCTTAATAAGAGAGACTTGGGAGGTGCTGCTGGGGAAACACGGAGAGACAGGATCTACAGTGAGCTAGGATCTGGGAGACAGCCTCAGGGCGTCTTGCACTGGGCTTGCAAATGGTGATGCAGTGAAAAGGCAACTTCCTAGGCTCATTGATCCTTTGATAATTTTTAGATCATTTGCAGTTCATTGAGTCAGGGGGATTTAAATCTAGGACAAAAATTTCCCTTAGGCTTTCTCTCAATCTCAATGCTCAGAATTGCTACCCATGCTGATTTCTAAACTAATCTCTGACAAGGAAAATGGACTTACCATGACTGGTTTGATGTAATTAAGATCCACCCTGCTTTGGGCTGGGAGCAGATTTCTCTGAAGCACACAAATTGCCGGATACCTGAACAAAGTTGGGATATTGTTAGCAAGGATGAAAGGAGGAGTGGTCAATGGAGAAGCAGCTCTGTCTGTCATAGATCAGAACATGGGGCATGACTTCCAAATACACCCTGACCAGCAGCTCCTCCTCTTCTGCCCCAACAATCCACGTGCCACAAGGAAAATAAACTTAGCTCCACACCCCCAAATTTGGGCATAACTGAAGTAATGAAGGCTAGGAGCAGCCTGGAAGCCCTGAGACTCACTCAAGAAGTCTACGATTACCAGAGAAATTAATGTAGTCATAGGCAGCTTATATTGAAACGTGCCACCAATTGAGAAGCGTAAGTTACACCACCGATGGTGATAAAGAACCTTCCAATTCTCAGTAAGTACCAGTCATGTGCTGTTCCTATTCAGCCCTTGACCTGGCATGTTTATAGAGTTCTTGGCTTTCTATGAGACCCTGTTGCATGGTTGAAAATCCTGTTTATCTTATTGTCACACGTATCCTTATAATACAGATCTTCTTCCACTCACGACGGAATAAATCCATGATAAACCCATAAACCTATCTTAAGTTGAAAGTATCATTAAATTATAAAGGCATTTAATACACCTAACCTACAGAACATCAACGCTTAGCCTAGCCTACCTTAAGCGTGCTCAGAATCCTTATATCAGCCTACAGTTGGGCAGAATCATCTAACACAAAGCCTATTTTATAAGAAACTATTGAATATTCATATAATTTATTGAATGCTGGAAGTGAAAAATAGAATGGTTGCACGGGAACAGAACAGTTGTAAGTGTATCGGTTGTTTACCCTCATGATGGTGTGGCTGCTTGGGAGTTGCAGCTCACTGCCACTACCCAGTGTCACTGAGAGAGGACGGTACTGCACATCACTAGCCCAGGAAAAGATCAGAATTCAAAGTACGGTTTCTACTGAATGCATACCACTTTCACACCATCATAAAGTCGAAAAATCATTAAGTCGAAACATCACAAGTCAGGGACCATCTATATAGTCCTCTATAACTTGAAGTGACTTGAATAAGTTGGGTTTTTCCCACCAGCAAATCAGTTTAACCTGGAGGCTGAGGCTTGGGAACTGGATAAGACCTGCAGATTTGTTTTGCTTGTTACACAGTTGGCCTGCAAAATGACTTTTTTTTTATTTTGAATTAATTATAAACATTGGAAAATCAGCAAATTACACACTTTTTTTTTTTTTAAATCTGGATTTCAGGCTTTTCTTGAAAAATCAGAAGATCTGGCCCCCTGGGCCAGCCTACCTACGTAGTTACCATTGTCTGATGCTGATTAGTGTATCCCCCTTTGGAAGAGAAATAGATTCTCCAGCTTGCTACAAACCCCATTTCATATTCATGCTGCCTGCTTGATCTACCCCAAGCACTTGAACTTATGGCACCTGGCTACCTAACAAATATACCCATGGAGTAACCTAATGGACCTGAATTTAATAAACCCAAGAGTCATAGCCAGTTCAATCTGAGATTGAAAAGCAAATACATACACGAAGGGAGAAACATATATGTATGTGACATGTGATCTCCTATCAGGAGATTTGAGACATGAGGCCCATCCCCAGAGGAAAAACATTCTGAAACTCATAGCCCCCCCCTCCCTCTCCCCACAAATCTTGGCAAGCTGCCCAGCCCGGATAAGAGAGAGTCAAACAGCCCATTGTTTCTGAGTCTAGTCTACAACAATCGCTGTGTCGTGGGAGGCCCCAGAGCACTAGATCTGATTACCTGCTGATCATGATTGCAGATTGCAGAACAAGCCTGTTCCCATCAGTGACTGTGTACAATTACAATCTGATATGCTTTGGGGATCTTACCACAATATTCTTTTCAGGGATTTCTCATTTCTTCCACCATCCCCCAGACACAAGCACACACACACCCTCTACCTTGATATGCCTGACAGCAGGGGGCCCAGATGGAGTCTGGAAAACTGGCTTAGTTTGATCAGCACGCTACACATGTTTCTCAAGATCCATCTTTTCTTCCTTCTTTCATCCCCCCTTCATGACCACGCCCTTTAAAACCCATCTTCCCAATGAGAGAGTCCAAAACTGAAAGAAAGGGGGTGGAGGGTGGATATTTCCACCAATTGTTTTCAATAAGTGCCTAATTCCAAACTCAATCAGAACAGTTAAAATGTACGAACAGAACATCTCAGGATCTCAGTCAGAAAGAGCCAATATTCAGTATGAACAAAAGTGTGCATAATGTGACACACTGCTGCGTGTTGAAACGGACAACCGCGTACGGATCCTTCAGCTGATGAGATGACAGAAACAGTTCTTAACAATTAGGACAGATTTTTTTAAAAATCAGCAAAAAAAGGAACTAAGTATCCTAGAGATTACTGTGGCCTTTGGAGAAATTTCTTTCAAACTGGATGCAGCCATAGGGAAATCAGGTTAGTGTAATAAGATTAGACATTTTGAGTCCAGAGCACCCCTTCAAGCATGGAAGGCCACAAACAATGCTCTCTCCTGACAACCCCGGGTAAGACAGTCTTCTGTCTGTTCCGCTTTCTAGTGGACTTAGGTACATGCCTCAGGAAAATCCTGTTGAAAATAGAGGGGTTCATTCTACATAAAAAGTTTTAGCACTTGGAACGCAGGCTCTAGAAGAACATGAAGGAATTGGACATTTTCTAGAATTCCTCTCTCTTGGTCCTTTTATCACCCTAGGAAATACCTGAAAGTGGAGTGACTAGGCAGGGAACCATGAACAGAGAGACACTGGTGGGTTTGCCTCCATCACTTAGTTCAGCTCAATTCAATCAGAATTTACTGGGCGCCTACTCTGTACCCAGCACTATGCTAAGGGCTATAACAACTATGAAAGGAGCCTATGACAAAGCCCTTGACCTCCAGAAGCTTGTCATCTTTTGGGTGGGCTGAACCTATATACATGAAGCAATCAGGGAACAACACAAGAATATAACTGAGCATTAAAATTGATCTAAAGCAGTAAATCAACTATACCCCAATTAAAAAAAATTTTTTTTGATCTAATGTCTACCTAATCTCAGGTTCCTTATCTACCATTTCACAAATATATTTACAAAATTATAACAAATTAGATTAATGATAGTTTAAATATATTAAAATCCATCATAGGTCACATTCTAGCAGAGCTAAAACAAGAAGATAGATAACACCAACTGTTAAGAAGAACATGGGACTTCCCTGGTGGCACAGTGGCTAAGACTCTGCGCTCCCAATGCCGGGGGGCCCGGGTTCGATCCCTGGCCAGGAAACTAGATCCCACGTGCATGCTGCAACTAACAGTTCGCATGCCACAATTAAGGAGCCCACATGCAGCAACTAAGACCCGGCCCAACCAAATAAATAAATAAATATTAAAAAAAAAAAAGAAGAAGAACATGGAGCACCTGTACATCTCATACATCAACGACGGGAGAATAAGCTGGTAAAACCACTTTGGAAAACTCTTTGGCTATATCTACGAATATATCTTATGATCCAGCAATTCTACTTCTGGATTTATGTGCAAATGAAATCCATATATATTTTCACCAAAAGACATGTGTAAGAGTGGTCACAGCAGCACTGTTTCTAATAGCCCCAAACTGGAAACAACCCAAATGACCATCAGTAGTAGAATAGCTGTGCAGCACAGTCAGGCAAGAAACTATTATAAAGCAGTGAGAAAAAACAGACTACAACCGTATGCAATAGTATGGATGAGTCTTACCAACATAATGTGGAACAAAAGAAGCCAGACAGAAAAAGATGACTACATACTATATGATTCCATTTGTTTAAAGTTCAAAAGCAAGTAAAACTAATCTGTTGTGGTGGAACTCAGGATAGTGGTTACCCTTATTCCAGGAGAGTAGATATTGAGATGAGAGCTAGGAGGAGGATGTGGGGGTACTGGTTAATGATCTATATCTTGATCTGGGAGCTGATTACATGAGTGTGTTCACTTTGTACAAATTCATTGCACTCTATATGATTTGCACATTTTTGTAAGTAATTTGTCAATTAAAAAATCCATACAAGGGTCACATCAAGTATCACAAATGCATCAACATTTTCCTAAAGATTTCTATCAGTGGAGAATTAAAGCCCAAAAGAGTTGCAGAAATTGACTTTCAATAGTCTCTGATGAGGACCAGGAATTTCAGGATTCTCAACTCCCTGTTCAGTCACTGATTCTCCAGACAGTTTTAGGAAAACATTACTTCCAATGTCTCTGTTTTAAAAAACAGCAAGGTTGGCTTTCATTCCTCATTCACCATCTAATAGATTTACCTTTATGGGTGAGATACGTGCAATTGCCCAGCAGTCAGTACTTTTGACAATAAATCAAAATGAAAATTCAAGTCCCTCATCATTTTCATGATAGGTAACAAAATTCTACTGCACCTAAGGGATATATTGTTATTGTCCAAACTTAATCATTATCACTACATAATAATTGTCCTGGTTCTCTGCTGAACCCACAGGTGAAGACTGGGCTGTCTGCCATGAACCTTTATGTGGAAGCCAAATCCTTTTTTCCTTCCCTCTCAGAGGAGTGGGGAGAGGTGCTCTCTCATTCCATACACGGATAGATTCTTTGGTTCTGAGGAGCCAGGAGAAGTAACAAGTCTTAGGAATATAAGCCAGCATGGAAAGAGAGTTGGTTTTGATGGAAAGAGACCTTGTGCTATCACTTAATAGCTAGAAAATTTTAGACAAGTCATCTCACCTCTCTAAATTTCAATTTACTCCTCTTTAATTTGGGGCCATATCAATCCCTCTCCTACTTACCTCCTTGGGTTGTTTTGAGGTGGAAGTGAGAATACGTATTTAAAATTTTTTTGGAAACGAGAAAGTGCTATACAAATACAAAATATTATAATTATGGGAAATGCTCTCAGTAAACTCTGTTGGGCTCTTTTTAAAATGAGTGTCTATGTGAACCACTGCAGGATATAGCACAGTGAGCAAGAAAAACAAGGTCCCCGCTATCAAGCAGCTTAAGTGGGGGGAGAGGACAGACAGGAAAACGGCAAACAAAAAAATAAGATGCCTTTGATTAGTAAAAAAAAAAACACAAAATGCTATGAAGAAAATAAAACAAAGCCGTGAAATAGAGAGTGACTAGGAGGTTTCTTATTTGTTGATCAGGGAAGGCTTCTCTGAGATGGCGGCATTTAAGCTGTGTCCTGAACGTGACAATGAAGTTCTGGGGAGTGTTCCAGGCAGAGGGAACAGTAGATGCAAAGGTGCTGAGATGGGAGGGAGCTTGACAGTCTGACGACCCGACCGAGAGCCAGCGTGGCTGCAGCTGGAAGAGAGGCTCGAGGTGGTCAGAGGGCGGGCAGGGGCTTGACCACATAAGTCACGGTGAGGGCGCGTCCCCTAGGGAAAGGGTGTAGGTAGAAAAGAGGGCACAGGACCAAGCGCTGTTTATAGCAGAGGAAGAACTGGCAGCAAAAGACTTTCCTCCCAGGGAAATAGCTGTGAAATCATAAAATCAGGCCTTCCTTCTGCCTTGCACAATTTAGGACAAACACCACACAGGTTCCAGAGGTGGCGTCACTAAGAAGCTGATGAGTATAAGCTTCAGGGCGCCTCACTTGTACCAGGCTCTTCCAAAGCCCTGGGAGGCACCCTGGCATATTTGCCATCAAATTTCATACTCTTTTTCTTTAAAAGATCTCCCCAGATCTTCCCCTACCACTGAATGCATCCAAATGCCATGGCAAATTTCTAGAATCAGAGCTGCAGCAACAAGTCAGGACCCAGAGGGTTGGAACTATGTCTCCCTTTGGTTACCTCAGGGTCCCCCGTCCAGTCCGGGAAGTCTGAGATTCTATTTCGCCTCTCTTTTCCTTACGAGGCCCTGGAGCCAGCCTTTCCATAGTCTGGCCTCACTTAACCTTTCTAGCCTGGTTCCCTGTGGCTTCTCCTCCCTCCTCCCTCCTCCACCTTCACCGCCTTCCCCGAGCCTGTGCGAAGCTCTACCAACTTATTCCTCTTCCACCCTCACACAGATCCTCTCTTGGCTCCATCTCCTTGCACGTGCTCTTCCTCGTGCCTTGAATGCTCTTTCCTCTCTCCTGCTGTCACACTCTTGCTGAACCCACATGCTCTGTAAAGCACCATGGTTCAGCTTTAAAGCTGTAAAGCAGGTAAAGCTGTAAAGCATGAGGGTTCAGTCATGTCTTGTCCCCCTCCTCTGATTACTGCTCCCAGGACACCGTGTGTATCACTCGATGAAGGCACCGATCTCACATAGTAGGGCTCTCATTTCCACGTCTGTCCTCCCCCGGATGCCCACCCTACACTGGACGGGCGGATTCCTTGAGAACATATTCTGTTCATCTCCTGCTTTCTCCTGCCCATCCCAGGACCCAGTACAACATCAAGTGGTGAATCAGTGGATGGCAACTTCCCAAATTCTTGGCAGGAGAGAACACGAGGGTTTGAGGAAACTTCTAGTTTTGCCAATAGACCTCTAAGCATGTAACACATTTATTTCATTTCATTTTTTTATAGACGCATGCATCCCAGCAAGCCCAATATCTAGTACATACTAGGTGCTCAGTAAGTGGTTGTTGACTGCTTGGTTGTGCACTTACTCTCTCGCAAGGCGAGGTTGTGGGCACTCAGCTCCCCTGCTCCCGGGAGGAGCCCACACTCCAGTGCCAGGTGGAGCACGACAGTCATTCTAAACAAAAAAAAGTAATAAGATAAACTCAGATAGTAGTAAGTGCTACGAAGACCATTTTAAAAGGACTACAGATGGGGAAAGGGAGCTAGTTTAGATAGGGCGTAAGGGATGACCTCTCTTGAGGTGTAAATGATAAATGAATCTTGTCCTTGGGGAAATTGTCTGCTTCTCTAAGGGGGTCTGGCTTGGTGAGAGCTTGTTCTCCTGGAAGCTTTTCCTGACGCCCTGCAAGAGGAACAAAGCTTTCTTTTCCAGAGCAGTCACTGGCCATTTGTCAGGCCGCTGGATTGCAGAGCTGGCCTCAGTGTTTACTAAACAAACCAATGTGATTATCCTGTCAAGATCTGAAAGAGAAAGACAAAAAAACTTAGCAGAAATACAAGGCCACCTATTCAATTAAAACTGCAAACCAGGGCATCGAAAAGGCTGAATATAAAACAGTCAGGGAGAGTTTTAATAAGAGTGAGTTACATAACTTGAGACTTGCTTGAGACTCGAACAAAGGCGTTCCTATCTCAAGGTGAAAGAAAGGGATTAAGACTAGCGGCAGTTTCCAAGCACTTTTCCTATAAACTTTCTGCCAACAATGAAGCTCAGCGTTGGGAACTAGGGGTGACAGAGGCTACGCAGCTAGCCATTCCTGGGGGTTAATCAGGGCATCTTCTGGGCAAGGCATGGCTCCCCGTGGTGGTAGAATTATGGGGTTTCAAAATCTTTACCATTTCACAATTCAAGAACTGTTCCAGCTGGAAGCATCCTTTGAAACCACAGGGCCAACCCCGTCCTGTTCTGGATGAGAATCCCCCAGAGGTCATCCAGGCAGTTACTACAGGACTGGACCCGCTGACGTCCAGGCTGTGGCCACTTCCCCTCCACCACACTACCTGCACCTTCTGACACTTCCACGGGCCCGCGGTCGGCAACCGATGGCTGAGGTGACAACTGGGCGTGCCCCCTGCCCCCAACCAACTCAGTGACGCTAGCCCCCAACCTGCCCACCTGAAGCCTTCTCCTTCCTCCCTTTCCTTTCTCTTCTCCTTCTCTCTTTCTCCTCCTTCCCTTCCCCAACCTGGCTATGTCCTCAACCTGCTGGTGGCACAGAGGCACCTTAGCCATTGCTTTCCCTTCTTGGTGGCGCTGGAAGGCAGCGTAGTCCGGAAACAAAATGTTTCTTTCTCTTTCAGCCTCCTCTTCTCTCTCTCTTCCAGTCCAAGCCTTGCCCCACCTAGTGGCCCTTCCCCTGCCCACCCCCCTGGCCTTCCTCCCCCCCCACCTTCAATTATCAGTACAGTACTAGAAAACCAGTCAGCTTTAAGGCAGAACCCTCCTCAAGATAATTGCATTTTAATAGGGCGCTCTTTAACACCCAACAGCTTTCAACAAGAAACAGAGTCCTGACAGTGGACACATTTAACAGATAAATACTCGGAGACTGGGCTGTCCTGACCTCCCTTAGATGATAGCTCAGAGGCAGTCCAGTCTCCGTCCCGCTGCTCGAAGGGCAATCAGAGCTACCCAATGCCCCACACCACCTCCTTCAGAGACCAGTAATCCCATCCTGGGGTCCATCACCTGCCCTGGCCAGACTCTTCCTTCAGTGGAACCTACATTTGCCATGCTGTAATCCGAGGTCATGCCTTCTGGTGTTATTCTCCTTGGGACGTACAACACCAGTCAGCTCAGAAATCCTGACTTACACAAAGAGAAGAGGGCTACTTCTGAGCCACCTGTGCCAGGAGGTGGGTGGCTTAGCGCTTTAAATCCAGCAGAATGGTCCAAGCTGGTTCTACGGACAATGAAGTGCTTCTTCGTCTCAGGGACCTGCCGGACCAGGTTAAAGGAGGAGGCAGGCTCTGGCAGGACTGGTCGTTCCCCAGGGGTGCTGGGAATGACACAATCTCTTGCTGGATGCACAGGCCAAACTGGCAGGCTCCCTGGAATGGAATGAGGCCTTGGGAAAGAGCTCTTTCCCTGCAACTCTGCCAGCATCCCTAATCATTCTGGCTCTAGATTCGGGGGCCTTCAACGACAAAATGATAGGTCTGAAATTTACTTTGCCACTCCGAAGAAAATTGTAAGACTCCCCGTAGGCTTCAGAATTTTAGAAGAGTTAGTTTTGAATAACTGGCTTTTCCAAAATCCTGCCACATCAGCAAAGCACACCGGAGAGAAGGACAACTTGCATTTCTGCGGGACCAGGTCCTGCGCTGCCCCTTTCCTCTTTACTGAGCAGTGGCCGTCTTATTTGCATCAAAACAAAGGGTACAAGCCTCAAACTGGGTGGCTGTTGCTGGGTCGTTTTGCATTTTTCCATCATCTGATTTAGAAAGCACTAAGACCTTTCTCGTTCCTTTTGGCTCCCTCCAAGTGGAATGGTCTTTTAGGTCCAGCATATTTCAAAATAAGTAATGGGTCAGAGAGAGCGTGTGTTTAAATTTCTAGTGCTGCTTTTAGAACAATCGAAGAATGAAATCTTCCCAGGGTGCCCAGTGTTCCCAGAGGGCAAACCCATACTATGAGTCAGCCAGGAAGAAGGGGTGGTTAAAACAGGGAGAGGGCTGCTTCTTCAGCAACATCTGAGCACGGCGCCTGATGGCTTCTGATTGAACTTCTGAAAACTGCCATCCACCTCTACTGAGTGTAGCCATAGGAAAGCGCCACAGAATATCTCCATGGTGTCTCTTGCATGAATGTCATTGAAGACATGGTGTATTCATCGTGCAAGACCCTCTTTTTGAGGATCCTCAGGACAAATTTCGTTCTGGTCCTAATAATGAGGATAGACATACATCTCGTGAACCATAATGCTACCTTATGGGATTTTGTGCATTCTTGCAAACAGTCTTCAGAACCCAGGTATATAGCCTGCATGGATCCTCCATCTGTGGTTTACCACGGCTGCTCTGGGGAGAAACTGCCTGCCCAGACTCTCAAATCGCAGAGGACACCTCCCATGGACAGCCAACCCAGACCCAGGGCTTCAAGAAGCCTGACCTTAGCCCAAACATAACCCTGGATCTGAGTTTTTGTGGATATATCATTCATTAAATAACAAATAGTTATTCGACAAATATCTATAGAGCACCTACTATGTGTCCAAGGATAGGGCCATGAACGTGACAGGCAAAATTCCTTATTCTCACAGAGTTTGCAATTTGGTAGATTTATCCAGCTGGGTCCACTTGCATTTACAGATACGCCAATGAAATTAAGAGGCAGCTAAGGTGGAAACCTCAGAAAAAGACCAGAGGAGCAAAATAACAACAACAAAAAGCTGATGTGAGCCAGAGTGAATAAGAAAGACACTTAGAGGAAGGGAAGGAATTATATTTCTATTTGCTGTGTACTCTTGAAGCGACTTAACCTTCCCAGTCTCAGTTTCTGCATCGACAAGGTGATGACACCGCAAAGGCTTATCATGAGACATAAGTGAGATAATATTGACAAAGCTCGTGAATGTGCTCCACGAACACTGGCTCTAATGTTATCCAACGAGTGCTGAGAGGAAATACCCTTTGCATGGTAGTTTGGCCACATGGCCGATTTCAGTCCTACCAGTGGTAGAAATGGACAGGTGGGGAGGAGTGAGATGGCCATTCTACAGGGACCATGCCTGTGATGTCACCCAAAGCCCTGTTACCTCCAGTGCACTCACACTTCAATTATTTCTAAGCGCAATCCCTCTTTTTAGGTAAGAAGGTAACTTCCATTGTCCCTTCCATTTTACTGATGGGAGCAGTTTCCATCTTACTGATCTTGGCCAATGTTAGAGAATTTTAGCACAGACAGAAGGTCCAGACCTTCTAACTTGCATCCCCTGTTTGTGTGTTATTTCTTTCGAAGGAAGGAAAAAAAATCAATTTGGGTTACCTTTATACTTTTTAGGCAGTAGCAAGTAGTGTCACGTGCCATGGACAAAAGTCTGAACAGTGCACATTCTAATTTGGGAGTTCTTTGCAACTGGCTTTCATTATTACTTCTGTAAGGTTCCTAGCCAAAATGCCTCATTAAATGTAACATCTAAGGGACTGTTGGCTGCAGCCCTGGGATGCACAAAAAGGAAAGTTAGGAAGATTCCAAAAAGATATGGTTCCCTCTTTGGCTCCCGTCTCAGCCTCAGTGAATAGCCCACTTCTTTAAATATTTATTCATTTTTTATTTTATTTATTTGGCTGCAGTGGGTCTTAGTTGTGGCACTTGGGATCTTCGCTGCGGCATGCAGGCTTCTTAGTCGCGGCATGCAGGATGCGGGATCTAGTCCCCCAACCAGGGATGGAACCCGGGCCCCCTGTCTTGGGAGCGCGAAGTCTTAGCCACCGGACCAGCAGGAAAGTCCCAGAATGGCCCACTTCTATTTCAAGGGGTTGATCTTCAATATACAATCTGGGCAATGAAAATCACATTTTGAATCCACAAGATCCTAAAATCCCAGGATCTTGAAAATCCAGTCTCCTCACCTTCTGTGCTTCATCATACCCACTAACCCCCACCCACACTCATTTCTCCATCCCTCCCACACCTTAGTGGCCCTGAAGAACCTTCTCCAAGGCCAAGCAGAGAGGAGCTCTGCAAACAGAGGTGTGAGTGAGAAAAAATACCCACATGCCCCACCCCTACCCCCATCCCCCCAGGAGCTGAGGGACACTTAAAAGAAATGGCCTTACTGCATGCAAACCAGGAAAGGCTAGAAGATGAGGGAGAAACAGCATGCCACCAGTAATTTCTACTCATGTAAGACAAGTAGGCCAGTGACATAAACAGGAGAGGGACAAGTCTCAAGCCCTCATGCCTTTATTCTCCACGGACCTTATGAGCTGATCATGGCCTGTCCTCTGTTAGCAAACAGGCCAACCAAGTGCTGGCCTCTCTCAGCTGGCTGAGTTCGGGTACCTTAGAGCAGAGGACTCAAGTAGCCCAAAACATCCACTGTCTTACTGGGGCCTGAAGCTTGGAGCAATTCCTTCCAGTCAACATGCTGGAAGGCAAAAGTCAGGGCGCCAGCTCTAGATACCCTTGGCAAGCACTTGTCAGAGCTCTCGAGCAGGGATCTGAGCCTAGTGGTCAAGTGCACGGGAAGAGGAGAAAACCAGTCCCAGGAAACAGGCCTCTAAGTTCTCCAATTTTACACTATTTCTGCTCATCCGGTGGCTCTGAGTTCGGTGTGAGCATTGTGCTGTGTCCTGTACTTCTGGTCTACTAGATATTATACAAGACAGTTCTGTGGCCTAATCTGTAGCCCATAGGAGCTGCAAAACCTCCCAAGTGTGTGTCACCTTATATATCGTCCTGCCTATATGCCCTTGTAGATGTACCCAGGCTTATTTGACCTAGAAAGATTATATTATAAAAACTTCCGGGAAATCTCAAAGAGTATTATCACGTTGACCTAGGTGATCTTATAATTGCTGTACACATTGCTTTTTGAATGCAGAATGTATACTGAATATTTTTTTCACTTCCAAAGCTCTGAAAGTTAGTCTCTATTTGTTAGCATGCTTTAACTATCATGTATTCTAATTAAGTGTGAATCTGACCTGAATCTGATTCCCTTGATATTACCCTAACCAAAGATCGTGAAAAATATTCTAGCCCCCATGAATTGAGTGTCTACTATGTACAGGTCAGTAAATGTCTCAGGTACTTTACATACATCATTTCATTTCATCTTCACAAAAGACTTGTAGTATTATCTCCAGTTTACAGATATCAAATCTAAAAGGCGGAAAGTATAAGTAACATCCAAGAGCACAGTTGCAAGTGGTAGAACCCAAATGCAAACTCAGATACGTCTGATTCCAAATGCAGTGATAGGACATACTGCTTCGCCTGAGTAGGAACAGCCAGGACATGGAAACTCCTTCTACCTCGCTTTCTCCACGTGAATACTGAAAAGAACTCATGGAGCCTTCTTTCTGAAAAAGGCTCATGGTGTCCACAGGATGATCCTACTCTACTCCACACTAGTGAGGCCTCATCTGTGGTGTTGTGAACACTCGTAAGAGCCACAATTTAATAGGGATACCAGAGAGGGAAGTTGACAAGTCTAGGCGGGTCTGAAAAATGCAAGAGACTATTGAAGGGTAATCAGCCTGTTAGAAAAAGGCAAGATGGGGAATAGGAGAGAAAGTCTAACAACTGTGTTGTAATATTTGAAAAGCTGTCATGCAGAAAAAGAAATGAATTTTGTTCATTCATTCATTTAGTCATCTATTCATCCAACAAACACTTCTCACGCACCAATCATGTGCCAGGCACTGAGCTAGGGGATGGGCAACGGTGAGAGACAAGCCAAATATACCTTCACAGTGTAGCAAGGAAGACAGATTTTAAAGAAATCATTGCAAGTATAACAATCTGCATGGTAGTAAAGGGAGATGACAAGGAGTCTGGGTCTTAGTCCTGAGTAAGACAGAATGAGTCTTCATGGGTAGAAATATCAGCAGGTAGAAGGGAAAGGGAGGCAGATTCCGGGGCAGAATAAGAAGAGCTGTCCTGAGCTCCCAACGATGAGGCAGCATCATGAAGAAGTGAGTCCCTGTCACTGGGAGGGTTCAACTGGAGGCTGGATGACCACCTGACAGAAACACTCCACAAGGGATGCCCACATAGGGTAGGAGGTTAGCCCTACCAGCTCAGACTCTCAAGTCCTGTAGTCTTGGACCTCACCCCCAACAGAGTGAATAAAAGCTCTCTGAAAGAAGGGCTTTTTCACACTTTCAGGGGATTGGTGGTCCCCTCCGACCCACTGCTGATGAAAACTTGGATGAAGGAAAACTCATTGGGCATAAAATGTAGCATCCAGGACCTGGAGTTAGCTGAGCCTATTGGCTACAGTTTTGGGACAGAGACAATGTTTTTAGGAACCTACTTTATCATTGCTCTGAACCAAAATTCAAGAGCCCCTCCCCCTTACTTCTCTTAATCTCCTCAGCCTCTTAAGAACCACTGAGTGTTCATTAACTATTCATTCTGGTTGAGTGATAAGGAGGAATGCTCTTGTCTTCTATGATAAAGCCTGTTTTCTGTTTCCCCAATTGGGTAAGTAGCCACAAGCCTGGGAGATTTATCAATTTATTATTCAGGCCAATTTTGGAAGCTTACAACTTAGAATCAAACTAGGGATCTCTGCTATTATACAAACCTAGCTAGCCAGCGTGGAAACCTCAGGAGAGGAAAAAAAAAAAAAATATATATATATATATATATATATATATCCCCTTTTACCAAAGTATTCAAGTTGGCATCATCTCATTTCACAGATCAATTGCCCATTTAATCATAATGCCTTATAGCCACGTGACATTGCAGGGAGAGCTTACAAAGCATGTTCGCATTTGGTATCTCTTCACCCTCTGAGTAGTCCTCTGCAATGGGCTTGGCTGGTGCTATCACAGCAGGCTCTGGACTATGAGCCAGAAGGACGGGCTCTGGCTCCAACCACTTCCTTGATTGATGTACTTAGGCAATTTCACTTAAGATCTAAACTTTTAAGTTTTCCTTTCTGCACAAAGGGGCTTAAACACCTAGAGACAGATGAAGCCAACGAAGCTTTAGATTTAGGACCTGCCACTTGCACAGGCTGTGAACCTAATTTTGAATTCAGTTTTGTGTCCTTTTTCTTTTTTAATAAATTTATTTATTTATTTATTTATTGGCTGTGTTGGGTCTTTGTTGCTGTGCGCGGGCTTTTCTCTAGTTGCGGCGAGCGGGGGTTACTCTTCCTTGTGGTGCGCAGGCTTCTCATTGCAGTGGCTTCTCTTTGTTGCGGAACACAGGCTCTAGGCGCGCGGGCTTCAGTAGTTGTGGCACGTGGGCTCAGTAGTTGTGGCGCACAGGCTTAGTTGCTCCGTGGCATGTGGGATCTTCCCGGACCAGGGCTCAAACCCACATCCCCTGCGTTGGCAGGTGGATTCTTAACCACTGCACCACCAGGGAAGTCCTGTGTCCTTTTTCTTTAAAAGGGATCCCCAAATTGTAATAAGCTTCAGGACCCACAAAACCTAGATCAGTCTCCTCATAATAGCTGCTCAGTCTATTACCGGAAAGCAGGACTACGACAAGCATCTCTACGAATTCAGCTCTGTCAAATGGCCCTTATCGATCACCATTCATCCCTGTGTAGTCAGTGGGCTCTGTTGGTGCCCTGCTGGATGGCTGCAAAGGCTCACAGCTTCCCTTTCTCTAGAGAACTGCCCTCCACTGCATCGGAGCCCCTCGTCCTGGAGGCTGTTCCACCACCCTCAAGCGGGGCAGCGAACCAATGTCTGAGTGACGGGGAGTGGCCCACTCCCTGTAACAAAAGGCTGCAGTCCTGTCTCAGGGTAGGACCAGCTCTGTGGTGCAATCCATGCTTCTTCTTCTTCTTTTTCTTTTCTTTCTTTTTTTTTTTTAATTGAGGTACAGTTGATTTACAATATCATATAAGTTTCAGGTATGGAACACAGTGATTCACAATTTTTAAATCTATGCTTCTTTGACTGAAGCTTGACTCCAGCTGCGATGATATCTTTACTTAGCTTCTCCCTCTGTCTCATTCAGCTTCTCTCACACCCTTTCTCCTAGAGCATTGCCCCACCAAGACATGCACCCCTGAACCCCTGCCTGGGGCTTGGCTTCTAAGGTACCTGACCTAAGACCTAGAGTGATAAGAAAAGTGTCATTTCTTTCCTATCTCAAAACCTGTCTGGTCCACTTTCAAACACAGTCAAAAAGCCATGAGCCTCCAAGACCCACTGCAGCTGATGCTCAGGTGACTGCAGAGATGTGATCCCATGACCAACATTCTGGCATGAGGCCCAAGCTGGGCCCTGAGCAAAGTCCACAGATTAAGAGCTGTATGTACCTTTGGAATTAGGCAGTGGGAGAGTGAAGGTGGTGATGATGAGTACCTGGTAAAGCCCTACACTGTGACCATATCACCCTTAGTATCTTCTCTAAAACATTTGCTGTGGATGTTAGAAAAGAAACCAAGAGATGAGAAAACAGTGACTGGTAGCATCATGTCTCTTTTGATCATTTTCTTGACACTTTTTACTGCAGGAGATTTATAACTAGCTCTTTGATCCTAGCTGAACAGAAGAAGGATCCAGACTCTCCAATGTTGTCTGTCATTTTAGAGAGAGACAGAGTTTAGGAGTAAAGAGATTTACAGCCTGTTTCTGTCTCATCTCTGACTTGGTTTGTGACTTGAATGGAATTCATCATCACCTTTTAGCACTCCCACGTGTGGCATGGAAATTTACTTACACATCCCACAAAGAGCAAAGAGTCTCTGAGGAGGATCATCATTATAACCACATTTGGCCCATCTGTCTGACTCTCCTCTGCCATAATTTCTGACTCCAATTCCCTCTCCAGCTCCCTACTGGGTCCAGGGCCCATTCCTGAACCTTGGTTCCCCTGGCTGTGGCCCTGTTCATTCTAGTCTCTTCCCCAGGACAAATGGACCCTTGGATAAACACATTGGATACACATAGGGCACCCAAACTCTCCCTAGAAATGCCACCCTGTGCTCTGCCTGCTCAGCCCAGATAGAGCCCCCCACCAAGCAGCCCAGCCTGGATCAGGCTCAGCCTCACTCCCCAGGCTTAGTGGTTTGGACCATGGATTCTGCTCCTGGTGGGGACAGGTCTGCAGCCATCTCCCCCCACCCCCCAGCTAGTTCCCCTCCACCCTCAACTCAACATCAGTTGTAACTCTTTCCCTCCTCCCCTTTGGGAGCCTACAGTATGTACAATGATAGTTTTTAATATCATTCTCTAAAACTATCAGCAAAGACAAGAAAGGCACAAGATAAAAAGGCTCAAAAGAAATATGAAGCATGTACTTTAAAATTTTTCATCCTTCAAAGGAAGAATCAAAGATAATTAAAATATTAGTGAAGGGAGCACAGGTAAATAAGAATTATGTTTGCATATTCTTTAAATTATAAATTAGTGTGTTGCCCCTGAGCAGGGGGAGAAAAAAGCTTTCTACTTCAACAACTTAGCTTATTGAAATGAGAAAGTTTGCAGAACCCTGAAAGCCTGTCAAATAACTGCACGTTGTAAGCACTACGCATATCATTGATGATTTTATATTGTATAAACTCCGTTGAGATGGTGGGTGATCCTCAAATAAGCACAAAGAAGATAACAGGCTATTAGGCCAAACAAAAGATGGCTTTTGTTATTCACCTAACAGTTTGCAGATATGGCACGTGACGGTTGTTTCTCTGCTGGGCCAGGCAGGAGTAGACTGTGGGTGGCTGAGCGAAGGGATGGAATGTCCCTCAAAGTGTTGTTTCTGGAGCAGAGGAGAGTGATCCTGGAGGCTTCATCTTGAGACCTGACCCCCCCCCCCCCCACCGATGCCAAACCAGGCTGGTTGGAAACCAAGTGGCAGTTGGTGATAAGTAGCTTCAGGACATTGGATTGGACACTTGGAAGGCGAACTAGGAAGACAGAGGTAAGTGCAGAGACAGGAAATTGTCTACTTGGGAGAGGAGTTGGAGCACCTTTCGACAAAGCCTTTGTGGCCTCGACACAGCCACGGAGGGAGCCATTTAGGCATCAAGTGGGTCTGGATCATTCCTCTTCCTCTTGGAATCGTAACTCAATCCACTTATCTCTAAAATTCACCAATCTTGCAACACCAAGGAGGGGCACACCCCAAAACTTAGAATATCTAAGCATCTGGAAGAGGGATTCACACTTTGTTTTCTTTCATGGGAAGTCTCTACTTTTTTTGGGGGGGGCGCCACACCACGCAGCTTGTGGGATCTTAGTTCCCCAACCGGGGATTGAACCACGTCCTAACCACTGGACCTCCAGGGAATTCCCTACTTTTTTTTTATCTTGACCGTAAAGTAATGTGGTTGACTATTTGGGTCCAGTCTGGTAAATAAAGCAGGTAAGTATCGTTTGGGACTCAAAATCATGCAGTCTCTCTGGTGTGAGCACGCGGTGATTAAGCTGACAGAGGTGGAACCAGCATAAAAGAAACAGGAGACCTGGGTCCAGGGTCCTGGCTTTTCCACTGACTACCTCCTGTGGAATTAGGGAAAGTCACTTCATCTCAATTCCTTCAGCTTTAAATGTAAATGATAAAGTGTTCTTTAAAATAGTAAATAAACCAGAAATTGATCTGCCAGTGTAAGGTACTGTTAGGCATACATTGACCAATTTCCCAAGAATGAGCCTCAAAGATATTATATTAAGCAAAAATTTCACCCTTCTTTGATGATTCAGAAGGTATTTCAGCAAGTGCTTCAGGCTCATTATAAACATTCTTTATCATTACACCAAAAATCTGTGAAAATACCAGTTAATAGAAAGTTCCATTTGATAGAATGGTATGTAAGACAACTTCTGAATAATACTGTATTGTTTTCAAATTGACACACCATGGAAAGATCTAATGAGTTTATCGCCAAAACAGTGTTAAGGTTTCACGAATTAAATGCAGACTTACGGCTGGAAAGGTTCATTCCAGCTCTGTCAGTTTAATCACCGTTTACAGGTCCCCAGTGGGTTTAAAGGGATGGTATTAGGCATTACGATGTATGGTCAGTGATTCACATGCAAATCATTGTTTTCAGGCAGGAAAATCAAACATTTGGGCAACAAGCCTTGTAAGATTCTCAGTTATAGGGAGGTTAGGCAGCCTTGGTGATTAGTCTCATCGAAAGAGAATTTTAAAGGCTTTCATCACCTGCAAGTCTGAAAATTCCTGTTTACCACAGTAACACAGAAACTGCATTCTAGGGAAAACATCTGTCTTCCTCCAGACTTTCTGGAAACCATGTACTGTGGTGACCATTACTTCATGAAGAAGTGGTCTGGGAGCTGAACAAAAGCTGTCTCGCCAAAGCCATAAATTGAGTCTCATCTAAATTCATCCACTGTTAGGAGATTCTATTTGTAATTTTGCTCTGAGGCAGGACCAGAAAGAAAAGGTGGAAGCCTGTTCTTGGTGCAAGGGCTGTGCATTAAAATCTCTAGAGAAATAAAACCAGGTGTGGTAGTGGCAGGAGGACAGAAGATTTGATGTATGAGTGACTCAAACCAGGAAAGGACTGGAAATGAGATCGAGAAATAAGAATCAGGCTGCGGGGGAAGGAGAAGCTACTGGAGGGACTTTGAGAGTGAAGGTGACTCCCATGCAATGTTGAGAGAAGCTCTGTAAATGCTTCCTCATTTTTGACACGAAGACAAAAAAGCATCATTAGTGATGAAGGAGGTAATTAACAGGTGTGAGAGAGAAGCAGCGTAAGAATAGCCGCAGTGAGAGAGCACGCCTTTCCACAAGTTCCAAAAAGGTACAACCCAAGCTAGAGCCTTGCTTCTCAAGGGAGGTCCATGGGGCTGCAGCACTGGCCTCACCCGGAGCGTGTTAGAACACGCAGACTCTCGGGTCCCTCCCCAGACGTACTGAATCAGAATCTGCATATTGATAGGATTCCTAGGGAACTGGACGCACAGTAAATTGAGCCCTCGTTTTTTCAGAGCCCTTGCAACCTCATCTCCTCCTTTTCTTCGTTCTCCTTCTTTTGCTTCTTCTCCCCTTCACCTTTCATCATTTTCTTCCTCAAATTCCCAAAACAAGTTATGTGTGAAAGTCGGTATCTACTTGTCTCTACTTGGTCCTAATTCAAATATGTAAATACATCTGTACTTGGTCCTCATTCAAATCACAAACCAGCCTCAATCCATAAACATGTGAACAAAACAGTTACACTGGGCCCCAAGAGAAAGAGCAAGCAACAGCCCTCCCCGACAAGATCTATATTTGTGTTATTTATTTAGACAGAGCCTTAAGTGTGCACAGTGCTTTGTGGGGGAACATGCCAAGGAGACACTACAATCCCTGACCTTTAAAAAAATATTTTCCTTTTTCTCTCGTAGCCCCAGGGAATAGCCAGGGTGGGGATGGAATTATGAAATCTTTGTACCAAAATGTATGAAATGAATAGAAGGAAGCCATAGGTATTTGTTAGGGCCTCCGGTCCTCTCTAAGAAGACAAGCAAGACTTTCCCAAACAATATGCATGATCTTTGCTGTGTGTGGTAGCAAGCCCTCGGTTATCTGAAGGAGGTTCAACCACACACACACACACACACACACACACACACACACACACACACAACAGAGAAAGGTAATTTTAAAGGCATTTTGGACAAAAATATCCATTTATTTATTATTTTTTAATATATTTATTTATTTATTTATTTTTGACTGAGTTGGGTCTTTGTTGCTATGCGCGGGCTTTCTCTACTTGCGGTGAGCGGGGGCTACTCTTCGTTGCGGTGCATGGGCTTCTCATTGCAGCGGCTTCTCTTGTTGCGGAGCACAGACTCTAGGCGTGTGGGCTTCAGTAGTTGTGGCACTCGGGCTCAGTAGTTGTGGCATGTGGGCTCTAGAGCGCAGGCTCAGTAGTTGTGGCGCACGGGCTTAGCTGCTCCGTGGCATATGGGATCTTCCCAGACCAGGGATCGAACCCGTGTGCCCTGCATTGGCAGGCGGATTCTTAACCACTGCGCCACCCGGGAAGCCCCAAAAATATCCATTTAGAAAGGAAATTTATAAAACGAAATTTTTTAAAAAGGAACAATATTTTATGATACTTGTAAGAAAACAGTTAAATAAAATATTGAACAACCATATGATAAAATATTATGTAGCCACTCAAATCAGGATTTCAACATCTAATGCAAAACATTAATAGTAAGTGGCAAAGCAGGATACGAAACTTTTATACTCACCATCATTCCACTTTCATGTAAATTTTTAAAGGGGAACTAAGTAAACCGAAAAGTTGGTAGTCTATATCTCTAAAATTGATATTACAAGTGATTTATATGTTAGTCTTTGTACTTTTCTGTATTTTCCATTTACAAGTAGTACACTTACTTTTCTAAATAGTCACATTTGTTTTGGGAAAAGTTCTTTCTTAACCCCACTAATTCTCCCTTTCTCTCTACTGCCTTACCCAAGTCCACTTAATTATCCCTCCTAATCCAGAAAAGATTTGGTTCAGAAGCATGGTGATTCTCTCCACTTGAAAATTCATGCTGGCTCTACACACTAAGAAGAGAATAAAGCAGAGTTGGAAGAAGTCAGAATGAGGAAATTTAACAAATCCTCCTATATCAGCCCTTTGATGTGAGACTTCCAGACTTCATTTCAGAGTGTTCTGAATTCCCAAACACACCCATTATTGCTTGATATGGAAATGCATTCTGAAGTCCAAAAACATGGTTTCTGCACTATCCAAAAGCTCGAGAGTGGAAAGAATTATGAAGACCATCTACTTCACTAATTCTCAATTTTGGTGCACATTGGAATCACCTAGAGAGCTTGAAAAAAAAATAATGCTAGGGTCCTACCCTCGGAGATTCTGATTTTATGGGTCCACAGTGTGCCCTAGGCATCTGGGTTTTCTTTTTTTTTAATTTATTTATTTATTTTGGCTGTGTTGGGTCTTGGTTGCTGTGCGCGGGCTTTCTCTAGTTGCGGTGAGCAGGGGCTACTCTTCGTTGCGGTGCGTGGGCTTCTCACTGCAGTGGCTTCTCTTGTTGCAGAGCACAGGCTCTAGGCGTAGTTGTGGCATGCAGGCTTCAGGAGTTGTGGCTCATGGGCTCTAGAGCGCAGGCTCAGTAGTTGAGGCGCACGGGCTTAGTTGCTCCGCGGCATGTGGGATCTTCCCGGACCAGGGCTCGAACCCGTGTCCCCTGCATTGGCAGGCGGATTCTTAACCACTGCACCACCAGAGAAGCCCCATCTGGGTTTTCTTAAAGCTCCCCAGGTGATTTAATGTGGATCACCATAATCACTGCCACTCTAGTCTAAACTCCACCAAAACCCCACTGAAGTGAGTTCTCTCTAGTCTAGACTGGTGTGTCCAGCATTACCCAGCTCCGTAACAGGCTTCCAGAGTCTGATCAAGTCCCTGACCATTGGCACAATAGTAACCTGACCATAATTAACTACAAGGGGCAGCAGTGCCCTATTACTGTGGAAGAAGGGGAGGACCAATGTTGGTGGACATGTACCAGTCCTGACCATATAGGTATTCTCTCCCTTTCAGAGCCAAACAAACAGACTCAAGTTAATTTATTTGCCCAAGAACTCTAGACTAGCAAGTGGCTGGGTTGAGATTCTTACCATAAAACCTCAATCTTTTAACTTCACTCTAGGACAAAGCATCTAATACATTAAAAATTTTTTTTAATTTTCAAATAATTTTAGATTTATAGAAAATTTGCAGAGATAGCCCAAAGAGCTCCTCTATGAACTTCACCCAGCTTCCCCTAATGTTAACATCTTACTTAACCAGGGTACATTTGTGTAAACTAACACATCAACACTGGTATGTTACTATTAACTAAACTACAGACTTCATTCGGATTTCACCAGTTTTTCCATTAAAGTCCTTTTGTCTGTTCCAGGATCCCACATCGAGCATTAATACATTTAACACAACAAAACAGGAAATGTCAAATGCATCCAGTAAAGAGCATCCTCCCTTGATGAGAGATGCCTAGACACACATCTCAGAAGAGATGGGACCCTACCTGAGCCTGGAGGGATGGGTATTTGTTTTATGGCACATGGGGTCTGGGCAAGCACCCCAGCTCTCAGTAATATCCGATATGCCTCAGTGTGTACTAACTGCCCAAGGAATTTGCAGTTCACGCTGGTTGAAGGGTGTAAAGCTCTAATCATGGACTCTGGAACTAGAGAGGACCAACAGGTTGAGCATTTCCACATGTGAGAGGAGAGACTTTCCCAAGGCCCTAAGTCACACTCCTTGCCCTGCACACCTGGAATGGTGCAAAACCTCAGGACCCAGGCTTTTTCCTGAAGCTGGTTCTCAAGTCAAAGGAACAAAAATAACAAATTAAATATTTAGACTTGCTGCTTCTACTCTTTGCCCCTCCAGGGACCACCTTTGCCCAGAGGGGCCATGAGGCTGGTGAGGCAGGTGGTAGCACCAAGCAAGCCACAGCCTGGAGGGAGCAAAGCTGAACTTCACTCGGAGCTGCCTGGCATCCTCACGGGCCTCCCAGCTCGGGGCTTTTCTGCTTGTGAGGTCACTGGGCTTTGAGCTGGACTCGGTGTCTAAGGCAGGCACGTTAGCATTCCACTTATACTTAACTTGGAGTAAATTTTAGATTTAGCTCTTCAGCTAGGATAGAATTTTTCCTCTTCCCCTCTCCTCCCTCTTCTTGCCTCAGGGTCAGGTCTAGGGTGAGGCAAGCGAGGGGCCCAGAACTCAAAATGTAAGAAGGCCCTTGCACGACCCTGAGAACGAACACCTGCTTCAATTTTGCACCCTGGGCCCCTTGCTTGCCTCACCCTCGTCCCAGCCCAGCTACCTCCTTCCCCATCCACCACTCCACCCCCAAGGTATCATCACGATGCTTTAGCATCTACAAAATAAAAAGGGGTCAGCAAAACCCCCAGATTTCTAGTTGCAACCCCCCAAGTGGCAACCAATACAGTTTTAACTGTCCCAACTTCCAGCTTTGGAACGGGACTAAATATGAACAGAATTTAGTCCTCCCGGCAGCCCCCTGGGGAGAGGTCAAACTAAGCAGATTGCTGCCGTGGGAACAGCGCATGGAACTCTAGCACAGCTACTAGCTGCGGGGTCCTGGGCAAGGCACCCTCTGCTGCAGCTCATCTACGGAATCTGTAATTTAGGAGACTGGGGATTGAGGAAGAAGACAGACGCTAGAGCCTCTGAGATTTCTGACTTAGGAAAGAAGTGAGAGCGCAGGCACGTGGTCCAGGGGGATCTACGTGGCAGAACACACAGATGGCTACTCATTGGACACCCTGGACATCCAAGCGGGGCTAACGCCTCAGAATTGCCCTTAACCACCTCAGTCCTAATTTTCTCATAGGAAAAGGGATTTTAATCACCAAATGGTTCTAAGCCTGACTACACATTAGCATCACGAGGGGGCTTTAAAAACACCGGGTGCCTGAGCCCCGCCTCTGGAGGTGCTATTTAATTAGTCAGGTCCGGCCATCCGCGCTTTTTAAAACTCCTCAGCTGGTTCTAATGTGTTGTCACGCTTGAGAACCCCATGGAAGGTGAGATCTGAGATTCCACCTCTGACATCCTATGATCCTCTGAGAAACCACAGGTAACCGTGTTTTGATTTGGCTTCTCTGGACAGAACGCCGTTCCAGTGCTCCCGTTAAAATGACTGTGAGTTTCGAAAAGGTTAAAGGTTTTTAATTAAGTCCTTGGCCCCCTGGCAGAAGGAGGTTGAGCGAGAGACAGCCATGATGACAGGGTTAATGAGTAAGTTTTCAAATAGAAACTGCTACAGGGGCTCACGGCCACAGTGGCAGCCGAAGTCCAAATTAAGTTGCTTCACGTGCTCAGAAGCCCGTGGGCCTGACCTTGGGCCATGGCCATGCCGCCCGAATGGTTATGCAGTTACTCAGCTCCCCCCAAAGTGGATGCGAGGCCTTGGGTAATCAGCCGGCAACCTCAGCTCAACCTCCTGGGAGGACACCAAGGCCAATTAAACTAGAGGTCGCCTGAGCCTGATGAGGGCGGTGGCCAGCCTGGCTTCAAGGAGGGGTAAGCGAACAGTAGACTCTGCTGTGCAGCGGCTGTCAGGGCCTCAGTAAACTGGTCACACGCTGGCACACGGTGACCAAAAGGTGCACGGAAGGCTGGGCAACAGTGGATTGCAGGACCAAAGTCCCAGGGCAGAGGTACAGACGTACCTCACAGTAGATAGTCCCGATAGAGGTGCCCAGTGTATTACAACAGGCAGGCTCTTATCCAGGACAGAAACATTTTTTGCATTCCCTTCCTACTTTTTATTACTCCCCTCTGGACTTTCCACGTGTACTGTGGATGCTGAGGGCAGTGAACACCAGCTGATGCTTTGGAAGAGACTGCCTCCTCTGAGAATGCCATGAGAAGCTTTCTGGGGGCCTAAGGGGGCAGTTCTCAACTCCAGCTGGCTTTAGCTGGTCTGGAGTGGGGTCTGGGCATCAGTATATTTTTCAAGCTCCCCAGATGATTCTAATGTGCAGTCAAGGGCGTTCCCTGGCGGTCCAGTGGTTAGGACTCCGAGCTTTCACTGCCGAGGGCCAAGGTTCCATCCCTGGTTGGGGAATTAATATCCCACAAGGGGTGCAGGGCGGCCAAAAAAAAAAAAAAAAAAAAAAATAACATCTAATGTGCAGTCAAGGGTGAGAAGAACTGGGCTAAGCCTTGCTTGGCCAGTTTTCAGAAATCACCTACTGATGCCTTTTAAACCTAATGCTTTTCAGTCACCCATTCACTCACCAACACTGATGGTAGTTGGTGCCAGGGATATAAAGATGAATGAGATCCAGTCCCTGCCTTCAGGGAGCACACAATCTAGTAGGGGAGACAGACACATAAACGTAATTGTGTAACAGAAGTTGGTCATGGACTTTGTATTAGTCAATTTCTAGGCCCCAGAAGGCACCCCAATCTGTGGGTGAGGGACAGGCTCACTCCACTGTCAAGCATGCTGGGAAGAGGCAGAAGTTAACATATCCAAGGAGAGCTTGGAAGGAGGGCCTGGGACAGGGAAAGGCAGGAACTCCCTGGCCTTTCTGGGCTTTCTCTCTAGAGCCTGTATCCCAAGGAGTCCGGGAAATAGGTACACTCAGAGTTACTCTATTGGACAACTCCAGTGGGTGCCATTCGTGTTGTATTCTATGAAAACACTGCCTGCTAGAGTTGTGCACTGAGCTGGCCTTGCCAGTGGTGGTGAGGGAAGCTGGCTCTGAGCAGGGAGCCCACGCGGGGAAGGCTGGGAGGTCTCTCTGCCATTTGACAAGGAAGCCCCTATAAGGGAACATGAGAACAGATCTGGGCCTGTGGGCTCTGAGAGCCAACATGTCTAGAAGCCAGGAGGAGGGCTGTCTATTTTCCTTCCCATTCTCCCAGAGCTTTCAGCGAAGTAGAACTAAGGACAGGTCTGTGGCCACCCTGTGGGCTAGCATGGTACCCAGCACCAGCATCCCCTGGGGCCAGGGCAGTTGTGGCTTCCCAAGAACTGCAGGAGGAGTTACTGCAGCACAGGCAGTGACCCAGGGTGATGGTCCCATGACACCTCACACTGAAGAGACTGGGTGGAAGGGGACCCAGCAAGGCGAATTGAGGTCCTGCCACCACCCTGGTGGGGATGGGCAGCCAGTGGGCTTTGACTTTAAATATTAACGTGACCTCATCTGTGCCCATAACCTAGTGAGGCTGGGGAAGTGTGGAAATGGGTTGGGGACACTCAAGTGACAGTTAAGTACTGCATGAGATAATAAAGGACTGTGTATGAGCAAGGAGAAGCCCCAAGGAGAATGGAATTCCTGGACAAAGGGTCAGGAGAGTCAGGGAAAGCCTCTCAGCAACACGCTCTGAGTTGGGTCTTAAAGGATGAATGGACCCCAGCCAAGCAGACTGAGAGAAGCAATCCAGGGGCAGCATGCACAGGGCATGCGGCAAGAGCCTTCTGTGGCTTGGACCTAGAGAGGCAGCTGGGGCCTCACTGGGATGGAAGCTAAGCGTACACCCGCTTAGCAGTGTGGACTTTGTCTTGCAGTAGATGAGGACCCCCAAAGAATTCTAATCAGGATCCTGATGTAACGTGAGAGGTGGAAAATCTGTCCAGCAGCCGGGGGGCCCTGTGCCAGGTTAGGGGGAAGACTGAGAAACGTCCCTTGCCACCTGTGCCACATCCTGCTTTCGGAGGAAACAGGAAGCGAAGTGGGTGTCTGTTGACTCGCCGACCAGCCACTGTTTCTCCACAGCTGACAGAGGGGTTGGCCATGGCCTCTAGTGCCCTCTCCTCTGCTCACTACCATCAAACAAAGGATGGCTTTCAATTTCCAGGCAGTGCAGAAACCTCGCCTTCCTTCCCTCTGATGCATCTTATAAACTACCTATCTCTACAGTCAAGGGTAAAACAAAAGCAGCTAAGCTTTGAACATCAGGGGTCTGCTTTGCACATGGGAAGTGAGGGGCTGGCTGAGTGAGTTCCTCATCCACTTCCCACCAGCGCACTTTGACTTTCCCTTGATGGTCAAACCCATTTCTCCAGACCTCCAGAGTGATTCGCATCACTGTCTGGGTCAACCTGCTGCCTCCTTCCCCACAAGAAAGCAGCACGGAGGCCCTGGGTTTGTTGATCCAACAATCATTTCTATACTTTATTTGCTCAGGTCAGGAAAAGACGAAAAACAAACTAAACTCTTTGAGACACAGATGTAGAGAACAAACGTAGGGACACCAAGGGGGTAAAGCGGCGGGGGGTGGGTGGTGGTGGGATGAATTGGGAGATTGGGATTGACATGTATACACTGATGTGGATAAAATAGGTAACTAATAAGAACCTGCTGTATAAAAAAATAAATTAAATAAAATTCAAAAAGAAAAGATTTTGAAAACGATTAAAAAAAACAACAAAAACAAAGACTAAACTCTTTGACTGTGGAAAGACACAGACACACAGACACCATGCTGGATAAAGTGAATGTCAGTGAGAAGCATTATTTATTCAACTGTCTCGATTAGTGGGTGCCAGGCAGCTATGAGAACAAAAATCATGCTTTGGGGCAACTGTGTCTATTTATGTCATGGTGAGCCTCCACAGAGAGCCCAGATAATGCTTGTATCTTCACCCAAATGAGCCAAATATTTGGATAAATAAAGATGTTGTATGAAATCCCCTATCTGTCACTTTTAAACAAATTGACATATAATGGAAAGTTATTCGACTGTGTTCCATTTCATGGCTGCAGGGCTTCCGTGGCCAAGGAGAGGGGAAGGAGGGGGCTTCCTGGGACTAGGGATCCATGGAAGAATCTGTCTGCTTAGCCTGCTGCCCTCCTCTTTGCCTTCTCTGTGTGCACCCACCAGGTCCTCCCCCAAGTCCATGGGTCCTTGTCCATTAGGTAACCTAATCCTGAGTGGGTGCTAGAATTGTCCACCTGCAACCAGTGTTTTAATCTAAAGAGACCTATAGGGAATTCCCTAGAGGTCCAGAGGTTAGGACTCCGCGCTTTCACTGCCGAGGGCCCTGGTTTGATCCCTGGTCGGGGAATTAAGATCCCACAAGCCGAGAGGTGTGGCCAAAACAAACAAACAAACAAACAAAAAAGACAGACCTATATACACAGGTCAGCGTACATCAATCAAAGGGAGTCTTGGGCACACCAGTCCCACTGGCGGCCACTTTCTTAGATCGTCTACCTTTGTTCCCTTTTGGTGTCACATCTTTTTTGAGACCCTTTGGGCTTTGTGTCTTGTTCCTGGATCCCTGGAGAATATGATCTAATTCAGTTCCCTTGCTTTGACTGCCAGCACTGGACTTGCACTAGCCCCGAAGCTCCCCTGGGAACACACCCCAGCCTACGGGCACCAGTGAGCCCCTTGCTGGGCAAGTTCTAGTTTCCCACGTGGAGGGTTGGACAAAAATGGAAAGTAAGTCAATTGTTACAACCAGAAAGGGCAGTTACTGAGCCCTGCTTACAATCCCACCTCATTCAGATATCCAACTACAACACAGAGAACCAAAAGTAGCCAACCTCTTTCACCAGTCAGGCTACATAGACTAATGAGCCCCACTGAGGTAAACCCTCTTTTTGAAAACCAGCTGCAGACATGGCATAAACATGTCCTCTTGCTGAGAGTTTCCCTACTCACCTGTTTGAACCTTTATGTGTAGTTGCCCACACCGAGGTGGTCTTAGCACCTAGTGGTCACTTTTTATCTCCCCCAAATCATTCTCCTTTTGAAACTAGGGGCCAATTACTATTCAGAGAATTTGGGATGAAGTTGAGAATTAGTTAGGACCAACTCAAACTAGCTTAAATGAAGAACAGCTTGTATTAGAAGGATACTGGCGGCGTTTATAGGATCCAAGGAAGAATCAAAGAATCTAATCTTAAGAAAGCCTGGGATGCAGCTGAGCCTCAGAAACAACTAAAACCAAGGACCCCATCTCTGCCAGTCTCTGCTTCTTCCTACAGGGGATCAAGTTCCTATTCCTCTCTGAAGTCCAGCTCTCTCCTCATGGTAGAAAACCTGGCCGCCAACAGCTCCTAACTATTTCATCTCCTGGCTTCCTCCACTGGAGAGAGGACCTCCATCCCACTCCCTTCTGGTCTGCCATCTTAAATCTTCAGAAGAAGATCATCAGTCCATTTCGTAACATGGCTGCTTCCACTACAGGTCTTTGATGGGGTTGGGGGCACGGCATGGCACAGCATGGCATGATAGCCCCCCCAAAAAAGGGAATTGCCACAATTGATTAGAATAAGTGAGGGTTATCACCTCAACTTGTTCCTGAGCTCTACCAATCCCAGCCCCATCTAGCAAAACAATAATTTCTCTGTGGTGTCTCAGTTACATCAAAAGATAGAGGCTGCAGTGTGTTTTAGATAAGCCACTGTGGAATCCTTACTTATTGGCTTGTAATACAGAGGATCCCTTTTCTATCACTATGCGATGGAGAAAAAAATTTGAGCTGCCCAGTCTGAAGAGTCCCTGTGTCTTAGACAAAGAGCTTGTTTTGTATTCTGGATGAGGCCAATCCTCGACAAAAGGCAATGGATAGAGGTTAAGCTCATTGGTTCTGGAGTTAATTAAGGGCTGAGTTCAAATGCCTGCTCCAACATGTATAGCTATGTAAGCCACAGTCTCAGTTTTACCATCTACAAATGAGGATGGTTGATACCCACCGCCTGGTGCTCGTGTGACAATTTGAGACAGTGCATGAAGAACACGTAGCACGACACCTGGCACACAGAAGGCTTGTCATGATGCTGGATAGACTTGGTCTTCAGTGATATTCTCTGTCCCTTTCTGATGTCTTCTTCATTCCCCCTCTGGCCACTCCCCAGGGTACGCAGGGCTCTGCCTCCAGGCTTGCTCCCTACCTACTCTTCCTATGTATGATTTCCCGAGGTATCTTTATGAAATACACATCCCCACCCCAATTTAAAATCCTGCATGACTCATTAAAACAGTCAAGCCAAAGTTAAACTCTTTAGCATGGACCCCAAGGCCACTCTCAGTTTGGACCCTGCCTACCTCTCCCACCTCACTCTGTCTACTCTAAGCTCTCACCAAGCTAGACCACTTGCTATTGCCCAGATCTGCCATGCTTTTTCACAGTAATGCATGTCCACACATGCTGTCCCCTCTTCCTGCAGTGCCTTTCCCTTGGCTATCACCAACTAGCCTAGCTAACTAGTTTTCAAGATTTGTGTGATCAGGAGATTCCTGGAAACTTTTGCTGACCCCAGCCCCCATTCTGAATTAGATGTGCTTCGCCTGGCTCCATTTATGCCCATGTGTGCCTCTATCAAAGTCCTTATCACACTGTATTTCCTTGTTTGTCTTTGCTATTAAAGACAAAGTTTCTTGAGGGCAAGACTACATTTCCAGCACCAAGCACAGAGCCTGGCATAAAACAGATGTTCAATAAAGTTTGATTGCTGAAACACCAATGACATATTTGTGAAACCATGTGCACTGGAAGGAAGGAAGATGAAACATACAGTCCTTTTCTCCAGGTGGCTAAGTGAGCCAGCTAAGCATACAACCCATGACCTTGGCCATAACAATCCAATTGGCACATCTAGCTGCTCCACAGGAAACAAAATCCAGCATCATGTATAAAATAGGGGATTTTAAAGCTGGAAACCTACCTGCAAAGTCCCTATGTCTTGTGATCTTGGTCGAAATGCTTAATTTTGTTTTCCTTGCCTACAAACAGAGTTTATAACTCTGTAGAGAATAAATGAGACAATGCCTATAAAATTTAAAAGTATCATTCAAATTCTTCCTGACATTATCATGATTACTTTCAGAAGATGCTGAATATCCCCATCTCTAAGCAAAAGTTAGTCCTCGTTCCTAAATATCAAATCATTGTCTGTTATAAGATAATGCTGGGCATCATATGTGTTTGTCTCGTGTTTGGGTATTGCATCTCAAGTGGAGACCTGGGTGTACATTTTATACCCCTCATGACTTTTAGACTTTACAGTGTTCACTGGAGCCTGATTGCGGCCCAGCACTGTCCTTAGGGGCCATGCTGTGGGTTCAGGTCACAAGTAAAACTCCTATAATGAGCTCTTCCTGGTATAGCCAACAAAAACAACCCTCAGATAACATGTAACCTGTCTTGACACAGATTTCTACCCTTTCACAGGTCACCCTCTAGTGAGATGAGTAATAAAAGAAAAACCTGAAATTAACCATGAGAATAAGCTGTGCTTTATTCATCTGTAAGATTATGTATTGGGTTTTAACAATACATGTATTAAACATTGCTAAGCCTCTTCCTGCTTATAATTATTAATAAGTTGCAGAGGGACTCATGATAATTGTCATCTGGGAATACCACTCAGAGAGTGCACGACTCTTAAGAAGGTGAACTAGGATTTCCCTGGTGGCGCAGTGGTTAAGAATCCGCCTGCCAATGCAGGGGACACGGGTTTGAGCCCTGGTCCTGAAAGATCCCACGTGCCACAGAGCAACTAAACCTGTGCGCCACAACTACTGAGCCTTTGTGCCACAACTATTGAAGCCCGTGTGCCCTAGAGCCGGTGCTCTGCAACAAGAGAAGCCACCACAATGAGAAGCCTGCACACCGCAATAAAGAACAGCCCCTGCTTGCCGCAACTAGAGAAAGCCTGCGCGCAGCGACGAGGACCCAACACAAAATAAAAAACAAAAGATAAATTAATTAATTAAAAAAAAAATTTAGGAGCACATATCTTAAAAAAAAAAAGAAGGTGAACTAATTCCTAAGGTCAGGTGATGTTGAGCAGGGATGTCAAAGTATGCAGTATAGAAAATAATGAATAAGGTAACCACGAACGACAAGGCCATAAATTCATCTAAGAGGTCTGAATGAGCCCAGGAGGAAAGAACCACAGCCTCATTAGGATTTGCACATTTCTAAGCTTCGTTCTGTTACTGACGGTGCAATTTGTGGTTAGCGTCCCATAGGTAACCAGCATATGGCACCCAGGGTGTCAACCTGGGGCAGAATGGAAGTCAGCAAGCCTTTGTTCATTGCATAAACATTTAGGAAGCACTCACTGAACACCTGGCACAGTAGTAGGTCTATTAAGATAAGTTCCTGGCCCCAAGAAGGAGGTAATTGTGCACATCAATATGATAAGGGCAGTTCCAAGTCTGCACAGAGTACCAGGAGAGCCCAGAGAAAGGAGTGGCTAGTTCTTCCTGGGAACATCGGAAAGGGTATCTTTAAGGGCATGGCTTTTAAGCTAAGTCTTGGAAAGCTCCCCTGGCTGAGAAGTGAGGAAAGAGCATTCCAGGTGAAAGAGAAAAGCTAGCGCTGTTGAATCTCTGCTTGCCTGGAGCCAGAGTGGGCCCCTCCAGGGCGTGGGGCAGGCAAGCTGGCCATGAACCTCGAAGTCAAGCTAAATACGGAGTGGGGAGAGCCAGGGAGGAGTGCCAGCCAAGCCCTTTAGAGAGTCGGGAGGTCATCACCGACAAAGTCCAGATCTGTTGGCAGCAGAGGCAAAGGGTCAGAAGCTGGCAGAACAGGAAGAGAGAGGAGACCTAGAAAAGAAGCAGGTTCCTGTTTATTAGTGGCAGCCATTTAGTGGGTTGGTCTGGTTTACAAGTGCGGGACCAGAACAGACAAGTTTCCAGGCACAGGGGTGGGTGTTTGGGGAACAGTAAGTATCCAGCAGAACAGGAGCATGTGTTCTTAGGGAAGTGAAGAGGCAGAAGGACAACCCGAAAAGTGGGGCAGGAGCCCATCATGGCGGGCCTTCCCTGTTAGCTAAGGAATTTGGGCTTCATCTTGTAGTCAATTGGAAAATATTATGGTATTTTAAGCTGGGGAGTAACAAAGAATACCATTTTAGAAAGATCACTCGGGCAGCACTGTGGAAAACAACAGCCTTTCTTGAAGGGTAGCAAACACCTACCCGTTTCAGAACACCCTGGATGCTGCTTTAAAATGAATAAGCATCATCTTAGCTGCGCCCTAGATCTACTGAATTTGAATTCAATGGAGAGACCTAGGAATCTGCATTCCTGGTCATTTGGGGGCACACTAGAGTCTTCAAGCAGTCGCCTGGGCAAGAGAAGACAGGGCCCATACTGAAGAGGAGACTGGTAAAGAAACATGTAAGCAAACACCCTGTCACACAAAGTAGCTGCACAATAAGTATTTATGGGATGGGTAAATGAATGAATGCAATATAAACAGAGATTGATGGGATGGAGAGAGGTCAACTCCAAAGTATAAGGTAGAACCATATAACACAGCTATTTTTATGGGTCAAAACAGGATGAATATTGGCAATTCATACAGCTCAATTTAATGGTGAAATCAATAAAAGCTACGTCCTTATCATTTAAATTTGTTTCTATCAGTGTAGTAGTATGTCACTCGTTCTTTGAAACCAGTGGAGACTCCAAGGGGAGACTAGAAGGGCTTTAGTTCCCTTCTGTAATCTCTAGGACAATCTGGAAAGGATTCGAGGGATTTGGGGGTGATCAAAGAAAACTATGACCACTAGAGGCATTAATATGCAAGCTGTACAGCAGAAATTAACACAACATTGTAAATCAACTCTACTTCAATAAAATAAATATTAAAAAAATTTTTTTTTAGAAAGGGATTTCTCTGGTGGTTCAGTGGACTCCACACTTGCAGTGCAGGGGGCCCAGGTTCGATACCTGGTTGGGGAACTAAGATCCCACATGCCAAGCAGCATGACCAAAAATAAAAAAATAAACTTTTTTTAAAAATTAAAAGTAAAAATTAAAAAAAAAAAAAAAGCAACAGTGCTGAAAAAAAAAAGAAAATAAGCTTTACTGAACAGTGTCTGGACAGGGTTGCATGAGAGGGGAAGACTATCCGGAAGCTTATGGTGAGGGGGCCACCACCCAGAAGAGGAGGGCATGGTGGGGGGGAGTCCGAGAGGGGGCATACACATCTAGGCGATGTCTCTCGCAGCACGGCGGGGAGTCTCTGGATCAGAGAACTCCAAAGGGCCTGACCACCTCGGGTGGTCGTGTAACCACAAGCCTCTATCTTATCAATGGCCAGCAGATGCTAGATGATATGCAAAGCAGACAGGCTCTAAACGGCTTAACTAACTGCTTGTTTGGGTTTTTTGGGGTTTTTTTGCCACGTGGTTTGCAGGATCTTAGTTCCTAGACCAGGGATCCATCCCGGGCCCCTGGAATTGGAAGCGCGGAGTCCTAACCACTGGACGGCCAGGGAATTCCCTGTTTGGGCTATTTTGTAAATATTTGGACGCGTAAAAATTTGAATCTGGTGCCGGCTAGCTTCTGAGCTAATGGGTCCAGCCTGCAGTGAATAAACTATCTAGGGGCCAATACACAGAGGTCTTCTTTGGCTCATTTACATAACACAGTCCTGGCCTGAATGACCTCGGCTCCATTCCTCCCACTTCCCCACCTGCTCTGTATGGCAGGAAGGCTTCCATGTCACTGACTGACAGCTGGGTTTGGCCAATGGGAAGCACTGGCAGAAGACTGGAAGACAAAAGAAAAGGAGAAGCTAGGGTATTTCTCACCACTTTTCTGTCTTGGGCTGCGTTGACAGCAGTGGCCACCTTTGTATTTGAGGTGACCCCTGCCTGTGGGCTCTGAGAATTCACTTCCTCCCTTCCACAGTCCCTCCAGGCTAAGGATGGTAGTGACATCCAGCTCTTGCTAGTTTTCCAGTTGTCTCCTTGCCCTCTGGTTGGTTTCTCAGTCTCATCCATCACCTGTATAACCAATTCCCTCCATTCAATTCCCTCTGTAAACACTCTGGGTGATTTCTGACTTCCTGCTTGCACCCTGCTAGACACAATTTCTCCCCAGGCCTCCAAATTATGATAAAAATAGGGAGGGTCTTTAATAGAGATAACTGATATTTTCACAATGTGAATGAAGACATCTGTTTAAAAAAAAAAAAAGTTTCTCTTTTTATCTATCTAAAGAACACGATCTAAGGTATAGGGTGTTAGCATCCTCAAGATAAGGCCCCCAGCTTGCCTACCCTGCCTTCCATCCACACGTAAGCCCTCCTGTGTTGCAATCCTGCAGCCACCCTCTTCACGGCAACCATTGTGTTGTGAGGCAGCCCATGATCAAAGCGGCCCGTGATCTCATACTTTGGCAATGCAGAGGGGAGAAGGGTGAGGCCGCCTCCAATCTAGCAAGGAGAACGTTGTGATTCTGAGTGGGAGCTCAGCTCTTCCAGACTATAGAACATCAACAGTTAGGAATTTGACTCTCCTCGGAGAAGTCTCTGACTCTTAAAATTGGCCAGCCTCACTTAGTTATCCAAGATCCACTTTCACAGATTCTTCCTGAGACAAACGGTAAAATCACCTGTGGTCCCATAGCCCAGAGATAGCTCCTGCTAACACTTTGGAATATCTCATTTCAGATTTTTCCCCTGTAAGTATATAATGGTTCTTTTACTTCAATAGGAAATTGTTCTAGAATCGGATTTTTTTCACTTAGAATATTGTCAACATTTTCCCTGATCTATTAAAAATCTTCTGCATTATCTTTTTTTTTTGACATGGATTCATTATCATTTTTAATGATGCATGGTTTTCTAGAAGATATGGATGTCTTACCATTTTATTTGCCAGTCCCCTTGAACTTCCACCATTCCCCTGGAATAAACAATGTTCTGACAAACATTCTCGTTGTGCACACCCTTCATAGTGTCTTCAGTATAAATGCCTAGAAGTGGAATTTCTTGAGCAGAAAGTGTGCACATTGTAATATTTACGGTAATTTTACCAAACAGCTACAGGGAGGTTTATGTTTTGCTTTGTTTTAGTTGCTTTTTAAGATTTGGGTTTTTTCATATAACATCAATGCTAGTAAGATACGGAAAAAAAAAAACCTAAATTATAATTTCTGGAAGGCAAGGATCTGGCTATGTTCATCTCCATATCCCTCATAATGTCTACCCACCACAGTGCAATAAATGTTGAATTTGAAAGAAAGATTCACAAGAGCATATTCAACCTCTATGAAATATTTTCGTAAAATAAGGGCAGACCAAGCTCTACAATGCTTAGTCCAGTGGTTCTTACCTTGACTGCACATTAGAATCACCTAGGGAAATTTTCACAGGTCCTGGACCCCCAGGTTATAGGAACCTGGACCCCACCCTAGACCAATTACATCAGAATCTGGGAAGATCCTGGGAAGGGGGGATGAGCAGTTCCAGCATCAGTATATTTTCAAAGCTCCCCAGAGAATTCTAACATGAAACCAGGGCTAGGAGCTGATAATCCTTAAAAATGACAGATAACTGAAAAAGAAAAAGTGTTTTTGTTCCTTTTCCCTAATCATCATGAAGAATATAAAATAATAGAAATGAGAAAACTCAGCAATTTGGAGACCATATGTACCCAAGGCTGACTTCATGGTATTTAATCCAAGAGAGCCAGTTTAATATCTTTTAAAGACAGTGTGTTTTCCCCTGCACCCAAAATGCCAAGCTTTCAGGAAACCCCTATCTTTTCGTTATCCCTATATGGAAACCAGGACACAACAGATGGCAGGATCATGGATTGTGTCTGCTCAAGTTAGAGCTGCTTTTATTTGCGAGACATCAAATTCATATTGACTGCAGAGACAGGCTGACATGATTTATTTCAAATGAAAATGGAGGCATCATGGGCTCTGTCTTTGCTCATTACTGAAAGACAGAGTCTCATCTGTGATCAGGACACACTGAATTGCTGATGACAGAAACTGTTCGCAGGGGCTGCAAGAGGTTGCCCTTGTTTTCAGTGACTACATATCGGAGAATCTCCACATGCCCAACCCAGCAGCCCAGATATCACAGCAGTGAAGTTTCCCACCCAGGGTCCCGCTCCTCCAGATCAGTCAGCAAAATACAAGGCAAGCACCACTTCTATTTATTTTTCACTGTTAACACTTTAATTATATACTCCTCCGTGTGCTCTCAGAAGTGCAGCTTGACATTTTGAAAAGAAAACGCGGTAAGTACAGCCCATTCATCTTGAAAGAAACCCTCTCCAGTGACATGAAAGCAGCCCCAGTCCGTGGTTCTCCATGATCCCTCTTCAGCTTGGCAGTGTGAAGTCGTAGGGAGCCTGGGAACTGCTCCCGGCTTCTTACAGAGGCTGGCTAACAGGAAACCCTAGCCTGGTGGGAGAGGGAGGGCAGAAGGAGAAACAGCCCAGGGCAGATGAGGAAAGATGCTCATTTCCCCCACCCATCAGGTAAAGAGCAGAACCTAGCAACGGCCAGGAGTACTCCCCACACCCCGCACCCCCTCGCCCGCACCTCCCCACCTGGGCCAGTGATGTGGAATGGGCCTTAGAAATCGGGCTCAGGGGACTTCCTTGGTGGTGCAGTGGTTAAGAATACGCCTACCAATGCAGGGGACACAGGTTCAAGCCCTGGTCCGGGAAGATCCCACATGCTGCGGAGCAGTTAAGCCCGCGAGCCACAACTACTGAGCCCACGTGCTGCAACTACTGAAACCCACGCGGCCTAGAGCCCATGCTCCGCAACAAGAGAAGCCACCGCAATGAGAAGCCCGAGCACTGCAATGAAGAGTAGGCCCCGCTCGCCGCAACTAGAGAAAGCCCTCACGCAGCAACGAAGACCCAACACAGCTTAAAAAAAAAAAAGAGAGAGAAATCGGGCTCAGGACTCCCAATTTACGGATGAGAAAATGAGGCCAGAGGAATAACCTATTTGCCCAAGATCCTGCAGTGACTCAATGGCAGAGCCTAGGATTCAGGTCTCCTGATTCTCAGATTCCTCTGCTTTGCCTCCCCAGTAGTTCTCAAGCTTGGCTTCGTATTAGAATCACCTAGGAGCTTTTTTGAAAAAAATTATTTATTGGGACTTCCCTGGTGGTCCAGTGGGTAAGACTCGGTGCTCCCAGTGCAGGGGGCCGGGGTTCAATCCCTGGTCAGGGAACTAGATCCCGCATGCATGCTGCAACTAAAAGAGCCCGCATGCCTCAACTAAGACCCAGAGCAGCCAAAATCAATAAATAAATACATAAATATATTTTTTAAATTATTTATTAGTTTTAATTGAAGTATAGTTGATTTACAATGTTGTGTTAGTTTCAGGTGTACAGCAAAGCGATTCAGTTATACATACACATATTCTTTTTTCAGATTCTTTTCCCTTATAGGTTATTACAAAATATTGAGTGTAGTTGCCTGTGCTACACAGTAGGCCCTTGTTGGTTATCTATTTTATATATAGTAGTATATATATGTGAATCCCAAACTCCTAATTTACCCTTCCCTCCCTCACCTGGGAGCTTTAAAACAAACAAACCTGCCCAGCCCCACCCCCTAGAGATCCTGGTTTCATTGGCCTGGGGTGGGGCCTGGATGTGGGTATTTTCACAGTTGTCCAGGTGATGGGTGTGTGCTGCCAGGACTGAGAGCCCCTGCACTCCAGCCTAGCTTGACTCAACTGTCTGTTCCATTTTGTTCCATGATGAGCCCAGCCCTTGCTAGGGGCCGGAGCAGCGAAAATGAGTCAAGATTTCGGTTCTTGCCCTAAAGCTGCTCAGCATCTGGCAGAAGAGCCTACTGTGAAAAGCTCATGCCAGCAGCAGAGTGATAAGAGTAACACTATAAATATAAATAAGTAATCGCAGTGGTTAACTCCGTATGGGAAGGTTGAGGGAGGTGGTATCTGAGTCCACATTTAAAGGATGAATAAGTTGAATAAGATGAATGAGTTGCTAAGAGGACTAGATGCAGAAGGCTTTTCCAGGGAGAGGGAACAGCACGTGCAAAGCCCCGGAGGTATGAAACAACACAGCATATTTGTAGTTGGTGTATCTATTTAATAAAACAGGGTGTGAGAGCAGTGGAGACAGGAGGTAGGCAGGGGCTGGATCCCAAAGGGCCCTATGATATAAGCCATTCTAAGGGCTGGGGACGATCCTGAAATGCTGGTGAACCACTGAGATAGGTCATGCAGAAAAATGACAAAAGACAACTTGAATTTTAGGAAAACCACCCTAATGGTGGTGTGGATAATGAATTAGAAGAAGAAGCTAGAGGCGGGGAGACTAGTTGAGAGGGGAGGCAAAGAGATGGTGAGGGTCTGAATGAACCAGGCAGTGGCCACAAGGACTGCACGCTGACGACAGACAGGACCTGAATTCTGAACTCTGCCCCTGATGCATTGCATTTAGAAGATGGAATGGATAGGATGAGGTGGTTGGTTGGCCAACGAGTGAGAAGGTCTGACTCCAACCTAACTTCTCCCTATTCCTCTCCATATACTCTGAACTGAACTCCCACCCCACTTCCTTTGATTCTGCTGGCCCCTCAGCCTAGGATACCAATCCCTCCTCCATCGCCAAATGTCATGTAGGATATATCCTGTAGGTCTCAGATCAATGCTAACTCCTTTGAAAATCTGGTTTCTGAAGGAAGGAAGGAAGGAGTGGAGTTCAGCAAGTTCATTCTACATGTTCCCAAGGGTAGGTCATTGCATCTGGCCTCCTGAGAAGTCTGCCTTCTCATCTGCACGGTATCCTTCAAACCTCTGCTGAAACTCACCTGTTCTGGGAAGGTGTCCTTGGCACCTGCAGACGTGGGTTGTGTCCCCATAGCACTTTTGCATTCCTCTGTCAGTATTCAGAGAATTGTTCCATGTTGTCAGCCATTATTGCTTTAGACAGGTGTCTTCTAGGGTAAACAAGCTCTTTTGCTCTTTTGAAAAACGGGGGCACTGTCTTCTAATTCTGTCTCCTGTCCTAACACAGTCACAGAAGAAAGATATTTGATAAACGTTCGTCAAATGAATGAATGTCAAAGGCCGAATTTGTGAATTGCAAGAAGTGTCCTATAATGATGATGATGATGATGATGATGGGATTCTGCAATCCCTCCCCAGAACAGGGCACCTCAGAATTCTGCATCATTTGGAGCCCAAGGGTGGAGTATTATACTGAGGAATTACACCCATGTAATTTAAACCAGTCTGCAGACCACCGGGAAGACTCTCTAAGACCACCACAAGGCTGGGAACTGCACTTTGAGAACTGCTTCTAGGGCATTCTCTCAGCAGAGCCTTTAGCCATGCAGAGAGTGAAAGGCAGAGACAAAACTGCCCTGCCCAGGAAAAATGAGTCTTATCCTTGTCATCTGGGCAATTCTCCCAGCCTCCTCGGGTAACTCACATCTTCCAGGAGCACCTCTTCCTCTAGGGATCTTGTGCCTTCGCTGGGTATTATAAAGAAACTTCTGGGCTTCCCTGGTGGCGCAGTGGTTAAGAATCCACCTGCCAATGCAGGAGACACGGGTTCGAGCCCTGGTCCGGGAAGCTCCCACATGCCGCGGAGCAACTAAGCCCACGTGCCGCGACTACTGAGCCCACACGCCACAACTACTGAAGCCCGCGTGCCTAGAGCCCATGCTCTGCAGCAAGAGAAGCCACCACAATGAGAAGCCCGCGCACCACAATGAAGAGTAGCCCTCGCTTGCCGCAACCAGAGAAAAGCCCGCGTTTAGCAACGAAGACCCAACGCAGCCAAAACTAAAACGAATAAAATAAACTAAATTAATTTAAAAAAAAAAAAAAAAAAGAAACTTCTGATTGACTGATACGCTGAAGGTATGCACCCGTTGTTGCTATCTTAAATCCTCCCACAGGGTTATCTTTTTAAAGCGCTGGAAGATTCACAGGAATTTCAGATGCTATAGCAACTTAAAGGGGAAACAACTAGGCCTCAGCAGCGTCCCCCGGCTCCCCTACCATGAGGGAGGTATACTTGAGAGTCATTCCAGCCCCCCTCGAGCCACCCATTAGAGCAAGGAAGTCCAAATCTTGAGTCTGAGCTGGTGACTGAAGGAAGGGGCCTGGAATCAGCACAGAAGTCCGAATCCTGCTTGAGGGCAGCATTGCTGAAACTAAAAGGAATAATGTTATCTGGAGCCGCCTCTCTGCACACGTGTTCCCCTGTGGCAGTTGTGGTGTTCAGGTGAAGCCTATGTACACTGGGGCTGGGGTGGGGCGCAGGGTGGAGAGAATGATGGGGGAGAGGAAGGGAGGGAAGACCTCCTCCTGGGCACTCGCAGATGTGGGAGATTTCCCAGGTGCTCTGCTGCTGAACGCAGGAGAAGGACCAGCTTCCAAACAGGCTGCATTCCTCCCTGGGAATCTGAGGCCATGTTGTAACCACTTGGTGGAATTCCCCCTGAGGCTCTGGCTCTGCAGGAAATTCCTGGCTGCTCTCCAGGAGATGCAATTGCTGCACAAGGAGATGACACAGGTTGTACAAGGGCAGGGCAGGTATGGCTGGCCCAGCTCTTCATCTCTCTCAGGCAAGTCCAGACTGGAGGGCCTTGCTTTAGGACTGCAGCTCTGCTTGGAAATGAGGTCTGGAGGAAAGTCCCAGAAAAGAAAGAAAAGTCTCTCTTCCTGGGGGACCGTCAGCTTTAAATCACCCAGAGGAATTTAAAGGCCCAGCTTGACACCCTTAAAGCAGCTGCAAATAAAGGGTGAGCGCAGTGAGATCCTGCTGAAAAAGATCCTGTGAAAAAGAAGTTAGTCAAAATGAAGAACACAACGTCTGTGCCCCGAGTGTTTCTATAGCGTCTGTTGCTCCGATGGGTGGATGTGTTCTCTCCAGGATAATGCCTGGAAGCCTCCAGAATGTGTTCTCCATCGGCTGCCTGATCTGATACTATTCTTTAAGGCCAGATTCTTTCTGCCCTCGACCTTAAATTCTACCTCTAGCATTACTGGATTGAGTCCTCAATACAGACCATTTGAATTTTTAGCAAAAAACACAGCTTTACAACCAAGGGCTGGTTAATAGCTAAACACGGCCCTGGGGTTTGATGGACTGGTTCCTGTTTTGCTTTGCCTGTTTTGCTCTGTCTTTGTTCTTGTTTTTCCAGAAATATATGACCACCGACCCCTAGAACAGATGTGCTGACCTGGACAATGTAATGACCACACCCAAGTTCTGACGCTATTAATGTACGTGTCTCTGAAGCGTAACTACCCTCAGCACGCCTGCAGCCACTTCCTACTTCACTTCTTGTATAAATCCTGACTAAAACGTGGGGAGTGGGGAATTGGTTCTTTCGGACAGGAGTCCACCTTTTCCCCACGTTCCTTAAAATAAAGCTACTTTTCCTTTACCCAACACTTGTCTCTCAGTATTGGCTTCTTGAGCGGGAGCAGCCAAGCCTGAGTTTGGTAACAACATCAGCCATGTCTCCAGACTGTACTTCTTCCTCTCTGACTTTAGAAGGAGGTTCTTACCTCCATCTCTCCAGATCTAGCTGTAGAATTTTCCTCCTCAACATGAAGTTCTTGCAGATTCCAGCTCCAGAACATTCAGAGGCCACCTAAAGCCGCCCCCAGGGTGGAGTTTGGTAGATCCTAGTGTTAACAGGGAAGAGCTAAATCGGACTCCACGTTGGATCTGTTTCTTTGACTTTAACCTTTGCTTTTCATTGCTTTTGTTATTATAATCATACATAATGGCTTGCCTGGGGAAATCCTGCCCCTCTGCCTGAATGTTTAACTAAAGTGCCTTTGTTCAGCTCACAGGGAAACAATCTGACCCTGCCCACCTGTGAATGGCTGCAGAAAAGAAGAAATTAACACGCCTCCTCCTATTTTGCAAGATAAATGGCCTTTTTACTTTACTTCCTCACCTCCTCTCCCTCTCTGTTCTATAAAAGAAACTGGCATCCAGACCCCTATAAGATGGTTTTTTGGGGGACCCTAGTCTGCCATCTTCTCGGTCTGCCGGCTTTCCGAATGAAGCCGTTACTCCTTGCCTCAGCACCTCGTCTCCCGATTTATTGGCCTGTCGTGCGGCGAGCAGAGCGAGCTTGGGCTCGGTAACACCAGGCCCCATCCAGCAGCTCCTCCCTTTTCTAGGGCATGGTCCACCCAACAGAAAGACCATTTTCCAGACAGTCTTGAAGCTTCCCCCAAGGATCTCCTTCTGAACTGATTGGTCAACATTAACTAAATACCCATTATGTGCCAGGCACTTTACTAGGCATCAGAAATACAAAAAGAGTAAGACTAGAGAGAGGAAGTAGCAAACCAGAAGGTCCTTTTTTCTACTGACAGTGGAGAACTGACCATAAAGTACGATACTGGCCCTATGAGACAGGTTTAACTTAGAAGTTCTCAAATTATTTACATCATCAGATTTTTCTAGGCCTCATTTCCCACCTTCACTGCAGCCAGTCTTATAGGTGTGGCCCCAGGGACAACTAAGCCAAACTCCATTGCAATTTTCCTCCTAGCACAATACACATCTGTGCTAGAGGAGAGACTAGGAGGCAGGGAAGGCCTGGTCAGCCTGTGCATTCCACCTGCCACTGGCAGTGCCACCACTGAAACCGAGCAGGACCCTGTGGGGCTCCTGGGCACAGAAGCCTTTCTGTCCCCCTTTTCTTCACTCCAGCCTCCACGACCTTCCCTGAGTTCAAAGGGCAGATTTGAACCGGGGCTAATCAGGTAACGGAAGGAATGCAAAGACAAGGGAGGGGCAGTCAGGAAACAATAGTGCAGCCTGGGGGCAGGGTCCTAGTTCTGCCTCAAGGGATACACATAACAATGTCTGTAAGTTCTTTAGGATGGCTGCATTCTTCATACCAGAGAAAGATCACCTGAGGTTACATTAAAGGAACCAGAGAAGGTCACCAAGAAGATCACCTGAGACCAGATTAGAGGAGTGGAGGCCCTCCACATACCCTAATTTTATCAGCAACCCCACCCTTGAACCGTTGCTATAAAACTCCTCATCAAATCCTCCTGGGTTGGGACACACAATTTTTCAGGACAGGAGCCCACTGCGTCCCCCTTTGCCTGGCAAGGCAATAAGGCTATTCTTTTCTATTTCACCCAGAACTCCGTCTCTGAGATTGGAATCGGCACCGGTGCACAGAGGTCAAGCTTTCAGCATCACCATCTTGATTTATTCATATGCCCAAAGCCTACATCTGCAGTCTTCCTGGTCTGCCCTCTCCCTGCAGAAGGGGTTAGGAATAACAACGGTGCTAAAACCAGCCTGAGGGTCTTGGCCCACTTTGGAGGGTTTCCAAACCATTGCAGCTGAGGCTGTCCTGCAGCTGTGCCTTTAAGCAGATGATGCAGGCAGCTGAGTTCATCTTCCACAGAGCTCAGTGCAGGAAAGGTGTGGTCTCTGCTTAATTTTTTCTTGTCCTGCAGAGTCTGATGACTTGGAGGAATTAGTGCAAAACAGCTCACCTTCCCTTTTCCCCATGGAACATCGAAAGGTTGGAACAAATATCAAAGTCTGAAGAGTCATTATATTCAGCGTGAGAATAATAAATAGGCATTTTCACTCTTCCTTTACAGTAGGTTCAGGTCCTCAGCTCCCGGCTTGGGTACCAGTTCCAGCAGTTCCAGAGACCAACAATAGCCATTCACCAGTAGTGTTTGAACTACAGATTGCTCACTGCTCTTTATCGTGACTATGTTTGCAACGATGAAGAATTAGGCCATCAAGTGCTAATCCTCAGAACTGGGTCTTGGACCTGGTTGTAAATACCACTTCTGCCACCACTAGCAATGTGATTCTGGGCAAGTAACTTAATTTCTCCAAGTCTCAGTTTCTCTTCTGTAAAATGAAATTAACAACAGTACCTACTTTATAGCATCGATGTGACAATTAGAGAGCACACGGAAAGAGTGTAGCACCTGTGTGGCACATAACTGGTGCTCAGAAAATGACCCACTGATACGCTGTCAGTCTGGGGTGGGAGGGGCAATAACATCCCTTTAACAGTCATCCTCTATTGACCAGGAGGACTGAGAAAGCAGCAATTCTGCCTATTAAAATCCCTACACCTCTTTCCCCTCTATCTAGCCCTGACTTCATTCTTTCTTGGTTGTCAACTTGTTGCTCCCACCAAAATGTAAAGCTCACTGAGGAAACAGATTACAGCCCAGTGGTCAGCAGAGTCTTTTTTTTTTTTTTTTTTCAGCAGAGTCTTTCTACATTAAAAGATAGTCAATAAATATTTGTGTGTAGATGCATGGATATTTTTTCAATTGACTGGTTGAATATGACTTCTGACGCTTATGGGTATCAGTACCCAGGAAATAATATAGTCTAAGCCTGGAGAGACACGGGTTTAATTTGTACTAACATTTTCCCTTACCTGCCACCTTTTTTTATTTTTATTTTTTGGGGGGGGGGGGCATTAAATCCAAAGTCCTTAGATCTTGTTGCTTTGCATGACTGGGTTAGGTTACATATGAGAATTCTGCAAAGCAAAAAAGATACATCACACCAATTTGCATCTCAATTTCTGTTCCTCTCAAAAGCCACAAAGTCCCTCAGCAATAATCATGTGCAAGGCAAAGAAATTAAGAAGTTTTTCTGGGAAGACATTAAATGAGTCTCTGGAATGTAGTAAAAGACATATCCAACGGTCTATCCTTCCCCTAGATTTTTTTCTGGCCCTGCCACAGGAGAACAAGTACTTGAAGGGAAGTTTCCTCTTGGATAATGAGAGAAGATACATTCAAATTGTGTTACAAATTGCTGCGTGGTACTTTGGATTTATCATATTCTAGGTCAGATCACGTCCCTGTGCACAGCGGTGTGTACAAAGCATCACTCCTGATAACAACAAAAAGCTATAATATGGAGTTTCTAAGGCACAGAGTCCCTCAGTAATAAAACATCTTCAAGGCCCAAAAAACCCACTTCTCCTTATTCCCTTTCACTGGTGTTCCAGAGAATGTCTACTGCGCTTCTCCCTCCCGGTCTCTTAGGAATCACAGTGATAATGAGAGTTTAGGGAAGGCAGGTGGTGGATGAATATGAGTGGGTTATTAGAGTCCAGGGTTGTTGTACTAAAAAGACGAGTCTGGTTGAAAAAGAAGCAAACAGCCCAGCCTGACTTATAATGATTCTGAAGGAATCTGAATTCCAGATAGAGAATCCAGATAGATAGAGTAGGGCTTTGTTTGTTTGTCTTTGTTTTCATAGAGCAGTAAAAGAAGGAAAGTTTTCTCAATGCAATCTGTAGATTTATTGCTTGGGGGAGAAAGACTCCAATCAATGATGGGAATGCTCCTCTCATCAGAGAGGGTGTCTGTCTTCAGTGAAGCCTCAAACGTCGTCTAAACAAGACTTTGTCTGCCGGGTGGGCATGACTATGTGGTTGCCATTCCCATTTTCAAGTCATTCCCTCTGGGAAGCCCTGCCCAGCAGACTCCCTCCAGTTTGTTAGCCCAGGTCACTTTAGGAAGCTCTTAACCTCCACCCACCAGAACATGAGGCACCCATATGGCCCAGAGTTTCCCTTCAAATATTTCACCCATAGTCTCCACAATTAGACTTGTGTCTGACAGGCATTTTCAGGGGGTGGAGGGGGAGGGTTGGAAAGAACAGCCAGTGTAAACATCCCTGTAATAATAATCGATCCCCTTTGCCAAGTCCCTCACCCTCTTAATGAGGCCTTCTTGGATATACTAATTAAAAACGCAGGGACTTCCCTGGTGGTGCAGTGGTTAAGAATCCGCCTGTCAATGCAGGGGACATGGGTTCAAGCCCTGGTCTGGGAAGATCCCACATGCTGTGGAGCAACTAAGCCTGTGCGCCACAACTACTGAGCCTGCGTGCCACAACTACTGAAGCCCGTGCACCTAGAGCCCGTGCTCTGCAACAAGAGAAGCCACTGCAGTGAGAAGCCCACGTACCGCAACAAAGAGTAGCCCTTGCTCGCCGCAACTAGAGAAAGCCCGTGTGCAGCAACGAAGACCCAACGCAGCCAAAAATAAATGAATAAATTTTAAAAAGTAATAAAAATTTAAAAAATAAAATAAAAATGCAACTTGCCCAGCCCAACCCTACCCCCAGTACTCCCTAGCTCCTGTCCCTGCTTTATTTTTCTCTACAAAACTCACTACCTTTGACATAATCTACTTTTTATTTATGTGTTTACCATCTCCTTCCACCAGACTGTAAGCTCCAAGAAGGCAGGGATTTTTGTCTCATTCACTGTATTCCTAGTACCTAGAAAAGTTATGTGGCCCATAGAAGGCACTCAATAATCGTATTTATGGAATCAGAGCCTACCCACAGCCAAATGCTTTGCATTGATCACAGCCTCCAACCCAACCCTGCAAGTGAATGTTGGCCTCTGAGGGAAACTAAGTGTCCTCCCCGGGATGGGTTGGGTCACTCTCTGCCCTGGAGGAGGGCTGCTCCCTCAGAGGGTGTTTTAGTGGCCACTGTGTTTGTGGGTGGAGTCACTCTGGCTGGTTAAAAGCTCAGAATATGTAGTATGTTTTCTTTTCTTCTGGTTCTTTCTTAAGTCCAAATGGGTAAAAGGACCAGACCCTGCCCTCCTCCTTCTTTCCTTCTTCCTGTTGGACTTGCTTCCGTACAGAAGGCTGCAGAAAGAAGTCAGTCTTGGCCTGAAGCTTGATCTCTCTGGAAAATGGCTGACGCCCCACTTTCTTGTTCTCACTGGGAGAGGTAGCTCAAGAAGATATAGTTCTAAGTTGAACAACAGAAATTCAAACTGGCTAATTCAAGTAGGAAAGATACTTGCTGAAGAATGTTAGGTAGGTCACAGAGTCTCTGGGAGGGTGAGTGCTCAGAAGATGGGATGGGGCACTCTTCACACACAAAGTATGACAAATGTCTACTTCTTTGATATACTCAGGTCTCCTGGCCAACTACCCTCTTGCTAGCACCTTACTCCAACATTAATTTCTACCAGTGAAATCTTATAGTCCCCTTTTCACAGGGTAAGATGGACAGAGAGGTTAATAGACTTGTCCAAGGTCACACAGCTCAAGAAACATCAGATTAGGTATTCAAACTCCCAAGCCACACTGACTCCACTACACTTCACAGCCTTTCTTTATGGCTGCCTCTGCTTTTCTATCCTTTATTATCTATGTCCTCATGTATATTTCCCTTTGATCCCATTTTCCCTGCTATACGATAAATTCCTGAAGGGGCTGTATGTTCCACCTGCTTTATAGCGCCATGCAAGCTTGTCCTTGTTCTTCCTTCCATCGCCCCTCAACCCAGTGAATAAAGCTGGGAGGGACCCCAGAGGTCTGCACCCAACAGCCATTCCCCTCTCCTCCCTTGCTAACAGGAAGCAGGCTTTGTCCAAGTGACAATGGGCTGGGTTTGGAAATGAATGGTAATTGGTCTAAGCCAATCATGATAATTCCTTTCCCCCTGGGAGTGATTGGTCTAAAGGCAAGCATGTGACCCAGCTCTGGCCAATGACATGTAAGGAGGTGTCTGGCCAGGGCTTCTGGGAAAGATATTCCTCCCTGATAAGAGAAACGTTTAGGAGAGAACAGCTGCTTTCTGCGGGTTTCTGCTCCCTTTCTTCTTGGGAAGGAGTCCTGTGAGGATAAGATGGCTGCCGCCAGCTGCGGGATTGGGAGGCTGGAGTAAGGCCGGAGCAGCTCGGCGCGGGTGTGTGTGCCACTCCCTGTACGCTTGACTTTCAGGAAACCTGGCCCTTTGCCCCGCCTATCATCTACCAGTTCTCGCGGCTGTTCGTCTAGGCCCCCAGTTCTCCAGCCTCCAGTGTGCATCTCCTTTGAGCTTCCATCACCCCTGGTTCCGTGACCACCTTCTCACCCCCTGCCGCCTGCTACCCACTCTGCTCTCACCTGCTTCCTTCTGTCTGGCCGCTGGCCTCCTACTTTGCTCTTGGCTGTCCCAAGAAGTCTTCTCAAGGAACCTTGACTCCAAAGTGGACTAAGCTCCCTTCACACCTAGAGAGGCGGTGGTTGCAGAACATAGTGAATGCAGTAAATGCCACCGAATTGTATACTTTAAAATAGCTCATTGTATTTCTGTGAATTTCACCTCAAAAAAATCCCTTCACCCTAAACCTATTTTTCTTTTTTTTAATTGAAGTATAGTTGATTTACGACATTGTGTTGGTTTCTGGTGTACAGCAAAGTGATTCAGTTATAGATATATTCTTTTTCAGGTCTTTTCCATTATAGATTATGCCAAGATATTGAATATAGTTCCCTGTGCTATATAGGAGGACCTTGTTGTTTATCTATTTTATATATAGTGGTGTGTATCTGCTAATCCCAAACTCCTAATTTATCCCTCCCTCTACTCCTTTCCCCTTTGGTAACCATAAGTTTTCTATGTCTAGGAGTATGTTTCTGTTTTGCAAATAAGTTCATTTGTATCATTTTTTTTAGATTCCATATATAAATGATATCATATATTTGTCTTAGTCTGACTTACTACACTTAGTATGATAATCTCCATCCATGTTGCTGCAAATTTCATTCTTTTTATGGCTGAGTAATATTCCATTGTATATACAGATAACACATCTTCATCCATTCATCTATCAGTGGATACTTAGGTAGCTTCCATGTCTTGGCTATTGTAAATAGTGCTGCTATGAACACTGGGGTGCATGTATCTTTTCAAATAAGAGTTTTTCGTCTTTTCTGGATATATGCCACCCTAAACCTATTTTATTCACTCCACTCTCTTCTTACCTCTATTATTCACCAAAACCTGGCACTCCCTTGAAAGAAAGCACCGTACCTCTTGATACACCTAATCCCCATCTTCGTTTGCCACCCTTCCCTACTCAATAAAAATTCCTATTATATGACATCCACGAACACCCCCAAAGAGGGCTGTGAACTCCCTGAAAATATTTGCAAAACTTTACACATTATACATAAATTTTAAAATATTTTGAAGTGGTCTGTGATCTCTAAAAACATTAATGTAAAACACCATGTAAAAAAGAGAAGGAAATTGATGTATATGTGTATACATATATGCACAGAATATATCTAGGGCAGTGGTTCTCAAATTTCAGCATGTGCCAGAATCACCAGGGGGACTTATTCGTTCATTCATTTATTTATTTATTTATTATTTATTTATTTATTTATGCCTGTGTTGGGTCTTCGTTTCTGTGCTAGGGCTTTCTCTAGTTGCGGCAAGCGGGGGCCACTCTTCATCGCGGTGCGCGGGCCTCTCACTATCGCGGCCTCTCTTGTTGCAGAGCATAGACTCCAGACGCGCAGGGTCAGTAATTGTGGCTCACGGGCCTAGTTGCTCCGCGGCATGTGGGATCTTCCCAGACCAGGGCTCGAACCCGTGTCCCCTGCATTGGCAGGCAGATTCTCAACCACTGTGCCACCAGGGAAGCCCCAGGAGGACTCTTTAAAACAGATTTCTGGGCCTCACCCTCAGAGGTGGTTCTTCAGTACGTTTGGGGTGGGGACTGAGAATTTGCATTTCTAGCAAGTTCTGAGATGATTATTTTATTGCTAGTCCAGGGACCACAGGACTCTTGAGAGATACATGAAAACTGTTAATGTGATTGCCTGGGGGCAAGCAGGGCATAGGGGGAGACCTTGTTGGCTGTGAGTGAGGGTGGAAGGAATTTTCTCTGTGACTCCTTTTGTATCTTTTGAATTTCTATGTGTGTATGTGAATATATTACCTACTCAGAAGCAAACTTGAAAAAAGAAGAAAAGGAAAATACCACTACCTTAAACCTGCTCCCCTCACTCACCCACGTGAGAAGGGAGAGAGACGAGCTTTCTTTACATTCCTAGTGGCTCTTCTAGAAGGTCTCTCTCTTTGCTTCTCATCTGTATGCTGTGCGTCCACTCACATTACTCTATTCAAATAATCCCTGCTGCTGGGTACCAGAACCCATTTCTGCCTTCTAAGAGGAAGCCTACTTGTGTTCACATTTTTTCTCTCAGGCCCACCAGGGTTCACTGTTCTCAGAGGCTTTCAGTAGTTATCAAGCTCACCAAATCTGCCCCTCACATGTCCTCAACCTTGGGGAACTTCACAGATCTCCCTTTCCTTTCCATAGCAGCCCCAGACCACCAAGGACTAATCTCATTGCTAACTCTTCCAATCACTGGCTGGCAGCCGTATGTCTCCATTCTGTTAGCCCTCTGTGGCCTTCTTCAAATCCTTGTCAGGTACTGATGCCATGCACCATCCCTTCACTCTGCCCTAATGCCTAGACTCCTTTGTCCCTCACTCTTGTCTGATGCTAGTGTCCTATCTGGGGCTCCCTCACCCCCCCACTCCCCATCCCTACACGCATTCTTATTCTCTAGTCTCTGCTCTTAGACTGAAGAGGACAGCCAGAGAAAACCACAGAACCTTACTGCAAAAACGACTATTTCAAAGGTCACCAATGACTTTGTTATTGCCATATCGCAAGGTCTTTTCTCAGTTTCTGTAAAATTCTGCCCCATTTTATCCTCTCTCAACATGTCTGCCTCCTCTGACTTTGATTACCCATGCTGGTTCCTCTCTCATCTTTCTGGCTGATCCAGCTTGGGCTCCTACTTGCTCCCCATCTTCCTCCCTACATACTCGCTCTTTGTGATCAGCTACTCTCAGTGATTTAATATCTACACACACAGTTTCCAAATCTCCATCTCCAGCTTCTGTGTGATCTTAGGCAAATTACCTTACTAGGCCTCTGTTTCATCATCTATAAGTCAACTATCTGACACCCCCCTTGAGGCATTCAAATGCCACCTTAGAATCATTCTGTTTCACACTGAATCACCCCCTTTTTTCCAAACAACTCCTCCTTCTCCAGATGTTTCTATTTTTCCTCATGGAACCTACATCAGTTAGCTTCGGCTAAATTAATCTGCTATATCAAAGAAGCCCCAAATCTCAGTGGTTTACGATAACAAAGGTGTTGTGTTGTTTGTTTTTTTTTTTTGACATGGGCTGACATCCAAAAATTAGATTAAAAAATTTTTTTTATTTTATATTGAAGCGTAGTTGATTAACAATGTTGTGTTAGTTTCAGGTATACAGAAAAGTGATTCAGTTACGTATATACATGTATCTATTCCTTTTCAAATTCTTTTCCCATTTAGGTTATTACAGAATATTGACCAGGATTCCCTGTGCTATACAGTAGGTCCTTGTTGGTTATCCTTTTTAAATATAGCAGTGTGTACATGTCAATCCCAAACTCCCTAACTATCCCTTCCCCCCACCTTTCCCCCCCGGTAACCATAAGCTCGTTCTCTAAGTCTGCGAGTCTGTTTCTCAAAAACCCACTAATTTAGATTGTAAGAAAATGCCCAATCTGAAGAACATAGTCATAGTGACTTTTTAATATCTGCAAAGCCTCTAACATTATTCTTCACAGCTGTCTTCCAAAGTAGACTAGCAATGGCATGGTCCCCAGGTTTAAAAAAAAAAAAAGAACCACCTGAGGCAGTAAAGCTAAGTTTCCACAGCTCAACCATTTTGAAAGGGGCCACTATAGAATCTATGGTGTTGGTTTTCTGCTCAAGTGAAGCTCCCAATCCGAAACACTGAACTTCCATGTGGCAGTATTTTTTTCTGCAAAAGCTGAAACTGACTTGGTAGAAGGAACACAGGATTTGGTAGAACTACCAACTACCCAACTCTACAGCTCTCCAACTAGCATGCAAGTTTGAGTTCTAGCCCCACATCTGAGAGAGGGGACTAACCTCCTGAGCCACAGTTTCCTTGTCTGTAAAGCGGAGAAGGTCACCCCTCCTACAAATACCTACTGAGCACCTAGTATATGTCAGACACTGTGCTGGGCACTAGGGACACGAGATGAGTTGGTTCCCGTCCTCACAGGGAGGGGCAAACGACAGCCACAGTCTGTCTTTGTACGCTGCTAGTTAGAAAACGGTTTTTACATTTTTGAACTAGTGAAAAAACTAAAAGGAGCATATTTTGCAACCGTGACAAGTTATGTAAAATTCCAGTTTCGTGTCCACAAATAAAACGTTGTTGGAACAAAGTCCCATTCATTAGTTGATGTAGTGTCTGTGTCTGCCTCTGTGCTCCCGCGGCAGAGTTGAGCCACCGTAACAGAGACTGCATAGCCCACAAATCTGAAAATATTTACTATCTAGCTCTTTACAGAAAAGAAATTGCTGACCCTTGGACTAAAGAAAGAAAAACAAGGTAATTACAGACTCAGAAAAGCTCTATGAATTAGAAAGGGCAGGGGGAGGAATTTCTCAAGGCTGTTATGAAGGTGAGGATTAAAGCGTTCTATTGCTCTGTCTAGCACTTTGTTATCTCCCGTATCTGGAGGGTTTCCACGTCTCACTGGCCTGTGGGTACCAACCCAGTGAAACTAACCGGAGTATCCAGAACTTCGCTGGCTCCCGCCGCCGCCTACATAATGGGGCCCTCCAGCCCCACTCAAGTCCTGCCCATGTTCCCACAGTCTGGGAAGGAGACTCACGTACTCTTAGGTTGCCCTCTGGGGATACACCTGTACTCTTGCCAAGGGTGCTGTTTCCACTACGCCAAAGGTGAGGGGGCAACACGGAGTTACGCTCACACTCAGAGGTGCTTTGCAGCACAGGGACAGGAGGACAATGCCCGTCCTCCATTCAGTGTCCCTGGGAGTCACTTTGGAAGCAAAGCAGACAGCTGTGGCCTCTGTCTCCCTGAGACCCTATGAAAATGACTCCTTCGGTCTCCTTCCCAGTGGCCCAGGAGATAAGGCCAGAGACGAGTCCTGCCTTGTATCTGTGCAAAACTCTCCCCGCCCTCCTCTCCCCACACTTGTCCTCCCCATGCAAAAGGCTCATGCAAACCAGTGCCCGTATTGACTAATGAAGAAGTGTGCTTTGGCTCTGTAATCTGCTATATAATCTGTGTGGTGTACAGATGCCATTTCCTAATCCACCTCCCAGGAGGTCACGCAACCCGTTGTCTTTACTATCACAGCTCCCTTGCACACAGATACCCAGTCAAATATTTGTTGATTTGACTGGATAGAACTTGGAGCCCAGCACTTCAGGAAGTCAGCCCCAGACTCCCTAGTTCCCTCCCAGTCCCTAGACTGGGGGCCGCTGGCGGGCGGGAGTGGAGGGACCATGCAGCAGGATCACAGCCCGCATAGGAGGCTGCTGCCTCGGGTCGCCTGTGGGCCACAGTGGCCTGCCCTGACCATCAGGTTGTGGCCTGACATCCCGCCTGGCTCTAGCCTGCCCCTGACCCATGGGCTGAACCCTGACTCCTCACCCCAGCAAGTCCCACCTGCACAGGGTCTGACAGGGACAACCTGCTGGGAAGGGTCCAGTGCCTCAGTGCCTTACCAGCTGGGACTCATCATAACCACTACCAAACCTCGCCTGGGCTCCCCATGCCCACTGGACCTTGCATACTGCGTGTCCAGGCTGGGTCAGTACCTTTAACCCTCTCCACCCGTGTTTGGGCATCCTGCCCCCAATTTTTAAAAAGCATCTTCAGCTACCCTCTTTAACCCAGAAACTCTCCCCAGCTGGCATGAGATTGGGAGTTCGACATGGAATGACCCTGCTGCTCCCATGGGCTAACTCTGGTCTTTTCCAGGCTGGCTTCCTTCCCTCACCCTGATGGACCTGTGCCCCCAAGGTCCCAGCCTGGCTCAGGGCCCAAACCCATTGAACTATGACGGCAGCTGGGGTCATGGCTTAGTTCCAAGCTCTAGCAGAGCAGAACAAAAGGTGGGGAGACAGGTGGAAAAGCAACTGCTAACACACATCACACTGTCTCCGGGTGGGCTCAGAAACTGAAGTGGGCCCAGCCTCGTGAGAAAAGGCAGCCACTGACCCAGGAGGTAAGGAAGACTGAGGATGGGCAAGGGGTGACAGACCAGCCCTGCTCCCTTCAATGGGGCTAGTGGTTAAGTGGCATTTTTTTGTTTTGTAGTGTTTTTTTCTTTTCTTTTCTTTTTTGGCAGCGTGATGCAGGGTACAGGATGTTAGTTCCCCAACCAGGGATTGAACCCAGGCCCTGGCAGTGAAAACGCTGAGTCCTAACCACTGGACCGCCAGGGAATTCCCTGAGTGGCGTTTTTGAGGAGAGGCAATGTCTACGTTTCTGTACCTTTAAGCAGGCAGGAAAGCAGAGACAAAGAGACAGAGAGAAATGTGCACAGGGGACTCCCAAGCAATTAACCAAATCACCCTGGCTTCTCTGCCCCTGCTTCCAAGTGTGTGGATGCGTCCAACTCCTCTGTTTTCTCTGTCCCTCCTAATCCAGGATATGATTATATTAAGTAGATTAAAGATGTTTTGGACCATGTAAGGTTTTGGACGTGTGGACCATGTACCTCTAGAACCAGTTTTGCAAGAGTCTGTGTTCATTTTAATTCAGTTAGCAAACTTGGAATTGTTCACTCTGATTTCTGATTCTCAAAGACAAAATGCAAATTGATGCAAAATTTTATGGGGAGTTTGTAACCTATGGTACTCTCTGTCCCTACAGCAATGCCCTTAAAAAGCAAGCTCTCAGAGGCTGGTGATAAGGCATGTTTCAGGAAAACTTCCTTCATTGGCAGGAAGTTGGATGGGTGACTTCCAAGGTCCCTTCTAACTCTAAGCTTTTATGACTCTAAGGTTCATGGACACCAAATTGCATGACAAGAAAAGCCATCTAACAACTAGGGTTTAAAAAAGACTTGACAACCTGTTTTACCCAGAGCAAAGTGAGCCCAAACATTTCAAACAAGAGCTGTCAACAAAGAATGGGTTTGCAAACCAGACAGATTTTAAAATAAACTTCAGCCGGCGAACGATAAACCTTCCCTAAAAAGGTAATCAGATGGTGTGTGACCAAACTTTGGAAGTGGTATTAGGAAAGTTTTCTACACCATCCAAAATATTTTCACACTTTAACCCCAAATGGGTCAGTGCACTTGTTTTGGGGGCGGGGGGTGGTCAAGAATTGAAAAGTTAGGATTATTGCATCTTATACGGCAGGCAGCCTTAGGGAAGCAGAGTATGTGGTGGCAGCTTTGAGAGGGAAAGCAAAACAGGCTAAAGCTTGAGGATTGTGGTGCAGGAAGAAAGGGATATAAAGGGGTCAAGCTGCAGACCCAGGGCATGTGAGCCGGAGGTCCTGAGGACAGCAGGACACACCTCTACCCAGCTGCTGGTGCCCAGGGTGGGATGGGGGGGACAGGTGGGCAGTGGTTACCTTCCTCCTTCCTCCCTGGTGCCTTCCCAGACCTTCAAGGCACCACCTTTGGAAAAGTTCTCATTCCTTTGAGGCGCACACCATTTAACCACACTACCCTCTACCTTTTATTGGCTTTGGGGGAGTGGGGAGCCTTTGGCTTTGACTATATTTTTAAATTTTCTTCATTGTGAAATAGGTCATCTTTACAAAAGAGCGTGTGTCACATATATGTACAGTTTAAAGAACAGTAATAAAAACCAAGCACCCATGTACACACCACCCAGCGTAAGGAATAAAATATTGCCAATACATTGAAGGCTCCTCTGTGCCCACCCCTTCCCAGCTGTCTCCCTCTCCCTTCCTACCCCCCGCCAGCCACTGACCTAACACATGTGCTATCCACTCCCTTGCTTCTCTTTACAGTTTCAATCCATTTGTCATGCATCCCTAACCACTATATTGTTTAGCAGTGCCTGGTTTCGAACTTCCTACAATGAATCCATACTAACTGTCATTGTCTCAATCTGCTTTTATGCTCGACAGTAGTTTTGAAATCCGTCCAGGTTGATGTGTGTAGCTGTAGTTTACTCATTCTCTCTGCTCTATAGAATTCCATACCATGATTACTTCTCTCTTCTATTGTTTGTGGACATCTGGATTGTTTCCTTTCTTAGTTGTTATAAACAAAGCTGTTATGAGCATTCTTGTCCGTGTCTCCTGTAGAATATGTGAGAGAATTTCCTAGGGCAGAGCTACTCGGAGATTGGTCTGCAGACCCAGTGCTGGCGCTCAAACTACCACTGCTTGACAACAAGATAAGGAACTTGCATCAGGATGTCAGGCAACTGCATTATCAAGTACACTGTGTAGTTCAACTGGCATTTTTTCACAGCAGGACTCAGTTGGGAAGGAGCAATTAATTTACCTTCTGGCACAAACTCCCCATTTCTTCCTACCTCTGGCACTTGGCAGAGCACTTAGTGCTCTCTGCTTTTTTTATTCATCTTCATCTACCAACCTCCAGGTCACCACTCTCTAATCCATGAAGACTCTAGCCCCTCACTCAGCCTCTCAGTTTTGCTCAATAAAAATCTATTGAATGAATGAATGGGTGGATGGATGGTTTGCCCTTCCCTACCCACACATCTACCTCAGGGGCTACCGCATTCTTCAGGGACCCCACCTCCCCAGCTGATTTGTCCAGGGGCTAGGAAAGCACCTGACACACAAGCTGGAAGAATCAAAGTCCTTCCTAGCATTTTTCATCTTGAAACAAAAAAAAGGGGTCAGTATATCTCCAGTGCAAAACCTAAGATGGCCTTCACCAGGGCTGTCAGCAACCCTCTTTACCACCTGGGGCAGAAGCTGGTCTGCGGTGACAGAGATGAAATTGAGACACAGAGAACAACCGTAGAACAGGAGCAGGAGCAAGAACCCAGCAGCACTTCAGTGCCTGACTCCTGGGTTCCTGGGCCCGGCTGCATCCTGGCCTTTCCACAGTTGGTTATTCAGTCCCATCCCTGGCTTCTCTTCTTTGCCTAAGCTAGTTGTAATTGTGTTTCCATGTCTGGAAAGAAAATGAATACTCTATTCTTTAGCCCTAGTAAGCTGCGGAAAGCTGGAATCAAGGTTGACCTTTAAACTGCAAAGCTGGTTTTTAGGGATGTTTTTGAAGAATAGTTATAAGTCCTTCAGATTTGTGTTGGTGCAAAGACCAAACCAAACCAAAAATCTCAAGCAAATGGGAGATCTGAGGTCACTGCACTGTGATCAGGGCCATTCCCCTCTTTTCTGCCATGGCTCAGGTATCAACTTACGGCTTTGCTTGGGGGACACTCGTGCCACACTTGCCTCAACTCTGACCTCACACAAGGCTTGCCGAAGCCCTCTTCACCAGGGGTTTCCACTATGGTACATCACTCAGAGTGCCTGTGATCCCATGAGAAAGGCTTTTGTCCCACACCCAAATATAACCTACATATTTGGAGGGGAAAACAGTTAAATAGCAAAACTCCAAGAATTTTTTTTTTTTTTTGTCTTTGTTGCTGCACAAGGGCTTTCTCTACTTGCGGTCAGCAGGGGCTACTCTTCATTGTGGTGCACGGGCTTCTTACTGCAGTGGCTTCTTTTGCTGTGGAACACAGGCTCTAGGAGCGCAGGCTTCGGTAGTTGCAGCACACGGGCTTAGTAGTTGTGGCATGTGGGATCAGTAGTTGCGGTGCACGGGCTCTGGGGCTTGTGGGCTTCAGTAGTTGTGGCTTGCGGGCTCTAGAGCGCAGGCTCAGTAGTTGTGGCACACGGGCTCAGTAGTTGTGGCTCGTGGGCTCTAGAGCGCAGGCTTAGTTGCTCCACGGCATGTGGGATCTTCCCAGACTAGGGCTTGAACCCGTGTCCCCTGCATTGGCAGATGGATTCTTAACCACTGCACCACCAGGAAAGTCCCAAGAAGAATTTTTGACCGCAGCCGGGACAGCTGGCGATATGCTTGATAAAAATAGATAGGAAGAAGCATTAAGCAAAGAGCTCTAAGAAATAACAAGAGTCTCCCAGGGAACATTCAATCCAGAAGTAATTCTTCTAAAAGCCAGAAGGGGCTTTTAAACTGTTTTACCACAAAGATCAAAAGCCCTTTGTGGTGTTTCGACTGTCCCTGTTCAACCTGAAGGTGGACACACAGCACGATTACGGTCACTGTCATGGTGCCTGGAGTGGATGGAACAGACCAGCAGGTTGCTCCAGCCCCACCCCTAGGGGTTCTCGGCTCACCTGGCCACAGTCTGTTTTAGGATCTGCCCAACTTGGGCGTGCCCCTATAGTAGATTATCTCGGCGCTCCTCCCAGAGTCTCTCAGATCTCTTTTGACAGGTTCTGTGCCCTCCCTTCCGTGTGTTCTCTCTCTGTTTGACAGGGCTGCTCTTGGGCTCCTGAAACCCACTTTGCCCGCAACTAGAAGAGCTGAAAGTGGCTGGCAATTTAACCCCCAACCCTGTGGCCCTCAGCTAATGAACGAGGGTGGGGAAATGTGAAAGCCCCACTCTTTTGACTCAGGTAGGGTCAACTATGTCTCTCCTACTGAATGCACGGGCAGGTATCTGAGAACTCTGAAAAGTAAAGACCGGCAGGTGAACTGGAGGAGAAGCCCAGAATTCAAAGCGCAACCAAACCGGTGATGAGCTTGCCATATTTTTTCCTCCGGCACCTCCCTGCCTGAACCCAAAGCAGTCAGAACCCAGAGGTGGATAGTGGGGCACAGACTGCGAGAGCTCCAGGGGGAGCTCTCTAGTTCTGGCTCAGAGGAGGAAAGGGAATTCCTAACGCTCAGAAAGAAGGGCAGAAACCTCCCATTTGACTGTTTTTTTCTTTTCTCCTTTCTGCTTCTCCCATGTCCCAGCCCCCAAGCAGTCCCCTGGCTATAGTGCCTGGTACGTGGCACTGAGCTCAAGGAGTCGTAGCGACTGATACTGATGAAGGAATGTTATGTATTGGGCGGCTGGCTCAGGACGGGTCATCTCAGCTGGGTAAGACTGATGTCAAAACTAGAACAGGGAAGCTGCAAGAGAGGGTTGTACTTCTTTTGAGTTTTAGCTCCCAGCTCCCACTCAGAGCACATCAGATTATTTTCCTTCCTCCTTCCTTTCTTTCCCTTCTTTTCCTCCCTCAATCAAAGGAAGAGACAAGTGCATATCTGACAGCACATGTTTTGCAGGAGTTGAGGAAGAATAAGACCCTTTTCCTCACCCTCATCTTCAAGCCCAGACTGAGAACACTATTAAATAAGTCACAATTGACAAAAACTGAGAGTTAGTAGGGAGAGCACTAGACCTGGAATCAGAAGATCTGGATTCAAACCACAGTTGTGTCTCTCATTCATTACACTCCATAGCCTTCGGCTGGATCTTAATTTGGGGCTAATGATACTGCATGTGGATTCATATGCTGACATCTGTGAAAATACCTGGCACGTATCAGCTGTAAATATGGTGGGACTTGGTATTAATTTTTATCCTCTGGGTACTCAAAATATGAAGCTAGACAAAATGAAAGGAATTCAGAAAATATCAGAAGTGGAATTTCAAAGTTAGAGCTGATGCAACCTCCCAGCTCTGTGAGGAGAAAACTGGGGTCCAGAGAGATTAAGTAACTTATCTAAAAGTCACCTCATGAGTTACAAAGCTGGGACTAGAATCTGGTCCTGCGACACCTGATTCTCAGTATTTTTTCTATTACTACATGTCCCATTATAAGGAATGAGTTAAGCGTGGTGACCACCTGCATGCTGGAAAGGCAGGTCTCACAAATATGAAACAGGCCAAGTGTAACTGAAGCTACAAAATGTCACACAGTCACAGCCTGCGTGCCATACAAGTTAAAAGAATTTCAGGCTCTACGAGGACTGGCAGGCCTTCGAGTGGACCTTTCAGACTATTTGACTAGAAGAAGAGATAATAAATACCCACTGTAACTGATTTATTAGATGAAGTATAAGCAGAAAACAACTTTGTTCTTTCTCACCATTGCCTTTTAAACCCTCTGTGGACCTCTTTCCCCAGCCCCGAATGACAGCTCAAGCAGACCTATTAGTTTTCCGGTCACTTTCAGATGTTAAGTAACCATCTCATTTTCAGATATTGAAAAAGTACGGTCCATTCTAAACCAAAATTTCTATCTCACATCCAGTTTAAAGCACACCCTATCTCCAGCTTGATCCTGAACCTCAAATTCTGCAGACCCGCGGTGGGCAAGTATACTAAGGTGGTTCTGCATTCTTTTGGCACCTTTCCCTTCCTCTACTTCACCCAAAGATTATAATGCCCCTGGATCTTCCAGGGTAGTAATGAGGAGCTCGGGATGGAGGGAAGATAAGTGGGCTGAATGGTCGTATTTAGTCAGTGCCATTATAATCTGTCCATGTGGCCAGTGCCCAAACACTGGGTCTTACTCAAAGAGCTTTTGTGGGTTCTTCAGAGACCTTCCCCTTTGATTTACTCTCCCATTCCTCCTCATCCATCTCCTCCTCCAAAAGCACACCAACAATCTCTTTCTGCTGGGGCCACCTTGTCCTTACAGGCCATCTTCTTGGGCCAGACCTTTCAAGGCAACTCAAGCCAGACCCCCTTCCACTGGTGTCCAACACACTTTGGAATTGCAAGCTGCCCCCAAGAACTTTCTCAAGGTCTCTCCAGTAACAGCAAGTTGCCACATCTCCCTCGAGCTGCAGGAGAGAGGCAGTTGGAGATGTCCGTTTCCCCTTAAGGTTATATACCCTTCTATATTAATGGTTTTCTCAAACCCCATCACTAGGCTGGAGGTACATGGGAGGGGAGGATAAGCACACAGTCCCTTCCCACTGGGCCAACAGCTCTCATCCACCTTTCTGTCACTTTCTCCTTCTCTTGTATATAGGACGAAGGTAAATACTGGGCTAGGGTTTTGAGGATATGTTTTAGCAAGTCCTAGCACCTCTCTTTAGGGCATAGGGTACGTGATACCTCTTGTTCACCTCACTAAGACCAGGAGGATTTTTAATCTTCTGTCACACCAGATTTCTTCATCATGGAATAAGTGCAATTTATGGGGATATTAAAAAAAATCTGAAATTTGAATTCATCTGCTGGCTCCTATGTTTATCTTTGAAAAGGAAGAAATTACTGTGGATTATTTTAATTTGGCTCAGTGAGCAGAAGCTCTGACAGCCCTCCAAGAGGATGATCCTCTCTGATCTCAAAAGGTCTGGCCGTAACAGGGTGGAGATTATAGGCAGTGTCTATCAGAAATCTGTTCCCCTCTACCTGAGCAGAGTCAAGGAGCAAAGGACCTTGCCCACAACAGGGAGGCCTAAAGGGTCCGTGTGCCCATCAATGAATCATCTGCTCGCTTTTTAACTCCCAGCCACACATTAGGTTTAACTACCTGAAAGTCTGGTGTTTGTAAAAGAATCATACTGCAGATGCCCTTCTTGATTTGCTCTTTTCAAGAAAGGAGAAATTGAGTTTCCAAGATAATAAGATGCCTTGCACAATCTGAAGACAGAAAGGAAAGGAGGGAGGGGGGAAAGAAAGGAGAAAGGAATCTCAGATATAACATGGACACAGACAAATTAGCATTATAAGGAAAGTAAAGCCCAAGAAGGGTAATAATACCAACCTTATCTTGATACACAATGTAACTCCATAAACTATCTCCTCAAATCTTTCCCCAAAATCCCAGCTTCAAATGATTTTAATCAGATACACTTAAAATTCTCACTTAGGATCTGAAAGGCTATTATTAATAACGCATTCTATTTCTATCATACTTTATATTTTTCAAAGTGATTTGTTGCTTCTGATTCTCACACCCACCCTGTGGGGTAGATGAGGCAGCCATTCTCTTGTTTGAAGGTAGCCAAGGCGCAGAGAGGTTAAGTGAATTATCTAAGATCACACAGCCAGAGAGTAGCAGAACCCAGACTAGAAGTCAGAAACTCTCTTGCCTAGTCCAGGGTTCTTTTCTCTCCACTCTTCTGCCTAGGATCACTTCTCAGGAAATGCCAAAGACAATTTAGGTGTGAATTAGGATGTAAAGCCAGCCAGGTGGCTATAGCACCCTCAGTGTCAGAACCATAGGACCGCTATCAAAATAGCAGCCCTTGAATGTCTTGGGCATTTTATTACTAGCAGATACCCAAAGAGCTCCATGAGGGGCAGGTAGAGGCCTGTAGAACTTTAAGGCTGTGCTTTTCAAATTGGGAATCGGGAAGAGCAGGAAATCAATTAGTATGTTGACTGGCATTTTTGAATAGAATAGAAAATAACCTTACCTCACACTCCATTACATGGTAAGGTTAAGTATTGTTTTGCAAAACTTTTATTACTGTGTCTGTGTGGTGTGTGTGTGTGATATGTAAAAGGTTAATTCTTTTTTTGAACCATGGGTCACTGTCAAAAATGTTTTGGAAACTCTGCCTTAAGGAACAACTTCTCACCAAACCTCTAGCTGTCACAGTTAAATGCTTTTACATTCCATACAGGTGTAGAATACACATACACAAAATACTTTTGCGGTTTTCTTTAATGCATAAACAAAATTTGGGGCTATTTTAGTAAAGATCCAATTAACCAGAATGCTCAGGGAATTTAATGTCCTGGTTAATTGAACCTCTGCATTAATGAGGACAAATTAAAAATCCTTACCAGGGGCTTCCCTGGTGACGCAGTGGTTGAGAATCTGCCTGCTAATGCAGGGGACACGGGTTCGAGCCCTGGTCTGGGAAGATCCCACATGCCTAGCGGAGCAACTAGGCCCGTGAGCCACAACTACTGAGCCTGCGCGTCTGGAGCCTGTGCTCCGCAACAGGAGAGGCCGCGACAGTGAGAGGCCCCCGCTTGCCGCAACTAGAGAAAGCCCTCGCACAGATACGAAGACCCAACACAGCCAAAAATAAAAATAAATAAATTAATTAATTAATTTAAAAAAAAATCCTTATCAGGATGCAGCATCATAGAACTTTATCTCTGGGAAAGACCCTGGAAATCTGTTTTCACCAACTCCTTCACTCTCCTGCTGGCAGAAGCTGAGGCGCAGAATGAAGAAGCAGCTCACCACAAGCTCCGGGGCCACGTGGGGGAAAAGCCGAGACCCAGGCCCACAAATCACCTGCTCAAAGCTCCCGTGAGATCGAGCTGAATCTCAGTAAAATCATCCATAACACTTGGCGTTGCTTCTCAAAATAAAATCCCAGCTTTCACTTTGTCTCGACCATTTGCTTTTTCTCATAGGTCCGTGTAATTGGTTTTACAGAATTTAGAGCAAACACCAAAGAACTGCTGGTAGTATCAAAAGGTTGGTATGGTCAAGCATCTCTCTCTCTCTGATTCATTAGAATTCTTCTTCTTTGTTTGCTCTGCTCTTGTTTCTTCAGATACATTATTAGTATTCCAGACACAGGGTGAGAACTTCTTATTTTTTTTAATATGTTTTTTTACATTGCTTGAGGCTGAGAGAGGCTCTTTTCACTCTTGGAACTCTCTAAGCCATCCCTATGACCACAGTTTACTACTGTTTCTGCATACAAGCTATTATTTAATTCATCTATCACTTAGAAACTGAAATGCCTCGCACTGTCCTCCGGTGACATGAGCTGTTCTCTGCACGCATTCAATCTTTCAACAGATGTATACAAGCACCTACTATGTGCCAGGCACTGTACCAGGTACTAGGGATGCAACAGGAAACAAAAGAGTCTACTTTCTAGTGATAACAAATAAACAGACAGTAAACAAATCCACAAGTAAATATATGGTTTGTCAGACGGTAATAAGTGTGAAGGAGGAAAAAATAAAGCAGGATGTAAGAGAGTAGGGGTTTCTAGGGGTGGGTCGTTACTATTTCATACAGAGTGAGCAGGGAAGGTCTTGCTAATCAAGGTACTGAGACCTGAAGGAAGTAAGGGAGTGAGGCATGTCACTCTCTGGGAGAAGAGAGTTCCTGGCAGAGAAAAGAAGCAATAAGTGAACAACATTTGTAAGTGTCAGGCTACCCATACTGTCCATCATATTTCTGACTTGCTAAATCCTCCTCACCAGTGACACAGTCCTAGAGGTTATTAGATGTTGATTTAAGGATAAGTTGCATTGGTTCATTCCATCCACCAGCATAAGTGCCAAGTTCAGGGATTCTGTAATGAAAGATAGAGATGATCCCTTGCCCTCAAAATTAGTGACCAATCAAAAAATTACTATTCACAAAGGTCAGAGGTATGATGGTAGTAAGAGTATTTCAAAGGAGGGAGGTAACCACATGAAAGTCTAAGGGGGTTTCAAGCAGAAGAAACAACAGGCCTAAAGGCACAGAGGCAAGAGAGCGGATGGTGCATTCAGGGATCCTCAAGTTGTCTGGTGTGACTGGAAGGTGAGTCTCAGGAAATGGGGATAGAATTAGGCGTAAAAGTGGATGCCACTCTACTCTCTGTCATACTATTAAAATCTTTCCTGTTTGCAACCAAGAAAGCATTGTGGAGGGGTGAGGGGGCTTTGAGGAGGGAGGCCCTAAAGAGGTATATAGGGGCCACATCAGAGTCACAAATTTTAATATTTGAAGCAGAGGAATAATATGATCAGATTTGCCTTTTATGAAGATTCCATTGATACCTAGAGGATAAAAAGAGGGAGAGACTGGAGGCAGGAAAATCAATCAAGAGGCTGAAGAGGCTGACAGGTCCAGAGTTATCCAGGTGAGAAATGCAGATGGCCTGCCCTAAGACACTGATGGAAGACACAGAGAGAGGGGGATGAAACGGACACAGATTGGTGATGGAATCTATACTGGGGCACAAGAAACAAGTTTAGTGAAATAGGGAGTTATTCCCTCATAGAAGACAGAGCAAGAAGATAAGAACTATGTTCTATAGGCTGTTCAGAATTCCTCAGATGACACCATTGTGATAAAGACAAGGATTATTACTTTCACCGATGACTGCATTAACATGTAGTTATAGAACTGGCCAATTTATTTGGGTTAGTAGATTCCAACTACAGAGTATCATAAAGTACAAGATAAAATAGAAAATAGTGTGGTTAATTCTTCAAAAGCCATACCAGTTTTTTGACTATGATCCCTTCCTTGGAGGCGAAATGAATATTATCCAAATGAATATTATCCCTTCCTTAGAAGCCAGACATTCATTCCTACAGTGCTGTCACTGCTAAGAACTACTTTGGACTTCTTTGAAGGACCTCCCTTCATGACCATATCCCCAGAACTAGGAAATCTTCATCTTTTTAGGAAAAAGCTGATATTTAGAAAAGACGAAATGTCATTTGCTATAAGCAGATCAGTGGTTGCCTGGAACAGAGTAGGTGGGGACATGGGACGGGAGGAATGGAATACAAGAGGCACAAGGAAACTTTTGGGGGTGATGGGTGTGTTTATTGTCTTCATTGTAGTAATGGTTTCATGAATGTATACACATGTCCAAACTCATCAAAATGTACACTTAAATATGAGCAGTTTACTGTATGTCAACTATATCTTGATAAAGCTGTTTTTCAAAAGTTATTTGTTACAAAGAATAATAACTAAGGTTCATCATCCTGCTAAGAAATCCTCCTTTTTAGTTTTTTTTAATGAAAATATAAGAGAATACTTTTCTTGTGTGTCTTCCAGACTGACTTGAAAGCAATTCTCAATCGCAGGCTGTTCTTCGTTTAAAAAAGTAAAAGAAAAATGATGGTAGAATCACTGAAAGCAGTGATCTGCCCGCATTACAGGACAACCCTCAGGTGGGCACGCAAGTCTTAGAACACATGTTTTTAAGCTTTGCAGGCACGCCCTGTAGTCTAAATTGGAACCCAACAACTTGGCGCTTCCTGCTGCTTCTACCCCTTCTCCACGCGGGACAGCTCTCCAGGTCTCAGATTTCCCTATCCACAAGTGTATTTTTCCCTTTGCTTAGCTCATCTGGATAAAGGGTTGGGGAAGAACAAGTATCACTGATTCCACTCCCTGGGTTTGGGTTTCGGATATCCAGGAGCAGCCTTACAAGCTGGAATCCCAGAAAAGTTTCCTTGCCCCACACCCCCACCAAATCGTCCTCGGACCAGTTTGTCGTTGTCTGGAAGTCTACCTTTAGAGGATTCCTTCCCTTTGGGTTAACCATCCTATCTCCCAGAAAATAGGATCTTGGAGGGCAGGCCTGGATGGTGTGCCAAAGGGGAGAGACCGGAGGTAGCCAGGGGGCACCGTGCGGACGCGGTGGCGTCCACGGGTGGAGGGGAGAAGAATCCAGAGAGAGGAGACAAAGCACCACAGAGGACCTAAACTAAAGCTACTTCCCCATTCCCTTAGTCATTTATTTCTTCATTCAAAATGTGTTTATTAAACTCCAATATCCCCACCTTAATTCTACTTCTGGACTTAGTACCAAGTGTAGCTATATAAAACAGGAATTTAGCCAAGTTGATTAGCAAGATAAAACTGCGCTCAAAGGTACATCAACAGCAAGAGAGCTGGTCTATGAATCAGCAGTCAGCCCCACAGTAACTCAGAGGGCAGGTGCTCATATCGCACCTTTAACAGCAGTTTGGAATTAAGTGAGACAGAATATTGACAAATGGAAGTTTCAGGGAAGTATTAAAAATATGAATGCAAAGCAGGTGGGGATAATACTAAAATAGTTCATCTAAAAATAGTCTAATTCCATCCAGTGGCCAAACCCTATTAGATTTCGTGTTCACTTGGGTTCACAGTTTGTCTGCAGCCAACACTACAGAAGAAGGGAAGAGTTTCTTCCCAGTGATCTTTATATTCAACCACACCCTGGCCCATCCTCCAAAGCTGAGCACAAGAACTTAGAGCTTTAGAGACCAGAGAGCTGTCAGGAGCTGGAAAAGTTTGGAGTGATTTAAAAGGAAAGTTAGTAAGTCTTTTAAATCTTCCTTTTGATTCATCTCCCTTCAAACAAATGAAGTTAAGACCACAGCGGGATCATCCGTAAAATTCCAGAACATTTGGCATCTCCTGTGTGCCAGGCCCACATACAGCTTGATGCAAAAGATGTAAAGGAGCAGGAACCAAGGCCCCAGAGTGGAGAAGGTCATATCACACTCAGCCGTAACCCAGGTCAATGGTCCCGGGAAGCAAAACCCATCCTCAAAGCTCATTCAAGAGTCTGGCAAAGGCGCAGCTGCCCAAGAAAGTCCACTGTTGATGGGAGATCACCTGGATAAGAACCCAGGAAAGGCCTTATGGTAGACAAGCCTCGTAGCTCGTACCCTCCACCCTTTTATAGAAACTGTCCCCTGACAAAGGGCTGGGCCCAGGGTCGTGGGTGTTAGACCATCTGACCCTGTGCTCTTGCCATGCCTTCCACCACTGCAGCTGACTGGCAGTGGTGACTCTGCCTGGCCAGTGACCCAGGACCTAAGGCTGGGCCACTTGGCCTCTTTCATGGCAACGACAGCAGTTTGTGAAGCAGCCTTACTTGGTTGGGTATTACAATGAGGATTTCATTTTTCACCTATTGCTGTTTTCACTCCTGCTCTCTTGAATGTCCCTTTCTCCTGGCGATTTAGAGGCCAAACAGGTCGTGAGTGGCCAAAGGCAAGAGGGAGTGATTAGGGAGAGAAACGATGAGGAAGCCAATGGCAGGATAGAAAGAAGCAGACACAGAGGGCGGCCGAGTCACATGGACGAGCCTGGAATGAAGGTCACCAAAGCCCTCTCAGGGTCCCCGGAGCCAGACAGGATCCAGAGCCACCCATTCAGCCCCTCCTCTGTGAGTCCTGACCCCAGCTGGCTGCTGTCTTGCATAATGTGAGATGCCTTTTACTGCTCTGTGTGGAACATTACCACTCTTACCAAAAACCTCCCCTGCCTGAGTGTTCCTGCCGACAAAGGAGCCACATGGCAGTTTTGCAAGAGATCCACTGCCTCTGCTGAGCATAAAAGGCCAAAAGATGATGTGGTCCCCAGGAAACCAATAAGGTCTCCCTGTGAAGGATGAAGTCTTGACTTCATAGGGCCTTTGCCCTTTGGGAACAAAGAGGGTGAACCCATAAGCTCTGTTTCCCTGCTAGGCACTTAATTTTTTTTTTTCTCTAACAAATCAGTTATTTGAGGCAGCAATATGGTGCCGTAGAAATAAAACTAGAGCAAGGGATCACAAAATCTGTACCTAATTAATTAACTGTGTGTGATTGGCCAAGCAATTTAAGTCTATGTCCTAGTTTTCTCATCAGAAATACAAGGCGAATAATATCTGCCCTACCACCTTGAAGATTTTTTATGAAGATCACATAAAAATAGGCAGAAGCAGCCTTGGAAAAGCATGTGTAAGAGCTATACTATTCATGAAATGTAAATGAGGATGGGAGTTATGAGGGTGGCACCACCCATGTCAACCAGCAATGAAGTCACTACTACCCCCCCTCTGCCAAGCTTGATATACTCAGCACTAAAGACGCCGAAAGAGTAGTGTCTGAATCTCCCCCACAGTGAAGACTGTGGCTTCCTACCTACACCCGCAGGTGCTGTTAATGCCACAAGGGGCATTAGCAGAATTGGAATTTATCCCCCTCCACCTCCCATCTCCATTCTCTCTAGGTGTCTCGATAGATGACAGATGATACATAGATGACAGACAGACAGACAGACAGATGTCAGTCAGTCAGGATGCTTCCAGCTGCAGGTAACCATAGAACCCATCTGGAAGTGGCTTAAACAATAGAAAATTTAGAAAATTCTCGTACAACTTCCCGTTCCAAGGCTTCTTAATTTAGTGGCACAGGGGTTGGCTTATGTCCTCAGACTTATTGCCACAGGGCTGCACAAGGGCCACTTCAGCACCACACAGCACTTTTTCTCCCAACCATATCCAAAAGCAGGTGGGAAGATTTTTCTGAAATGTCTTTTTATTAGGGCAGAAAACTTATCCCAAATGCTCCCCTCCTCACACACACACGTCCAACACAGACCCAGCTGCAAAAGAGGGTGGAAAAAACCTTCAGCCTCTCTAGTGGGATTGGGCAGTGCCAGCCGGGAAGAAGTAGGAGGCAGGGGTACAAGGGGGTGGCACGGAAGAGACAGCTGTAGGATTGGCAAGAGGGTTCGGGTGCAGAGGAGAAAGCTCATTCTCACTAAACGAAGCAGAAGGAATTTGTTTCAGGGTATTAATTGGCCAACAAAATCACGCTGAAGAAGCAGATTCTGGGCTGAGCATTCAGGGAAAAGGTCTAAAGTCACCCGCAGAACTGGGCCACCAAGCAAGCTGCTGCCTGTCTGTACTCAGAAAGCCAAAGGCTCCCGGACCACACTGCCACGGCCACAGTCAGGAAGCCATGGGTACTGCTGCCATCTCCTTGACTACATGGTGTCTGCTGTGGACCACACCAGCTCAACAAATGGCCCACCCTGCCTCTTGACACCCACAAGGCCAGGAACTGGGCACTGAGATCTCCACCGTGGCTACTACAGGACAACCAAGCACCTTCCCAACTGAATTTGCTGGCAGAATCTTGGCCCCATCTCAATTCAGTGGTCCAACTTTATAAAAGAGCATCCAAGGGGCAGGATCAAATCACAGCAGAAATTATAGCTGAAAGAGAGTCTGGGAAATGTAATGGTTAGCTCTCAATCCCCTGCAGTACAGGAAGGCACACCAGAAGAAAGATGGAGGATACTGAGTTCCAACTCCACCAAATCACCCACAGCAACCAACTGTGTCTGCCACACTCTTCTTCTGGCTATAGCTTCTAACTTTAATTAGGTCAGTCCATATGTTCAAGAGGACAGGAAGAGGATAATCTCTTTATGATTATGGGGACGTAGCACATGACAATCAGCATATCTCATTCTTCTGGCCATAGTAATTGGCTCTGACAGACTCATGTCTTAGGGCTGTTCAAGCTGATCAAACCGCCAGGCTTTTGCTCAAGTTCCTGGAAGAGAAGCTTGCTCTTTCCAGCTGAACGTGAACCTGGAAAATCTGGAGCTGCTACATCTATCTTCCATTGCAAGAGAAAAACCTATCTGAAAGTGAAGCCAGCTGAGACAAGGCAAAGCCAAAAGACAGAGAGAAGCTGGGATCTGATGACATTTTAACCCCGAGATCCAGCCATTCCTGAAATCATCTGGGCTTTTCAGGCACATGAGCCAGTATCTTCTCTTTTTGTTTAAGTCAATTTTAATTGCCATTTGCAAAAAAAAAAAAAAAAGATACGGAATGTTACCAAAGACCCGCTTTGCTCATTCCTCTGGACACACAGGCGGTACCCACAGGCTTATTGAGACTAATTCCCCAGGTCCTTAAGACTTAACTACTCACACTGAAGTGAGAAAGTCCAGAGACATGGAAAGATGTGTGCAGCTGGAGCAAAGCCTGCAGCATGAACAGCTGCAGGCTTTGATTTTTTTTTTCCTCCGTTGACATAAAAACCACTCCTGCTCTGAATCCCCAGTGGGCTGGGGATTTGTTAATTTTGTTTGGAAAGGTTATGAGGGTCTTAACATTTTCCTTGGGGATCCCATTTAAAAGTAATAATAATATCAGAATACAATTTTATATTTCAAATATATGTTAAATATATACATTTAACTTTGCATTTTGGATGAATAAACATATTCTTTTTAATCAATCAAATAAACTAATTAATAAGAACTTATACAGTTTTCTAGTATCAAAGACGTTTGCACATATGAACCGCTCAACACATTTAAGCTGATTCTTTTTAAACCATTGCCTGGATGAGGAGAGACAAGAGGCCCAAGGAATCTGACGGTCCTCAGCCTGCAATGCAGGACAGGGTAAGGGGACCCTTGAAGAGTCAGCTCATGGGGACCCTGTGATGTGCCACCAGATCCCCCCTTTGGAACTGGAAGGCTGATTCCCCAGATGCTGGGAAGGTTGTCAGATGATAGGTCTCAGCTGTCAACCCTCTTTGGGGGTTATCTTGGTCGAAGGTTACTGTCTCACTCAAGGTCACGCCACTTTCCCAAGGGCAGCCCATATCCAGTGACTGATCGATGCAGGAAAGAAAGGCCAGGCTCCCTGGGCCCGCCTAGGACAACTGAAGGGCCCGCCCAGCTCCAGAGCTCACCATGAGCGAGTGGAGGCCTTCACTGGGCAGGCGCCGTAGTCCAGCTTCGCCTCCAGCCACTCCCGCTCCCTTCCTTCCCCTTCCCCTCCCCCTCCCTTCCACAGGGGTGGACCCAGTGGCACTGCCCAGTCAACATCCTGCTCTGTAACCTCCATCTGAGTCTGTGTCCCAGGAACCCCTGCCTCTGCAGCACTGTAGTCTAGGGCAGGAGTTTCTAGACCGTGGGATTTAACCAGCTACAACAGGAAAGGATTCCAAACCAATTTCCATATTGCTCGACAGCATCTATTCCTGCTGCCCCCTGCCTGCCCCATCCTCTTGTGGAAATAAGATTATCCTTCGTGGTCCAGCTTCAGGGCCCACCTTCTCCACGCAAACTCCCTGAGCCCCAGCAGCAGCGATCTCTCCCTCCCACCCCTCTCAGCATGCGTCAGCTGCTTGCATTCCCTAGTTGTGGCATGTTCAGTTTCTGCCGCTGAGCCAGTTTCCTGATCTAGAAAATGGGAACAATGATACTCTAGAGGATTAAATAAGCAAACAGATGTGCAACACCTGTTCCAGCACCTGGTCCCCTGAAAAAGCTCAACATGCCAATTTCCTCTCTCCTTCCTCCTAAATGGCCACTCTCCTCACAAAGGGGTGATTGTTCTTTCTCTGCCCTTTCAGGGAGGAGGGGAGCAGCAGGGGTCCCCTTGAGGGTGTCTGAGTCCCCACACACTGCCCTCCATGGGGGCTTGGCTATTTGCAAACAGAGGAGTGGTATCATTTGTGGCTTTCTTTTTTTTTTGGTTGTCCCAGGTCTTAGTTGCAGCAGGCGGGCTCCTTAGTTGCGGCACGTGGGCTCCTTAGTTGTGGCATGCGAACTCTTAGTTGCGGCACGCATGTGGGATCCAGTGGCCTGACCAGGGATCGAACCTGGGCCCCCTGCATTGGGAGCGCGGAGTCTTATCCACTGTGCCACAAGGGAAGTCCCTCATTTGTGGCTTTGAAGAGACAAAGGATTCAGGTACCCCTAAGTGGTCACGCCGCGGTCAGCTTCCCCTAGAATGTCTAAATCTCTGTCTATTTTTAGGATCAGAGTTAATTTTCTTGGTGTGAGTAGCCAGGATGGGAGAGGAAGTCTAAAGTGGATGGTGTTCCACTCTTAGGCATATACACCCAAAGGAACTGAAGGCAGGGACTCGAGCAGACACTTGTGCACCAATGTTCACAGCAGCATTATTCACAACAGCCAAAAGTTGGAAACAATCCCAGTGCCCATCAACAGATGAATAGATAAACAGACTGTGGCATGTACACACAATGAATAGCATTCAGCCATAAAAGAGAATGACGTTCTGACACATGCTACAACATGAATGAACCTTGAAAACATTAAGCTAAGTGAAATAAGCCAGACACAAAAGGACAAATACTATATGATTCAACTTATATGAAATATCTAGAAAAGGCAAATTCATAGAGACAGAAAGGAGATTAGAGGTTACCTGGGGCTGGGGAGGAGGGCGGGAATGAGGAGTTATTGTTTAATGGCCACAAAGTTTCGGTTTAGGATGATGAAAACATTTTGAAAACAGTGGTGACGGTTGCACAGCATATGAATGTAGTCAATGCCACTGAATTGTACACTTAAAAATGGTTAAAAGGGCAAATTTTATGTTATATGCTTTACCACAAATTTTAAAAGTTAATATTGTAATATATCAAAAACCATTGGATTGTACTTTAAATGGGTGAGTTGTATAATATATGAATTACATCTCAATAAAACTTTTTAAAAATAGATGATGTTTACTATAATTGTTTATTCTAAGGCAAATTCAAAGAGCTATATAAAGTCGAAGACCAAAATAAAAAGAAACCAATCCATAATTGGACAAGAGATGTGAATTTTCAGGTACAGTTTCCCTCTGGACTTTCCTCCCCCTGGCACCCAGAGCCAGTCTGCAAGGCTGTCGTCTCAGGAATCTGGATTTGTTGCAGACAATGTTTTTCCAGGATCTCTGTCACTTCATCTGGCAGCTGAAGACCACCCACCCCAGGGTAGGGCAGGCCGGATTAACACCATGCTGTTGGTGTTAATCTGGCTCGTGCCTTTGGAGCAGAGAAGGGCTAATCCTTGGAGAGGCTGGCTTCTGGGTATGGGTGGGGCTTGGGGTCAGGACCAGGGGAAGTGCTCGCTCCCAACAGGATTTGGAGTCAGCTGGGCTGGCTGTGGAGCATTTGCCCTGGGATGTAAGAACGTTCATGTTTTACAGGTCTACAGCACTTCTCTCGATTAACATTAGGATCCACACCATCACATCCATAACCATAGACCTCGGGTCCTGGGGCAGACACTTTTCTCATAGTGTTCATACCGTTAAGTCGATCTAACATAAGTAATTAATTAGGGAACTCGATCAGCATCATACAGAAGCCATAACCCAGATGCCTAGAAGGGCCAGGCAGGAAACCTAGGTGAATGAAGCAAGCTCCAGGGGACTGTGGCCAACAGGCCAGGGCCAGGGACAGCTGTGGGGTTAGCTGCTGGTTCCAGCCAACTGCTACTATGGGGGGAAAGTAGATCTTGGGTCTTCAAAAGAAGTCAGAATAAGGTTTTTAGGTGAAATTTCTTAATATTTATCTCATTGTTGATAACTATCTCAATTTTTCAAAACAAGAAAATTAAAGCCACCTTCCAGGCCTAATAATACATGTCTGTAGCCTGGATATAGCCTATGACCTGCTGGTTTTTGGCATCTGTTTATAATATAGTCACAGGGATCAAGAAGTGGCACTGTGCTTGTAGTAAGAAAACCGATAACTATACACGGGCCAAAGGAGAATCCAGTACTCTGACAGGCTGCCTGCTTTAATTTACTACTGATAGATAAAAATTGTGCTGCAATGTATTTTGATTTTGGGGATATATTTAACCATCTTGCTTCAATTTCGTATTGATTATCCTAACAGCGGTTATAATGAGGATGGTCAAAGGGCCCATTGGTTTGTGTTCAAGACCACATGAGGATTCTCAGGAAATCAGCATCAAGTAACCACTGGACAGAATGAGCACCCCTTGGGAATCACAGCCAGGACCACTGACCCCCTTGCCCATCCCAGGAATGCATCTTGGGGGCAGGTCAAGAGCTTCAGCTTCAGATAGATACGGTCACTTGTCTAACCTCAGAGCCACAGCTTCCTGGACTATGAAACAAGAACACCAATGCCTAAAGAGTCTTGGGAGGATTAAATGAGATGTTTACAGGTATGTAAAGCATTAGGCCTCTTCCCAGCAAATGCTGAACCTGTCCCATCTCTCCCTACACAGCTTCACCATGCTTTGTGCTTGCTTACCAGGTTTAACCTAAACACACAGCTCTCTTTGCTGCATCTACTGCAAGAATGAAGACCATTCTCAGCAATTAGACTGTCAACGTTCCAGAAAATATCGACTTCACTCTGAAGGGAAGCACAGCTATTGTGAAGGACCCCAGCAGAAACCTGCAGAGGGACTTCAGTGACATAAATGTAGAACTCAGTCTCCTTGGAAAGAAAAAGAAGCAGCTCCCGGTTGACAAACAGTAGGGAACTAGAAAGGGACTGGCTATTGTTCGCACTCTGTAGCCATGAACAGAACACGATCAAGGTTGCTACCCTGGGCTTTCATTACAAGGTGAGGTCTGTGTACACTCACTTCCCCATCAACGTTATTTCCAAAATTTCTTGGGAACAAAATATCAATACATCCACAGGGCTCAGATAAGGCCAGGCGTTGCTTGTTCAGTTCTCAAGGCCAAAAAGATGAGTTAATTCTTGAAGGAAACAACATTGAACTTGCATCAAACTCAGCTGCGTTGATTCAGCAAGCCATGGCTGTTAAAAACAAAAATACCAGAAAAATTTTGGATAGCATCTATGTGTCTGAAAAAGGAGCCGTTCAGCAGGCTGATTAATAAGATCTAAGTTGTCCGACTACAGAGACAACAAGATGCCGGATGATTCCTTAGGCCTATCTGTGATATGTTAAAGATGAAAGAAAAGCCCTGTATTGAAAAATATTATCTGGATAGATAGATTTGTGGTGCCTGCCAAACGTCAGCTCCGTATTTAATGGTTGATCCTCTTCTTCTTGAAAACAGATTCTTTTTTTAGATAAATTATATAAGGTCTCAATATAGTAATGGTTATTGGTATTCTTTGTCTTTTAACAAGGAGGACAGGGATGCATGTTGGGGCCCAACATGGACAGTTGTGGGCAAGTGGGCAAACAGGGCCACCAGGCCAGATGAAATGGCTCAGGGGACCTTTTAATGCCCGAGAACCACGGCTTCCATCTTGGTGTCTCAAAACTAGCCAGTCAGCCCTTTCCCCAGAAAGGACCTTCTAGCCCTTGTCCTCTAGACAAGAGCTTCTAACCTCTGTCCTCTAGAGGGAAAGAAAGGAAGAAAAATAATGTCTGTTGAGCATCATTTGCTTTTCTTCTTCCTTTCAACTCCTTCCTCAAATGCATCCCTCCCCACTAGGAAATGGCCATCAAATCCTGTTAATTCTTTTGAAAGACCACTACTCTCAGGCTTCCCTGGTGGCACAGTGGTTAGGAATCCACCTGCCAATGCAGGGAACACGGGTTAGAGCCCTGGTCCAGGAAGATTCCCGCATGCCGTGGAGCAACTAAGCCCGTGCGCCACAACTACTGAGCCTGCGCTCTAGAGCCCGCGAGCCACAACTACTGAAGCCTGTGTGCCTAGAGCCCGTTCTCTGCAACAAGAGAAGCCACCACAATGAGAAGCCCGCGCACCGCAACAAAGAGAAGCCCCCGCTCGCCACAACTAGAGAAAGCCCGCGTGCAGCAGCGAAGCCCCAACTCAGCCAAAAATAAATAAATAAAAATAAAATAAATTTTTAAAAAAAGAAAGACCCCTTCTCTCCATCCCCACTTTCATGGCTCTATTTGAGCCTCATCAGAGTTTGCCTTCACTCCCTAACAACCATTCCCTACTCCTCCAGCCCACCCTCACACTGCCTGCCCTAAGTATTTTCCAGGGGACCAGAGGTTGCGGGGAGGGGAGGCTGACCCTGTCATTCCCAAGCTTAGAAGCCTTTACAGATATTCAATTCCTCTCAAGGAAAGAAAAGTTTCTTTAGCCCCACATCCCTCTCGAGCGTCATCTGTCACCTCTTATCCCCACCCCTCCAGGCACTCAGCACTAAAGCCACACTGCATTTGTCATTTCCTGAGTATGCCAAGCCCAGGCACAACTTCATGCCTTTATTCAGGCTGCTGCCTCTGGGCCTGGCTCGTCAAGTGAATTTTTACCCCAATCCCTTAAGGCGAATGTCATTAACCCATCTCTGCAAACAAGGTGTCAGGCAAGATGGGTCCCTCTTACTAGGGTCCAAGACAAATTCCACGATGTCACAGGCATGGGCTAAGGAATACGCTACCTTGGGGATAGGGTAAATGAATCAAGCAAGGATCTACCAAATAAGTGAAAGCTAAGGTCCCTTGGATCTACCCAGCCTCCCACAGAGAGACACACAGGGGCCAGGAAGCTGCAGGGCCCACACTATGGGTCTGTGTGGCAATGGAGGCTCCCACCCCAACCGTCACTCTTTCTTCACATAGTACAAGTGCCAGAACAAACTTGACAGCGGTGCCAGGCAGTCTGTATTTGCCAGCTGTCTACAGGAGTTGTCTGAAAATGACAACTGCCCAGATCTTAGGATATTAGACACCAATGTGGGACATTAGAGACTATCCTGTCAGGGAAAGAACCCCTGGGCCTGCAGGCTTACTTGAGATGCAGCACCTCCTATAGGGAGAAGGCGGGAACTCCCATCCAGTCCCAGATGGCTCAGTATCCAAGCAGCCTAGAGTAAGCACCCACTTTATTTATTTATTTTTAAATTATTTATTTATTTATTTATTTTTGGCTGCGTTGGGTCTTCATTGCTGCGCGCAAGCTTTCTCTAGTTGTGGCGAGCGGGGGCTACTCTTCATCGCGGTGTGCAGGCTTCTCACTGTAGTGGCTTCTCTTGTTGCAGAGCACGGGCTCTAGGTGCACGGGCTTCAGTAGTTGTGGCACATGGGCTCTAGAGCGCAGGCTCAGTAGTTGTGGCGCACGGGCTTAGTTGCTCCGCGGCATGTGGGATCTTCCCAGACCAGGGCTCGAACCCATGTCCTCTGCATTGGCAGGCGGATTCTTAACCACTGTGCCATCAGGGAAGCCCGATCCTAACAATCTTAATGGAAAAGTTAGGTCTGTTTTTTTTTTTTTTCCATATCCTCTATGTTGGGGAGAATAGGTATTCTCCAAAAACCATTTTCTAAAAATCCAGATTTGTTGATCTGTTTATAATTGGTGGGTTTTTCCCCCATTTTATCTTTATTTTCTTCGTCATCATCATTACTCCCCAAATCACTTAAGTTCCCCCCACCTGAACACCTACTACATAGGGAGTGCTGTTTTGAAAAGTCATCTTTCCTTTAATAGATAACACTGCACAGAACAGCAAGGAGGCACTCGGGGGAGGTGGAGTATTTTGCTAGTCATGGAATTTGGAGAGCAAGCTTGCGTTTGGGAATTCAACAGTCAGCAAAGGTGCCAGTCCTTTTTATGGAGACCTGTCAGTCCTCCGTTGACTGTAAGGGTACACTCCTGATCTGCCTGCAGTTTTCATTTGATGACTTTGACCTTTCCAACAGAGTGTGTTACCGTGGCAAGCTTCCCATTGGTTCAATGAGCCTCATTTGGAATCAGATGAGTAATTACGTCTTTTCTGGCTTCCCACCCAATTCTAATTAGCGTACTCTACCTAACCAGAGCCAGCAGGAGCTGCCTCAAACTCTCTGCATCCCTTTCTACTGGACCTACGAAGCTCATTTGACTAGACAGTAAATGCTAATTGCTAAAAGTAGCCCTGGAAGTGTTCGCAGGCTCAGAATCCCTCCTCCCACTTCCTGCCCTCTCCCTCACCCCCTCCAATCTTCTTCCTTGTCAATTTATGTGATGATAACACCTTGATCTGGAATCATTTTTCTAATCTTTTAATCTTTAATCTTTTCAGTTAGTGTCACACCCTTGAGCCCATCTAAGAAAGACTTTAGGGATGGGGTGGCAGGCAGGTGGGGGAGCCTGGAGGGCAGGGAGCTGTGGGGCTGGCCTAAGAGCACAGGCAGAAGACTGAGAACGTCTCCGAGGAAGGCAGCCTACTCAGGCTGTGAGGGAGGAGACGACAGAGCCCAGGTGAGCCTTTCTCCAAGTGGAAATGACCAAGGTCTGACCAAGGGATGAACAGCCTTGACGAAGGTCACTCCAAAGCCAGTGGCAGGTATTTGCCTAAAACCATGCTCTCTCCCTTCCTACATCTTCTCACTAGATTAGTGCTTCTCAAAACGTTTTAGCAACAGGATCTTCACCTGAAACAAAATTTAGGCAGAATCCACCGTTTAAAGCAGACAGAAGTTCAGAATGGCTATCATCAAAAAATCTACAAATAACAAATGTTGGTGAGGATGTGGAGAAAAGGGAACTCATACGCTGTTGGTGGGAATGTAAATTGGTGCAGCCACTTTGGGGAACAGTATGGAGGTTCCTCAAAAAGCTAAAAATTGAAATACCATGTGACCAAGCAATTCCGCTCCTGGGTATATATCCGAGAAAAACAAAAACAGTAATTTGAAAAGATACATGCAAAAAAAAAGAAAAGAAAAGATACATGCAGCCTGGGGCTTCCCTGGTGGCGCAGGGGTTGAGAATCCGCCTGCCAATGCAGGGGACACGGGTTCAATCCCTGGTCCAGGAAGATCCCACATGCCGCGGAGCAACTAAGCCCATGCACCACAACTACTGAGCCTGTGCTCTAGAGCTCATGAGCCACAACTACTGAGCCCATGTGCCACAACTGCTGAAGCCCGTGCGCCTAGAGCCTGTGCTCCACAACAAGAGAAGCCACCGCAACGAGAAGCCTGTGCACCGCAACAAAGAGTAGCCCCCGCTCACCGCAACTAGAGAAAGCCCGTGCGCAGCAACGAAGACCCAACACAGCCAAAAATAAATTAATTAATTTAAAAAAAAAAGATACATGCAGCCCAATGTTCACAGCAGCACTATTTACAATAGCCAAGACATGGAAGCAACCCAAGTGCCATCAACATATGACTGGATTAAGAAGATGTATATATATATATACACCACATTATATATAATTATTATATAATAATATGTAATATTATATATAATAATAATATAATATTATTATATAATAATTATTATATTATATATAATATATAATAGTTAATATATAGATTAATATACATAGGTATATATAAAATATATATAGGTATAGGTATATAATATATATAGGTATAATATATATATAATATACCTATATATATTTATATATTAACTACTTGGCCATGAAAAAGAATGAAATTCTGCCATTTACAGCAACATGGATGGACGTAGAGAATAATATGCTTAGTGAAATAAGTTAGAGAAAGGCAAATACCGTATGATATCACTTATATGTGGAATCTAAAAAATAATACAAATGAATGTATATGCAAAACAGAAACAGACTCACAGACATAAAAAACAAATTTGTGATTACCAAAGGGGAGAGGGAAGGGGGGAGGGACAAATTCAGGGTATGGGATTAACAGATACAAACTACTATGTATAAAATAGGCGGAAGACTGAGAACATTTCTGAGGAAGGTAGCCTGCCCAGACCGTGCCCCTGACCTTGCAGCCCTTTCCCCACCCTCTGTCCTTGCAATACCCCCAGCAAACATGCTGGGAAGAGTGTTAGGGAACCACTGGTACTCTCGACCAGCAGCCTCCTTTAGGCAGAAGGACACTGTAATCCTAGCCTTTCCCACCCCTACTCTCCCTTTCCCCAGCCAGACGGGAGGACAGATGCTTCCAAGTAAATGAGCTGAAATTCAAGTAAGAGAAATTTCTGGGGGTTGTTTACTTGGTGTTCCATGCCTCACAGGTTCTAGCGTGGCCTCTGGCTGCATTATCCCTCTGGGGGGTGGGGCAGGGCAGGCGGCCGACAGTGCCAGGAAGCCTGGGCAGCATTGGGTGGCAGTGCCTCTGGATCGAAGATACGTGGTGTCTGTCTGATACCCACCCACCTGCTTGATGCTTCCCACGTCTCTCCCTCTAGCAGACAGATTCCTGGCTCTTGTGTGGGGTTTCCTCATGCCTTCTCACCCCTTCTGTACCAAGTCTGCCCCAAATCAGACAGCAGGGATTTGGTGGGGAAGAGAAGGTATAGAAATGTTAGGACAAAGACAGTCTTGCTTTTATTTCTTTTTAACTACTGGGCAGCACTTAGCGAGCATTCAGTGGAGCAGACGGAAGACCCCTCCTTGGCCTCTCCTGGGGGCAGCAGAAGGTGTGCTGGACCTGGAGTCGGGAGCCGGGCTCTACATCCAGCTCTGCTTCCAGCTCTGCTATGAACAGTCCCAGGGGTCCTGAGCAAATGTCTTGACTCACTACACTTGGCCTTTCAATAAAATTAAAAGTTGGTTTCTAAGGTCTCTTCTAGCTCTAGCATCGCGTTTAACAGGCCACCAATGGTTACTGCCTGGCGAGCCCTTAGTCCTGCTCTGAGGAAAGGGGTCCAGGAGGCTCTTTTGGTGAAGTTATTTTGGATAGTGTCCTGCCCGGGACCAGCTGGAAGACAGAAGATGCCCAGACCAAAAGCAATCCACACACTGGACCAAGTGAGGCTGCCACCAGGGAGGTGGGCCAAAAGGGACACTCCTTATTGATGGTGACCAGATCCTCAGGTCCCCCTGTGTCAGGGGTTGAATATGAGGGTCTCACAGAGAGCATGTCGGAGTGACCACAGGAAGACAGGGTGCTCTCCACAAGGACTGGCCCCTGTTCCACTTCTCCAAGGCACTCCCATGGCCAGAGTTGGCAGCACTGGGACGAGGCACAGCTGTGCCACTGTTGAGATGCTTTCCAGGGCTCCGTACTTCCTCCTGTGGCCTTGTAGTCAACATCCATCACCTGAGGAGAGCCAGGCCTCCGTGTCTTGTCCTTGCAACCCTAAGCACCTTGAGCAATTATTCCATTCTATTCTATAAGCGGGTCATGATGGGTAAGGCCTGGGTCATAAATCACCTGACACCTTGAGTTCCGTTTGGTGCATGACTTGTTCCTAATCCAACACGCCGGATTAACTCCTTGTGGGTCAACGGAGCAAATGTTCCTTCAACATCAGGAGCCCTGAATAGTTTATTACTAACTAGTAAGGCGATGCTGCCAAACGTGCTCGACCTGTCTCTGTCTCCTCAGCATCTGATGGGGACAATATTATTCAATCCACCCATCTCCTAGGGCTGTTGTAGAAAGAAATCAAATGTGATCAAGTATGTGAACCTACTTAGGCATAAACAACGTGTGAGATAAATACTTGTCCTTGATACCCAAACAGTGAAGGGCGTGGGACAGCAGGATGTGAACATTAAGAGCGCTGGCTCTGGAGTCAGACTTGATTGGGGTCAGATCATGGGTCTGGCACTTCCTGCACAGGTGACCTAGAACAAGTGACTTAGCCTCTCTGTCCCTCAGTTTTCTCATCTGTAAAATGGGGATGATAATAATAGCATCTGTTTTACAGGGTTGTTAATGAAGCTGATGCATGTCGAGTGTTTAGAACAGTGCCTAACACAGAGTAAATGCTCAATAAATGTTTATTATTATTAACAGCAACATGTTCCCCTGGCCAGAAGCTGGGCGGGTCCTCCTCCCTCCGAGGCGGGGCCTGGCCCTCATTCCGCTGCATGTGTACTGTGGGGCCTCATCAGCCCCATCCTGCCCAAGAGCCTTAGTCTCCCCCAGAAGAGAAAGGCCACTGTAACGACCTGTCGCCCAAACAATCATCTGGGTTCCTTCGTTTGCAGGGTCCCAGAAGCGCCCCTTACTCCACGACTTCCCAGGTGTGCCCCTGACTATAGTGGGGGGAGCATGAGCACATACATGTCACGGAATCAGGACGAGAAACAACTCTTTTCCCTAAAGAGCTCCCCGGGAAAAGTACAGAGAATCGTCTTTACCCTAAACACCTTTAAAGAAGGGATTGCCCAGCTTTTCCTCTGCCTTTCATTTTCCTGGCTGGGGACAAAGAAACCCCCCACGTTGAGTTCAAAGTGAGGTGGACCTTTTAAAAAAGGAGTTTAATTTCCAAAACGCAGCGTGTTCTTCTCTGCAGAGCCCTTTACTGGGAGCAGCAGTCCTGGACCCCCTTGGTGGGCCGGGAGCAGGGAAGGCAGGCACCCAGCCTGAGTGACTTCACTCTGCTATTTCCAAGGGAGCAACGTGAGCAAATGAGCCCCAAACCCTGGGGGCCTGGCCCGAGCTGACCACTCGGGGCAGCAAAGGGCTGGGGGTCTCCCACGCATCACTCAGTGTTTCTGCAGTGGTTCTAATGTAAACTGCCCAGAGACGATCATCCGGTGACCCTGAGAAGGGTCTCCTCTGGAGCAGAATGACTGCAGAGGAAGAGGGTCCCACTGCATTTTGAGTGGCTCTTGTGTGTCGGGTTAGCCGCTGGCTGGATTGCCACACTGGCCACAGCGTCTGTCGATGACAGTCTTCTTGTACAGCCAGAATGACATCTTTGGCTCTGAGTCTGGATTTCCTAAACCCCAGATGTGAGCCGTGAATGGCATGCAGCAGTGACCAGTTCTTGGGATTTGCTCAGATGGCATGAAGACCTTTGTCCTTGAATCAGATCCCAAGCCAAACCGTGGACTCTGCTGGCCTGGCTTCCACAGCCGCTTCATGAGGCAGTCCTAGCAATGGACCAGTGTGATCAGAGGTAAGAAGTGTGATCCTAGCAATGGACCAGTGTGATCAGAGGTAAGAAGTGTGATCCTAGCAATGGACCAGTGTGATCAGAGGTAAGAAGTGTGATCCTAGCAATGGACCAGTGTGATCAGAGGTAAGAAGCAGCAGAGTTCTGGAGCTTCACCAAGTACGCCAACACACAATCCCAGCAAAGCTCTGGGTTAGAAAATAAGGACTGAGAGTTCCTGTGTTGTGACCCAGCTGCACAGGCCCTGACCTCTGACTCTTGTCATCTTCCTCCAGGAGAGAATTACTCTCTTTACGCAAGTAAGGGGCGTAGGCACTGAGGTTTTCTCTGTGGAGGTCAAAAACCTTTTGCAGATTTTACCTTTTCCAATCTCAAAAGTATTTTTTTGATTTCAATATTTTCTGAGGCAAAGTCTATGTGAGGTATGATATTATTATTATGAATCCCATCATACAACTAAGCTAAGGCCCATGGAATCACAGGAGCGTAATTTATTCTCTCCTTCAGCAAATATTTGAAGCAGCCTAAGACTAAAACAGTCTGCGACGTGATGTGTAAGTTTCTCTCACTAAAACACAGCCTGTAGTCACAAGATTTGATGGTTCAGTGGTAGTGGTTAGAACCCGATTAAGACCTTTAGAGACCATAAATACAGAACCGATTAAGAAATCTCACCCCGGGCTTCCCTGGTGGCGCAGTGGTTAAGAATCCGCCTGCCAATGCAGGGGACGCGGGTTCGATCACTGGTCCGGGAAGATCCCACATGGCCGCAGAGCAACTAAGCCCGTGCGCCACAACTACTGAGTCTGTGCGCTAGAGCCCACGAGCCACAACTACTGAGCCCACGTGCTGCAACTACTGAAGCCCGCGCGCCTAGAGCCCGTGCTCCGCAACAAGAGAAGCCACCGCAGTGAGAAGCCCACGCACCACAACGAGGAGTAGCCCCCGCTCACTGCAACTAGAGAAAGCCCACACACAGCAACGAAGACCCAACACATCCAAAAATAAATAAATAAAATAAAATAAATTAAAAAAAAAAAAAAAGAAAGAACTCTCACCCCAAATAAAAACAGCACTAAATTGCATTTTTTTTTTAAGTGCAAAGGGTCAGAAACGAGGCTCTGATTTTCCCCATGATGAATATTTCACTAGCAAAACATCTCCGTCCCTCCACCCTCCTCCCTCCACCAAATTTTTAATCTGGCCTAGGGGGGTGGGGGTAGGGAGCAGTTGCATTTGAGTGAAGTTATTGCCTAGAAAGTGAGAGATCATCCTCAGGGGAGAGAGAGAGAAAGAGACTTCTTTACACTGCAAAGTCGTCTAAAGTAGGCCATGGCATTTGCGAGCCCGCTCACTGGGAGAGGGATGAGAATTCTCTGGAGGAGCTGAGCTTGAGGCTGTAATCTTGGAGCGGGGAAGAGATGGCAGAGTCCAACTCAGGAAGTCTCGTGAAAGGGAACTGAGGCTGTTCCAGCCTCTGGGAGAATGACACTGGAGTGCAATCAAAGGGTGGGCATGGAGCCCAAGCAGAAAATTACCTTGATTCATCCAGGAAATTAAGGACAAAAGCAATAACTCAGTTTCCACAGAGAAGTGTGTGTTGTGTTATGTTCTTGGAAAAACAAGGGGGAGAAACACTGGCATTTAAGGTCAGCTTTAGAAGATACTAGACTCAGAAGTCAGGGCTAGGGGAGTAGAGAGGAGCAGGAGACTAGAAAGTTTTGGAAATAACAGTAATATTTTGGGTTAGTACAAGCTGAGCCTTCTAACCTCCAAATCCCACAGTCTTAAACGTACTGTCCCCTGAGATTCGTCCTCACTTGCTTGTGCACCAGGAGGCTGGATACATAGACGCCATGTGGGAGGGACATCTTGGGAGCCACCAGGGGAAAGGCTGTGAATCCCAGGGTACCCCCTTTGGAAAAGCCATTTCTCCTCCACCTTGGATAGTTCTGGAAGAGCATGAACTACCATACAAGGGGCAATGAGAAGTGTCCAGAGGCCTTCTATTTGCAACTGCCCTGAGGCCAGGTTTTCACCCAGTACGCTTTTGTGTATGTTTATTTGTTGGTTTAATTTCTCTCTAAACGAGTTTCTTTAGCTGTTAAAGAAAACAGCGGTTCTGAAAGCAGGGGCCCCTGGACCAGCGGCGGCAGCATCTCCTGGGAACTTGTTAGAACTACAGATGCTCTACTTGACCCCAGACCTAGAGCAGCAGCAACTTTAGGGGCGGGGCCAGCAACCGGTTCCAGTGACGCTGATGCCGGCTTGTTTGAGAACCACTCCTCAGCAGAATGCAGGCCCACTGAGCTATATAAAAGTCTTAAATAGTTCACCTTTTCACTACTTATCGATCTCTGTGTGGCTTTTGTATTTAAACTTTCAATGACATGTAGCTCAATGTTTCCAGGATTATTATGTACATTGCTGAGTCAACTATTTTAACCTTGGGGGTGAGGAGGAGGTACATAGGCCACATTTGTAATTGGATCCACTGGATCTGCTTTCTTTTCTAGACTGGGGGAAGCGCAGCAAAGTAAACAAAGAGCTGTGGCTGCATTTGGCTCCCTCTGAGCTGTCTGGACTGGCCAGGCAACTGAGAAGTGTCCTTAGGACCTGCACCAGCTGGTCCTTCCCTTTGGAAACCAGAACTCAGAGGGTGGCACGTGACAGGCGAGTAACAGCTGAGATCACTCACGGGCTTCCCCAGTTCCTTTTCATTTTCAGGTTCATTTATCTTAGCATTTCTCAACACCCCACCCACCGGGGGAAAATGGAACTTTATAGCGCTGGAGACTCAGTTCCACCCTCACCCTTTAGCCCCTCTCCCCTCCCTCCCTCCAGCCACACGTTCAGTCTGGCTCTCTCCGTGTGGGTTCTGGGCCTGCCAGAACATTCTAAGACAAAGGCGATTTCTTCCTGCCTGGCTCACCCTGTCAAGCAAGATAGGTGAGGCCAAAGACAGGTATCTGTCAGGGAGGCCGAGATGTGTGATCCCTGCAGCCTCTGGCACGGGAAGAGGAAGAGGCGACAGGGGCTTTCATGTGATGCCTGGAGCCAGCTAACCAGGAGGGCTGTTATGTAAGGAAAGCATGTGGGTTTGAGCACAGCTATTCACCTGTTGCTAATTAGTGCCTGCCTGTCAGCTAGGCAAGCTCACCTAGCTGTCAGATGCAGACAGAGACGCAGTCGAGAAGGATGGGTTCAGTTCAGCAAAAACATTTATTGAATTGTGTACTCTGTTAGGTGCTGGGGATACCGAAATAAATAAACCAGGGTCCGTGCTCACAAGGAGCTCGTGGTCAAGAAGAGGGACACAGGCCAGTAAACAGTCATTCACGATCCACATGAGACTAAAATGAAACTATCTCCCGTGGACAAAAAATCCTGCAGAAGTGCTTTGCAAGTTGAGTCAGGCAGACCTGGTGGTATTTTCCAGAAGGGTGTTCCAGGCAGAGAGAACAGCACATACAAAAGCTAGGGAGCGGGGCTGAGGTACTCTAACTCCGAAACAGTCAAATTAAGCTCAGGTTCAAATGCCAGGAGCAGAGTCAGGAAGGTGGCCTCCTTCTGACAGGACCAAAATCTGAGCAGGAAAACCAGAGAGAAGAGGCAGGGCTCGCTGCTGCCAGGCAGACTCTGTGTGCAGACCCTGATGTCCCCAAGCAGGACACGTGGAGCTGCTCTGCATGAAGAAAGAGTGGGAGCTGGAGCCCAGGGACATTTTAAAGCCCCGTATGCGTCTGGGAGGCTGAGAACCAGCCTCCCAGATAAAAGGGAGTATCCAGGAGTGCAGCACCGAAATCTGTCCATTTGTACACGGGGAGGCTTTGTAAGAGCCCTGGGGGCAAAGAGGATACAAGAACAGAAATGCTTACAGAACAAAAAATTCTCTGGAGGTGTGTTCTGTTCTGTGTCTCTACCTATAAAGAGATTTTTCCCTCCAACGTGGGGCTCTGTCCTCAGCTCTCTCCCCAGTGTCACTCTGTGGGTTACCTCATGTGAGCCAGGACTTCAGTTACCACGGACAACCTCGGTCTCCAGGCCAGTTTCTCTCCTGGCAGACAACTGCTTACTGGACATCTTCACCTTGACACTGGTAGACACTCAAACTTAACATTGTAATGTGTCCAAAAGGGAGTATCTCGTCACCATCCCTCTTCCCCCCAAGCCCTCTCCCGTGGACCCTAGCTCAGGGTACGGGACTTCAATTCACCTTAACGCCTGACCCAGAAATCCCGTGAGGCCTTTCTCTCCCCTCCTCTCTCTCATCAAATTATTTACTAAATCATTCTTGAACCTATTCACCTTATATTAGTTGATAGTTTCCTACGACTGCTGTAACAAATTACTACAAGCTTAGTGCCTTAAAATAACACAAATTTATTATCTTGCAGTTCTGGATGTTAGAAGTCCGAAAATGGGCTTCACTGAGCTAAAATCAATGTGTCAGCAGGGCTGTGTTCCTTCTAGAGGCTTTAGCGGGGAGTCAGTTCCCTTGATATTTTCCAGTTGCCTGCATTCCTTGGCTCTTCGCCCCTTCTTTCATCCTGAAAGCCAGCAGCACAGCATCTTCAGCTCTCTCTGACTTTGACCATATGCTTTCTTCCACCTTTTAATGATTCTTTTGATTACCCTGGGCCCACACAGATGATCCAGGATAATCCTCCCATCTCAAAATCCTGAATTTACTCACATCTGCAAAGTCCCTTTTGCCTTGTAAGGTGACACAGGTTCTGGGGATTAGGAAATGGACCTCTGTGGGCCGTTACTCTGCCTACCACACACCCCTTCCTTTCCCAACAGCACTGCACCAGCATCTCTCATCTGGCCCCAGTGGGTACCAGCACCCTGCTCTTATCCATCCCAGCCCTTATCTCATCCTTTCATAACTGCCTGTTCACAGGCCTACCTTCTTTCTCCTCTGAGCTTTACCTGCCTTGAGGACAAGATCAGAATCTTGTTCCATGTTGTCGCCCAGGTACCTCATAAGGCTCAATGAACATTTTCTGAATAGTATTTTTAAAAATAAAATAATGGGAATTCCCTGGTGGTCCAGTGATTAGGACTCCACACTTTCACTGCCAAGGGCACGGATTCGATCCCTGGTAGAGGAACTAAGATCCCACAAGCAGCGCAGTGTGGCCAAAACTAAAATTTAAAAATTAAAAATAAAAATAAAATAACTCTCCCTCTGATTGAAAACTCTTTGAGCCTCAGACCTGCTCTGGTTTGCTTTCTTAGTGCTTACTACCTATTGTGGACAAAGGCAGCAGAGGGACACTTTCCTAGTGGAAGGGAGGGGCCAGTGCACAGCTCAGGGCTTGTCAGTACCAGGTCAGGAAGGCAACTGGGGACAAGGCCCTGGCAGAGAGGTCTGGGAGGTTTTCCAAAGCCGGCATCCAGAAGAGAGGTTTCCCCTCTCAGGTCACATGGGTGAGGCTGGACACTGTTGTCTGTAATTTCATCACTGGCCAGAGCCAGATTCCTGAGACATAATAAGAATTCCAGGACAGCACAACACAAGAGGCAGCCGCTGGACTGTCAGCCTCAGGCTAGAGGAAGGCAGAGCCAGCGAGGTAGCTCCCCAGCCCTCCCACTCCTACCCCTCCTCTTCCCCCACGAAAGCCCTCTCCTCATCCCCTCTCCCCTCCCTTTGTACTTCCGAATGCCAGGCCCACTCAAGGCAGACATTTGAGAGAGTACCTCCAAACTTCTGGCAACCTCAACAGCTGCTGGGACTGATGAGAAAACAATTTGTTAACAAATGACACTTTTCCATCTGTTTTTAATAGATGAAAGATTTACAAAATCAGAATTAGTCTCCTTCAGCAGTTAGTGTAGCCAAGACAAATCACATCAAAAGTACTTGTCAACTTACTTCCTGTAGACTAGAGGATAAACAAGTCTCTCTCCCTCTCTTTTTTTTCTTTTAACTTTTCAAAATAAATAAAGTATACATTATTAGGACTTTTCACAGCCGAAAGTCAGTTTTTCACTTCCATTCCATGTGGAAATTTTTGCTGTATGATATTCCGTAGCATATTTGCTGTACGATATTCTGTAGCATATCTGTTTCACAATGTATTCATCCATTTTTCTCTTGCTGGACATTTAGATTGCTCTAGGTTCTTTTCCTCTTTCAAATAATTCTGCAATGTATTCTTCTGTGTGTCTCCTTATGTACATGAGGGAAAGTCTCCAAAGATGGGTAAGTACTTCCTCGTCTTTTATAAAATTATTTATTTATTTATTTTTTGGTTGCTTTGAGTTTTCGTTGCTATGCCCTGGCTTTCTCTAGTTGCAGCGAGCGGGGGCTACTCTTCGTTGCGGTGCACAGGTTTCTCATTGAGGTGGCTTCTCTTGTTGTGGAGCACGGGCTCTAGAGCACACACTCAGTAGCTGTGGTGCACGGGCTTAGTTGCTCTGCAGCATGTGGGATCTTCCTGGACCAGGGATCGAACCCATGTGCCCTGCATTGGCAGGCGGATTCTTAACCGTTGCGCCACCAGAGAAGTCCCCTCATCTTTACTAAATGAGTAACTACTAAACTGTCCAACGTGGTCGCATGAATTCACCCTCTCACCAACAGCACACATGTTCCTGTTGCCCCACGTCTTACCCAATACTTCAGCAAATGTTTTGTGGTTTTTTTGTTTGTTGTGGGTTTTTTGGGGTTTTTTTGTTGTTGTTCTTTTCAGTTTTTACCAATCTTATGGGTATAAAATGGTATCTGGTTTCCTGTAATTTACATTTCCCCGACTACTAGTGAGATCAGCCATCTTTTCGTGTATTCATTGGCTTTTTAGATTTCTTCTGTGGCTTGCCTGTTTGTATCTTTTGCCTAATTTTCTATTGAGTTATTTATCTCATCAATCTGTGGTTTGTTTGTTTTTACATATACATTCTGGATACTAGTCCTCTGTTAGTTATAAGCTATGTCTGTTCAGGTCCTCCAAGAAGCAGACACCAAGAGGAAATTGGAAGTGCAAGACAATTATTGGGGGGTCAATGCTTCTGAAGGGTAGTGGGAAAAGGAACAGGAGTGGTTCGGAAGAATCTTCAGACACCAATGCAGCTCTTGATACCTGTGATGGGAGAAAAGAGAGGAGGATTGAGTAGGAAGGGCCTTCTTCTGCAGGCAGTTCTGAAAGGTCTCGGCCAGGCTAATGGGGAGCCCCAGAAGAAAGTTTGCCTTTTAAAGGAGACCAACACTGGGCAGGAATGGCTCAGCTTAGGTTCTCCCACCATGCTCAGTCACTGGCAGGGACCAGGCAAGGGAGAGCATGGCCTTGGCTTGAACACTGGTGGATCTTAAAGGCATGGCATCTACTGGCTGTCAGCCAATCACACACTTGGCAGGTGTTTCTCTCATGAAGGAAGACCAAGCAGCACACCCCTTATGGCTGCCCCACTGCCAACTTCTTCTCTCAGTTCGTGCTTGTTTATTTTTTATTTTTCCCATATGGCCTCTTCTTTTTTTTTTTTTTTAATTTTATTTTACTTATTTTTTTATACAGCAGGTTCTTATTAGTCATCCATTTTATACACATCAGTGTATACATGTCAATCCCAATCTCCCAATTCATCCCACCCCCACCCCCACCCCCCGCCGCTTTCCCCCCTGGGTGTCCATACGTTTGTTCTCTACATCTGTGTCTCAATTTCTGCTCTGCCAACCGGTTCATCTATACCATTTTTCTAGGTTCCACATATACGCGTTAATATACGATATATGTTTTTCTCTTTCTGACTTACTTCACTCTGTATGACGGTCTCTAGATCCATCCACATCTCTACAAATGATCCAATTTCGTTCCTTTTTATGGCTGAGTAATATTCCATTGTATATATGTACCACATCTGCTTTATCCATTCATCTGTTGATGGGCATTTAGATTAATTCCATGACCTGGCTGTTGTAAATAGTGCTGCAGTGAACATTGGGGTGCATGTGTCTTTTTGAATTATGGTTTTCTCTGGGTGTATGCCCAGTAGTGGGATTGCTGGGTCATATGGTAATTCTATTTTTAGTTTTTTAAAGGAACCTCCATACTATTCTCCACAGTGGCTGCATCAATTTACATTCCCACCAACAGTGCAAGAGGGTTCCCTTTTCTCCACACCCTCTCCAGCATTTGTTGTTTGTAGATTTTCTGATGATGCCCATTCTGACTGGTGTGAGGTGATACCTCACTGTAGTTTTGATTTGCATTTCTCTAATAATTAGTGATGTTGAGCATCTTTTCATGTGCTTCTTGGCCAACTGTATGTCTTCTTTGGAGAAATGTCTATTTAGGTCTTCTGCCCATTTTTGGATTGGGTTGTTTGTTTTTTAAATATTGAGCTGCATGAGCTGTTTATATATTTTGGAGATTAATCCTTTGTCCATTGATTTGTTTGCAAATATTTTCTCCCATTCTGAGGGTTGTCTTTCGTCTTGTTTGTAGTTTCCTTTGCTGTGCAAAAGCTTTTACGTTTCATTAGGTCCCATTTGTTTATTTTTGTTTTTATTTCCATTACTCTAGGAGGTGGATCAAAAAAGATCTTGCTGTGATTTATGTCATAGAGTGTTCTTCCTACGTTTTCCTCTAAGAGTTTTATAGTGTCCGGTCTTACATTTAGGTCTCTAATCCATTTTGAGTTTCTTTTTGTGTATGGTGTTAGGGAGTGTTCTCATTTCATTCTTTTACATGTAGCTGTCCAGTTTTCCCAGCACCACTTATTGAAGAGACTGCCTTTTCTCCATTGTATATCCTTGCCTCTTTTGTCATACATTAGTTGACCATAGGTGTGTGGGTTTATCTCTGGGCTTTCTATCCTGTTCCATTGATCTATATTTCTGTTTTTGTGCTAGTACCGTATTGTCTTGATTACTGTAGCTTTGTAGTATAGTCTGAAGTCAAGGAGTCTGATTCCTCCAGCTCTGTTTTCTTCCCTCAAGGCTGCTTTGGCTATTCGGGGTCCTTTGTGTCTCCATACAAATTTAAGATTTTTTTTCTAGTTCTGTAAAAAATGCCACTGGTAACTTGATAGGGATTGCACTGAATCTGTAGATTGCTTTCGGTAGTACAGTCATTTTCACAATATTGATTCTTCCAATCCAAGAACATGGTATATCTCTCCATCTGTTTGTATCATCTTTGATTTCTTTAATCAGTGTCTTATAGTTTCCTGAGTACAGGGCTTTTACCTCTTTAGGCAGGTTTATTCCTAGGTATTTTATTCTTTTTGTTGCAATGGTGAATGGGATTGTTTCCTTAATTTCTCTTTCTGATCTTTCATTGTTAGTGTATAGGAATGCAAGAGATTTCTGTGCATTAATTTTGTATCCTGCAACTTTACCAAATTCATTGATTAGCTCTAGAAGTTTTCTGGTGGCATCTTTAGGATTCTCTATGTATAGTATCATGTCATCTGCAAACAGTGACAGTTTTACTTCTTCTTTTCCAATTTGTATTCCTTTTATTTCTTTTTCTTCTCTGATTGCCATGGCTAGGACTTCCAAAACTATGTTGAATAATAGTGGCAAGAGTGGACATCCTTGTCTTGATCCTGATCTTAGAGGAAATGCTTTCCATTTTTCACCATTGAGAATGATGTTTGCTGTGGGTTTGTCGTAGATGGCCTTAATTATTGCTCTATTATTATCTACCTCTATTATTGCATAGAGGTAGGTTCCCTCTATGTCCACTTTCTGGAGAGATTTTATCATAAATGGGTGTTGAATTTTGTTGAAAGCTTTTTCTGCATCTATTGAGATGATCACATGGGTTTTATTCTTCAATTTGTTAATATGGTGTATATCACATTGATTGATTTGCGTATACTGAAGACTCCTTGCATCCCTGGGATAAATCCCACTTGATCATGGGGTATGATCCTTTTAATGTGTTGTTGGATTCTGTTTGCTAGTATTTTGTTGAGGATTTTTGCATTTATATTCATCAGTGATATTGGTCTGTAATTTTCTTTTTTTGTAGTATCTTTGTCTGGTTTTGGTATCAGGGTGATGGTGGCCTCAGAGAATGAGTTTGGGAGTGTTCCCTCCTCTGCAGTTTTTTGGAAGTGTTTGAGAAGGATGGGTGTTAGCTCTTCTCTAAATGTTTGATAGAATTCACCTGCGAAGCCATCTGGTCCTGGACTTTGGTTGTTGGAAGATTTTTAATCACAGTTTCAATTTCATTACTTGTGATTGGTCTGTTCATATTTTCTATTTCTTCCTGGTTCAGTCTTGGAAAGTTATACCTTTCTAAGAATTTGTCCATTTCTTCCAGGTTGTCCATTTTATTGGCATGGAGTTGCTTGTAGTAGTCTTTTATGATGTTTTGTATTTCTGCGGTGTCCGTTGTAACTTCTCCTTTTTCATTTCTAATTTTATTGATTTGGGTCCTCTCCCTCTTTTCCTTGATGAGTCTGGCTAAAGGTTTATCAATTTTGTTTATCTTCTCAAAGAACCAGCTTTTAGTTTTGTTGACCTTTGCTATTGTTTTCTTTGTTTCTATTTCATTTATTTCTCCTCTGATCTTTATGATTTCGTTCCATCTACTAACTTTGCGTTTTGTGTGTTCTCCTTTTTCTAGTTCCTTTAAGTGTAAAGTTAGATTATTCATTTGAGATTTTTCTTGTTTCTTGAGGTAGGCTTGTATTGTTATAAACTTCCCTCTTAGAACTGCTTTTGCTGCATCCCATAGGTTTTGGATCGTCGTGTTTTCGTTGTAATTTGTCTCTAGGTATTTTTTTATTTCCTCTTTGATTTCTTCAGTGATCTCTTGATTACTTAGTAACGTATTGTTTAGCCTCCATGTGTTTGTTTTTTTCCCTGTAACTGACTTCTAATCTCATAGCGTTGTGGTTGGAAAAGATGCTTGATATGATTTCAATTTTCTTAAATTTACCGAGGCTTGATTTGTGACCCAAGATGTGATCTATCCTGGAGAATGTTCCGTGTACACTTCAGAAGAAAGTGTAATCTGCTATTTTCGGATGGAATGTCCTGTAAGTATCAATTTAATCTATCTTTTCTATTGTGTCATTTAAAGCTTGTGTTTCCTTATTAATTTTCCGTCTGGATGATCTGTCCATTGGTGTAAGTGAGGTGTTAAAGTCCCCCACTGTTTTTGTGTTACTGTCAATTTCCTCTTTTATAGCTGTTAGCAGTTGCCTTATGTATTGAGGTGCTCCTATGTTGGGTGCATGTATATTTATAATTGTTATATCTTCTTCTTGGATTGATCCCTTCATCATCATGTAGTGTCCTTCCTTGTCTCTTACATCATTCTTTATTTTAAAGTCTATTTTATCTGATATGAGTATTGCTGCTTCAGCTTTCTTTTGATTTCCATTTCCATGGAATATCTTTTTCCATATCCTCACTTTCAGTCTGTATGTGTCCCTAGGTCTGAAGTGGGTCTCTTGTAGACAGCATATATACGGGTCTTGTTTTTGTATCCATTCAGCGAGCCTGTGTGTTTTGGCTGGAGCATTTAATCCATTCATGTTTAAGGTAATTATCGATATGTATGTTCCTATTACCATTTTCATAATTGTGATGGGTTTGTTTTTGTAGGTCCTTTTCTTCTCTTGTGTTTCCCACTTAGAGAAGTTCCTTTAGCATTTGTTGTAGAGCTGGTTTGGTGGTGCTGAATTCTCTTAGCTTTTGCTTGTCTGTAAAGCTTTTGATTTCTCCATCAAACCTGAATGAGATTCTTGCTGGGTAGAGTAATCTTCCCTTTCATCATTTTAAATATATCATGCCACTCCCTTCTGGTTTGTAGAGTTTCTGCTGAGATATTAGCTGTTAAGCTTATGGGAGTTCCCTTGTATGTTATTTGTCGTTTTTCCCTTGTTGCTTTCAATAATTTTTCTTTGTCTTTAATTTTTGTCAATTTGATTACTATGTGTCTTGGCGTGTTTCTCCTTGGGTTTATCCTGTATGGGACTCTGCGCTTCCTGGACTTGGGTGACTATTTCCTTTCCCATGTTAGGGAAGTTTTTGACTATAATTTCTTCAAATATTTTCTCAGGTCCTTTCTCCCTCTCTTCTCCTCTGGGACCCCTATAATGCGAATGTTGTTGTGCTTAATGTTGTCCCAGAGGTCTCTTAGGCTGTCTTCATTTCTTTTCATTCTTTTTTCTTTATTCTGTTCCACGGCAGTGAATTATACCATTCTGTCTTCCAGGTCACTTATCTGTTCTTCTGCCTCGGTTATTCTGCTATTGATTCCTTCTACTGTATTTTTCATTTCAGTTATTGTATTGTTCATCTCTGTTTGTTTGTTCTTTAATTCTTCTAGGTCTTTGTTTAACATTTCTTGCATCTTCTCGATCTTTGCCTCCATTCTTTTTCTGAGGTCCTGGATCATCTTCCCTATCATTATTCTGAATTCTTTTTCTGGAAGGTTGCCTATCTCCACTTCATTTAGTTGTTTTTCTGGGGTTTTAGCTTGTTCCTTCATCTGGTACAAAGTCCTCTGCCTTCTCATTTTGTCTATCTTTCTGTGAATGTGGTTTTCCTTCCAAAGGCTGCAGAATTGTTGTTTTTCTTGCGTCTGTTGTCTGCCCTCTGGTGGATGAGGCTATCTAAGAGGATTGTGCTAGCTTCCTGATGGGAGGGACTGGGGTGGGTAGAGCTGGGTGTTGCTCTGGTGGGCAGAGCTCAGTAAAACTCTAATCCACTTGTCTGCTGATGGGTGGGGCTGGGTTTCCTCCCTGTTGGTTGTTTGGCCATATGGCCTCTTTTGATGAAAAGGAGCTTTACATTTTAATGCAGACGAATTTATCACTATTCTTTATAGTCTGTCCTTTTTGCGTTTTCAGGTATTATTGCCTACTCTCTGATCTTGAAAGTTTTCTATATTTTCCCCTAGAAGTCCTAAAGTTCTGCTTTTCAAATTTTTCACCTAGAATTTAATGGGTTGTTTCTGGTTTTGTTTTTCTACACGGGTTTCTGAATTTCCAGTGTCATTCATTGAATAATTCATCCTTTCTCTACAGATCTGCATGTTGCCTCTGTCATATATCAATTCTTCACATACACAGGAATCTGCCTGAGGACTCTCTGTTCTGTTCCATGGGTCTATTTGTCTCTTTCTAGGTTAATACCACACCACCTTAACTTAATAAGTCTTATAAAGTCACTCATCTCCTTTTCTTCAAAATTTCATAGTTATTTTGGCCCTTTGCTTTTTTGCAGCAAGGCTAGAATCATCTTTTTTTTAATATAAATTATTATTTTGTTGTTGTTGTTGTTGTTTTTTATTTTTGGCTGTGTTGGGTGTTTGTTGCTGCACGTGGGCTTTCTCTAGTTGCGGCAAGCGGGGGCTACTCTTCGTTGCAGTGCCCAGGCTTCTCATTGCAGTGGCTTCTCTTGTTGCATAGCACAGGCTCTAGGTGCACGGACTTCAGTAGTTGTGGCATGTGAGCTTCAGCAGTTGTGGCTCGCGGACTCTAGAGCACAGGCTCAGTAGTTGTGGCGCACGGGCTTAGCTGCTCTGCGGCATGTGGGATCTTCCCAGACCAGGACTTGAACCCATGTCCCCTGCATTGGCAGGCGGATCCTTACCCACACTGCACGACCAGGGAAGCCCAAGGCTAGAATCATCTTATCTAGTTACACAAAATATCCTGTCTGGATTTTTAGAATTTATAGATTAATTTAGGAAGAATTGAAATCTTATGACAGTGAATCTTCATATCATGAACATACCTTATCTATCTATCAAAGAATACCTAAATCAGTGAAGTTTTATAATTTTCTTCATAAAGATCATGCATATATTTCATTAGATTTATTCTGGTCCCTTATAGCTTTTGTTTCTCTTATAAATGTAAGCTTTAAAAGTTTTTGTTTCCTAACTGTGACATAAAAATGCAAATTGATTTTTGTATAATGAGCTTCTACTTAGCAACTTTGATGCCTTCTCTTAGAAATTGAGGCTCTTTTTCAATGTCTCTAGACAATCTGGATCCTTCTGTACCCGAGGAAAATCCATCAGCAGGTTACCCAAGCAGTCCAAGTAGGAGGAAAGGCCATTTGCTGACTCCCCTGGCTAAACAGCAACGCCCCCTTCTGGAGACCTGCCAGCAAGACAGAACTCTCCAGAGATAGCTGCTGTGCTTGTTTAGATCCAACAAGGATCTGGACAGAGTAGCCTAGCTTGAGGTCAGCATTACTGTTACAGAACAGAATGATCCCCAGGCAAAAGGCCCAGCACCAACTGGGTTAGACAGGGGGCTGTGTGGGTGACCTGATTAGAGGATGGCGTTTCTTGATTCGCCATATCCACTCTGTCCTTCCACTCTCCCTACTTGGAAAGGCCTTGGGGACATCAGAAAGCAGGCCAGGAGGAGGAGGCAGCACTGTGTCAAGAAAGGGAGTTAGAGTGAAGCCTGCCCCTGCCGACCCTTCACCGCCACTCAGCTCCCACGATGTTCCCCAGCTAGGTTCCTCGTGAAGTGTCCACCTGGCCTGACTGCTGGAGGTCAGTTGGGCAGCTTCGAGAGCTTTGTGTGAGGCCAGGAAGATGTGTTCTGTGTTCTATGGACCTTTGGCTTTGGGGTCATCCTAAGTAGATACTGGAGAAAGAAAGAGAGAGAGGATGAAGAAGTGATGCCCATTTGGTAGACACAGGCCTCTCACCAGCTCTCAGCTGTCTCCATAAAACAGTCCTGAGGCCACGTGTCTTCCAGAGGTCCCATTGTCTCTTCTCTCATTTCTCCATGGCCTGCTTGGGTGTATAGGGTCCTGATGACTTAATGCAAAGGCCTAGGTTTTAGTTCCATATCCATCTGCAACCAAAGCATGAGCCAGTGGGGCACAGTGAACAATGAATGTGCGGAGTCAGACAGACCTGAGTTCCAATCCCTGAGGGATCCCAGGTATGCCACAGTCAGCTCTTCAGAGCTCTGGTTTCTCCCTCTGTTTAAGGGAGAAGAAAGTACCTTCCTTGTAGGGTTGTTGGGATAATTAAATTGAATCACAAACATCACTGCAGAGCAGATGCCTGATAAAGCTGTTTGCTTCCTTGCAAGGTTCGTGGGGAAATCACTGAACCACTTCTCCAGTTTAAGGGGGTGTCAGGTACTTGCCAATCTCACCTCTTCTCCAAGGAACCAAGAAACATGAGTTCTGCTGAAATGAGCATTTCAGCTTTATGACAACCCCGTGAGGCAGACAGAGTAGGTATTATGGCCATGCCGCAAATGAAGAAACCGAGGTTCAGAGAAGCAATGTGACTCCCGAAATCAGAGGCAGGACATGGCAGAGCAGAGATAAGAAGCCAAGTCCTTCCTGGAGCCTTTGTTGCCCGGGCCCCACCCGGTCACTTCCCTTCCCCTGTCCTGGCGACCCACTCCCAGACCTCAGGTAACCCCATGGTTTTTAGCTCCAGGGCATCTTTTTCAGATGACAAGTTAAGTATTTCAACTGCCAGGAGCAACAGTTCACTGACTCACAGGACCCTTCCAGTCTCTGGTGTTTTCCTGTGAACAAGAATGGACTGAAAGGCTGTTGTTTTTCTTGCTCTTGCATTTCATAAGAACTGCTATTCTATGTAATGCCCATAAGCTGGAAAGTGCAATCAGGTAAAGGTAGAGGGGAAAGAAAGGTTAATGGGAAGAAACAAGGGGCAAGAGAGGCTATTTATAGGAATCAGCAAATCATTATTTAAACAAAAAATGATTGTTCTTATTATATATTGCCTTTATTATAATGATCTATGCATTTGTAAGGCTTCCTCCATTTGTAAGGTTCTGGAGGAGAAAGTGTGTGTGTCTGTGTGTGTGTGTATGTACGTGCACTCACGCCTGTCAGTCTGTCTGTGTCTGTATTTAATCTTCTGCAGCACCTGACCTGGTATCTAACACATAAACAACTAACCTACAGAAGGAAGGAATGGGCAGCCCATCTTCCCAGAAATGCCTTCTCCTCTGGCTTTCGGTTATGTCTGACATTCGCACCATGAGGGTCTCCACCTCTTGGTGACTGTTCCCTTTTACTAGGTTAAGTACTAACTAGGTCTTACTCACTGTCTACAGAGCAGAGCAGAATACCATGGGAAGGGTCCTCTGATGAATTAAATGGGGGGAAAAGCTGACCCATGGAATGTGGTCTTTCGTGTGATGGGCACTTGCTCCTGGGACGTGGAGCATGTCTCTGGCCTTTGTAGGAAGATAAGGAATTGCTCCACAAGGAGGATCCCTGAGAAGGCAAGTGTTGCTCACACCATCATCTATCAGGACCAGTTTGATTTGGGTCTGGCTCCGCATTGCAGCCTGGGCCACCAGGCAGAGCAAAACTAAAGGGCTCCTGTATGGGTCAAGCCAATGATCCTGGTCTCGTTCCTTTAGCCTCCATCAAAATCGGGCTGGACTACTAAGGACCTCTGTGGAGCCTGAAACAGACCAGCCAAGAGGCTACTGATGTATTTTTTTTCTCATTTGTTTCTTTCCTTTATCATCTGATCATTGGTTTATTCAGTCACTCATTCACTAACATATTTATCTTTGCCTTGTTACAAAATGGATTTAAGGTGAAACCAATTTATCCAAAAGATGACATTTTTAAGTTAATTCACATCTATCATCAATGGCATTCAATAATTTAACTCAACAAATAATTATTAAATGCCAACTCTAATAGCAGTGAGACAATATCAGTGAAAAGATGGAAGATTGGCCGCACCGAAAGGTACCTTCTAGTCTAGGTGCTGCGGTGGACAGGTAAACAGACAATTACAAGACAACTGCGTGTCAACTCTTTTATAATTCCTGTGATCGTGGCTAAACAGTCTCTCTTACTATCAGTCAGTCCCAACTATCACAAAAATGAGTGTTCCTAGTGGTTTATATTTTATGTACTCTAATGACATCTCACTAGTTGTCACATCATTCCTCAGCAACCAAAAATTGCTCCCCAGATTAAGGCTGATGCAGCAGCAGCCCCCTCTCCCCCACCTCCAGTCTGTGCTGCCTAACAGCCTACTGGTCCTACCCAGGCAGGGGCCGTTGTGATGGAGTTCTCTCCTTATAAATGGAAGAACTTACAAAGAAAAATATCAATGAGAATGAACGTTAAAGCAATGAATGTTAAAGGCAATTTTAAATGCAACTTGCAATCTACAAGTAAGCATGGGGAAGCAGCTACATTTTCAGAGGCTCCATTCACGGTCTAGTTCTATTTAGCTCAGATGAAGAAATGGCAGCTTGGGCTTCCCTGGTGGCGCAGTGGTTGAAAATCCACCTGCCAATGCAGGGGACACGGGTTCGAGCCCTAGTCTGGGAAGATCCCACATGCCGCGGAGCGACTAGGCCCGTGCGCCACAACTACTGAGCCTGCGCGTCTGGAGCCTGTGCCCCGCAACAAGAGAGGCCGCGACGGTGAAAGGCCCGCGCACCGCGATGAAGAGTGGCGCCCGCTTGCCGCAACTAGAGAAAGCCCTTGCACAGAAACGAAGACCCAACACAGCCATAAATAAATAAATAAATAAATAAATAAATAAATAAATAAATAAATAAAATTAAAAAAAAAAAAAAAAAGAAAGAAAAGAAAAGAAATGGCAGCTTGACCACTGGCTCCAGGTCACCCCGCAAGTAAGTGAAAAACCAAGACCCAGGAGCCAGTCTTCACCTCCCCAGTGAGAGATTCAGGGTCATGGCCAGTATTTGTACCTTGAGCTTTAAACTTTTTCTGTATGTGTTTTAATTTATTCTCTCATTTTATCTCCTCAAGATGTCACATTTGGCAAATGGAGGGAAATCAGGCCAAAGAAAGATAGATGACTTCCCTGTGGTCATTCAGATTATTGTCTGGGTTGTAATGGAATCCTAGGGCCCAAGTTTCCCAGCACCTGGTTTTAACAGTGAATAGAGCACTTGCTATACCTTTTGAGAACAGAGGTACATAAAGAGCCTGGTAATTTATGAGAAAGCCCTGGCATGTCAAGAGTTACTATCGTTACACATTTTAGCTTGAAGTGAAGAAAAGTCTCTGGTCTGGGCTGAGGGCCAATCTACTCTTTAATGCAATGGAATGATCTAGCACAGTAGTTCTTACAGTGTGGTCCCGGGACCCCCAACATCAGTGTCACCTGGGGATTTATTAGAAGGGCAACCTCACCGGAAACCGACTGGGTCGGACACTCTAGGAAAGGCGCCCACAGTTCATGTTTTAACAAGCCTTTGGGGGGATTCTGATGCATGCTCAAGTTTGAAGACATCTGCTCTAGAGCAGTGTTCTCAAATTTTGGTCCTGGGACCGCTGGCCTCAGGATCTCCAAAGGGAGCTTCTAGAATAGGTGCAAGAAAATGAGAGAACCAACCAAGGTTTACTCCTTCAGTCCAGCATTTCCCAAAGACTCTAATCTTAAGTATTACTGGGGACCTCATAAAAAGGCCAACGTCCTGACCCCTGTCCCAGGGGATTCAGAATCGGAGTGGGAGGGAAGAGTCGGAACAGCCAGGCTCATATTCAGATGTCCCTTGTGGGGTGTGGCCCACTCATCCAACCTCACATGAGAATTACTGCTCTGGGCTCCAGCAACCACTGGTTTACTCATAATACCCACCTCAGCCCAAGACCGTCAACATCTAAGAGGGACCTGACGCTGGTTCTCCATTCAGAAAATAAATACTATTCAAAACCTTTGTTTTTTTTACTGAGAAAGTACAAAAAATTTTAAATGCAAATTTCTGTCTCTGATCATTTTTCGGGGTTAATTATGGATGGATCAGGCAAAGAGCAGCCCATAGAGACCCCTGAAAACAAAGCATTCAGTCAGGATGGAGAAAAGACTGTCAACAAACTAAGAAAGAAGAGGGAGACTAAGTGGGAGAGAGGGGCAAGAAGACAATGGGGGAGGGGCAGAGAAGCTGAGATTTCATGAAAAACGAATAAAGGATGATTCTGGTCCATTAAACTCATGGAAGGGAGCCCTGGTTGGTGGTTAAACATGTGGCTGTGTGTTGAGGTTGTTTAGTTTAAACACCAGTTCTTTTTCTTTCTAACCAGCAGTTGACTCAACCTTTTTGAGCCTCAGTTTCCCAGTCTATAAATAGGTTAATAACAGTGCCTCTCTTGAAGGCTTATAAGTAGCAAATGCAATGAGGTAGTTGGTATTTACCAGGCTTCATCAGCTGGTATGGCCACACTGATAGCAAGAAGCACTCAGCCAGTGAGAACCATTATGATTCTAACACCTCTTCTGAAGAAATCTTTTCCAATCTAAAATCTAATTTATCACGTCTTAGTCAAGAGAAAGGTTGTACCCTTGTAGACCATCCCTGTGATAAGTCCTGTTCTTGACTTACTTTAAAACCAGACCACACAGCCATAAAAGATGTTTATCCGGCTCTTCTTTCCCACTGATGAATGAGGAGAGGCCGATCAGACCAGGAGCCTACTCCTGGGACGGTGGGGCCCAGCAGCCCTCAGGACACAGTGGGTGTCTGAGCCTCCCATTTGGCTCAGTTTAATCCGAGGTGCACCCTCTGTTTGCAGCTCAGCTGGGCTAAGCAGGTACTTGTCTTGCTGTCCTGAAGACTGGGTCCCTCTTCCTCACCTCAACTCACTACTCCAGACAAAACAAGGCAACTTGATTAGAAAAGAGACAAGGTTGACAAGAACTGTATTTTCTCTGGGAGATTTCCTGCAAAGGGGTGGGCTGGTGCTCCAAGCTACAGGAGGTTAATAGACTACTGACTGGTTAATGGGTTACTCTCCCCAGTGGTTCTCAAACTTGAGTGCACCACAGCCCCCTGGAGGGCTTGTTCTAACACAGATGGCTGCACCCCACCCCCAGAATTTCTAATTTCGGAGTACTAGGGTGGGGCCTGAGAATTTGTCTTTCTAACAAATTCCCGGGAGATGGTGGTGATGTTGCCAGTTCTTAGACCATACTCTGAAGACCACTACTCTACATTCTGAAGAAAGAAACTACAACTGATCAGAAAACGTACACTATCATCAAAAAGTCAAATTAAAGGATACTCTTCCTCGGTGGCTAATTATAATGGGGGCTGGAGGGAAACATAAAATAATATCACTAAATAGGCATCAGATTATCTTTGTATGTCATACTTAATTAGAGCACTGGTCCCAATCACCAAGCACAGTATTCAGTTGATTGCTTATGAAGATGACGGTTGTCTCATAATTTTGTTTTTAATTTATGAAGAACTTTAGTATCCAGTATCCTATGAGATCGCTTGAACGACCCACTGGCCCAAAAGCGTCTCCCACTTTATGAAAAATTTCCAACATCAGAATCACTAAGTCCATGGTGTGCCTCGACCTATACAAGGAACTCAGCGGGGAACCTGGAGTACCTTCTGGTCTTCTCTCATTTGGCTTGGGAACATTAATTAAATTACTTTAACACTTTGGTACAGAGATAGTGAGAAGCAATGAAGTTCTATGGGTAGGACCAGCCCCAGGGGACAATGAGATGGGAGGAGGGGGCAGCCTGAAGACTTGGGTATGAGGGTGGCTGCCCAAGGACAAAGGAGGAAGGGAGACACTGAAATAAGGTTACGAGGAGCTATTGGGTACCTGCTTTTGTATACCGCCATCTTGATTGTCAAAGGGGTTACAAGATGCGAAGGAGAGGAGTAAAGGTGAGGGGAAAAACAGTTCCTGACTGCTCCAGAGGGAAATCAGAGAAACATTAATAACTTGGCTCCTGACCACTATGTGTGCCCTGTTTAATTCACAAGCCTCAACTCTCCCTCGTGTATTGTCCCAGTTCTCATCCCGAACCCAGGAAGGCATGCTTTCTGTACAGGCCATTCTACAAGGAGGCTGGGTCACTTATTTCTGGGCGGATGTGGTACAGGTCCACAGAGGGACAAGACAGAGAGCACAACCTCAGATAGAAATATGTACCCTGACATTTGAGATGCCTTTTGCTAATTCCCTTGGAGACCGGTGTCAGGGAACTGAGGACAAGATTGTAAACACAGGCACCTCTGTCTGCTCCTGCGCTGTGAACTGTGTCCAGGACACTCTCTTCCAGGGGTAGCCTCATCGGGCCTAGAAGCCGGTTCTTGGTATAGAAATTTTGCCTGGAAAGGAATATTTCCATTGTGCAGGCTCAGTAGAGGCTTCTGGGTGAGTTCAGTGCCTCAGTGGACAGCAATGCACTCAAAAGAGGGGTTGCTGATTAACGTGTCGGAAAACAGGATGGATTAGGTTAGGGGACTCAAAACACAGAAGGCTGAGGGCTTTTGAACATAGCAAAGAAACTATTTTTCGCAGCATCCTGCCCATGAGCTCTGCCAGTGTTGTTCAGTCTTTACCACAAGCAGGCAAAGGTGCAGAAAGAGGCTCAGAGCTAAGTCACTCGCCTGAGGTCACTCAGCTGGTAGTGACAGAGCCAGGGCTGCATGTGACTTGAGACCCATGCTCTGTTCATCCCATCATGTGGCCCTCTAAGGGGGAACACAGTAGAGTCTGTAAATAAGGGAATAAAAGATGGTACTCAGGTATTCTCTATTTCTGCAACATAAGAGTGTTAGGTTACACGTAAGTAGGATTGTTTAAAACTGAAATGGATTATCTCAGGAAGTTACAGAAATGCCTTTGGGAGTACTGCCCTGCCCCGAATGGGGAGAACGCGTGCTGAAGGGCACACTTTGCAATCGAGGGGCAGCCCAGAGGAAGAGGCATGGGTGTAGGGTCTGGAAGTGGTTCCAGAGAGTCACAGGGGAGGGTGACCCACAGAAGCCTCCCACCCCCACCAAACACACACACACACACACACACACACACACAATCAAAAAGATTAGCTGAAAATCTGGGGGCCTTTTTCACACTAAGTCTCAAAGGAATGAGGCTGTGATGCAGGACAGGTGGTGAGGTGGCTGCTTTAGGCTGTAGACTCGCCTGCGCCTCCTCCCTGACTCCATCCCCAACAGAGATGCCATTGCTTGTTCTGACACTTGGAGGAGGAGGAGGAAGATTTGTGCCCAGAGTTCTTCTAAGCAGAAGCCGATCAGAGCCTGGGTGGTTGCCCTCTACAGGCCCTGCCAGGCAGCTGTCGTGTGCCCATCTGTGGAGGGTTGGCTGGGTCCTGGTGCAGGCCCAAGGGTCCGCACACCATGGGTGCCAGCCAAGAATGGAATAATGAGGAGCAAAATCAAATGCAAACCTTGACAGCCTCTTTGCCTGTGGGCATCTGCAAGCTTCAGCACCTGCAAGCAGCTGACCACCAGAGACGAGCTCCTTGCGGAGGGGTTCTGTGAGTAACTGGATCCTCTGAGAGGCTCCCAGTCCCTGGAGACTGAAGACAGCTCACCTCGTGTCAGGAGCAGAGAGCCGTGCCCCCAATCACAGTGCACAGTGTCAGATGTTCAAGGCAGACCCTCTGACCAGCCCTGCCTCCCTGGTCCCCCGAATGCCCTTAAGAGCCCCCATTCACCTCTGCTCACAATTTGGTCCTTGCCTCCATGTGTCTGTTTCCTCCCTGTCAGTCTAAATCCTATTCATCCTTCAAGAACTAACTGGAGGGACTTCCCTAGTGGCACAGTGGTTAAGAATCCGCCTGCCAGAAGACCTAAATAGACATTTCTCCAAAGAAGACATACAGATGGCCATGAAGCTCATGAAAAGATGCTCAACATCACTAATTATTAGAGAAATGCAAATCAAAACTACAATGAGGTATCACCTCACACCAGTCAGAATGGGCATCGTCAGAAAATCTACAAACAACAAATGCTGGAGAGGGTGTGGAGAAAAGGGAACCCTCTTGCACTGTTGGTGGGAATGTAAATTGATACAGCCACTACGGAGAACAGTATGGAGGTTCCTTAAGAAACTAAAAATAGAATTACCATATGACCCAGCAATCCCACTACTGGGCATATACCCAGAGAAAACCGTAATTCAAAAAGACACATGCACCCCAATGTTCATTGCAACACTATTTACAATAGCCAGGTCATGGAAGCAACCTAAATGCCCATCGACAGACGAATGGATAAAGCAGATGTGGTACATATATACAATGGAATATTACTCAGCCATAAAAAGGAACGAAATTGAGTCATTTGTTGAGACGTGGATGGATCTAGAGACTGTCATACAGAGTGAAGTAAGTCAGAAAGAGAAAAACAAATATCGTATATTAATGCATGTATGTGGAACCCAGAAAAATGGTACAGATGAACCGGTTTGCAGGGCAGAAGTTGAGACACAGATGTAGAGAACAAACGTATGGACACCAAGGGGGGAAAACTGTGGTGGGGTGGGGATGGTGGTGTGCTGAATTGGGCGATTGGGATTGACATGTATACAGTGATGTGTATAAAATTGATGACTGATTAAAAAATAAAAAAGAATCCGCCTGCCAGTTCAGGGGGCATGGGTTCGAGCCCTGGTCTGGGAAGATCCCACATGCTGCGGAGCAACTAAGCCCGTGAGCCACAACTACTGAGCCTGCGCTCTAGAGCCCGCGAGCCACAACTACTGAGCTCACGTGCCACACCTACTGAAGCCTGCACGCCTAGAGCCCGTGCTCCACAAAAAGAGAAGTCACCACAGTGAGAAGCCCACGCACCACAACGAAGAGTAGCCCCGGCTCACCGCAGCTAGAGAAAGCCCGCGCACAGCAACAAAGACCCAACACAGCCAAACATAAAATAAATAAATAAATAAATTTATAATAAAAAAACTAACTGGAAGACGCTTTCTCCTTGAAGCCTCCAGGGCCACCCCTGCCTATGGAGATCTCTCCCTCCTGTGAATTCTTCATCCTCTGTCTATACCACTTATTCAACTTTTTCCATGGCCCCTACTCCCATCAAGGTGCACTGACTTGACTTTTAGATATGTCTGTCTAGATGATTATGCTTTTTCTAAAATTTTCTCCAGCACATAGCGTGGTTCAGAGTGCACAGGAGACATGCAAATACTTGTTTGGCTGCCTAAGTATGAACTAAGTATCGACAAACTTCTTCCAAAAAAAATTTTTATTGGGCCTGTATTATATCCTCTCAGAAATAAATATCCCAGCCTTCTGAGGTGTATAACATAGAAAGACGTTCTTGCAAATACAGGAGAATAGAATAGGGCCTATCTACTCATGTAGAGAAAAAATAGAAAATAGAGAATATTTACAATCCTACCATCCAGAATCAACCACTACATATATATATATATGTATGTATATATATACATACATATATATATATACACACACACACACATATATGTTTGGAATAATATATCCTAACACTTAAACAGTGGTTATATATATATATTATATATAATATATATAATAGCTCTATTGAGATATAATTAACATACCATACAATTGGACACCCATAGGGAAAAAGATAAAATTGGATCCATTTCTCACACTAAACACCAGAATAATTCTAAATGGGTCAAAGCTCTAAACGTAAAAATGAAACCATACAAATAATAGAAAAAAATTGGGTGAAATATTTTATAACTTAAGAGAGGCAAAATCCAGAAGTAATAAGAGAAAAGATTAATAAATTTGGCTCCATGGCATTTTTTAAGTCCTAAGTAAAATCAAAAGGCAAATGAAAACCTGGGAGAAATTACTGCAAATTATCAATATATCATAGGCAAAGGGCTAATATCCTTAACAATTAAAGACTCTGAAGAAAAAGCCCAATAACTTGATTTTAAAAATGAGATATGAATAGGTATTTCACAGAAAAAGAAAAGCATACAAAATCAATGAAAATACTTCCCCATTGCTCATAACAAGAGAACTGCAAATTTCAACTATACCGTTTCTTATCTTTCAGATAAGCAAAAACCCAAAAGTTTGACAACACACTCTATTGTTGAGGTTCTAGGAAAACAGTTACTCTGCTACATTGCCGATGGGAATTCAAAATGTACCAATCTCTTTGGAGGATTTTGTCATGTCTAGCAACATTGCATGTGCCTTTTCCCTTTGACCCAGCAATCACAGTTCCCAGGAGTCTACCCCAAATATAACTACCAAAATTGTGAAATGACATACGCTCAAGGTTATTCTCTGCAGCACAATTCGCAATAGCAAAGCTTGAGTACAACTCAAATGTCCATCCGTATGGGACTGGCTGGACAAATTCTGGAATGCACACACAGTGGAGTGTTATGCCGCTGTAAAACGGAATAAGGATGGCCTCCAGAAATACAAGGTCAGAAGAGTACGCATCATATTAGAAAGTGAGGAGGAATACAAGTTCACACACATAAACAAAAATGGCAGGATAAAGCCAAACTAACAAAAAATACATCTCTAAAGCAAGGAAGAGACTGACGGTTGAAAGGGGAAGAGAGCAGACGTGGAAGCTATACTTCTCTGTTTATATCTTTTTTATAATTTTGACTTTCAGCCGTGTAGATATCTTGCAGTATTATAAAACAAAATCATATTTAGAAAAGGCAACCCCCATCAATCAAAAACAAACTGGAACAAATGAAACTAACAGTGTATCATATGGATTTCATAATCACATAGAGAAGAAGTATTTCAAGTGATTTTAAAACACGATATTTTGACTGAACACACCTAGTGGGATAGCGCCTAGGGACCAAGAGGGTCGCAAAGACATCTTAAGCCGATTTCCTCTGTCTTCCTAGTTATTCCACAGGACAAATGACCCAGTTTTGCTAACAAATAAAATGTATAAAAACTAAAAGGAAGACATTCTTTTATAGATCAGAAAAGACTTAAGAGGGATTTCCCTGGCAGTTCAGTGGTTAAGACTTTGCCTTCCAATGTAGGTGGTGCAGGTTCAATCCCTGGTCAGGGAGCTAAGATCCCACATGCCTCGTGGCCAAAAAAACCCAAAACCCAGAAGCAATATTGTAACAAATTCAATAAAGACTTTAAAAATGGTCCACATCAAAAAAATATCTTTAAAAAGAAAGAAAGAAAGAAAGAAAAGACTTAAGGGACCTAAAACCAAATATACCTGTGAAAAGAAAGTTTTGAAATAATCACAGAAAATAGAAATAATCAGAGAAAATTGGACTCTAATATTAGATGACATTAAGGAATTATTTTCAATTTTATTGAGTGTAATAATGGTATTGTGGTTACTTTTTTAAGATCCTTTCTCATTAGAGTTTTTTCCCTTATGTCTATGTCTTTTTGTTTTTTATTTATTTCTGGCTGCATTGGGTCTTCGTTGCTGCCCACAGGCTTTCTCTAGATGCGGAGAGCGGGGGCTACTCTTCGTTGTGGTGTGCAGGCTTCTCATTGTGGTGGCTTCCCTTATTGCGGAGCATGGACTCTAGGACACGCAAGCTTCAGTAGTTGTGGCACGCGGGCTCAGTAGTTGTGGTGCACAGGCTTAGTTGCCCCGTGGCATGTGGGATCTTCCCGGACCAGGGATCGAACCCATGTCCCCTGCAGTGGCAGGTGGATTCTTAACCACCGCACCACCAGGGAAGTCCCTTTTTTGTTTGTTTGTGTGTTTGTTTTAATTTATTCTGAGCCTTTTTTTAAAAAATTTATTTATTTATTTATTTTTGGTGCGTTGGGTCTTCGTTGTTGCATGCGGGCTTTTCTCTAGTTGTGGCGAGCGGAGGCTACTCTTCGTTGCGGTGTGCAGGCTTCTCACTGCAGTGGCTTCTCTTGTTGCAGAGCACGGGCTCTAGGCACACGGGCTTCAGTAGTTGTAGCTCGTGGGCTGCACAGCGCAGGCTCAGTAGTTGTGGTGCACGGGCTTAGTTGCTCTGCGGCATGTGGGATCTTCCTGGACCAAGAATCGAACCCGTGTCCCCTGCACTGGCAGGCAGATTCTCAACCACTGCGCCACCAGGGAAGCCCTATTCTGAGCCTTTTTTAAGTGTGGCTTTAAGTAAGGTTCCCAGGCACCTGGACAACAGAGAGCTAAGAGGTGACTTCAGGAGCCCCTGGGTGATGTGCCAGGGCTCTGTGACACCAAGTCCTACATCAAACAACTAAGTCAACGGTGAATTTTTCAGAAGGTGCAAGTGAGGAAATGGAGTCTCAAAAGGAATGACCTTATAACACATATTCTATTGGATCAAGTTGGTTGAAGTGGAAAAACTTTCTTGTCAGGTAAAAATCAAACCACCCATCAAAAAGATACAAGCACCCCAATGTTCATAGCAGCTCTACTGACAATAGCCAAAATATGGAAGCAACCCAAGTGCCCATCAACGGATGATGGGTAAAGAAGATGTGGTATATATATACAATGGAATATTAGTCATAGAAAAAGAATGAAATTCTGCCATTTGCAGCAACATAGATGGACCTAGGGAATATCATGCTTAGTTAAGTAAGTCAGACAAAGACAAATACTGTATGATACCACTTATATGTGGAATCTAAAAAATAATGCAAATGAATATATATGCAAAACAGAAACAGACTCACAGATACAGAAAACAAACTAGTGGTTACCAAAGGAGAGAAGGAAGGGGGGAAGGAACAAATTAGGGCTACAGGATTAAAAGATACAAACTACTATATATAAAATAGATAAGCAGCAAGGATATATTACATAGCATAGGGAATTATAGCCATTATCTTGTAATAACTTTTAATGGCATATAGTCTATGCCATTAAAATACTGCCATGAAATCTATGCCACGAAAATACTGACTCACTATGCTGAACATCTGAACCTAACATAACATTGTAAATCAACTATACTTCAATTTTTTTTAATTAAAATTAAAAATTTTTTTTTAAATCTAAGCATCCAATGCCAAGAGCACAGGTTCTAGAGCCAGGCTGCAGGTTCAAATTTCAGCTCTGCTGCTTCCTAATTTGGGGGCCTTGGGCCAGTTACTTAGCCTCCCTGTGCCTCAGTTTCCCTGTCTTCCTAGGGGAGTAATAATAATACCTACCTCACAGGGCTGTTGTGAGTAAATACATGTAAGTTAAATACATGTAAAGTGCTTAGAGCTGTAACTGGCACCTAAGAAGCATAATATGTTAGTAAATACAATAAATCTTTTTTTAAGCATTTTTAAAATTATTATTATTTTTTTGGCCATGCTGTGTGGCTTGTGGGATTTTAGTTCCCCAACCAGGGATCGAACCCAGGCCCTCAGCAGTGGAGTCCTAACCACTGGACTGCCAGGGAATTCCCTTAAACACTTAATTTTTGAAATAAATTTATCAGTCATATATATTGCTCCTTTTAGTTTTCCAAAGGAAATAGTTTATTGAAATTCCTCAATAAACTGTCTAGAATTTTTTTTGCACCTTTAAATAGAGAGCTTGTTAGTGGGGAAATATAACACAATACAGTAGATCCTGACATCCTCCCTGCAGCTCTGCTCCTGCAGTGGTGCGCCCTCTTCCGGCTGATTCTGGATGGTGACCCCGCCCCTGGGTTCTGAGGAGTGGAGGAGCTCAAGGCTGCCCTTTATTGAGGGCAGCCCAGGCCAGGTGCCAAACAACCTCAGGACCACCTCCTCCAGGAAGGTTTCCGTCATCCCTTGGTCCAGGTTAGGTGCCCTTCTTCGCCTCTTTTCCTACAGTGAGTAACCACTACCTGAGGGTGCCCTCCTCCTCACATTACACTGAAGTTCCCATCTTGTTTATCTCCCTGCAGGATGGCACCTGGTAAGGGCAGAGCTTTGCCTTCCTTGCTCTCCTTTGTAACCCCTAGCACAGCGCCTGCCACACCATTTGTCAAACTGAACTGGGTTTCAGTATCACCTTGCTGATAGAGAGCCTCATGCCTGAGCAGAGAGGAACAGATGAAAGAGGGGGCCACACACAAATGCCATCTGCATTTCCACTCGGAGCCTGCCTTGCCCATCAAAACTTAAATCCCATCTCATTAAAAGCATGTTGTCTAATTCCCCTCAGCGTATGTTCCTTGCTTCGCTCCACAGTCATTTACTGAAGATGCCCCGGATATATAATCGTGCCCTCCAAAAACTTTAGACTGGCGAAAGAAATGAGCCTCATCAAAAGACACAATCAACAGTGAGAAGGCAACCGACGGAATGGAAGGAAATATTTGCGAATCATATACCTGGTAAGTGGTTACTATCCAGAATATATAAAGAACTTCTACAACTCAATAATAATAATAATAATAACAACAACAACAACCCAATTTTAAAGTGGGCAAAGGATTTGACTAGACATTTCTCCAAAGAAGACATACAAATGACCAACAAGCATATGAAAAAATGCTCACCATCACTCTGCATTAGGGAAATGCAAGTCAGAACCACCATGAAATAATACCTCACATCCATCAGGGTGGCTACTACCAAAAAAACAGAAAATAACAACTGGTGGCCAGGATGTGGAAAAATAGGAACCCTTGTGCCCCGCTGGCAGGAAAGTAAAATAGTGCAACCACTGTGGAAAACAGTATGGCGATTCCTCAAAAAATTAAAAATATAATTTCCATACGACCCATGTAAGGGACCGAATGTTTGTTTCCCCCTAATATTCTTATGTTGAAATCCTAACCCCCACTGTGATGGCATTTGGAGCTGGGGCCTCTGGGAGGTGAGGTGATTAGGTCATGAGGGCAGAGCCCTTATGATGGGATTAGTGCCCTTATAAAAAAGACCCCACAGAGCTCCCTCACCCATTCCACCATGTGAGGACACAGCAAAAAGACAGTCGTCTATGAACCAGGAAGCAAATCTCACCAGACGCCTAATCATGCCCTGATCTTGCACTTTCCAGCCTCCAGAACCATGAGAAATAAATTTCTGTTGTCTATAAGCCACCCAGTATATGGTATTCTGTTACAACAGCCCAAACAGACAAAGACAAGCCAGCAATCCCACTTCTGGGTGTATATCTAAAAGAATCCAAAGCAGGATCTTGAAGAGATACTTGCATACTCATGTTCATAATAGCACTATTCACAATAGCCAAGAAGTGGAAGAAACCCAAGTATCCATCAACAGATGTCATTAAAATGTATGTATACATACAATGGGATATTATTTAGCCTCAAAAAAGAAGGAAATTCTGACACATGCTATAACACAAAGGAACCTGGAGAACATTATGCTAAGTGACATAAACCAGTCACAAAAAGTCAAATCCTGTATGATCCCACTTCTATGAGATATCTAGAGAAGTCAAATTCATAGAAACATAAAGTACATCCATAGTAACTAGGGGCTGGGGGCAGCAGGAAATGGGAAGTTGTTCAATGGGCACAGAGTTTCAGTTCTGCAAGATTAAAAAGTTCTGGAGGTTGGTTGCACAACAGTGTGAATATACTTAACACTGTACACTTAGAAATGTTTAAGATAATAAATCTTATGGCTTTTTTTCCCACAATTTTAAAAAAGAAAGATCAGCCAAGTGCAAAAATAATTCTAAAGATTTTATTGAATAATGTCAACTAGTTGGGAGATAAAAACATGATTTTTGGTCCTATAATTACTCTCCAACTAGTCCAAATTGGCTCATCCCTCTTTTTTCTAAATAGTGGGTCCCTTAATCACTTCTTTGCCATATTCTATAGCTTTCCAGTCACCTTTGATCATTTCAGATTTAAGACTGAGTCTGTAACCCAGCAGAACCCTATGGAGCCTTCCTGGGACCGATTCCCCCTGTCCTCCTGGTCAAATCCATCTAAGTATGTGATTTGCTGCAGCAGTTCAAAAATAATTTCTCTATAATCTTCCTGGCTTGTGATCTCACAGTTAAACAAGTCAAGACTTTTCAAATTTTTAAGATTTTGCAGAGCTTCTACTATACCAAGATCTTTGATTTTGTTTCCACTCAAATTGAGGTAGGTAAGATTTGGACATTTCTCTGCCAGGATTTTCAAGCCTCCAGAAACTATGTTGTCACTAAATTCCAACTTTCAAAGTTTACTCAAGCTGGGCAGTCGGGCCAGTGAACTTTGTTCCACACTAGCTATACTCGGAAACTCTTGTTTTTTAAAAGTATCATTCAGGCTTTCAGTTTCCCCATTGTTCTTTTCACAGGGCCGGTATTACCGGAAACAGACCAGAACTAGATAAACCAGAGCTCGATGGCCTCTCAGGGTCGCAGTTCCCTAGCACGAGAATGGAAAATTTCCTACCTACCTACTGTCCCAAACGGGGGTACAGCCCAGCCTCAGCCTTCACCGGACTTTCCCAGCACCACTCAGGCGGAGCCAGACGGCGGAAGGACTCCTCAACACAGAGGGCAACACCCAATTGAAGCGGCACTCCGCTCAACACCAGGTGACCAAGTCTTACACCTTCCCCCCACCCGCCCCCCCAAAAAAGGAAAATCTCCAATCAAGGCATCCCAGTAGGGAAGTACACACCCTGGTGTCCGCACGCTCGAGGTTCTGCCACTCACCAGAGACGTCTCAAAGATCGGACAAGACCAAACCAGACCAGCACCGTTTCATCCTCCTCCTCCGCCTCTTCTTCCTCCTCCTCTTCCTCACATCCTTCAGGTGGACCACCTTCATCTTCATCGTGTTCATCTCCATCCTCATCCTCCTCCTCCTCTTAGCCTGGGGCTTCGCCAAGGTGGCGGCGCCCATGTTGCAGTGCATTTCCCAGGGTCGGTGGTTTGGTACCTGAGGAGGGTCATGAGTCTGGCCCCTGGGGCTGCGTGAGGCCCACACGGGCGCTCAGGGGTTTCTGGTGGCGCAGAAGGCTCGGGGTCTGTTCAAGGAATTCTTTCCCGGGAGGGGGATGAAGACAGAGCTCCCAGAGCTCTTCCCCCGCGGCGCGGCGCGGTGGGCAACGTGCCCCAGATCCTCTACACGCGGCTTCGACCCCACGGCCGGCTCACTTCACGTGGGGCGTCTGCTGGCGCCGCTGGGCCTGTCTCACTCCCAGCGAGCAGGCCACAGCACGCCTGCGCTGGTGGGAGGCGCCGCGGCACGCCTGGGAGACCGGAGCGGTGGCTCCAATGAGCTCGAGGCACGGGACGCAGAGCACCTGCGAATCAACGCGCCCGCCCTGCGGCGAGGGCTCAAGGCCCTGGCGGCTGATCACCGGCAGCTCCTCACTAACGGGCGGACCCAGGGCAGCTTCACCTTGCTGGACACCTCGGCGTGGTCCCAGAGGTATCACCTGGGGCACTTCCTAGCTGCAGTGGGCGGCCACTTCCGCAGGGGCACGCTGCTGAGCCGGCTGAGCATGCAGCCTCAGCTCAAGAGCCTGGAACACATGAGTTTGGCCAAGTTTTTTTTTTTGTTTTTTTTTTAAAAATATTTATTTATTTATTTATTTTTGGCTGTGTTGGGTCTTCGTTTCTGTGCGAGGTCTTTCTCTAGTTGCGGCAAGCGGGGGCCACTCTTCATCGCGGTGCGTGGGCCTCTCACTATCGCGGCCTCTCTTGTTGCGGAGCACAGGCTCCAGACGCGCAGGCTCAGTAGTTGTGGCTCACGGGCCCAGTTGCTCCGTGGCATGTGGGATCTTCCCAGACCAGGGCTCGAACCCGTGTCCTCTGCGTTGGCAGGCAGATTCTCAACCACTGCGCCACCAGGGAAGCCCCTGGCCAAGTTTTTAATACCAGGTGCTCCAGGCCTATGATTGCTGCTACCTGTTCTAGCCTCATGGATGCCGGGTCCAACTAGGTGGATCTGATCAGCTGGGCAATATCATGTTTGGATATGAGTTCATCCGTAAGTTCACTGGAGAAGACATATTTAGAATCTGTTGCTCTAATTACAACTGGAGCAAAATTGGGAAAGTCCGCTGGCAATGCTGTTTGGCTAAACAGATAAGACATTTCCATTTGAATTGTATCAGTTCTTTGTGAGGCAGCAAGATGATTTGGTAGAAACGTCCCTGAAGCTCTTGGCTCTTCTGCCCCTTCCAGAGATTGACCACATAATGTAGCTGCATGTCAGAGAGCCAGAAAAGCGGGGTGCTCAGAAATGACTCGCTGCAGAGGTAACAAAGCTTGTTCACAGACAAGAAGGACTGGAGTCTGCTAAAAGGTGTACACAAGCCCTTTATCATAGTAGCATAGACGCGCTAGAGGTCATGTCTGATCAAACTCTTTTAGAGTTTTTAAAAGAAGCTTCATTTTCTGAATTAGTTCTTGACCCTGGAACAAGCATCCTAGATACCTGCTGCAAAGCAAATGCCATTTCAAATGGACCCCGAGGGTATCAGATGATAACAGAAGGCGGAATCAGTATAAATCACAGACAAGTAACACATTCTGAGACTGTTTTAGTTGTTGGACAATGTATTCTTAAGAATGGACTTTGGTTACTTAAAATAGGAAAAAGAAATTTCTACGTTATAAAATGGCTTCAGCAATGATGAAAAATCCTTCTGGTGGTTCAAACTTATCCACAATTCATTCTCAAGACATACGAACTTATACCTTCGCTTATGCAAATCAAACAATAGGCAGGCGGGGGACGGGGGAGAAGTGACTCAGGAAGGCCTCATTAGGGTCCTGCTCGGTAACACGAGAAAAAGAAGGTGCAGGACTTGTAGGCAGCACCGTTCAGCTACATCAGACGTGCGTGAAGGGGGTCATAGATATGAAGTTGGAACATGCCCGACCACGCCCAGTACTCTATTTCCTGTCACATTTGGCTCAACCTGCTTTGAGGAGGGATAGAGACATCTGTGTGGCCCTTTTCAGGACCAGCACAAGCATATCAAGCTGAGAGCACCGAAGTTCACTTGTGCTGGCAAGGAGCCATCGGCCTTGAAAACAGGGTCCATTTATGGTTTACCTTTTCCTTTGTCTCGGGACATAAAATTAGCAAAATTTCTCCTGCAGCCAATCACCGTTTTCTGTGGGCTTCTTGCAGAAGCGCCAGCTGTCACTCCATGACTCAGATCACTCCACACAGCACATTCTAACCTGAATGACACTGGCCAAAATGCACTAGCCATCGGTCCCGCCTGCTTTGAATTTCCATCGTTGCATAGCCCAATCTTAGCAGACGGAAGCCCGCTCAAGGAAGCAGAGCTGAAGGTTAGCTCTGACCCCTGACTTGCCATGTGACTTTGGACAAGTTAGTCTGAACATCAAATTCATCAGAAAAATAGGAGTGAATACTATCTGCCCTGGGGTAGGATCCAATGAGGGAAGTAATGTGCGTGAACGTGCACTGAAAAGTGACAAGTGACACAAAGATAAGAAGTAGTGATGATGATGTGTATCCTTATACACTGAATGCAGCGTCTCTCCTCCTCGGGAGACCAGGAGGATGTAAGTGCATAAGGAAGTGGATGGCATTTACGTTCCCGGGGGAGAGGCTGTGCACAAAGACATGATAAATACTCCTGCCAGCTCAAAATAAACACTGGTGTCACAAAGACACTTCTTCCAGCCCCCTGGTGTTTGGGGTCCTCCCTTTCTGTGTTCCACCTCCCTGCTCTTTCTCTCTATTTCTATGGCGCCTGTCACCATGGTTTCTAGGTACTCACATAAACACATTAAGTTGAAAACAGAGCCGTATGTGGGAAGACACACTCCTTATTTCCCAAAGCTGAGCTTGGAAGAGGAGCGACCAGGTGGAACTGACTCCCCAGATGATGGAATCTTGAGATTTCATGTGGGAGAAGAGAAGCAAACACCAAATATCTATCCAATGCCTGCAGGCTGTAACACCTTATTAGCTGCCTGAAGATTCAGAGTAATGATTCTGTGTGCCTTGCCCTCGAGGACTTACAGCCTCCAAGGCAATAGCAGACTCTCCAAATACACCACTAGCTTAGGGACACTGGATTGCACCAGGGCTCGTCCTTGCCAAGGGTAGATGGATATACATACAGCTGAGAGCTCACCTGTGGAAAAACACCAGCTCAGCCCAGAAGTGAACTCTGTCTGGTCTCATACTGTGCCAGGGGCATCCGAACTAACAGATGAAAGCCATCACTATGGAGATGTGTTGAGGAGGGGGGAGGGATGAGTAAAGACCTGCAGAATGGAGCAGGCAGAGCTTGTTCCAAACCAAGAGATGATTCCTGTATCTCATCAGGGGCAGCTGGCCCCTCTTGAGCCAGAATTTCTAAAAGCCTCAAATAACATCCAAAGAGAAGTCAGATCCTTGGTTCTAGCTCCTATTCTGCCACTATGTCATTAGATAATCTAAAGTGATTACTTAATCTTGTCTGATAAATGTGGGGTTACAGACCTTCAGAATTGGATAAAACCCTAGCACCTTGCCCATATTTTATGAACCACAAGTCAGAATATATTTGCCAAAACATCCTTATTCTGTTTCCAAGATCAAGAGGCTTTCAAAGGGGTATGGAGTGAATGTGGGCATACTGGAGTTTCTGGGACATGTGATGGTTTATAGTCACCGTCACAGGCAGAATATTGAAAATAGGACTGTTCCAGAAGGCCTGAGACAAGGGATGCAGGAATGGATGGCTTTCCAGCAGGACGTTCCTTCCCAGGGCACCACCAAGTGATCAGAAACACCTCCTTGAATATCTCCATGGGGGCTAGTCTTACTATTGAAGCAAAAAAAAAAAAAAAAAAAAAAAAAAAAAATCCACTTCCTAGTACCTTACTCCTCGGTCCCAATTTTGTCCTCTAATCCCACCCCCCCAAAAAAATATCTTCTCTTCCAGGAACCTCCTGAATATTTAAAAGAGAGACTGGTCTTTGCATGCCTTCTTTATCCTAAACCAAACATCCTTAGTTACTACAACTGTTTCTTGGTTGCCAAGCCGGTCATCTGGGATGACCTTTTAGCTAACTGTATGCTAATGGAACACACATCTTTTTAGAGAGATGGTCTGACCAGAGTCGTGGCACACTTTAGCCACGAGGGGAAGGTCGAGGCTCCCTTAGTCCACCCTAGGAGAGGAGGCAGCTGGAATCTGGTTGAGGGTATGGAGTTGGGCATTCTTCTGACCTCTTCCACTCTCCTTTTCAGGATCTCCATCCTGCAGAAGCACATGCCTCCAGTCAAAAGGACCAGGACTTGCCCCTTGCATGGGGATGGAACCTGCCCTTGCCAGCAGGACCAAGGTGAAGCCAGGAAGAGGAGGTAGGGAGTGGCTAGCCTAGAGCTCTACTCTAGGCCAAGAGAAATAATGTGGTCACTTTGCCAGGCCTTCTCATCAACCAAGTAAAAAGGTCAGATACAGGGGGCCAAAGAGGTTTTTCACTTAGTTTGAGGGAAAAGGAGTGCTTGAAGCTCACCTAGCCGTGAGGGCTGGCCAAGACCCAGCCATCTCCACCTCCTTCCAACAGAGGAATGGTGACAACCAGCAAAGAATAAGTATACTACAGTGAGATAGTTACATCCCTTGGCCCAGGTGCTGTGCTTGCTATTAATGCAAGCAAACTTGGCATTTACCTTCTTAACCAGTTTCCCTGTTGGCTCATATCAGAATCATGGATGACAAGGAAAAATGTTTTCCTAAATAAAACTAAACCTAGATCCTGCAAGGTTTAGCATCAGAAGGAGAAGTCAAAGAGGAAGGGATGATTATCTAAGGAGCCCCGACTCCATCACTAACCTCTGGGTGCTCTCACTTCAGTTACCAAGTCAGTACTGCACTGGTACCCAGGGGCTACAGCCTTCTGTCCCAGCTCTAGTCTAAGAGTAGAACCACACCTTCCCTCGTCTGTTGGTTTTCCCTTGACTCTGCTAAGAACAAGTGGCATTGCCAGTATGGGGGTTGGTTCCAATGTAGCTAATTTGTCCCCAGAGTTCACAGCACTAAACCCCAATTCACTCAGTATCTGAGAGACCTACACATTTGCCCAAGGGCTCTGAAACAAGTCTTCACTAATCCCTCTTGGGTCCGTCATTTCTACACCATTCTCCAGCCCTGCCCCCATGAGTCCCCTCATTGGCAATCTTGACATCCTCTATCTCTATACAAAGTGAGATCACTGGCTCTACAGCCCACCCAAGTGTGCCCTGCTCAGATCTCAGGATCAGATCTGAGAAATGTTCCTCCTCCTTAATAGAGTGACGTAATAAATGACTTCACCCTTCGGATAGGACCCTGCCTTTTCATGGAGAGGGGTGCCCTTAAGCACAATAACACAGTATTCACAAAGTAAACTAGATGGCCAGTCTAGTCTTGGGCCAGGAAAGGCTCCATACACTTGGGCCTTCACTGAAGTATCTCCGGGCAGGTCTGGATGAGGGGCCACCTTGGAGGGGCTGCCTTCCCTCTGTGGCACCCAGGACCTGCTTCATGTAACAGGAGGTGCCAAGCAGCACGTGGCCTGTGGCCTGCAAGCTGAAGAGGACCCAGGAAAGAGCTTCCTTCAGGATGTGCTTAGCCCCAAGGCGGTGCAAACCACAGGAAAGGGAGCATGTGCCATAGAGTGTTGCCTTCAGGTTCAGGTAGCCAATGAAGTCCTGGGAATTCACCTTGTGCAGGTAGTAAGTTACACGGGTCTCACTGATCTTCTTGCCAGGCTAACGGAAGAGGGAGAATTGGTACCTAGGCCCCTGCTCTGATGGGGGCTGCACCTTCTGGAGCACTGTGCCCTCTGCCAGGGCCCTAAAGTACTCTTCTGCCTCTCTGGTTGTGTCATTTTCCTCCAGCGCCAGGGGGAAGGGCTGTGCTGCCGGTCAAGGAGGTGCTCAATTCTGCGGCCAGATGCCCTTCCACACAGTCTGGTCGGCATTGCTTAGTCCATAGGTCAGGGCTCTGGGGGTCATCACACTTGCTCTTCACAAGCCTAAAATGACTGTTGTGAGGGGAAGAAATTGTAGGACATAATTCCAGCTTTAATACCCTTTCTGGAAAGAGGTGAGGATACAAAGAACTGAGCATGTGCCTACATGCAAAAATACATGAGTTTTAAGTGCTTGGAAATGTTTAAGGGCTCATTTTCAGAGTCCTTAGGCAAAACCACCCTCTCTTAAATGAATTCCCACTTCTCGAAGGCGGAACAGGTTCTGAGGGGAGCCCTGCCTCGGGCTGGGCAGGCGGCTTGGAGGGAGGGCTCACCCAGTTTCCCTGGCCGGGCCCAGATCGCCCTCCGGAGGCCTGCTCCACTCAGACAAGAGTTAAAGGGCGGCCCATCTGCCCTGGGTTTGTAACTGCGAGGACTCGCTCACCCCTCCGCTTCGTCCCCCGGAGGACCGCGCGCCCCGCCCCACGGAGGCGCCGCTGCCGGGCTTCTGGCCACCAGGTGGCGCCACGCGGCGGCCCGCGCGCCGCTCCAGCTGCGGGGGCGGGTCCGGGAACGGAGGACCCGGGGTAACTGGCCTCCTGAGCCAACCCGCCCGACCGCACCCCGGGAGCTGGGTCCCGCCAAACCCGCGCCTGGGGCCAAGGAGCACAGGCGGCTTCAGCAGAATTGCTGAACACTCTTGTAAAAAAATTTTCCAGCCCATCCACCACTCCCGAATCAATTTAAAAATTAAAAATAAATTGATACGGGAAGTTGCCGGCGAAAATGTACAGAACAGCTTGGATACAGGCAACAGCAGAGGTGCTGTTTAAGAAGGAGCGTGAGTTCTGGAGTCTTGACTGCGTTCAAATCCGCGTAACGACCTTGGGCACGTTATTTAACCTGCATATCACCTCATTGCCTCATCTGCAAATGCCGGTAATTTACACAGAGCTTACGTCATGGGGTTGTTGACAGGAATTAAACGAATTGATACACTACATACACGTGTGTGTATTTAATATATGTACAGATTAAATTATGTATACAAATTAAAATAACATATGTATATCTATACATTACATAAAATACATAATTACATATGTACATAATATAAAGTTATATGCCAAGCACACAGCACCGATGTTAGCTATATTTTATATTTTAGTAAGCAATTTCTATGAATTATTATTATTTTTCAATTTTGTTTATTTATTATGTATTTTTGGCTGTGTTGGGTCTTCGTTGCTGAGCACGGGCTGTCTAGTTGCGGTGAGCAGGGGCTACTCTTCCTTGTGGTGCGCGGGCTTCTCATTGCAGTGGCTTCTCTTGTTGCGGAGAACGGGCTCTAGGCGCGTGGGCATCAGTAGCTGTGGCTCGAGGGCTCACTAGTTGTGGCTCGCGGGCCCTAGAGCGCAGCCTCAGTAGTTGTGGCACACGGGCTTAGTTGCTCTGCGGCATGTGGGGTCTTCCCGGATCAGGGCTCGAACCCGTGTCCCCTGCATTGGCAGGCAGATTCTTAACCACTGAGCCACCAGAGAAGTCCCGAATTATTTATTTTTAAAAACATCTTTCATTCAAACAAGACAAAGTCATACTTTCGGGGTTTTTTGTTAACTTTTTATATGGAAATTTTCAAATGTTTACAACAGTAGAGAAAATAGTGTAATGAACCCCCACGGACCTATCACCTAGTTTCAATAAGTATCAACACATGGCCAGTTCTGTTTCATCTGTACCCCACATCCTTTCCTCCAGTAAGCTGCAAATCCCAAATTTCATCTCATATCACTTCATTTGTAAATACTTGACTATTCACAGTACTTTTAAAGCTCAACGTTTATTTAATATTGTCTCTGTGCACAATCTGTTGTAGTCATCAGTCCAGAGACTCCCCATAACACAAGAATTTTTTCCACACCAGCATTTGACACAGAAATTGGAACTGAATATTGAATCAGCGGCAGTTTCTTTGCTGGAAAAGTATTTCCTCTTCTCAAGAGATGTGTTCTCTCTACGGAAGGAACATTGCTTTCAGCCCCTGGCTCCCTCCCAGTGAGAATCCAAAGACTTCTCTGTGATCCATGGTGACCCACCCCAGGCTGAATTATCGCAGTCGGGGGAGGAGATTTCTCCTAATTAGTCAGATTCCTGCACTCAGAGCAGGATATGATCCATTTTAAGAAGGAAACCACTTTTCCAGGTACTTGAAGATTTTAGGATATACACCCAATACTTCTGGGTGGCACGGGGTGGGGACCATTGGAACCACTGTCTCCTGGAGTGTTCTTTACACAATGCCAATGTCACTTTCACACTGAAGATTTAACCAAATTTTTCCCCTCAAGGCACCTTGGAACTGTGTTAACATTTTAAATTATTGACTTAAGGCACACGCGCGTGCACACACACACACACACGCACACACTTTAATTAGTAGTTTAAACAGGCTAATTGGATTCCCTCACCGAATCAACAGTGTTATAAAAACCTTAGTGCTGGCAGGGGGCGGGGGGGTTGTTTTTTGGTTTTGGCGTGCCACATGGCTTGTGGGATCTTGGGATCTTAGTTCCCCAACCAGGGATCGAACCTGGGCCCTCGGCAGTGAAACCGCAGAGTCCTAACCACTGGACCGCCAGGGAATTCCCTCTAGTGCTGTGCTTTTATATTTATAAAGTAGGCATCTGTCTTCTTTTCATTCTCAAAACAGGAAAGAATGTGACCATGTTAAATCAAGCAGGGAGACTGTCTAGGCGTAGGGACATAATTCCCAATTCCTCCACTCCCTTTCAGCAAGCTGAATGAGTTATCATAATTACGCTTTTGACACTAGTGACCCCTTTTTCTTATCATTTTTCTCCAGTCTCTGAGAGTCTTATAATGATCAGTTTCCAATTCCTACGGCTTCTGCACCTTGGGGATGAGACTCCTTAGGGATCAAGAGAGCTGAGCAGCAGTTGACTCTCTCCTGAGTCTGTCCTTCTATCAGGCTACCGGCATGCAAGGCAGAGACATGGAGGGCCAGAGAGGATGTCTTTTAGGGACCAGGACCCTCACACACTTCCAGGAGAGGGGCAAGGAGGTGACCATTATGTCCATGGCTGTCGGCCAATGAACTGAAGCCCAGATCAAGAACTCCTCACGATCATTTTCTGATTTTAAAATCCAAACTTTACAACCTTGATCCTTCCAGTAGATGTAATCATCCCCTTCTTCCCATTACCATGGTGATCTGGGTACATTTCCTATGCCTTTGCATTAGATTTTTTGATATACTTTCAGCCTCCCCACTAGATGACAAAGATCAGCTCAGTTATCTTTTAATTCCTCAGCGGCCAGCCTCGTAGAAAGTAGGTGCCCAATAAACATTAGTTAATTTGATGATTCAAATCACAGGGGCAACTTGCTATTGACTTGACTTTCCTCTCTTGAACACCATCTGCAGCATGGTACATGTTGGATTTTTTTTTTTTAATGTCATTCAAAATCACCCTGGGTTTTGTTTGTTTTTAAATACAAATGCTCCAGATCCAAAAGTTCCTTGCTAAGGGAGGGATGTGCTAGCTTGAAGGTCTACTGGGGTACTATCAACTATAAAATCCAAAACTACCAGAGGTGGCGCTGGTGAGAAAAGAGTGGTTGCAAAATGTAGCTCTTGACATCTGTCATCTATTTTCTCCTCCTTGGAGTCAGTTGCCCTCGGGCCAAAGTGGAATGGCCTGCCTTGGTCACTCACGTACAGTAAAATGCGGAAGAAAGCCAGAACTGACCTTCAGAGCTCAGCGGCGTCCTTCCGGTTAGAAGCAGCCCTTCTCTGTGTGATGGCAAATCCCTGGCAACAATGCACAAGTGGAAGGTGTTATAGCCCATGGAGTTAAGGGTTAGAAGTAGGCATCCCTCCGCTGACTGCTGCACTCTGAGGGGACCTGTTTCTCTTGCTGTCCCCACCAGCCCAGAGTTTGGCTGCCTTTCTGGAAGTGTCCCTAACTATATCATTTCTTCTTCCACCCTAACCCACTAAGGCTTGCTGCATGGGACACGCTGCGCGGCATGCCCCCATCATTCATTTTCTCCAGCTGTGACCATTGCACTTCTTTTGAGAAGACTGCATTACCCTCAGTAAGACGGTGTTAAAAAAGGGCTTAGGATAGGGTTTGGGCTTGTGTTCAGTGATTCTGGGGAGGGTTCAAGGAAGTGGGGCTCTGCTCTGGATTGGATGTTGTCAGGAAGCAGGGATGATCCTAGGATTGGTACCTTACTCCTTATCTAGAAGGCAGGAGGAACAAGGCAAGCCCACAGCTGTAATTGCTAAAGAAGACAAAGTCACTCATGTTACCCAGGATAGGGGAATGTTTGGTGGCCATTTTTGTGGTCTGGACAATTTCTTGGTTTTGATTACGGTCAGACATGATTCCAGAGGGGTCCTGTTTTTGTCTCGATCCATCAGGGTCACAGAGTGGTCTTCCCTGATACAGATGTTCAGTGAGACTGCTTGTGTTTAAGCAGAGCGCGCCCCAGACTGGCCAACAGTGGTGGGCTGGCTGCCCTTCCCTTTCTCACTCTCGCTCCACTCTCTCCATACGGCCGGCGTTATGGTTCACAGTTTGATGTCCCCGATCTCCATCCCTCCTTCCAGCCCCGGCTGGACCCTGGGCCTTTCCCTTCACTGAATTTCTGCCTTCCCCACACAACTTAGCATTCATGGTGTGTGGGCCTGCCCCCGGAGGCGGATCCCACATAGAGGGCCCAGGCATTTCTGAAGAGTGGGACCAGCCTGGGAGGGCTGATGTGCTCGCAGAGCCCAGGCAGACCCCCATGGTGACCACCCAGCAAAGGGTGATGGGGAAGGGGGAGGAAAGGCATTCCTCCTTCCCCAACAAAGGCGCTGCTGGGATTTCGGGAATCCGAGGGAACAGGGTGCCACCTTGCAGCTCTGGCAGAGGGCTGAGCATGGACAGCGCCCCCTCAGGGCAGGCATCTGCCTCGGAGCTGTGCTAAGGCCCCTTCCCAAATAGGAGAGGGCTGGCCCTGAAGTCACCCGGTGAGTTTTAGTGCAGAGCTGGGGGTACCACAGAGTGAAAGATGGAACCATATGAGCCAACATACGTCCACACACTGGTGAGGCCTGAGGAAACAAAGGTTATGCTTTTTGTTTGCTTGTTTTACAAAAGCACTTTTAAAAATTATCATACACACTTATTGTAACAATTTAAACAAACTGAATTACAGAAAGATAAAAAAATAAAAGTAATTCCCTCTTCCTCCTCTGTCCAACCCCACCCTCTTAAAGTAACTGGTGGCAGGATGTTGGTGTGTATCATTCCACACTTTTATTATACAAACACAGAATTGCCTATTTAGAGTCTCAGTTTTGCTTTTTTAAAAACATGATCATTCCCTTCATATTGTTCAACGCTTGCTTATTTTCACTTGACAATATGTCTCTACACCTTTCCAAGTCAATACATATAAATGTGATTCGTTCTATTTGAGAATTACATAGTTTTCCATAGAATGGATGCACCATGATTTACTAAATCAGCCCATTATCAATTCTGGCTCATGGTTATGTCTTATCAGCTTTGTTTGACGATTGTTTCCCCTGTCTTATTTTAGTTGTAGTCTCCCAAATAACACAGAGCACATCTTAAATACAAATTTCCTTCCTAGAACCTAACACATCACTGCCTACACCCATCTCACATTTGACACGACATGAATATTTTTTTAATTTTGGAAATGCTCATAATGTCTCCTTCTGATTTGCTAAAAGAAAAACAGTTCTTAGGATGAGAACCTCATATTTGGCACATTTACTGATCAGGAGGAGATAATTTTTAATTTCCTAATCCCATATGGTACAATTTTTCTCCATATGTCAACCTCCCTCCCAACACGTGCCTCCTATTTTCCCATGGAAATATTCTGGTATCACTATAGAAAACATTTAACTTCTACTTGCATACCATAAAATTATTCACGTTTCAGAATGAGGCTGCCTAATCCGACACCCTCATTTTAAAGATGAACGAAGTGAGGCTTGGAGGGATTAATAATTTGGCCAAAGTCACATACTTAGCAAAGTAGTTGGGGCTAGGAGTAGCCACTGGAGGGTTCTCTCCGCTGCAGGAGACAACCCTTCCAGGGCTTGGGGTGGTTGAGGCACAGCACATAGGCAATGGTATTTTTATATGTGGAGGATTTAAAGGTAGATCACTCATTTTTCTCAAAGACTTTTAGACAAATAACTGATTACTGCCACTTAACCACCCATCCCTCTGAAGAAAGAACCCTTTGCACCGGACCAGAGTCTATAACTTCTTTTGTCCTCAGGAGGTATGCTCTTGCTTCAGCTTGCAGTTTTCTCTGCATTCCAGTAGCTAATTGAGTGACGAACAGGCCTCTGTTCTTGCATTCCCCCTTGATCCTTGGCATTCCAGCGTGTCCTGGCCTGCAATTGAAGCTGCTTACCATCTGGTTATGTAAAGGTGTGGCCAGAAAGGAAATCCTTGTCAGGAGTGGATCCAGATTCATAGGACCTAAAGCTTTATAAAATTTTTGAAATCATCTTTAATAGAAAACAATACAAAATATCTTATGTTTGCTGTTTATACACAAACATATGAACACATCACTAGGCCACCTCCCAGTGCCTTAGAAAGAACAAGGCCCTGGCAAGTGAGGGGTGCAGAAGCTTAATTTCTTAAAGCTTAGGGGTAAAATTGCCCCTGAGCCTTATATGAAGTAACGTAGGACATACCTGGGGCACCCTTTTTTTTTTTTTAATTAATTTATTTATTTATTTTTGGCTACATTGGGTCTTCATTGCTGTGCGCGGGCTTTCTCTAGTTGCGGCAAGCAGGGGCTACTCTTCGTTGCGGTGCGCGGGCTTCTCATGGCGGTGGCTTCTCTTGTTGCGGAGCACAGGCTCTAGGCGCGCGGGCTTCAGTAGTTGTGGCTCGCAGGCTCTAGAGCGCAGGCTCAGTAGCTGTGGCGCACGGGCTTAGTTGCTCCACAGCATGTGGGATCTTCCCGGACCAGGGCTCGAACCCGTGTCCCCTGCATTGGCTGGCGGATTCTTAACCACTGCACCACCAGGGAAGCCCGGGGCACCCTTTCTAATCCCTCACATGGACCTGGACAGAGCTGCCCAGACCCCTCCAGGAGTAGTACTCACAGCAACCAGAAACCCCAGAGTTTTCAGGACAGTTTCAGTTTCAAATATTTTATCAGGCCATGTGTCAAAGGATGCATCTTGACTTTTCAAAAAATATAGGTGATAATGTTACAGGATGGAAGCATAAAAGACAAAGAAAACAAAGCGAAAAAAAACCCTCAAAAACCAGTGTCCCCCACCACCACCCATAAGTACAAATAGGGACAGAACTACCAATTGTTTCCTCTGGATGTTTTGTTTCCTGTCTCAGAATGGAAGGAATGAACCCAGGAAGGACACTAACAGCACACAGCCTCTGCAGCGCACAGAAGTTTCCACCTGCTAAGGAAAGAGCAGGAATCTTTCAGGAAGTCATCTTCCCTTATTGGGTAAGCAATCATTATGTTGCCATGAAAATCTTGCCTTCTTAGACTTACGTTGGATAAGAAATAAAACATACCCAGAAAGGACAAGTTGAGTTCGAAAGGCTGGGGAATTTCCCTCTAGTTCCTGTGCTCAGCTTTTTATTCCACAGTAACCAGAACCGAGATTTCAGAACACAATATTGAAGCAGCTGTGCTGTGTAGGACTCCCATGCCAAAGACTCAGGAAACTGTTCCACAGACTTCTCAGAGTCTGTCAGGGAACAGATGTGCAGTGTAAAGCTGTTCACCCAGCATTTATGAATCATCTGCACGGATCGGGAAAGAGGAGTTCATTTTGTTTTCCAGGGGACACCCTACATTTGAGAGACAGTGACACACATCGCGCACTTCCAGGGTCAGCCCAGTGCAATGCCTGCCTGTTCAGTAATAGTAACAGTGGTCATAATAACAGTCATAACTACTGTTTATTGAGACTTACTATATGCTTTAAATGTATTACCTCATTTAATTCTCATAACTTTATCAATGTTCCTATTTTGCCTAAAAGAAAACAAACCTAGAGATGTTAAGAAACATACCCAGTGCCATACAGCTAATAAGTGCTAAAGCTGGTGCTCAAACCAGTTCTATCAGACTGCAGAGGCCATTCATTTAACCACTGTACTTTCCTGTCTCTTTTAATAGGCAACAGATAGATTGCTGAGTCATTAACTCAAGAAGGAAAAAAAAAAGCAGAATTCAGTTAAATATATCCACAAAGATTAGCCAATCCCTGCTTAGTGTTGACATCAGCAGAAAAACTGCTTTAGGACAAGCTCCATTCTCTCACCGGTCCCAGCATCAGAATCACCTGGGCACTTGTGAAAAAGGCCAATTCCTGGGGCACCCTGGAGCTACTGAGTCAGAATCTCTGGGAATGGGGCCTCGGAAACTTCATTTTACACACCCAACACCCACCTACTCCCAGGCAACTCTACAGAACGATGAGGTTTGAGAACACCTGCTTCTAGGATGGCCATTCTCCTGGCTCACCTGCAAGAACCAATTTATATCTGTTGTCCTGGCATAAGTATCAATAGTGCCCCCTTTATTCTCCTAAGTGTTCCAATTTAGACAATCAATTTGCATAAACAGTCGGCCCTCTGTATCCCTGGGTTCCACATTCATGGATTCAACCGACTGCAGATGGAAAATATTAGGGAAAAAAAATTCCAGAAAATTTCAAAAAGCAAAACTTGAATTTGCTGTGCCGGCAACAATATATTAATACATAGCATTTACATTGTATTTGCAACTATTTACATAGCATTTACACTGAATTAGCTATTACAAGTAATCTAGAGACAATTTTTTAAATACTTATTTATTTTTGGCTGCATTGGGTCTTCGCTGCTGCGCGCGGGCTTTCTCTAGTTGCAGCAAGTGGGGGCTACTGTTCGTTGCGGTGCACTGGCTTCTCATTGCGGTGGCTTCTTTTGCTGCGGAGCACAGGCTCTAGGCACTTGGGCTTCAGTAGTTGCGGCACGTGGGCTCAGTAGTTGTGGGTCGCGGGCTCTAGAGTGCAGGCGCGGTAGTTGTGGTGCACGGGCTTAGTTGCTCCGCGGCATGTGGGATCTTCCCGGACCAGGGATCGAACCTGCATTGGCAGGCAGATTCTTAACCACTGCACCACCAGGGAAGTCCCTAGAGACAATTTAAAGTATACAGAAGGAAGTGCATAGGTTACATGCAAACACTACATCACTTTATATGAGGGACTTGAGCATCCTTGGATTTTGGTATCCACAAGGGATCCTGGAACCAATCCCTCTGGGATACCAAGAGACGACTATATATTTCTGTATTTTTTGTACCAAAGTCAGACCATATTATATATGCTATTTTATAACCTGGATTTTTATTTAATTATTACTACTGTTCCATATAAATAAAATTTAATCTTTTCTAATACCAATCCATATTCAGATTTCCTCAGTCATCCCTAAAATGTCCTATAAATCTGGCTTAAACAGTCCACACACTGCATCATAATCATTTTCTCTTCTGAAATAGTAACAGTTTCTCTCTTCATAACACTGATTTATTAAACAGACCAAGCCAGATGTGCTATGGTCTGTGCCACACTTTGGATTTTTCTGGATACTTCTTTACAGTGTTGATTAGTTTCTCCTGTTTTCTGTATTGCTTATCAACTGGAGATTAAAGTTTGATGGAGTCAAGTTTGGCTATACATCATAGGTAGTGTTGTTTACCTCATCTGTGTAGCACATCAGAAAACATGTAACATTTGGTTGACCTACCATTAGTGGTGCTAAGATCAACCACTGGATGAAGGTGATCCTATGATGGGACAGTTACATTTTCTCCCCTGCAACTGGGAAGTAATCTGTATGGTATCACTTTGGCTCTATATGAAAAGTTTCCCATCAACCTGATGCTTTCAACACCATTGATAATTGTTGCCTGACTTTAAGGGTGTTGTAGAATGTTGATTTGCTATCAACCCTACTACATTATTGGGAGATATTGTTTGGTAAAAAGAGATTTTTCCTCATCATCTGGGGCCATTTGGTTACCACAAAAATTTTTTTTTCAAATTAAGGAGCTAGTTTAATAGCTGCCTGGGTGCAATTTCTTCTTTTTTTAATGTTTATTTATTTATTTACTTATTTGGCTGTGTTGGGTCTTAGTTGCAGCATGTGGGATCTTTGTTGCGGCATGCGGGATCTTTTTTTTTAGTTGTGGCATGCAAACTCTTAGTTGCGGCACGTGGGATCTATTTCCCTGACCAGGGATCAAACCCGGGCCCCCTGCATTAGGAGGGCAGAGTCTTAGCCACTGGGCCACCAGGGAAGTCCCTTGGGTCTAATTTCAAGAGAGTGAGCATCTTCTAGAAAAGTCTAGAGGTTGGAGGAGAACTGAACAATGCCTAAAAGTTTGGCCACACCATGCACAGACATGATTGGCAACCAGAAATACGCCACTGAAAACAGCAGCCACGATAAGTGTTGACCTAAGCTAATTACAGTTTTCACATCTGACCCTCAAGCCACAATCCTGTACTGCATTTCTTTGAGCTCAGACAATTCTTGAAGAGCACTTAGTGTATGATAGGACACACTCTGTTGCCTCTCAGAAACGAGCTTTCATTAACCAGAGGCAGAGCTGTTCTGGTTAATGGGCTCTCAACAAACAGGAGCACTGTACTACGTTATGGGACAATGGTTCTTTGTGTTCTGAGCTTGATATGTGATGAAGGGCTTTAAAAAGGGTTAGTATGTCTAAGGACACCGTGGCATGTTCAACAATATCTCTCATCCCACATGCTCTTCTCACACTGGGACTTTGACACTACTGCCAGTGAGAGGTGGAGTCTGTGTACCCTTCCCTTGAATCTGGTTGGTCTTGCGGCAGGGCAGAACTGACACTACATATGGACATACCACCATTTGTTTATTCATTCACTTGTGGATGGACATCTGGGGCTGTTTCCAATTTGGGGCTCTTATAAGTAAAGCTATTGATGCTATGAACATCTGTGTACAAATCATTGTATGAACATATACTTTCTTTTCTCCAGGAGTGAATGGTTGGATCACATGACAGGTGCATGGTTTAACTTTTAGGAAACTGCCAAATTATTTTTGCAAAGTGTTGTACCATTTTACGTTCCCACCAGAAATATATGATAGCTCCAGTTCCTCTACAAACCTCACCAACATTTAGTATGGTCAGACTTCTTAATTTTAGCCATTCTAATAGGTATGGCGTGGTATCTCACTAAAGTTTTAACTTCCATTACCCTATTGACTAATGATGTTAAGCATCTTTGTATGTGCTTATTGATCATTCATGTATCTTCTTTGATGAAACGTTTTAATAGGGTTTTCTTATTGTTGATTTTTGAGAGTTCTTTATATTTTCCAGATACAAGTCCTTTATCATATATACACATTACAAATATTTTCTCCTTGTCTTCTCATTCTCTAAGATCAGAGGTTTTAATTTGATGAAGTCCAATTTATGAGTTTGTTCTTTATAGACCATGCTTTTGGTGTCATAACTAAGAAATCTTTACCTAAACGAAGGTCGCAAAGATTTTTCTCCTATGTTTTTGTCTACAAGATTTATAGTTTTAGTTCTTACATTTAGGTCTTTGACTTATCTTGAATTAATTCTGTATATGGTACAAGATATGAAGTTACAGGTTTGTTTTTTTGTTTGTTTTTTGGGGTTTTTTGGCATATGTATATCTAATTGTTCCAGCAACCTTTGTTGAAAAGACTATCATTTTGCCACTGAGTTTGCCAAAGATCTTTTCATCTTTGTCAGAAATCAGTCAGCGATGTGTGGATCTATTTCTACACTCTGTTCTGTTCTACTGATCTACCTGCCTTACACCACCACCCACTGTGTTGCTTACTATAGCTGTATCATAATATTTGAAACCAGGTCGTTTTAGTCCTCCAGCTTTGTACTGCTTCTTCCAAGTTGTTTTGACTAGTCTGGGTCCTTCACAGTTCATGTGAATTTTTAGAATGAGGTTATTAAAAAAAAAAAAGCCTGCTGGGATTTTGATAGGGATTGCATTAAATCTATAGGTCAATTTTGGGAGAATTGACATTTAAACTGTATTCAGTCTTCTAACCCATGAACAAAATACACCTCTCAATTTATTTATCCTCTTCAATTTCTCTCAGCAACATTTCATAGTTTTCAGTGTACAGGTCTTGCACATCTTTTTTCTGGTTTATTCCCTAAACAGTTCATATTTTTTATGCTACTGTAAAGTGGTATTATAAATATTTTCAATTTCTGATTATTCATTGCTAGTATTCATTGACTTTAATTTTGACTTTAATTTTTTAAATTTCTTAGAGCTCTTTATGGTTCTGTTCTTTTTTGTTGTTGTTTAAAAGCATTCCATACTTGTTTCACTCATGCAAAACTTTCTCATTTCCCTAAGAATGTAAAAGATTTTGTTTTTAATTTTCTTCTGCTCCTTAATAGTCTGTGTTCTCTGGACTTCTTTTTTTCTATTTGGGTCTCTGTCTTTCATGTTAAAGGACTATATTTTTGGCAGTCTATTCATGTTTAAGAGGGAGATACAAAAGAGCTGATTTTAAAAAAAATTTTAGGCATTTATTGAAAATTTGTACATGCCATATGGACTAGACTCCTTAAGCTGGTACAATGTTTCCACAAACTGTCTGCTATATAGAGAGGTCTGGCAGCCTCTGGACTGCCTGCAGCCTGACCACATTCTCTGCCATTGCCCATGAGGGATTGTTTAAGAGGGAGATACTAAAAAGCTCTGCATGCATGGGCAAGGATGGTTCACTAATAGCCATCTCTGTAGGGTAACTGCCCATTTCCCAAGAAACCCTAAACTGTCAGAAGCTGTGGTATTTTTGCCCTGGGCCAGACTGGTTCTCCAGAGAATTCTTCAATCTTTTGCCCAGAGAGCCTAGTTTGAAGAAGGAAAAGGAGGCAGGATAAGGACCAAGTGTAGGGAGTCTCATCCTTCCATATGTAGATTTTCTCTTAATTTTCATTTTCAGGATGGTGCCTCAACACTCATCCTCTCTGCCTTTGTTCCCAAGTCTGATGCTTCTCTGTAGATCTTCCTCGACTTGCAGTAAGGTTACATCCCAATAAACCCATTGTAAATTGAAAATACTATAAGTCAAAAATGCACTTAATACACCTAACCTACCAAACATTATAGCTTAGCCTAGCCTACCTTAAACGTGCTCGGAACACTTACATTAGCCTACAGTCAGGCAAAATCATCTAACACAAAGCCTATTTTATAATAAAGTGTTGAATATCTCATGTAATTTACTGAATACATTCAATAAATAACTGTATTCAATACAGTTACTGAAAGTGAAAAACAGAATGGCTGTATGGGAACAGAATCACTGCAAGTGTTATCAGTTGTTTACCCTCTTGATGGAGTGGCTGACTGAGAGCTACTGCTCGCTGCCACTGCCCAGCATCAGGAGAGAGTATTGTAGGGTATATTGCTAGCCTGGAAAAAGACCAAAATTCAAAATTGGAAGTACAGTTTCTACTGAGTGAGTTTTGCTTTTGCACCACTGTAAAGTTGAAAAATCGTTAAGTCAAACGATCATAAGTGGGGCTTCCCTGGTGGCCCAGTGGTTAAGAATCCGCTTGCCAATGCAGGGGACACAGGTTCGAACCCTGGTCTGGGAAGATCCCACATGCCGCGGAGCAACAAAGCTCGTGCGCCACAACTACCGAGCCTGCACTCTAGAGCCCGCGAGCCACAACTACTGAAGCCCACGCACCTAGAGCCCATGCTCCACAACAAGAGAAGCCACTGCAATAAGAAGCCCGCGCACTGCAGTGAAGAGTAGCCCCCCGCTCACCACAAATAGAGAAAGCCCACGCGCAGCAACGAAGACCCAACGCAGCCAAAAATAAAGAAATTTTAAATAAATAAATAAAAGCATGAAAAATAAGATGAATGAGGGTAGCATACTCTGCCAGATATCTAAACAAAAGCACAGCACTGGCTCAGGAATAGATGACCAGTGGAACAGATTAGAGAATACAAAACCAGACACAAGCACTATGGGGATTTAGAATATGGTAAAGGTCACCACCTGGGTGGGATTATTCAGCAAATTCTGTTAAGACCATTAGTTATGCATACAGAAAAAAATTTTAATTAGATCAGTATATTACATAGTACACAGAAATAAATTCTCAAGTAGACCAAAAAATCTAAATTAAAAAAAAAAAGCCATTAAAGTGTAGGAAAATATTTGTAGAATCTTGGAATAGGTTTTGTCTTTCAAGATTCATAATCTATAAACCTTGTGATGCTTTTTACTCAAAAATATAAACACATATATAGATAGGTTAATAGACATATAAACAAAAAGAGTAAGATCCTGCAAGACTATGAGAGTGGGGAGGAGTAGGGATTAGAGTGGACTTCTGTCATCTATTTTATATTTTGGAGATGTTTGAATTGTGTCTGATAATCTTTGAAATCAGAAAAAAAAATAGCAAAAAAATCTATGTTATATACCTTGATGAAATACATCAATACTCCCAGAAGATACTGGAATAGGACAAAGCTAGGTGTGTACAAAATGCATCAATTTCCAAAGTTTTAAAATTTTGTGACTCCGAGGCTCATCACTCTTATGCTTGATTCACTTTTAATTTGCTGATGACTTTCAAAATACGGCTTTCAGAATTGACCCAATATTCCTGAAATAGTCTGGCCAATCTAGAAAATAGTAAGACATGACCTGAGAACTAATGCTTCTCTATCCTTATTTTGTTAGTTTTGTTTTAGCCTCATCGTAGTGTGGTTTAATATTTAGACTATGGTTTCTGCTGGGAAATGAATGCAACAGTATTAGTTTTCTACTCCTGCCATAACAAATTACCATTAACTTAACTGCCACAGCAGTTAAGTGTGTGTGCTTCAGAACTCCTCATAGGTTGGAATCCTGGTTCTACCACTTAATGGCTGAGCTACCTTGGATAGGTTACATTAAATTTCCCCATCTTTATAATAATGATACCTACCTCATCTGACTGTCATAAGAATTACATAACACGTATATTTAACAGGATGCCTAGCATAAATGCTCAATAAATATTAGCTATTATTATTAAATATTAAACTTAAATGAGGAACCTTTTCTTATCACAGTTTAATTTCACCTTATTGTTTCCAACCCAGGGCCACAGCCTGTCAAGATAGTTTTTAATCATGACTCTGTGGTCTTCAGTATTATAACTTCTTTTTAGATTTGTTATCTTCCCCTTGATAAGCATGCTTGCTTTTTCCTCCCAGACACAAAGTTAGGCAAGGTCAAGCTGTGGCTTTGGCACCAATGGAGACAGCACTCAACTGTGAAGATAATTTCATGTGGGAGACTGACTCTATGGGTGAGGTACTGAGAGGAAGGGGAAAGAAAATACAAAGGTTCCTGCCCTATGGAGTTCAAAGTCCAATGAACCTTCACAAACAAAAGAAAAAAAAAAATAGGGTCACCGTAACAGTACCCAACGCCCACTCTATGACAATTTAATTTTGAATGGATAAATGAGACACATAGATGTTAACTTCTACATTTTATAGATTAATAAACAACCGAGGCTCAGGACATTTTTAAAGGACTTTCTCAGGCTCATATAGCTAATAAAGGACAGAGTGAGGCCATGAACCTAGGATGTCTGACTCCAAATCCTACACTCCTTCCGCCTCAGCACTCTTCCTTCTAAGGGTAAGGAAACAAAAACGGAAAACAGCCTCCTATGAACTGGAGTGATTACACAGCTGACATACAGTTCTGCTTGACGCATCTCAGAACCTGAGAAAAAGGACAACTAAATGATGGAAATTTGGGGCCTTTGGTGAAAGCAGAGCTACTTCATTAGAATAAACTAAACTAGGGAAAAAGAAAGAAAGAAAGGAAGGAAGGAAGGGAGGGAGGGAGGTAGGAAGGAAGGAAGGAAGGGAGGGAGAAAGAAAGAAAAGTGGAACTCTTCAGCCTAGAAATATTAACAGCTGAGAAAAAAAGAAAAATTCTATCAAATCCAGACAGACAGAACTAAAACTGACAGGTACTGTTTGCTATAACCTAGTTGGAACCTTTCAAAGTCCTGTAAAAGTACTTCACCGAGTAGAAAAGAAATGTAACAACCTCTGTACTTTCATGAAGTAGCCAGAAATATTCAGGCAGGCAGTCTTCATACCACTGAGTTTCTGGAAAATATTATAAATTGGTCATTAGGAATTAAATTGTTTTCGCATTGTTTCCCATTTCCCAGAAGAATGATGAAGAGTCTTGACCAAGGGAATATTTGTCAAATAAATCAGATATGGCCAACACAGTGTTAAAATCCAGCATTACAACTTCCAAACTCCCTATTCACTAAAAATAAAAGGGTCTATGTGTACCACATCCTGGTTGTATAAGAGATCTCCATTTATTATAAGATAGGTATACAAATATACATAATTTGTATATATCCAATATTAAAAGTAAAGTTCTATCATATACTTCTTTTAAACTAATAGTTAAATTTAACTTCGCCTGCCTCTAGAATTTAGGAGGGCTTTTATTGATCTGGACATGGATTGTCCAACACAAGGGAGGGGACGGGCCGATGGAGAAGGCAGCTTCTACCTCTCGCTCTGGTGTCATGAGCAGGTCACGGGAAAGATTTCCATGGGCAGCTTAGCTGTGTTTGAGGGTTCTCACCAGATTTCTGTCCCTGCCATACTCTTTGTTAGTTAGTATATCATCAGGGCTGCCTGCACTTATGGGGAAAGTGCCCCATGCTGCCCTTGGGTCTGTGCAAAACTCTTTCTCTCCCATTTAGAAGAGAAGCCAGATGTGAGCCAAGTCTTTTTTAAAACAAACAAACAAACAAAACTGTCCAGATAGGTTGAAATAATTTGAATCATCAACTTGATGGATCTTCTATTACCTGAGCTATACTACTTTTTATCTATAAAATTCATTTGTATTGCTGAAAAATTCTCAAAGGAGTAGCTGAACACAGATTTAAAATGGCAATGATTGAGTTGTGGCAGCCTGTATTTCCTTCCCAAGTGTCAATCCCATGACAGTGTAGAGGCCCTCTCAAATGGAAGTGCCCCATCTCTCCTGAAGATTTATAATGAGTATCACCAAAAGTGCTTTTTTATATGTATTTTTTCATTGTCAATAAGTAGGTCAGATATTATTGTTCTCATTTTACACAAAAGGAATCTAAGGTTTAAAAGTTCCTTTAAATGACTTGCTCAAGGTCACACAGCTTGTTAGTGGCACAGCTGGGATAAGTCAGTCCTTACAAGTTCTAATCCAGTGCTCTATTACACAATACTACCTTCAAAGTTATTAGGAACTATTTTTGACTCATCCAAAACAACCAGAATGTAGTAAGAGTTCTGTTTCCGTCCCTTCTTAATTCCAATGTATTATCTTGGGATGTGTATAAACTGTGCCTTAATTGAAAAATACCACTCTTTCTTGCAGTTTATTCAGCCACCTGTCTGCCAGCACAGATATTTCTTTCAAGAAGCTTTGGGAGCTGGCAATATGTATACACAGTCAAAGCAGGATTTTTGGTTGATATGGTATGACTCTAGTCCAGATAGACTATAATCCAGGTTCTCCCAGTAAAGTCTCTCCCACTTAACGGAGCTGTTTTTTAAATGCCTATGATCAATCCCTCTCGCCTCTAGATAGCCAATGGCACAGTGAGATTTTCTTGTGACCACAAATGTCTAGATTTTTCTCAAAGCCACATAGAATTTTTTTTTTTCCTTGAAGCGTAACTACCGTGCTCCTTTTCTCCAAGTCTCGAAAGTTAGGATCTGTGTACTCAGATATTTCTTCAAGCTCAGACAGGCTGATCTTTGAAGAGTTTTCAAGATATCCAAACCTAACACCTAGGTGTGCCAACACAGTCACTCCCTGCCCGCCACCATGGCAACCCAACCCATATCCTGGGCCCATCCACCTTACCCGCAACCTAAGTGACAGGCGGCTGGTGGCATTTGGGAACCCATGGAATGGAACCCCTACTGTTAGCAACCGCCTCCTCAGCTAGCTTTATGTTGGGATGGGACGTTCTTACCCTAATCCAAGCTACCTGACCTAAACCATTTTTAAGGTTCGTCACGTAGGGGGTGAGGGAAGGGGAAATGGATTAAGGTAGTCAAAAGGTCAGGAAGGAAGTCAAACTTCCAGCTATAAGATACATAAGTACTAGGGGTATAATGTACAACATAATATAACACTGCTGTACATTATATATGACAGTTAAGACAGTAAACCCTGAGTTCTCATCACAAGGAAAAAAGGTTTTTTTTACATCTTATTTTCTATCTATATGAGATGATTGATGTTCACTACACTTACTGTGGTAATCATTTCATGATGTAAGTCAAATCATTATGCTGTACACCTTAAACTTATATAGTGCTGCATGTCAATTATATCTCAAAACTGGAAGAGAAAAAATGATAATTATGTGAAGTGACAGAGGTGTTAGCTAACACGATGGTGGTGATAATCATACTGCAATTTATAAATGTATCAAATCAACTCATTGTGTACCTTCTATATGTCAATTATAATTAAAAACTTTTTTTAAAAAGGATCATCACATGAGCATTCATGGTGCAAGATACTGGGTAGCCTAATCCTTTCCTTTATTCACTAAGACTGCTACAAAAGCAAAATTACTAGGGAATAAGAATAACTAACCTGATCAATTTAAGAAACCTATCTGAATAATTCAGGAAAAAATAAAACTGTTACTCAATAACAATTTTACCTATTGATCTTTTTCTTCTGAGGATGGGAATGGGGGGGGGGCGGTTGCCCTGAGAACAGTTGGATAGAACTGCTCACTTGGTTCCCAAGTGAGGCTATAGGATGGGCCTCATTGTTGCCTGGATTTTCTGGTCAGGCTTACTAGATGGTTGGGACCGGATACTATATTTGGTAGTACATGGGGCTATGAATTAGCTTCCCTGTGCTGGCAGAGCAGCAGGATAGCAGCCAGGGCCTGCATGGCTTGTTGTTTGGGGACCTGAGTCAGGCAAGCGTGCACTGAATTCCCTGGTCAGGTGAGGCCACAAGTTTTGCTCTGCAGATGGGGAAAGCCCTGGGCTGTGCTCTCTGTTCAAGTCCCACTGTGTGTAGAGCTACTGGACGGGCTACACAGCTTCCCATATCCTCAGGTTAGGTTCCCTGGTCCGGCAGGTTGAAGGCTGTATTCAGCAATCACCAGGGCTATAAATTAGTTTCCCTGCCTGTGTGCAGTGGGAGAAGCAGCTCTAAAGCTAGTAAAGCTCTTTGTTTGTTGTCTTTTTTTTTTTAAATTGAACTATAGTTGATGTACAGTGTTATGTCCCTACTGATTACAACAGCCCCTTTCCACAAGTGGTAACTGCTGGGTCAAAAAAGAATCAGAAAAAATATCACCGTTGAATAAAACTGTATTCTTTAGCAAACTATGTCATCTAGCCTAAACTCTACATTGTATCAATGTGGAAGTAGACTAGGAACCATCACTGTAATACAGGTCTCTCCTACCTCAGTCTCTGCCCTTTCCCTTATACACAATCACATGCTTACCTGCTGCTCACTGGAAGAGCATCATGGCCCATGATGCAGCTCTAGGTTACAGATCAATCCAGTATGTCACACCTGGTGGCGAGGAGGTTGAGGCGGAGGCTACAAGATGTTATCCCTGTACGTTCTCTAGAATTTATAAACCACGTGGTCCTCAGTCACACGTGATGGAAATAACTCCCCAAAGCAGTCCCGCCTTCCTCAGAAACATAAATAAACTAAGGAAAATAACAGGTTTTACTGATTCGGAGACTAGTGTTTTGAGCAGAAACCGTAGGGAGCAAAGATTACACAGCAGGAAGGAGTACAAGAGGTGGTAGAACTATTTTAGTCTCTCTGGTCAAGGGTGGAAATTTCAGCAGATATCAGCACTTTGCTGATAGGTATCATGGCATATGAGGCCTTTGTAGGACAAGTCTGAATTGTGCTAGCAACAGTACTGTGGATGTTACTTGTAACAGTCTAATAAGAAAAGCTCTACCATGATTGCGGTCATTGACATTTGCATCAGTCCTATCATTTTGTATTAGGCAGAAAAGTTCAGGTTTTATCATGTATCACACAAGGGCCTAAAACAAAACGCATTTGCATTCTCATTTTGTAACCAAGCAGGACCATTCTGGAACAGACCACCCCAGCCCCCACCCCTCACCCCTCACCCCCCACCCGTCTTCTGCCTGCTTTTTTTTTTTTGGCTGAATTGCTTGCATCTTTGTTGCAGCGAGCGGGGCTACTCTCCGTTGCAGTGCGCGGGCTTCTCATTGTGGTGGCTTCTCTTGTTGCGGAGCACGGGCTCTAGGCACGCAAGTTTCAGTAGTTGTGGCTCGCGGGCTCCACAGCGCAGGCTCAGTAGTTGTGGCGCACGGGCTTAGTTGCTCTGCGGCATGTGGGATCTTCCCAGACCAGGTATCGAACCCATGTTCCCCTGCCTTGGCAGGTGGATTCTTAATCTCTGCACCACTAGGGAAGTCCCCTGCCTGCCTCCTGTCTGCAGAAAAACTTTAGCCTCCTAGGCCTTTCCCAAGTTCCAAAGAATAAATTTAATTAGAGAAGTGAGAAAATGCAGAAATAAAGGAAAACAGTCAAGCAAGACAAAATAATAATAGTTTAGCCATTAAACAAAGTCAAGGACCTTTAGTTCCTCCTCAAGAGCTATAGATAATATTCTGAGCCATAACCTTTGAGCTCTTTTGCGGATAATGAAACCCTCACCAGGTGGAAAAAGTTACTGTATGCTGCCCACAAGCATGTAGACCCCAGATGGGTTGGAACCAGAAGGTTGATGATGTTGACCCCCGATTACCTCACCACCAACCAATCAGAAGAATGTCCATGAGCTGATCACACACCCTGCAACCCTCTCCCTCACCTTGTCTTTAGAAACCTTTGCCTGAAAGCCATTGTGGAGTTTCGGTTTTTTGAGCATTAGCTGCCTGGACTCCTTGCTTGGCACCCTGCAGTAAACACTGCACTTTCCTTCACCACAATCTGGCGTCAGTAGATTGGCTTTAGAGTGTGCGGGCGAGTGGATCCAAATTTGGTTCGGTAACAATTTTAGATAAAAGGCTCCTAAAGCCCTCTGAAGAACTTACATATATTATATATAAATGTTTTTGTTTCTATGTATTGTTTTCTATGTAAATCAATCTCTTATTGAATTCCTCTTCAAGACTTTGAAGCAGCTATACATGTTAGCACACGGGTGAAAGTCTAAATAAAACTGGGTAGAGTGGGTAAAATAGTCTCTTAATCTTCAAGGAAATTTTAGACATATTCACGAATATGTCTTCCTGCAGGCTGAGACTCATTAAGTCAGGGTAGCTCAAAACATAGTAGAGTCCCAGCAGAACCCGAACTGTGCAGCCAGTGCATTACTTTGGCTTAGGAACACAGAGAAGTTCTAGTTTCTACTCATGGAATCATCCCCTCCCCGTCTCAAATCCTTTCCTAACTGCTCACTGTGCACATGACCCCAGTCTCTCCTCTGGCCCCAACTCCCCTGATAAACAGTCCAGGGTGACTGGAGAACAGAAGCTGTCAGCCACCACAGCAGTATAACCATAAGCCAGACCGGGAATTACGTCCCCACACCCCTCTCTCAACATTATCTAGCCAGCTTAAAGAGAAGCACTGTATTGGCCCTTGTTTGAATGGAAGGATTTCTGGGCCAGACTTTTTTTCATTGTAGTAAAATACACATAACGTAAAATTACCATTTTAACAATTTTAAAGTGTACAATTCTGTGGCACTTAGTACATTTACAATGTGGTTAACAATTACCACTATCTAGTTCCAGAACAGTTTCATCACCCCGAAAGGAACTCCTACACCCATTAGCAGTCACTCCCTATTCTCCCCACTCCCAGTCTCTGGTAACCACTAACCATTTACCAGAGCAATTAGTTTGGGTTAATACAGCTAATACTGTATGATCAAAGTAGCCTATGTTCACAGTGGTTTCCCTATGCTGTCTAAATTAGGGTGACTTTAGTTCTACCCTCCTCTGTGTATCATCTTTTCTCTTCCAGCTAGTTTCTCTCAAGAGAGCAAAATGGCTAGAGCAAAGCCAGGCCTACCTCACACATGCAAACCATGTCCCTTTGGGAGAGCATCTCCTCACCAACTCTACCACAAATCCTAGGCTTCACTGTTTTTGGATTAACCTAGATTCACTTCCTCAACCCAGAACAAGATTACTGTGATGTTTTTTTTTAAGATTTTTTTTTTTATGTGGACCATTTTTAAAGTCTTTATTGAATTTGTTACCATATTGCTTCTGTTTCCTGTTTTGGTTTTTTGGCCCCGAAGCATGTGGGATCTTTGCTCCCCAACCAGGGATCGAACCCGCACCCCGTGCATTGGAAGGCGAAGTCTTAAGCACTGGACCGCCAGGGAAGTCCCCAGATTACTGTGCTTAAAGCAACGGTTCCCAACCTAGACAATCTGACACCCTTTTATTATGCTGAAATAAAATTCTTGGATAATACCTACCTAACTACCTACACACGCACACACACACCATTTAATGAAAAAACAAAACAAAACCCTAACTGTAATATAAGGGAAAAATAAAATTATAATAAAATGCATATTGTGATACATAAATGCTCAGTAATGGCTACCACAGAAGACAAAACGAGATGAATTTGACCACTACAGATGAAAACTGACCCTGATATGTTGCAATGTCAACTCAAATAGCACTTGGATGATGTAATTTTCCAAAGTGGCGAACAACTCTTGGAAATATTCCAAATAAAACAATCCTCTTTCCTTGATTTATTAGGTAGTTGCATTCCTAGAAAATTCAGTGTACTGTATACAAAAATATTTTGTGTTTACAAATATAAAAGAGAGTTACTTTCTAGGATAATATCTGACGGGATACTGGAAAATCATTGTAGGGCAAGGGACAATTTTTCCTGATCTCTGCCAATCAAATATTTATAGTATCCCCCATGCTGTGAAAAAGGACCCCTACAAACTGTCAAAATGTCCTCCAAGGGGGCAGTACCTTTGTTATTAAGAACCACTGGGCTAGAGGGACAAGACTCAGTCAGGCTCACTCAAACCTTGATTACTCTACATAACGGGGAAGAGCGGAGGCGCAGCAATACCTACCATTTCTAACTTTCTCATTCATAAATTAAACCTAAGAGAATTTCAAGTGTTCCCTCAGATAAGGGGCTTTATGATGAAGAAACTTTTACTAGTAAAGCAAAATCCACTGTATTTGTTCAAGTTCAAAGCATGTTAAAATTGAGGTGGCAAGGAAAATGACAAGCTTACTAAAATAAAATAGATCATTTTAATTAACACTTGAATCCATTTGGTGGAAATGCTAGGTTTTAGGAAAAAGCAATGACATCACAGGTTAAACAGCCAATAGATTTAAAATCCCCACCAACTTTTTTTTGGCTTAAACAAGAATCATGTCTGCACACTCACTTACTTTTTGGTTCACATTGGAAATCATTATAGTAAAACAAAACAAAACAAAACAAAACTCTGAATAAAACATGCTGAGAGACAGAACCTATGAACCTTACATTTTCATTTCATCAAATGGCATTGTTTTCTTAAGGCTTAACTCTATGAGCCCAACCAGCAGTACTATGGATAAGAAGGCTCTCTTTACAAGGCCCCTCAAATGGACTGAAAGTCTCTTGAGCCAGACAGCCATATGGAGACAGAAAGGTTACTGTAAGTTACCTTTCGTACAAGGACCTTTGTCACCTGAACTTTTTAAGTAAAGCAAATCTTGTGCTTTAGATTCCTAACTATGGAAGAATGTTCTGCACTCAAAATTTCTTTATTCTAGAAAGAGAATATCACTGATAACTACTAAGAAGCATTTACCTAGCAACCTATCTATTCCTCCAGATAGCAATGTAAAGAAAACATGAAACATAACTGACCCCATTTAGTCATTCTTGTCCTCATCTCTCAGTTCAGTCCTAGAAAACATACTGTTTAGATAATCAAATCACTAAGCTGCTGCTAAGTCTCATGTCAGCTGCAACTGCATATATCTTTTATTTGGTAGGGTAATACCCTCTGCAGGAAAGTAGGAATTTTAAAAGGCAGCTTATATTCCATAAATCACTTCTGTAGATTTATTATCAAATATTTCATGGGATTTGGATATGGAATCGAATTTCAGTATTAAAAAAATAAATTCAAAACTACTATTTCTTTACAGCTGTAAGACCTAATCTTTAATGTTCTCTTAAAAGCAGAAAGATAACAAAGGGAAGAATGTTGCTGGTGTTGCCAAAGCAAACTCCATTACAGTGGTGATACCCTTGGGCTTCCCTGGTGGCCCAGTGGTTAAGAATCTGCCTGCCAGTGCAGGGGACACAGGTTCGAGCCGTGGTACGGGAAGATCCCACATGCCGCGGAGCAACTGAGCCTGTGCGCCACAACTACCGAGCCTGCACTCTAGAGCCCATGAGCCACAACTACTGAGCCTGCGCTCTAGAGCCCACGAGCCACAACTACTGAAGCCCACACGCCTAGAGCCCGTGCTCCGCAACAAGAGAAGCCCGCACACCGCTCACCGTAACTAGAGAAAGCCCATGCCCAGCAACAAAGACCCAATATGCAGCCAAAAAGTAAAATTGATTAATTAATTTTTTTAAAAAAGTAAAAGATTAAAAACAGTGGCGATACCCAAGTAAACTGTCAAAGACGTTACTGACAGCAACAGAGTAGGACTGACACACCAGTGCATAAATCAGCAAGGCCCAACCTACCAACTCACTTACACCTGAAGAATTTACTTGTCACTTTGGTGGGGAGAAAGCATTAAGATAGAATTTATATCTAAAAGTCAATACTACTTAAAGCAAATATAAATTAAGTAAGCCCTGTCGCCATCCACAGGTTTGTCTCCTAAAATTTTAGGCACAACATAATCTATAACACTGACATCCACCTTAATTTTCAGAGAAGGGCAAGGGAAGGAGACAACTATTGCATAAACTCACAAGTTACCTTTTAAAATTAAGACATACCAATTTTGCAACAAATGTAGAAAAGTACTTATAGAAGAGGGAAAAAAGCTTCATTTATTGTAAAGTCAGGTAAACTTAGGTACACAGCCCAGTATCATACATTTATAGTTCATTCACAGGTTACCTTTGGCGTTAACTTACTGGGTTCCATGATAAGGGTCTAAAATGCTTCTAGATTGAATTTAAGATTTTCTAGATCTAGAGGGCTAAAGGGACATTGGTCCACTGCTGTCAAAATTCAATGAGAAATAAATGTTAACGTGTGTGTTTAATTTCCATCTAAACTTTCTATTCAATAGCTCTTAAAATTTTTTTAAACCCCTGCATCATTTCTAAAAGGATTAAGGCAAACTGCTTTTTTTTGAATTTTGTTAAAATTCAAAATAAAGCTTTTTCAAAAGATCTAAGTGAAACTTCTGTATACAAATTTGTTTAAAACTCTAAGGATCACAAAACTGCTATTGCCAACTATAGACTTCACAGTTACTCTAGGTAGATAAAACATATTCTCCCTTCTTTTAAAGATGAAAATAAAATAGCTAGATCAGTTTTCTATTACTAAAAAGCTGTGAACCTGATAACATGTGTGTTACAGTATAGTCTCTCAATACGATGCTTAGTCCTTATATCTTACTTGCCTAGGTATGCGTTATGTTGTTTTCCCAAAAAGGGCAAAAAAAAAAAAAAAAAAAAAAAAAGCAGATCCAGTGGGAGAAAGAATGTTTAATAAATGGTATTGAAACAAATAGCTATCTGTTTGGAATAAAAATAAAATTAGATCCTTATACCTTGTACCATGTAGAAAAATACATATATTACTGATGGATTTAAGAGTAAAAAATAAAAATGCAAGTACCCAAAATTCTACATACAATTTTAGGGAGTTCACAGACTCCCTAAAGCCCATCCGTGGACCTCAGATTACCTAGAAGAGGAACTGTTAATCGTAACTTCTATTAAAATTTCAATGCCAAATACCAGGTGTGTTTTCAAGATCAAGTCACATGCAACAAATGAAGATGAACACATTAACTCATTGTTGTAACTTTATAAAATCTCCAAACTGTAACTAGAAACAGAGGCATGTCAATACAAATGGACAATGACCTAAAAAAAAAAATACCAGTTTAAATAAGTTTGAGTGCATATTGTACAAGTGTATCCATATGTCTGTTAGCCTTTCAGAAATATAAAATCAGCTAAATCTGTAGTACTTAAAATTTCATATATGCAATGTTATTCTCAAACTTGATTAAAATACTTAATAAATACAAGTTATGTTTAATACGAATAACTGCAACATACTTAAACATCTAAACATATAATTGGAATTCTATAATATTAAAATGCAATACTTTCACCTGCATTAATCTCATACACAATGGAAAAATACTGGCAGATAATTAGCATTAAGAATGCAAATATATTTTCACTGTGGAAGAAAAATAAGATTAGAAATCATATATTTGTGTAATCTACAAGAAAGCTGTAGATAGTCTACATTATGATATTCTATTTAAAATGAAAGCAATTCAATATTTAAGTTTACAACAAATTTACTCAAGGCAAAATATTTATTACAGAACAGGATATTGAATCAAAGTAAGCAAGGCAACATTAGATGAACCATTTTAGTTCTTTTTAAAAATGAAGTGTAGCTTTGAAGTTGTAATAAAGGTAAACATAAATTCTAACATGCTCTTCTCTTCTTATAAATGGGATGATGTAGAAAAGCAAAGCTTCAATGTATAGGGATTGGAACCATCTGTAAAAATTAAAAAACAAAGTTAATAGTTCCCTTAAACTTTCATGATTACCTTGAGTTAGCAGAGTAAATTATTGGGTTGGCCAAAAAGTTCATTCGGGTTTTTCTGTAACATCTTACAGAAAAACCCGAATGAACTTTCTAACCGACCCAATATTTCACCTTTTTATAGTATTGGAAGAAGGAAAATTTTTATGTAAGGTAAGGGCAAGATTACTTTCGTTCATACCTACTAGCAGGTAAGCTCCACGAAGGCCGGAACTTTGTCCATTTTTACATTCCTATTGTTCTAAACATTATTTGACACATAGGAGGCTCCCGTAATTTTTTTTAGTGAATTAGTCATTACAGATAAATAGTATCAGGATCAGGCTTATCTAAGTCCATCAGCAAAACTACTCTGCAGAAAATATTACCAATGGTAATTACTCTATAAAAGTTAATTCAAATATAGCTTGGGAAATGGTATAAGACTAGAATGTATAAGAAGATATCAGTGAGCTGAAAAAGTTCCAGGAGAGCAAGTATTAAATCTCTGATCATCAACAGGGCACATGAATTTTAAAATTGCTAAAAAAAAAAAAAGGTATAATCCACAAAAATACTTCCATTTTACACATTCCTCTTTAACTTTTCAGAACAGGCAGAAATAATTCTGGTATCTTAATGTACCAGAATTTTAGTATTAAAAGTTATCACTCCTTAAGGAAAAAAAAATTCCTATAAAAGAAAAAGCATATACATCAACAAATATTTGCAAGACATGCAGAGGATAAAAAAAGAAATAATTGTACCTGTTTCCAAGGAGTTTACAATTCATACACTATTTTGAATATATCTCAAATATGCATATAAAGTCTTTTAAAATTTTCCATCAAAAATTAAGCGTGACTCACTATTTAAAATTTACTTTTGTGACTAAAGGTGAAATGAAAAGAGGTATTCCTACTTATTTTTTAACTTTTTACTAAGAAAATTTTCAAACATAAAAAGAATATATGGATCAGTATAATAAACATCCACATAGCTTCAATAATTGTCAACATTTGGCAGTCTTACTTCATCCACCTACTCTCCACACACTCTTGAGGGGCTGGAATATTTTAAAGCAAATCCTAGATATGTTATTCCACCCATAAATCCTTCAGTGTGCATTCATTTCTTCCCCCTCCACAATCATTCATCATCACACCTAATAAAATTAATAATAATTTTTCTCCTATCATTTAGAAAAATAAAGTTTCAACGCTCTTTAGATGCAAGATCAAAGTAAATTACACAGCACAAACTTCAAAAGTTAAATACTTGAGTGTTCTTTGCACTGTAAAAAAGAGGCCATTTACCATTATAGAGAGAATAAACAAAGAGAGTGACAGTTTCATTTGATACAAATTAAAATAATGTGGAATACCATTTTTCATCTATCATATTGCTAAAATTGAAAGTCTGACAACACTCGGTGTTGGTAAGAGTGTTGGGCAGTTGGCATTTTCATATACCACAGGTGGTAAAGTTGTATAACCTTTTTAAAGGGCAATCTAGCAACATTTACCAAAATATAAAACTTTATGCTCTCCACTATGAGGCAACTGCCCTACAAACACAAAACGTGCAACTATAAGGATGTTTACTGCACTAATAGAAAAACACAATTGGGAACAACCAGTGTTCATCAGTGGGGAAGTGGATAAATTGAATAAACTGTGGTACATCTCTACTAAAAATAGCTACTCTGTGGGGAAAAAAAAAACAGGGTAGCTTTGCACTTGCTGATAGAGAAACAGCTCCAAGATATATTAAGTGAAAACAGCAAGGTACACAATAGTATGTATAGAAGAACCATTTTGTGTAAGTTTTTAAAATGTAGATATATACATTGGGGAGGAGGAATAAAAGGAAAAAGACAGAAAGGTTAGAGGTTATAGAAAGCTTTAACTTTCATTTGTACCAGTATGTACTGTTTGAGTTTTTTAACCATATATATTTATCGCTTTCTTCTAAAAAGATCAACAGGAATTATGGAAGTCAGCCTCCAAGATGGCCCCAATGTTCCCTGCCTCCTACACCGGACCATGGTTGGTCAGTGTGACCACAAGATTACAGCATAAGTGATGGTATGTTACTTCCGGTATTAGGTTATGAAAGACACTGTGGCTTTTGTTTTGTTGGCCTTTTGCTTTCATCTTTCTTGAATCACTCATTTGGAAAGAAAAGAGCTACCATGAAATGGCCAATGGCTTACTGTCCCTACAAAGAACCACATGAGTGAGCGTGGAAGTGGATTTTCCAGCCCCCAGTCATAAGACTTGAAATGACCGCAGATTATAGCTGACGGCAGGCAGCCTCATGAGAGGCTGAACTACCAGCCAGAACTACCCAGCAAAACTGTACACAGATTACTGATCCTCAGAAACAGTAAGATAATAAATGTTTTGCTGTTTTAAGCTGCTAAATATTGCAATAATTTGTTACACAGCAATAGGTAACTTATATAAGAATTATGAGGGCTGTGGGATTTATATGCCTTTTTAAAATTCGAACTTCTCTGTATTAAAAACAACCAATAAATATTACTTTTAAATTATCAACAATGTTTCTGATGGTAACTCCCATTGAATAATTATGACACGATTTTACTTACTTGGAACTCTTATCTGGTAGTGATTTAGTGCTGTAAGGGCTTCTACTGCATCAGTTTTGCATTCCCATTCTAACAGCCCAGAAAGTGTTTTGGCAGAAGCTAAAACAAAACAAAGAAACACAAATCCAGTTGTTATTTGCTTATCATCAAATTAACCAGGAAACTTAAAAAGAGAAAATGTGCACTTACGTTTTGCATCAAACACTTTATATTTGATGAATGTAAGAACTTCATGGTCATTACACAACTGTCAAAGAAATGTAAAACTCCATTAAAAATACAGCCAAAAAAAAAAAAAAAAAAAAAAATACAGCCAAAATAAGATTCCTACCCTTTTTTCCCCCCAGAAAGTAAACTTTATGGTAGCATTTTAAGTTTTGAGTATGGCATGATTGAATTAAATCAACTATGTTTTTAGATTAACAAGGTGCATGAGAAAATCAATTAAAATAGTGATATCCTATAAACTATGTATATAATTTTAGTGTTGTACAATAAAAACAAGATTTGTAACTGAAATATATATTCTCAAAGCTGACCAGGGTTTATCGAGTACCTAAGGTAGGGAGTAGTGTTCCAGAAAAATCAATTCTTTTCTGAAGCATTTCCTACAGTTAGGGAAAAATGCACGGATATATAAAATTTTGTTATGGGTGAGATCTAAGGACATGGTAAAAGAACTTTCTGAATGCAGGACTAAGGGTACCTCATTCTAATTCCAACTCTCAAAACGACTGAGCCACAAAACAACAAAGAGACCAGTGAAGGATGGAGGCCAGAAAAGTGTAATGATCAAAGGATGTACTATATTAAGTACCAAATAAGTAACAATACCAATAATATCAAAAGCAGAAGATGAACAGAGCAAGACTTTAAAATGATGCTAAAACATGATATATTTTAAAATAGGAAACAGGAACATTCTACACAATTTGTATTCCAGTGCCTACCTTTGTGAAGGTCTCTTCTGTGACACACAATGGAACATTATAATAATGCAGCACACACGAGGGTGGCTGGATTATATTCTTAGATGCTTGGCCAGCACTTGTAAAGCGATTATTTTTGCTCATTGCAAAATCCTTGTAGCTACTTGTACCATCCTCCAGCTCAAATATTTGACTTGGAACAACTGAATGCTGTTTAGACACACTAAAGATCGGAAAGGAAAGAGGTACAGAACATACCTTTGTTAGATAAAAAGCAGCAAGTAGGCAGTCTCAAAACGTTAACATATAGGCCTATATCAACCTTAACAAAAAAGGCATATGTAGCAATTTACAGTTTCAATATTTACTAATATTTAAATTTAGTTTGAGTTATAATCACTCTTACAGTTTAGACATCACTGAGAAAGAAAAATCTATTGAATATATTTTCATATTAGAAAACTTTAATAAAAAAAACTTGCTCATTTTAACATGTTATTTTATGACCATAAAACTAAAACTAGGTATAAGTAATATGGAAAATCTAAATTATACGACCCTAAGTGTCTAAAATGACATCACTATAGCTGCTAGTTTCAGATATTCTGAAATGGAAATTAATGTCTCTAATAAAAAGGATAAATATTTTTAAAATTTACCACTTAAGATAAATAATTACCAAACGTTAAGTCTTTTCCCAAATAATTTGACATTGTTAAGATGTGTGACAGCTCTTTCTACAGCATACTCATCACCCATTTCTACCAGTGCTGTGCCAGGAATGGTCTTCATAAATTTTACCTGTAAATACAAAATCCCAAAAAGGTGAACATTTAATTCCCTTTCACAGTAACAGAATTTCTAAAAGGTACTATAAGTGGTTGATGTCAAATAAAGAAGATCACTTGGAATCTTAACTTTATTCTGCTCTGTTATTAGACATTCTTATCAAAATTCAATGAAGTGGGGCTTCCCTGGTGGCGCAGTGGTTAAGAATCCGCCTGGCAATGCAGGGGACACGGGCTCGAGCCCTGGTCTGGGAACATCCCACATGCCGCGGAGCAACTAAGCCCGTGCGCCACAACTACTGAGTCTGCGCTCTAGAGCCCGCGAGCCACAACTACTGAAGCCTGTGAGCCTAGAGCCCGTGCTCCGCAACAAGAGAAGCCACCGCAATGAGAAGCCCACACACCGCAACGAAGAGTAGTCCCCGCTTGCCGCAACTAGAGAAAGCCCGCGTGCAGCAACGAAGACCCAACGCAGCCAAAAATAAATAAATTAATTAATTAATTAATTTTTAAAAAATTCAATGAAGTTTAAAAGCAAGACTACAATTCTTTTTTTTTTTTTAAACATCTTTATTGAAGTATAATTGCCTTACAATGGTGTGTTAGCTTCTGCTTTATAACAAAGTGAATCAGTTATACATATACAATTACAATTCTATTATACAGCACACACACTAAAGAAGAGCATAGGCTTGCCCTGACTCTGCTGTTTATTAATTGTGTGATTTGGGGCAATTTACTTCACTTCTTTGAGCCACAGACTTCCTTTTAAAATGGAGATAATGATAACATTTGGCAGGACTCATCAATATTTATTCATTCAATAAGTATTTATTAAGTGCCTAACGTGTTCTAATAAACATACTGTGCTAAGTACTGGGGGTTTAATGGCAAACATAATAGACAGTCTTTTTTTTTTTTTTAATTTTATGTATTTATTTATTTATTCATTTTTGGCGGTGTTGGGTCTTCGTTTCTGTGCGAGGGCTTTCTCTAGTTGCGGCAAGCGGGGGCCACTCTTCATCGCGGTGCACGGGCCTCTCACTATCGCGGCCTCTCTTGTTGCGGAGCACAGGCTCCAGACGCGCAGGCTCAGTAGTTGTGGCTCACGGACCTAGTTGCTCCACGGCATGTGGGATCTTCCCAGACCAGGGCTCGAACCCGTGTCCCCTGCATTGGCAGGCAGACTCTCAACCACTGCATCACCAGGGAAGCCCCATAGTCTTCTTAAAGCTTATGTTCCAGTAGGTAGGTCAGAAATTTTAAAGTAAATAATAATTACCAACTATTCAGAGTGCTGTTTATTGCTTTAAGCAATAAACAAGATACTATATAAGAAATAACACAAGATGGCCTTGAGATAGCACTGCCAGTAAGAAGGCTTAGGCAAGGAAGGGGCAGTTTAAAAAATAGGCAATACTTCACAAGTTTTCATGACATCTTTGACAGAGCCATACTTATCCTCTTATATTATTCCAATTTTAGTATATAATGCTGTGAGGGTTAGATGGAATGAAGTATGACTATCTTTCAGCATAGTGCCTACGCCTTGGAAAATCCCTAAATAGCTATTAAGTACCACTAACATTAATAACACATTGTACAGGACTTCCCTGGTGGCGCAGTGGTTAAGATTCCGCCTGCCAATGCAGGGGACACGGGCTCGAGCCCTGGTCTAGGAAGATCCCACATGCTGCAGAGCAACTAAGCCCGTGTGCCACAACTACTGAGCCTGCGTTCTAGAGCCTGTGAGCCACAACTACTGAGCCCGTGCACCACAACTACCGAAGCCCACACGCCTAGAGCCCGTGCTCTGCAACAAGAGAAGCCACCGCAATGAGAAGCCCACACACCACACAGGAAGTGTAGACCCCGCTCACTGCAACTAGAGAAAGCCCGTGTGCAGCAACGAAGACCCAACGCAGCCAAAAATAAATAAAGACCTCTTTGAAAAAAATAATAAATAAAAAAATAAAACATCACAGATCTGGGGAAACCACAGAGTTATCTGGTGAAAATAAAGTTACAATTTTAAAGATCTTCAAAATGTGTGAAATTTAAATGTTTTGCTACATTTTGAGTGTAAGCCTCCAGACAGAAAGTTTTGGACACATTCTATCAAAGTGGATCAACTTCAAATACTGATTGAGGTTAAAGTATGTTGTTCCTCAGAAGATACTAGAACTCTAGTATTTGGGAGGCAAATATATGAATCTGGAACTCTCCTAAAATTCATAGCTATGGCCAAACTCTGAGACATGTTTATATATACCTAGCTCCAAGAAAGTAACTGCTTTTTCAAAATTCCACAGTTCAACATGTTAAATGTTAGAATATCTTTGAAATGATTAAAAAATATACAGGCTTTATGCCTATAATATGCTAGTAATTGATTAAACTACTTGCTGTTTTGGACTTCTACTTATATTAGTAATTTAAAAAGTATTTTTAGTACCGACATCCTATTCTGATCACTTACCTACAAAAAACAATTTCTAGAATTCCTACCTAATGAATTTTTAGCTTATGTGGATCACTACTGAAAGAACTTGCAGTTCCTAAATATGAGAAGACACACATATTTGCAGCCTTTTCAGATTTTCCTACTACATATCCTAGCAAAAGAAGCTAATATAAAATGAAACTTAAAAATAATAATAATTTTTTTAAATGAAACTCACCTTTTCAATATTTCCATATAAGCAGAATAGGTTGAAGACTCTTGAACAATTCATTTTTAGTTGATGTAATCCACTAACCATTACAACTGAACCAGAGGGATTTCCTCCATGCATGTAAGAGGAAGATGCCTGCGGTAACGGATAGGCAACAAGCTCAGGTGTATCTCGAGAACCCATTCTGTAACGACTTGGTAAAGGTAATAATGGACCATGGGATCCTATTAAAAAAAACAAAACAAAACAAAACACAACTTTAGCAGACACACTTCACTGCACACAAAAACAAACTCTTAATATTAGCTAGGTTGATGTATATCCAACGAACACTCAAATATATGAGTATGAATATTCAAATATAACCTGTGGGAATTAACAAAACTCTGTATTTATTTGCACCAGATCCAATAAATTTGACCTGCACACACTTGCATATACCAGGCTTTAAGTCCTTATTTTTAAAAAACAGTAGTTTAACAAAAAAGTATACAAGATCAGGCTACAGATAGAGGAGGATTCAGTGTAAAACTTTGGGCCAACTATATATAAATTATACTTCAAAATTTAAAAAAAAACTTCTGCCAACATCTTTTGGAAGATAATATAATAAAATCTACAGTGAAATCTAGTAAACTATATACAGATATAACAAAAAGAACATCTTTAGTTCCACTGAAATGCCGTCCCCTTGAATATATTTTACTATTAATGTACTTGCAGGTTAGTATTTTATTCCCCTGATTATAATTTAGGAAACTAAAACCCTAGATTTAGTTAATAACCCCCCCACACACATACTCAGAGGCGTCATTATTCAGCAACTTCCATTTTTTGAAACAACATCAAGAATCCAGAAGAAAAAAATGCTTGAGTGTCTGAAACTGCTGTCACAGAAACACAAACAAACCCATCTCTTATACTAAGAATCTTTATTAAGAATCAACTTGCTAACTCTAGAGTAGTTCAAAACAACTTTAATTTATCCTGTTTTCCCATCCATAATAGATTAGAAGTAACAGGAAAAACACAGCTAGGGTGAATGGAATAGACGGGAATGAGGGAGTCTGGAGAAACTGTGATACTAAAAGTCTGCACAGGGCACATTTACAGCAGCAAGAAGAGAGGTGTAAGAACTCAGAAGAAGCAACTAAGATGGAGATACGTAACTCAAAAATATAAACCAACATCTTAGGCACTCCTGAGTCAGTGATTATAGAAGCATACTCTGGGGTGCATGCAACAATTCTCCTGGTGTGCAAGAAACCAATCCAAAAACCCAAGTTCTTTCCTCATTTCTCAAGAAGTAAAGAATATGTAATGTTACTGGCTTTGATTTTTATGTTAGACTAAGGGACACTTGTCATCTACTAGGTGAGTTACTAAGAACTACTATATTTTGGTATCATAGCACATTATTACAGCTTATGTGGACTCCGAATCAGTATTCGAATTATAGCTGCCATTCATAACAACAAAGCAACACTACCACCGAGCACACGCAAATATAGTGTAAATTCCTGCAATTTTATGGAGGCATACTTTATCAATACATCATCATCAGTGTTGCCTTAAATTGGTCATGGTTTTCAACTGTTCTTATTGCTGGTAATCTAGTTTATCAAGACAATCAATATAGCTCATGGTGAGTTACTTGTAATTATTATGTTATTTTGGCCTCTAATTTAGACTATTATACATATACTGGGGTCAAATATCAATCATTCTTACCCTTATTGCAAAAATACACATGCATATTATACTCCACCCAGCCCTACCCCCACTACTACCATTTGTTAGTACAGTAATGACACTACACTATTATCAGTAAATTTTTTCACAGTAAGTGGAAAAATGTACAGTAGATGGGCAGTGGAAACTCACACTCTGCTTAAGTTGACCAAGGTTTAAAAACTCTTGCAATCTACTGCCATAGGTAACAATTAACTTCAGTGCAAAAAAATACCTGATGTTTGTAATTATGACACTGGGCCACCAGGATTAAATTATGTTACTTACACTATTTAAATTGTTACCTATATTAAGAAGATAAGAAAAAAAAGTCTCTTAAAAGCTTCCTATACTAAATAGTTCATGCAAAATGTTTTGGTGCTTCAGGTTTTAAAAAATTCACTTACATGGAAAAATGCTACGTAAACAGCATCTTGAACATTTTGAAGGCCTTTCCCATCTTTGATACTTTAAATATCTTTGGTCCAGGAACCATATCCAAAGATGCTAACAATTAATATAGAAATTCTTCTTGTGCTCAGAGCAAACAAATCTGTACATTATTTTTTGCCACTTTTCAAATATGAGGGCTTCTATCAGTTCATCTCACATGGCTGGGCTTACCAAATTAAAAGATCTAAAGAATTCTGAAAGCACAAATTTATACTGCTATAATAAACTATGTGAATAAATTTAATCTATTAAATAAAGCTTTTCTATTCCTTCTTTCTCACATACCATCATAAAGGAAAAGCTACCTATGATATGACACTAAAATGCAAATAAACCTGTTTTGTTGAACTGCTGATCTGAAGGGACACAGCTGTGATTTGAAGCATTTGTAAAAAGGCTAATATCACAAGCACCCACTGTCACCTTTGCTTTTTCCCCAATTTCCTCATCTTACTTCTCTCCTCAATCAATCTTTATTTATCACTATCTCCTATATCCTATTCTGCTTACTTCCCTAGCAAAGTAGAACAGATTTTCCTTAGTTAAATGTTTCAATGGACATAGCTCAGAATGGACGCCCCTACACAACCCCACCATAACCATTCCTCCTCAGCAGGACTCTCCAGAACCGGAATGATCCCTATTTAACAAACGTCATTCCAAAGAATTTTGCACCTCTCTTTAAGTAAGCTTACATTTTAATATTTATACACACACACACACAAACACTCTAAATAAATAAGGGCATGAAACTGACAAAGAACTTCACAATAGGCTTCTAGAAAATATAAAGTTCTTCTAGGGCATATAACATATTCTTGTTTATGCAATTTTTCTTGTATTTTATTAAGTGAAGACAAACCTGAAAAGCCATACTGAGAAAACGGTCTGTGTCAACATTACTACAGTAGAGTTCTTTGTCCTTCATTTATATGCTCACAGATTTTTCTAACCCCCTTTAACAGAACATTTAACCAATTTCTGGCCTTAAGCTAACTGCCATGACACATTTATATACTCTACAACTATACTACAAACTTTGATTAGCCATTCTTTTGAAATCCTCCATTATACAATGCACAGTAGATTCCTAATAACTTTCTTCATTGCAGGATCAGGAAACTACTCATATGACCATATTTAATATTTACTCTGTTAAAGAAACAACTAAGAAAAATGATCAAGGAACACACGGAAACGACTGTAGTGAGATTTTCCTTCTATACCCCACTTACTGTTTCGACATAACATAGAGATTGTTTCATAATCTCTTCTGCAATATAGACTACCACAGAAACTTGAACAAATACACATACACACAAAAACACACGCACAGGGGTAATAAATTCCTGGAGTTCAAATAAAGACACTAGGGAATAAGCTAAAACTCACAGCTAAGAATGGTCATCAAACATGTACACAATTTGAAAATATTTCAGACAACAGGAAACACTGGTGGCTTTTCCATAATAACTCCCACGAGTACAACATAGCAATTTCTATTTTCTACCACTTCTAACAGTACCTCTAATTGTACTTCAACTTTAACCACAGAATAGGTGGGTCAATAACTACTGCTAAAAACTAAAAAAATATTTAAAAACACAGAACTTATAACTAGTTTAAACTTTTAGCAATAACAATTCTCAACTACTTAACAAAGACAACAGTCTGATACCGAACTTCTTCCTGGGGAAGATTATTATTCTAGCTTTCATAATCTTAACTTATCAACATAGCAAACATTAAAACTGAGAAGTTTTTAAAAAAGAATTAAATACAAATTTAACCAAAGCTGAAGTACCAACTGTAGAACTAAAAGAATTAAGGATCTAACCAAAAACATGTTTCCTTTCAACAAATACCCCATTCTCTCTGCCTCCTATTACTCTAAATTCCTCTTTACTCATAACTGCTAGAATGGAAGAAAATACACTTACTGAGCTATATACTTCTTTCTGGTCCTCTGACAGACTAGAGCCCCTTACTAATCAAAGCCAAAACAAAACAAAACAAAATATAATGGTAAAAAAGCTTTCAATCCCAAACAATAGCTCTCATTTATCTCAAAGATTATGTGATATAACAATAGCCTAAGAAAACAAAGGATTTGGGACAACTCCTTTGGAGTACATTTATAAGGGACTGATCCCATAAACCAAGTCAGGTGAGCAGGAAAAATAGAGACAAGAATTGTGCCATTCTTCATCAGAAATGCAAAAATTCTAATAGTTTGTCTATACTACCTTCCTTCTGCCTTGACAAACTTACCATAGCCATCATGTCTAAACGAAGAAGGGTGTTCTCCCAAAATGGCTTGTCTCTGGCGACCCTTTCCTCTATCTGACACAAAAGTAGAAACATGGTTTTAACAATTTTGACCCAAGTACTTAACAGAGTTCTCACATGGGAAACACCCATTCAAAACATCCATTACAATTCATAAGAGAAATGTGATTCCTGGTTAACGTTAAACATCCATTCATATCCAATTTAAATACAAACACCAAAAGTTTAAGAAAATAATTCTATCTAACAAATTCCACTTAACTTGAGAATATCTTTTTGGCAAATGCCAAATACAATCACACTTTCAAATTAAAGGAAAGAATGGATACTTTTCAGAAAGTGATGTACACAATGCTAGAGTTTGACACTGTACAGAAGTTTTTACCAATACATGTCTTTAAAACAAGCTTTAAGTGCAGTACTTTTGAAAGACAGTACCTGATGCATACTATTAGCTTCAACAGCAACACATTTTCAAAGTGGGCTTCTTTCAAGAAGTTCAGCATAAGCCAACAACAACCTGTATTACATGGTTTCACAATCAGTAAACACAGAGTATTTTGTATGTATATACACATATTTACAAACACCTACTGACTGGAGAGCTGGAAATTTTCACATCACTGGTCCATATTGTGTCATGGACTGGCCATTGTCTATAGACCTTAACACCAGGCAGAACTAGAAGCACTCCCCAAAGTTTAAATATGCCAAGTTAAAGCTAACCAAGGGGGCTACATTATTGGACGAGAGTACTACAATACTCCTAAATGATAATTTTTATGCTAACTACATTTTTAGGGAAGGCATGCCAATTTCCCCAAATCTGAGACATCAATAAAAAAATTACTTCTAAGTTTCTAAAATAGCACATCCTATGTTAGTAAATTTTAAAAATCATTGTATAATACTTTGGGAAGTTCTGCTGATCAAATTTTGGTGTTCAGTAAGATTTTTTTTAAATGTATCTTAAGAGTCTGATCATTCTCATCTTTGAAAATTCAAAGAGAAAGGCTTTCTACATATCCTTAGTCACCTAAACAAATGAGGTTTATGGGAGATGAGAAATACTTTAATTTTCACTTCAGTCTACAGAAGTATTGTTTTAATTACCTATTCCAAGTTATCATAGCACTGAAAGGGACCTAGGAAGTCATCTAGTTCAACTTTTATTCAGTGTTAAATTCTCTTTACATCATCCCTGAGACCATCAGTTGGGACCATCTAGCCTCTGCTTACCCAACACTGGTAACAAGGTACTTACTACTTTCCCTTACATTTTCAGTTAGCTCTAAATCATGAGAAAATTAATTTCTATATTGTACAGAAATTTGTCCTCTCCATATATTCTACTCCATTTAGGGCCTCACAGCCTTACTCATTACTTAGTCTTTCTCCAAGAACCCTTTCAAATGCTTAGGAGTTATTATGATCCTCCATTTCCCCAAAGTCATTTCTTCTCCAGTCTAAACATTCACAGTTCCTTCTTTCCATTACACGGCTTCCAGCATCATCATTTAAGTCTCACTCCTCTTCAATCAATCCAGTCTGCTATTCCATTCTGCTAACATTCCTCTGCTTAAGCATGCCACCAAATGCTAAATATAAGTCCTTATCTGATCTAAGAATCTTAAACCAAAACCACCATAAAGTCTTCATGGCATAGTTTTACTGATATAGTTAACTGTGTGCTATAAAGGAAAGAGCACTGAATCGGGAATCATAAAATTTCAACTTAACCAGTAATTTGCTATATAATCATAGAAACAATCTTCATTCATAAAATGAAGAAGTTAGAGTAGATGATCTCCAAGGTATCTTTCAGCCAAACATTGTCATTACTTCTCTTTAATAATTTCTCTTCATAATATATTTCTCACAGTAATTTCTCTTCAATAATTCTCTTTATTGGAAGCATTTACTACCTAATATAAGGTCACATAAAGAAGGGTGAGGAAGAGTCAAACACTGAATATATCGGTCTATAAATAGTGGTGTGTAACCTTTCATGGATTCAGTCTGAAATCTGTTGGAAGCTGTGGACCTTTTCTCCCCCAAAAGATGCACACATACACAAGTGTTGCTTAACATTTCTGGAGGGATTCTCTGGAGTCTAGGCTATGAATTCTTTGCACTAAAATGTAATTTGAGTTGAAAAGAACTTTTTGAAATGAGGTTATATTTATAAAATCACTCTTTTTCTGGTAGAAAAAGTTACAATTCAGTATCAACTTGAGTGGAAGCTAAAGTCACTACAAAAACAAAAACATAAACTGCCATATGACATTTGCTATACAGACAAGTATCTATCTGTAAGGAATTAGAAAACAAGAATTCTTCTCCCTTGAAAGCATAAATAACTAAAACTCTGTTTTACCTCCTTTAATTATATTTCCCTATTTAAATATCTACCTTACACATTTCTAAACTTTCTGACTGTAATTCTTTGTATAAAAATCTAAGCTGGCTTTTGTAAAATTCAGACCTTTTAAAAGAATAAACACTATTACAATAAGAAGCATATCTATAAATACTTTAAGAGACATTAAGAGAAATGTAACCAAAACTCACTATTTCAAATGAGTTAAAAAAAAAACAAAAAAACTGAATATTCAGTAACTGTAACTCAACAGAAGTGAGAGATTTCTCATCAACCACTTGTTCTGTTGTTTGAGTACTAAGGCTTTGTCTTTCAATACTGTATTCAACTGTACGAAGACTCTGCCAAGCAGATTTCTGTGAGTAGTGAAAAATGTGGGGTCCAGCCAAAGCTGCATTACCAAACACACCTGTTTGCAACCCCATGCATAAGGCAAGATGATTTCCTGAGAACTAAGAATTAAAGGGGCCAATCATCCAAAAGTCCTAAATATTTGAACATGCAAAGGATCACCGCATTGTCTCATTTTTTTCTTTTGGCAAGAGTACATGCACTATGGAGTCCCTACTGCCCAAGATATTTTGGATGCCATAAAAATTTTTCCTAGTTTACTGACTTCTACAGACATACTCATCTTGGTGAGTTTTTCCAACACATGGTTCAGACACTGATATTGTAGTTGAGATGTAGCCAATACTGCAGCCCCCTTGTTTTTACAAGATCCACATTTCGATTTGTATATTCCAGAATTGCCACACAGTTAGTTGAACAATTTTATCAGTCAAATCTATGCTCATGAAATCTAGCATTTATAAGTTATAGGTGAAAATGCATCTCAAATGAAATGCTCCTATTTTCAGCTTTATCAAGTTCAAATATATTCTACCTTGAACAGACATGGTACTTTCACCTACATTTGAAATGCCAAAATTTCTAGTTACACAAATTAACATGAGTGATAACCTTAAACTGTTACAAAAAGTGACAACTTATAAACAGCCACTTTACAAAAATCAAACCACACAGAAAATCGTCTTTTACATATAATGCACCTTTTCATTATTATGTTATTCTATTCAATGTCCACAATTGAGGGAAAAAAAAAAAAAGGTAAACTTAAGTGCAGCAAGTATGCACCTTTCTAATCCTTTTATCTTTAATATCTGTGTGGATTGGTTGAGCATTATAATTCCCAAGACCTGTAGATAAACTGGCCCTGGTTATTTGTCAATTAACAATTTGAATCTAAGCTGCTAACAGTTACAGCAACGGGCATTAAGATTTACAACATTGTAGATAAAATCTAGTATCCGTCAGTGAAAAGTTTTAAATTCTACAACTGAAACCTTAAGGGAAATCAAACCAATATATACATACAACTTGAATAAATGGGCACAGTCTATCATGGTATTCATCCCATGCAAGTCTGAAGTACTGTTAAGTGTCCTCCTTTAAAAACTTGGGGTGATGGTGCATGCAGTATGCAGTCAAGGTGAATTGCAAGTCTGAGTTTTTCAGAGGGCTTTTTGCTGATGCCGATGTTGTGCGTGATGAAGTGTAGAGTCAGCCTGCTGGAGTCCTCTATCCTTCTTAATGCCTCGTCCAGCTTGGGGGAAAAGTCCTTTCCATAGAGAAGCAGTGTGCAAGTTTGCAGTTTGTAAGTAATATTCTGAATCAGTTTCCTCTCCTCCAAAGAGAGAGAGCTGCTTGGAGAAATGCAAGTCCTTGAACTGCGGGCGTGCCTGTATGTGTGGGCTCCTTGTTGAACTACATATAAATAACTCAGTACATACCAGTAAGGGGCACTAATGTTCAAGGTTCTTTTCCAGCATTACAAGGTCGTTTGCAACAAAAGCTTCACCAACAAGGTTTTCATCATTTGAATGAACTAGCTCATCTCAGGAAAAAGGACTCTAACTGCATGTAAAAATTTGGCAGCAGATGTAAGTACATCTAAAATGCATAAAATACTTACCTCGTCTTCCCAAATATGGTTTAGTGTAGTCCCAACTGTCATTGTCGTTCCTAATAACATTTAGACGAGTTGGCTGTTAAGATTAAAAAGAAAGTAAGTTCAAATTGTATATCCAAAGCATATATATTTCTTTCGTGAAGTGTTGAAAAAAAAATATTTACCCTTGCGTATTCAATTTTTAGTGTGCAACATCCAGCATATATATCTGCTCCATTGAGTGCTGCTTTAGCTTTCTGGGCACAAAGGACTGATTCAAACATAAGCTCTATTAAGGAAATTTGGTTTAAGGTGTCCAAAATTTATCATTATTCACTCCATAAGAAATGGACTGGAAAAAATGAGAAATCACTTTCTCACTTCTGAAAATGCTTTACCAAATAAAATTTCTAGATGAATTTTAGTAGGAGAATTTATTTTTAAGATCAAGGGTACCAAAGAAAACGTAATACAACCAAAACTACTTATAATACATTAATCCTTCTAGGTCATCAGAAGTACTTTATAACCTGGGGTTTTGGGGTGTGGGAGAGGGAGCATGGAGCATGGCCCCATTCCCTAGCAAAGGCCAGCTTGCTATCTTGAAACAGGAAATATTTTACTCTTAAAGTAGGAAGAACAGGGCGGTCCAGTTGTTAGGACTCCACACGTTCACTGCCAAGGGTGCGGGTTCAAACCCTGGTCAGGAAACTAAGATCCTGCAAGCTGCGCAAGCTGCGCAAGCTGCGCAAGCTGCACAGCATGGCCAAAAATAAATAAATAAAGTAGGAAGAACATTACAAAGAATCAATATAATACAAAAGAAATACTTGATTTTTATATATTTCTGAGAAGGCTGAGTTTATAATCTTTATCTTTCATTTTACTGGTTTTAAAAAATTACTTAAGTTTCTAATTGTTAAAAAAAAATCAAACCACAAAATTAGTAGGAAAAAAAAAAAGCAAAAACAACTTCCCAGAGTAAGCACCATTAAGAGTTTGCTGTAGGGCTTCCCTGGTGGCGCAGTGGTTAAGAATCCGCCTGTCCATGCAGGGGACACGGGTTCCAGCCCTGGTCCTGGAAGATCCCACATGCCGTGGAGCAACTAAGCCTGTGCGCCACAACTACTGAGCCTGCGCTCTAGAGCCCGCGAGCCACAACTACTGAGCCTGAACTCTATAGAGCCTGTGCTCCACAACAAGAGAAGCCACCGCAATGAGAAGCCCGTGCACCACAACTACTGAACCTGAACTCTAGAGCCTGTGCTCCACAACAAGAGAAGCCACCGCAATGAGAAGCCCGTGCACCACAACGAGAAGCCCGTGCACCACAACGAAGAGTAGCCCCCCACTCGCCGCACCTGGAGAAAGCCCGTGTGCAGCAACGAAAACCCAATGCAGCCAAAAATAAATAAATAAATTAAATAAATTTTTTTAAAATTAAAAAAAAAAACGCGTTTGCTGTATATCCCAACCTTTTTCTATGCATACACATGTACACATAGGTTAGGTTTTTTTTTTAATTATTATTTTTTAATGGGATTGTACTATATGTACTATTTTGCAACTTGCTCATTTTACTCAATGTATAACAAATTTAACATAGGGAAGCAGGTCTTACATAAACCATGACCATTTAAAAGATTCAATGAAGAAAGGCAAGAAATGGTCTATTAACTCCAACGTTTTGATACTTCCAAGCTGCCTACTTTAAAGAGAAATTCAGAAAAGTCCATTTGGGAAAAATTTCAAAAAGGTATAAGTGAACATATTATCAAACAGTGTTATTTTTTCCTCATTAAAAAGGCAAAGCACACTGTAAAATGAAACACTGGACTATTTTATGGTAGCAAGTTATTTTATCAAAAACAGTAAAATTCTCTGTGGGTACTGCAGTTTCATTCTTTAAATGGAAGACAAATAGATATAGGGGACGGTGGGGAGAATAAACACCACTTGTCTAGAAATGATTAAGCAGGAAAAAATAAGATCTATATTACACAGTATTAATACACATCAATAAAAAATTTACAAATAAAGGATATTCAACCATTGCTTGTATCCCATTTCTCTTGAATATAACAATACGTTGCACTTTTCCAACAGGATTGCATACAGTATATAAAACATCCTATGAAGGAAAGAAAACAAGACTTCATCACATTTTATACTTAGAAAAATAATAAAGCTATACTCTATTTTGTTTTACCAAAAAAAACCTGTCAAGATGTCATTTCTATTAAGTACTAATTAAACTTTTAAAAACTGTTACACTTTAATAGATCTAAAGTTATTTCTCCACCTACACAATATACCCACATTAGAGAACTTCCAATGAAACATTTGAAAAACATTATTACTTATTTTTAATCTCCTAAATGAATCCTCAATTTTTATTTTCTTAACAGGTACCTAAAAGAATCTCTGACAATACACAATTAATAAACCAAAGCTGTAATCACTTTGTTTTTTCCCAAATGTGACTCTGAATGTTTAATACTATAATCGCTTAAATCACAATAATAAATATTTATTAAAAAGTAGTAGTAGAACAACTCAGTATTTATTTTCAAGGACAATGGCTATAGATAAAAGACCCAGGGAAGATCATTTATATTGAGTTAAATTTCACCAAACAAGATGCCTGAATCATCTAAGAGAGAACCCTAAATACCCACTTAGGAACAATTCTTCAACTTTCAAAATTCTGAGTACCTACAATTACACAGCCACACCATTAGGTACTAAGGATACAGTAAACAAATCGGAGTAGTTATATTCTTTTTCCCAAAACACCAAATACTGTAAATATATTAACACTGTTTATTAATAAGTCTATACATATTACAAAAGTAAACAGATACATAATGTCTAACTAAATTTAAATAGTGTCTTATGCTTTAAGTTTATGTCCAAATATCACATACCCTTACTAGAAGTCATACTAAATGAAGCTCCTCTTATTGTGATATTTTATTCATTACAAAAATCCTTATCACTATCACAGTGTCCTTATCACTAGTTTATTATTAAACAGCATGTGATTATTATGAAGTAGAAAACTGAACTGGTTCAAGAACATGAATCCTTTTAAATTCTAATATCACTGTTTTAAAGAGTGAAGAAGGGAACTTTTAGGTAAATCAGAGAAGTTTTTAACAAGCTATCTCTAAACAGCTTATAATGATCAATGTACCTTACTGTACTATGGAATTCTGTCACTACCTAGAAGATGCTTTTAATACATGTGCTGGCATATTAGAGAGAGATTTCTTGGATCATTTCCACCAAGTCCGTCTAACGCTTTATTATCAGCAAGAGAGTTAACACTGATGTTAATAAAAAAATTTAATGTGCTTATTTAATTATGACAACTGTGCTTCTGACCTTTTTATAGCTTCAGTGCTCACCATGTCTTTGTTCATTAAACTTGATAGTCAAAATTAAAATTAATTTTAATAATTCTTTTTTAAAAATCCACTATTTTCAAATATCTATATGGCAGTGAAGAAAACTACAGATTAGTCACTCAAGACAAATTCCAAAATCACTTTTAATTTAGTTCGTCTTACTAAAATACATACCACCGTAATTGGATAAAGAGGATTCTGAATTGATAGCAGAAGAACTTTGTTGCCTCCTGATGGATCATCAGTATTTCCTGGCCGAGTGATCCTTTTGCTTGTAGAATAGTTGAAAAAAGCCTGCTGACCAGCTATGTACACGGGTTCATCTGCAGCAAACGTCACACATTCTTTGGCACTATCTATGTTCTCAAATTCCACTAGAGCCTGCCGTTTAAATGGCATCATCATCACATAGCTGAAAGGGAGATTGGGAAAGAATAATATAGTAAGTTCAATTAACATTATTTTTCTCAATCAAGTAAAAGCAGACTTTAATAAAAAAGTCTCAAGTCATACAGATTAGTAGTCTTCACTACCTGTATCCAATATTAGTCAACTCTTAAATTATCCACATAAATTGTGGTACACCAGGTAGATGGTACATACTTGAAACCTCCTCCTCCTGTGATTGAAAGCTTTTAACTACCTCATGCCCTCCTCAAGCACAATTCTGTTACCAGTTGTTAATCATGCCATCCAGTTTATTCCTCAGGCTGCCACTTCCAAGCAGCATTAGAAAATACCTAGATACAGAAATCAGCAGAGAAACAAGAAGATCCTACTGTGTAGCACAGGGAACTATGTTCAACATACTGTGAAAAACCATAATGGAAAAGAATATGAAAAAGAATATATATGTATAACTGAGCCACTTTGCTGAACAGCAGAAATTAACACAACACTGTAAAGCAACTATACCTCAATAAAAAAAATTTTTAAAAAAGAAATCAACAGAGATAAAACTCAAGAGAAGGTTAGCAGATGGGTCCCCTCGACAACAGAAACTACCACCTCTATTGAATTTTGCAGATAAGTAAGTGCCACACTAAGAAATGACTACACTTCCATTTGTCTTACTAAAAACAGAGAACCAAAAGACAAAAAGAAGCAACTACAAACAGACCAAATTTCATACAATAATCTCCTCTAAAATTCTTAAATATTTTTAAATATTAAAGAATCCATAAAAAGATATTCACTAGAAAATGGTAATCGTGGACACTATGGCCAAGACAGTGAAGTATTTACTCTTCATTGTATACTCTTTGGGAAGGGGAATATATTTTAATCCATGAAATGAAAAATAAAGACATGAAGGAAGGGAGGTTAGCGAGAAATCAGAACACATGGATCAGAACCGGGAAACATGTCCTCTGTTCACAGGAACAAGGACCTTAAAAATATTTTAAAATCAATGTGCTTTTTATAATAGCAGAAGGCCAGAGAAATAACATCAGTCAGGTACTCAGAGACAGCACTGCTTCTCAATCAGGCGTCCAGGACCAACCACTAAACTTCAAAACCTAGCAAGTGTTTCTTAGTAAGAAAGAGACCACTTTGTAGCCTGGCAAATTATGTAATTTCTTATGAATTTCAGCTTCCTCATTTATACAACTGGGAGGATTGTCGTCAAGATTACAGTTTCTGCACACGTATTGCTTGCCTTGCCTCATTCATCTTTACATCCTCAGAATCCAGAAACGGAGCCTGGCACATGACAGGTGTTCAATCACCATTTGTTGGTCTATGAGGCTTATTAGCTCTCTCAACCCACATCATTCAAAATTAGAGAATAAAACACAGAAACAATAACGCCTGGGATTAGTTTATAAATGCAAGATATAAATTCCCAGAGAGAAACATTCATTTTAGAAACGCAAACTCCTAGCTGAAGTTCTAAAGTCTTGTATACAAAAAAACAGAAAACCCTGGAATCAGGTCTACGCTAAAGAAATTAAGGAATAATAAATATTCTCCTCTCACAAATATGTTGTTTTATAGCTAAATGATATCACCAAGTAAATATGTTAATAATGCCCTTTGGCTCTTTGGAAACACAGAAAAATTATAAAGGCCCAAAAATATTTAAATTCTTTATTGGCCTATTAAAATAGACTCACCTGTTTGTAGTAAAAAGTGCTGTCAATAACTACTGTAAGAAGTAAGCTAGAAGCACAGAGCTAAAAGTTAAACAGGTTACCCAGGAAAAGTGGCATCATATGAAGATAGGGAAGGCAAAATTAGAATGTCACAAAGGCATTTTAGAATTCACTTAAATTGTTTGGCACATAATTTTTTTAAAAATTTTAAAAAGCATTAGTATGAGAAAGACTGGAAGACCAAAGAGAGTAAAAATAAACAAAAAGTCTAAGGAACATGGTAGGTAGGGTGGGTGCTTTCAACTTATAGCTTAAAACATGTTTACTAATTTTTAAATAAAAACAGGAGGAAGCAAGAGATTTACTACACAAATTAGGTCCCAAAAGTTTTATTTTAAAATTTAAACTGGTATAGCTAATCACTACCTAGCATCCTCTCCTTTAATGAGAGGGGAGAAGGGAGGAAAAGAGACTCAGTATATATTTCTAAATATTCTTTTGATTAAATAAAGACCAAAAAAATAGCAATTTTATTATCCTGACAGAACCATTCTCAAGATCTTGTTATAGTTTCTCCTGAACTTCTTTCCTATACATCTAGTTTTTAAGTATCAACTTACTATATATTGAACTTGGTGACTCATCTATTTAAGATGAGCAGCTTCTATACAGTCTTTATAATTCCCCCCCCAACATCACTCAATAAATCAACAAATAAAAAAATAGGGAAAGGTTCTATAAATGCAACATTTTGAAGCAAAACACCTACTCCTCATAAGAGGCTGTTCAAGGTTCTTTTAGCTTTAGTAGCTAAGATCAAGATCATTCCACACAACTGAAACTCCTATTATCATATTTATGCCAATTAAGCTCGTAATTATACACTAATTTGTTCCGATTATTTCATGACTTTTCTATCCACATAACTACCAATCTTGAGGACAGAACAATGTACTACGCAAATTAACTAAATAAAATTCATATATGGAACACATTACCATGGACTGAGTATCGAACAGTATAGAGTCTAAAACTGGGACTTCCCTGGTGGCGCAGTGGATAAGGCTCCAAGCTCCCAATGCAGGCGGCCCGGGTTCCATCCCTGGTCAGGGAACTAGATCCCACATGTGTGCTGCAACTAAGAGTCCACGAGCTGCAACTAAGGAGCCTGCCTGCCACAACTAAGACCCAGCACAACCAAATAAATAAATAAATATTTTTTTTAAGTATATAAATATAATAATAAAAACGGACAGGCCACTCAGAAGTAATTCAAATTACTTACAAACTTAAACAAATAGTTCTATTTCTTTAATCCCCAACATTCAGGTCATGGTCATAATTAACATCAAAATATCAATATAGTTATTATTTCCCTAAAGTTTCCAACTGTATTTGCTCATCAACTTGTTTTCTGACATTGCTTTGGTATTTCTTGGCTCTAAGAAAATAACTTAAAAAACCCTAAATATATAAGAACAGAAGAAAGTAATAATTCAGAGATAACTATCTTTTTATAACTCCATGAGACAATGCACCACCTAGAAGGTCCTTATAGTGACTGGGTTAGATCAACATGCAAGTCTAAATATAGTCTAAGCAGTCTGCTTCAATACTATGTAACTGTCCAGACAAACTTAACTTCCAATATCCACTCCAAATGACTAAGAAGTGATATAGTTATCTTAGTGATACTTCAAGAAATGGGCTTTTTTAATGCCCGTGTGGATTTCCAATTTGTACCTCCAAGGATCAACAATATGTTAACAGTGGTTTCTGAGGTACATAAGTTAAGGGTAACAAGTTTGCTAAGTCATCCATCTCTCAATGAGGTCACCAAAGAAATTAATTAAAAAGATCCCATGATGGAAGGTAACACAACCCCTACTCCTTTGAAGCAATGATTCCTCTGCTGGAACCTCTGATCACTCCCTCCCCATCTATTTATTCACCATCCTTTCAATACTCAAAACTCCACATAAATTTTTATAAAATTGAAGCAATCAAGCAATCTCAGCAAATATATTGAAATTTCTCTCCTATTTATATATTATGACTTAGTCTGTGTCTGATGCCTATAACAAAAACCCCAAACGTATTCATCAATGGAAAAAATAATAATAAAATAAACTCTAGATTATCCATACTAAGAAGAGAACAGCCAGGCATATTCCAAAAATAATCTACAAAATGTTTTAGAGTGTCTATTTTTGCAGCAGATTCACTTTTCTAATTATGTTTTCCATTTAAGTCAATATTCTTAAGTACACACCAGCTGTGGAAAAAGGAGGAGCCTGAGTGAATACAAAACACAAAAGGAAGACAAGCTAGGATAAAACACTGACCGCTCATGATCTGCATAAGAACTCACAGCAACATGCACCTAAGCAAATAATGCCTACCCTTAATCTACCCACTTTTCATTGCCAACTGATTCTTAAATAGTTCAAAACAAACAAAAAACAAAACAAAACAAAATCAGTATTTAAGTACCACTATTTGAAACTCTGAAGATGAAGGGCGTAATTAACTCAATGTTTTAAAAGCAGCGTTTAAGAAGGAATCATGGATTCATTTGAAAATCAGATGAAAGATGCAATAATCAATTTTACACACAACCTGGTTGAGGAGTGAGAGGGGATCATGGATCCACAAAAATTCATCCATGCATAATCCCAGAAAGCCTCAGAAGGCTTCAAAGATATACAGTCATAGGTAAACAATATATATACTATGGTTAAACATCAAGGCTTATATAGCAAGCAAGCAAAGTTTGTTCTACCATACTGTTTTCACAATCTGTATGAAGTCCTTATTGGCCTTACCATATTGTCCCAAATTTTTCCAGAGCCTCCACAAGGTCTGCTTCAACCACAGATTCACAGAGTCCTCGAACATGGACAACGGGTGAAACAGAAACTTTATGATGACTTCCACCTGCCTCCTAGCAAGATAAAATAATTTCTAGTTAAAAACTTTAGAAGTCTAAATAAATTGCATCTTTTAGTAAACCCATCTCTGCATTAAAAAGCAAACATTAAAAAAAAAAAAAAAATCCCAAACCAAATTGCAATTCACAAGTTAGCGAAAGGACCCGAGAGTAAAATCACTAATTAAATGTTTGGCATGAAAATTCTGATTTCTTAAAAGGGAGCATTCTCTCTCAATAAGAACTACAGATAAGTTATTTAATAACTCATTTCAACTTCAACTTATATAATATTGTACATCAACTATACTTCAATAAAAAAATAACTTATTTCAACTTCAAGGAAATCTCAGAAAAAACGTCAGCAGATACACAGAGCATGCTACAATTGGAAACATACTTTATATTCATAATTTCACTTCCATAAAAATCAAAATCTCAAGTAGACCAAATGAACAAAAAGTCCCAATTAAAATTTCTTCTTTAATATAAAGATTATATACTTTATTTTTCCTGGAATATAGATTAATATCATATTTTGTCCTTATTTAATTGGTTACCTAGTCCCACAATAATTTGAAGTTACTCAGTACACCTGACAACTTAAATTTATACAAGGTACCATCTTCGCTGATGAACAAGGAGTACTCAAAAATACAAGCCTTGGGAAATTCCCTGGCAGTCCAGTGGTTAGGACTTGGTGCTTTCACTGCCAGGGCCCGGGTTCAATCCCTGATTGGGGAACTAAGATCCCACAAGCCGTGTGGCACAGCCCAAAAAAGAAGAAAAAAAAAACCACAAGCCTTCCTGGGCTTCTGTGAAGTATTGTGTATCTTTGAGTATGCCCAGCAAGAAGTTTTAAAACATATGGTCTTAAACTTTATTTTAAAAGGGACTATGTAGGAAAATTAGCTTGAAAATGAAAATAGCTCTCATTTACTTATTCAAGTTCTATTAAGACAAAGATCTGTATTTACAACTAGGCACTGGGCACCTCTCTTGCATCACTTCAGAAATGACCTCCATAAAAGATGAAATCTTGCCGTTTGTGACAACATGGATGGATCTAAAGGGTATTATGCAGAATCTAAAAAACAAAATAAACCAACAAGCAAAACAAAACCAAAACAAACTCACAGATACAGAGAACAAATGGGTGGTTGAGGGGGAGGGATGTGAAACAGATGAAGGGGATTAAGAGGTACAAACCTCCAGTTACAAAATAAATAAGCCATGGGATGTAATATACAGCATAAGGAATATAGTCAATAATATAATAACTCTGTATGGGACTGATGGTTACTAGACTTATCATGGTGATCATTTCATAATGTATGCAAAGTCAAATCACTATGCAGTACACCTGAAGCTAACATATTATACATCAACTATATTGCAATTAAAAAGTAATTTCTAAAAGGAAAGAAATGAATTCCATGTACAATTCACACATATACCAAAAAAGTCTATTAAAGGAAAGGTTTTTTTCTCCTATAAACAGGAAAAAAGGGTTTTTCCTCCTAATCTAAAAACACAAATGTTTTACCATTAAAACTTAAGAATCATTTTAAGAACATTAAATCCCTTTATGGCTATTTTTAAAGACTCACCAACTTTGCTTTATTATGATAAAGACTGTTAGAAAATACTGTAACAGTCTTGTGCCATGCCAATAAAAAAATGTCAAATTTTAAAAAAAGAACTACTTTAAGTATATAAAGTAATCATGAGACTATTCTTACACTCTTGTCAAATCCAGCAAATAAATTAAATCCTTTGCAAATACTAATTCAGTCCTTGGAATTTTATTTGAATTGCTTATGCTGAGTCTTTTCTATGGTTAAACAGATACTCATTACATGCCACTAAGTCTGAAATGAATCATTCTGATTGTACCCTATGTATACCAACACGTTATTAGCAACCTGTTAGCAACTTTAACAAATGCGACTGCCTCAGTGAAACTCAACAACCAAATGTACATTATCATCATTAAGCTCTTAATTACTGGATGACAATAAAGCAGGAAGAAAGCTCTAATACCTAAAAACCTAATTTAGAGAAAACATTTAAAGTATAAATAATACGTTTTACTCTAAAAATAATTAGACAATAATAAACTACAAGAAATAAGACAGTCATATCCTTTGGTCCTTAGAAATGAGCTAGGAAAGGTAAAAATGCAAAAGAAAACTATATTGGCCTGGGCGCCTCAAAAAGTAAAAAACAGTGGAAGATTTCAGACTGAGAGTAAAGACAGTCAACAACCAAATGCAGTATGTGAGCTTTCATTTTATAATTGATAAAAACTGCTATAAAAAACATCTTAGGGAAAATTGGAGAAATTGAATCATAAACAGGATATTATTGGGTTAGCCAAAAAGTTCGTTTGGGTTTTTCTGTAAGATGTTTTTGATTGTCTTAGGTACCATTATGATGGCAATGGCTATATGAAAAGAATATCCTTATTCTTAGGAAAACTGTGTTATTTAGGGATGAACTGTCATGATACCTGCAACTTACTTTCAAATAGTATAGAGAAAAAAAGTATGTATATAAATATATACACATATAGACATAAAATCCCAAATGGCAAAATGTTAAAAACTGCTGAATCTAGGTGAAGGGCATATGTAATTAAATATTTTACATAATATAAAAAATTGGGAAATTATTGTATAATATATTTAAGACCTACGAAAAGGTATGAAGAATATAAAAATATTCATTAACTCACCACCCAGTTTAATAAATAAAACACTAGGAAGAGGGAGTTGAAAACATCTCTTCTTCCTACCTCCCTTCCCAACACAGATAACCACCATCTTGAATACAGTGCTAAAAAATGAGTACTTTTCAAACTGGTCTTCTTACAAAGAAAAGGATTATAGGATCAATTTTTAAAATCTCTCAAAAGATCTGATTTTAACATATTACTACTTAATTACATTTCTTAAATGAAACAGATCAAGATTTAAGTTATTCTTTAAAAGCTGAAAGATGTTAAATGCAATCAATATGGTACTTAGGGGAAGATATGATTATCTCAACCTCAAGGCTGACAATATATCCCATACCCTCTGTATTTCCCTTATTCGCACTCAATGACTCTGCCTTTCATGAGTTTATCTACCTTGATATTTCTCTATCTCTAAATTATGTCCCCTTTTCTTGAACTTAAAATTTTCTCATTCTTTCTGTAGTTTATTTAAAAAATAAAAAAACCCTAGTGTTGTTTCCAAATATAAAACTGATATATTAAAGGTACCTTTTCAAACTATATTTTCACCACCCCTCTTTTTCCCCCCAAATACTAGCATGTTTCTTTTTTTATAAATTTATTTATTTATTTATTATTTTATTTTTTTTTTTTACAGCAGGTTCTTATTAGTTAACCATTTTATACATATTACTGTATATATGTCAATCCCAATCTCCCAATTCATCACAACAATAAATTTATTTATTTTATTTACATTTATTTTTGGCTGCGTTGGGTCTTCGTTGCTGCGTGCAGGCGAGCAGGGGCTACTCTTCATTGTGGTGCGCGGGCTTCTCATTGCGGTGGCTTCTCTTGTTGCCGAGCACGGGCTCTAGGTGCACGGGCTTCAGTAGTTGTGGCACACGGGCTCAGTAGTTGTGGCTCGTAGGCTCTAGAGCACAGGCTCTGTAGGTGTGGCTCATGGGCTTAGTTGCTCCATGGCATGTGGGATCTTCCTGGACCAGGGCTCGAACCCGTGTCCCCTGCATTGGCAGGCGGATTCTTTTTTTTTAATATAAATTTATTTATTTATTTATTTTTGGCTGTGTTGGGTCTTCGTTGCTGCACACGGGCTTTCTCTAGTTGCGGCGAGCGGGGGCTACTCTTCATTGCAGTGCGCGGGCTTCTCATTGTGGTGGCTTCTCTTGTTGCGGAGCACAGGCTCTAGGCGCGCGGGCTTCAGTAGTTGTGGCATGCGGGCTCAGTAGTTGTGGCTTGTGGGCTCTAGAGCGCAGGCTCAGTAGTTGTGGCACACGGGCTTAATTGCTCCACAGCATGTGGGATCTTCCCGGGCCAGGGCTCAAACCTGTGTCTCTGGCATTGGCAGGCGGATTCTTGACCACTGTGCCACCAGGGAAGCCCCTAACATGTTTCTTTTTTTTGTTTGTTTTTAATTTTTATTTATTATTTATTTATTATGTTTTTATTTTTGGCTGTGTTGGGTCTTCGCTTCCGTGTGAGGGCTTTCTCCAGTTGCGGCGAGTGGGGGCCACTCTTCATCGCGGTGCGCGGGCCTGTCACTATCACGGCCTCTCTTGTTGCGGAGCAGAGGCTCCAGACGCTCAGGCTCAGCAGTTGTGGCCCACGGGCCCAGTTGCTCCGCGGCATGTGGGATCTTCCCAGACCAGGGCTCGAACCCATGTCCCCTGCATTGGCAGGCAGATTCTCAACCACTGCGCCACCAGGGAAGCCCCCCTAACATGTTTCTTAAATCAACATTTTATCTCTACCTATACTATATAGTGGTGATAAAAAATCTGAAATCATCTTCAGAGCTTCTTTTACTACCCTAAAATTACCTCCTTTAAGCATCATACTATGCATCTGAATCTTAAATTGGTGAATAAGTCAGTACTGTTTACTCCATCCATATATTAATACTTTGACCATGTCTTCTAAAGCTTAAGGAGTTTTTTTTTAATCCTTTCTCATATAGAAGCTCAAATTCATTTTTTTTTTAATTTTATAAATTTATTTATTTATTTATTTTTGGCTGCGTTGGGTCTTCATTGCTGCACGCAGGGTTTCTCTAGTTGTGTTGAGCAGGGGCTACTCTTCGTTGCGGTGCACAGGCTTCTCATTGCGGTGGCTTCTCTTGTTGCAGAGCACAGGCTCTAGGTGCACAGGCTTCAGTAGTTGTGGCATGCGGGCTCAGTAGTTGTGGCTTGCGGGCTCTAGAGCGCAGGCTCAGTAGCTGTGGCGCACGGGCTTAGTTGCTCCGCGGCATGTGGGATCTTCCCAGACCAGGGCTTGAACCCGTGTCCCCTGAATTGGCAGGCGGATTCTTAACCACTGTGTCACCAGGGAAATCCGAGAAGCTCAAATTCTTTTCATTTCAAATGTTTTACTTATCTAGGCTCTCTCCTGGTCTATCTATATCTATTATTTATCAGATGAGAAACAATATTCCAAATAAGTACCCAGCAAATGGAGGCATACCTGCAATTTCCGTATACTTTTTTCTTTTTTAATTACTCAATCCCTTCTTTAGGTAAACTGGGTCAACTATAATGAAAACATTATTTGGTCCTCACTGCAAGCTACAGACCAGTTACAAACGCCCAGCCCCTCTTCAAAGGCTACCTCAAAGACAAACTCCAATAACATCAATCTTGAGTGCTAATTCTGACGACTGCAGACTGAAAACCAGACTTAACTAAAGAGAAGGGAAGCTCAGAATAGAATAGAATATAAATGAAGCTTCCATATGAGAGGAATGAGAAGGGCCCATTAAAACTCTCGATATAGTAAAACTGTAAACTCACAAAGGCAATGCACAATGTCCTCAGGCTTTTTGTTTTCCCAACATCTCCAAGCATAACACGTGCTCAACAGCCATTGAACAGCCTTTATTGCCCTCCTATAAATATAGGATTAAAAAAAACCAACCTCAAATTCAGTAATTCATCCCCCAAAACCAAACGTGCACAGACCCACTGCAAGTGATTATCAGCCTCTCCTTAATCACCTCCAATGACAGGAAAACACACTACCTTGTGAGACAATCTACTATATTTTTAGAAAGTTCTTCATAATATGCATCCAAATCTGTCTCCCTGTAACTTCCTATACAAAATGGCCTTTGAAGTCAGACCAGCGTTTGAATCTTTGGACATTTACTGGCTCTGTGATCTTACACTACGCTACTTAACCTTTCTGAACCTCAGTTTCACTTTTAAAAAAATAAAACATGGCTGCTCTGGTGGCGCAGTGGTTAAGAATCCGCCTGCCAATGCAGGAAACACAGGTTCAAGCCCTGATGTGGGAAGATCCCACACACCGCAGAGCAACTAAGCCCATGCGCCACAACTACTGAGCCTGCGCTCTAGAGCCCGCGAGCCACAACTACTGAGCCCGCGTGCCACGACTACTAAGCCCGTGTGCCTAGAGCCTGTGCTCCACAACGAGAGAAGCCACCGCAGTGAGAAGCCCACGCACTGCAATGAAGAGTAGCCCCTGCTCGCCGCAACCAGAGAAAGCCCGCACACAGCAATGAAGCCCCAACGCAGCCAAAAATTAAAAAATAAAATAAAAAATAATTAAAAAATAAAACAAAATCTTCATCACTTAAAATTACAACAAATAGGACAAATATAAAATGTCTAGCACAGTGCTAGATGTTGTTATTAACAGGGTTCGGGGGCTTCCCTGGTGGCGCAGTGGTTGAGAATCTGCCTGCCAATGCAGGGGACACGGGTTCGAGCCCTGGTCTGGGAAGATCCCACATGCCGCGGAGCAACTAGGCCCATGAGCCACAACTACTGAGCCTGCGCGTCTGGAGCCTGTGCTCCGCAACGAGAGGCCACGACAGTGAGAGGCCCGCGCACTGCGGTGAAGAGTGGCCCCCGCTCACCGCAACTGGAGAAAGCCCTCGCACAGAAACGAAGACCCAACACAGCCAAAAATAAATAAATAAATTTATTTAAAAAAAAAAACAAAAAAACAGGGTTCGGTAAACATTAATTGCCACCTCCTATCCTTATCTTCGTTTCCTTCTACTACATAACCTTCCTATAATTTGAAATGATTTCTTAAATCACACTTAAGTTTACCCTTCAGGCTAAATATCCCCCAGAGTCTTCTGTCATTCCTCTTATGATATGATCTTGAGTGCCTTCTCTATTCTGGTAATCATTTTCTGGATACATTAGAATTTATCAGAGTACTACCAAGAAATGAGTACAGATTTCCAGATATTTAAGATTATCCCCCCTTTTACTTTGGATACGTCACAGATACTTCACATAGATCAAGGACAAACTAGTCTTAAGGGACAGCTGCAAATAGTTTTTAACTCACACTATACTTAGAGTTAAGTAGTACATGGTTTTTCTTTTTTTTGTTTTGTTTTAATATTTATTTATTTATTCAGGCTGTACCGGGTCTTAGTTGTGGCATGCAAACTCTGAGTTGCAGCATGCAAACTCTGAGTTGCAGCATGCATGTGGGATCTAGTTCCCGGACCAGGGATCGAACCCAGGCCCACTGCAATGGAAGCGCGGAGTCTTACCCACTGGACCACCAGGGAAATCCCAGTTTTTCTTAAAATTAAACAATCACATCTCTTTACTTGATCTTTTTCTTAATAGAGCAGATCCAAAACACAGGAAACCCTTTAATTTCCCTATCCAAAGTTTTAAGGAACATTTGATCGCATAACAAAGATTAAAAATAACTTTGATTCAAATAACTTCTTAAAAAGTAATCTTTATTTTTTTTGCTCATGTGGTAGAAATCCTTTGGTTTTGCCTGCCCAAAACTCCTTCCCCCTTCATCTGGCTGAACATAAAAACAAGCAAATGAACAAACAAAAACTCCTCAACCCCATATTATTCCACTAGTATTCTCAGTCACACAGTCGTAACTCCCCAACTTCAGAGGTAGTCCAGTGACTAGTTGGGGGTAGGGAGATATAAAAAATGGCTGATCAGAGGGGATAGCTATGGACTCTGAGGGAGAGACTGTTCTTCTTTATTTGCTAGCTATAAAAACGTAAGCCTAGCTTTATCACTACATAGAGGAAATAGAGCTGAAACATGGAAAGAGATAGAATCTAGTCCCTATGACATCATCTAAAACCTAAGATCCTGCCATGCCTAAAACTAATGCCACAACTTGGCATTCATAGTTATTCGGGCCAATAAATTCCCTACCCCTGCCCCCTTTTTGTTTTGTTTAAGCTCATCTGAGTTGGTGCTGTGGCTGCAACTGCAAGCTTTGAAAGTTGTATTCAATTTCACAGAGGGAAAATAAAGCACTAAATGAGGTAGGATCACAGATTTTTAGATATGGAATTTTTTTTTTTTATTATTATATCCCATCACCAAGAACAGCACCTAGCACACGACAGGGCTCAAGTATTATTTTTTTAATGAGCTAGAGATCACAGTGATCATCTAATCCAACCATCTCATGTGATAGGCAGCAAGTTGAGTTCCAAAGAGGTTAAGTCACAAAGCATGTTGGTAGCAGAGCCAAGACACCTGCTCTGGTTGGGCTTATGGCTCTATTAACAGCACTTTTCACTATACGTACTAACATGAAGAAATTGTCACTTGTTAAAATCAAAAGACAGTAAAACCTACTACTTTTCATTTACTTCCCAAAACTAAGCCTAAAATTCTCACTCTACTGCAGCAGCTTAGCTAAATAAGACACAGGACATTACCGTTACAGAAGCCTCAAGGCTCTGGCACTTACCTCTGAGGTGCACACCAGAGTGTAGTTACTATGCTCACTGTCACAGTCTCTAAAGTTTTCCTGTGGGACCTAAGCTAACAAAGTGACTTCATCCCATCTCCCATTCTATATTCATCCCAATAAGCCATCATAATAGTCCTATCATCTCTGTAATTCAGATCATTAAAGTTTAACAGTATATCTTAAGTTCAAACTAGGTTCTCTATATAATGCATATTCCTTTGTTTGGAAATCCTAGGATCCGTATTTTTTATCTTGGCATTTTGCCATCTTACAAGTCTATTTATTAAAAGTTGAGAAACTTAAATTTTCACCTCATCAGCAATCACTTTAACAATCTTTGATTTGCCTGTTTAGTCACTAGCAGAATAGAGTGAAAGAAAAACTTAAAAGTCTCTAAAATGCATTAGTACTCCATAAATTTTTATTGATACCTATCTCTATAAAAGCAGGCTTTTTTTTGTAAGTAAACTCCCAATTCAGTTCCTAAATCAGTTTTGCCAAGTGAAGTGCTAATATTCAGAAGTCAAGCTGCTTTCTTAAAAGTTAGCAGATACAGAAATTTACTATTAATATGATCTTGAAGATCATGCCTGTTAAATTTAAGAACACAATTTACTCCACAAGAGTAAAGTAATTGTATAATACATAGCATGAACCTCCATAATTAAGCTTTGTTCAAAATGCAGCCCAAAGAATTTGAAACACTCTGGGAGTTTTTGCTCTTCAAAGTTAGTACCAGAAGACACAAATTTGAAGAGTGTCTTACTTCTCATATCCAAACTACAAACTCATTTCTCTTTACACCTTAAAACATCATTCACAATGATCAATTCATCTTTAAATCAGGAGCATTTGTAGAAAGTTTTTCTTAAATACTCACATTCCTCTTTAAATCTAGTTATTATTAAATAACTCAAGGAAAATGAAAAGCCAAACAATGTAATTCATTGAAGTCTTACTGTACACTTTTACAAACTTCCAACTAGCATTGAAAGGATTACCTATCATTGTACCTGATCTGCATTTACTTAAACACTTTGTACAAAGGGGCTGGGCTGAAGTTGAGTCAAACCCTTTTCCGTTAGATGAATTACCATATTTCTCGATGATGACGCACTAGACAGTAAACTTCTATTCAGGGCATTCCTGTCCTAGTAAAATTTTATTATGTACAAGTTTCCATAGCTGCAATGATTTCAAAATAGTACCCAAAATTACATGAAGAAAAATGTTTAAAAACAGGAAAAATAATCCTTCATTAGATTTCACAGTACAATATTGGTTCTACTGTTAAATAAAGGCAATTCACTCTCTTCTAAGAAACAACAGCAATAAGATAAACAAAATTTGAATTTATAACTCAATCTGCATACATTAGTTCCTGCCTGGGTAATTTAAAAGCTGCATTACATTAATCACTGAACTACAACTTCAGGTATGGAAAACGTGAAGTTCAACTTTTACATTTTACATTGTAAGAGAACTCAGAACAGTAGTTAACTGACTTTCCCAAGGTCACATAGATTGTATGCTAGCTAAGACTCTTGACTCTCCCCAAGACCTGTCCAGTGCTATTTCCACTGCTAGATACAATTCACTTGGGGTGTATTAATTATACATTATTTTCTTCCCAACATCCAAAATAATACTATTGGCTTAATATTTAATGTTTTCAAAAACAACTTTTGGGGGCTTCCCTGGTGGCGCAGTGGTTGAGAGTCTGCCTGCTAATGCAGGGGACACGGGTTCGAGCCCTGGTCTGGGAGGATCCCACATGCCGCGGAGCAACTAGGCCCGTGAGCCACAACTACTGAGCCTGCGCGTCTGCAGCCCATGCTCCGCAACAAGAGTGGCCGCGATAGTGAGTGGCCCCCGCTTGCCGCAACTAGAGGAAGCCCTCGCACAGAAACGAAGACCCAACACAGCCAAAAAATAAATAATTAAAGGTGCTAATAATTAAAAAAAAAAAAAAGAACTTTTGTTAACTGGTTAAAGTATCTTTCCAAGACACTTAATGGAAGACATTTCATGCTACTGCACAAAAACTCGAGCAAGATTTTTGGCAAAAGAAATACACTGATCCAATGCATCTAAATATCAGTTATAATAATCCAATATTCTAACTGTGTTTTCAATTTCCACAATGGAGTTAGCTTTGAACTGAAACTTCCTAAGAAAAAATGCACTTTCTTTATTCACACTTTCAAGTTACATTTTGAATATTCCAAATATTCAGGTACAGAAGTCGAAAGCAATATCTAGCCGTAAGAAAACTATTTTGGGAATTCCCTGGGTCCAGTGGTTAGGACTCTGTGCTTCCACTGCAGGGGGTGGGGGCACGGATTCGATCCCTGGTCAGGGAAATAAGATCTCGCATGCCGAGCAGTGCAGCCAAAAAAATAAATATTATAAATAAAAATAAAATTTCACTTAAAAAAATAAACTATTTTATTTAGAGGAAGAAGAAGCTCCTTTTTAAAATGTGTTGCAACATTATCGTATTTGTAAACTCTAACACCGGGGATTACTGACCAGAATTTTTTACATTAAAATGCAAACAAGAGCTAAAAGACTTCTAATTTGCCTCGTATTAAAGGTGAAAAACATTTTAATCTAATATTAGAATATACGTGCACTATTTCGTAAATTTCGGGTTAAGTTTGCTTTAAGAAAATAAATCACAATTAGAATGTGTTAAATGTTTAACGAACATCCCAGTCATTAAGACAGCTTAAGCGCACCAAAAAGGGCAAAAACGTTTCCTTTGCTTTGTTTCCTTAGTTTCCATCCAGCTGAAACTGAGTTGCCACTTGCTGTGGATAAAACGATTTTCACATTCCTTCTGCCTCCATCTAAGCTTTCTGATGAGAGAAACAAGAATCCAGGAACGTGTGTTTGATGCAGTCCTGAGTTCAGTTCTTTTTGTGGAACGAATTGAGAACACACTGCCCATGAAGAACTGAGGTGATTTTAAGATTTCGTTTTCCTTGTAAGTAGGCGTGTGCGAACACCTGCCAACGCATTTTATTTTTAACCGAAGAGCTAAACACTATACTGAGCAATCATCAGGAAAATGGGGAGCAAAGCATGCAAGCCAGGCCTGCCAAGAGTAAAAATTTTTAAATTAAACCTTCAGGGGAACTGGGCGGTGAGCCCCAGAGCGTAATTTGTCACTTAGCGGCGGCTCTCCTCAGGACCCAGGCGAAGAGAGCCCTGGGCGGAACCAACGCCACCATCCTGTGATCGTGACCAGCGCGCGGATGCTGCGGGCAGGGGGCTGAAGGGAGCGGGTCGTCAGACGCCGGCCAGCCGCCCGAGGAGTGAAAACTAACAAAGGGCTAATCGTGCACCAGAGCCCCCCGGAGCGGAAGCAACGCCTCCCCGCCGCCCCCGCCCCGCGACCCTCCCCAAGTTCGGGCCGGCAGTGGACTCAATGCGGGGCCTGCGGCCAGGCCGGGACCGGATTCGCGATCGGGATGCTGGAAACAGGTAGGGCGAAGAATAAAAGCCCCAAAGAGAAGAGCCGGCGCTTCCCGACCCGGTCAGCGCAGCGAAAAGGGAAAACGAGGCGGGCGGGAGGCCCCGAGGCCGAGTCCCTGCCGCTGGGCCCTGCTTCCCGGGGAGCCGCCAGGCACGGCTGTCGGGGCGCCGCGCTTTGTTACCGGCTGTGAAAAGCTCCGGCCGCCGCCACCGCCGCCGCTATCGCCCCCGCCCCGGGGCGTCGCTTCCCGGCGGTTCTCGCCTTCCTCGGCCGAGTAGTCGATCTCCCCCTCCTCGGTCTTGAGGCGCTTGGCCTGGCTCTCGTACTCCCGATCCTCCTCGTACGTCTCCCTGGGGGAGGATGAGGAAGAGGACATGGCGGCGGCCGGAGGCACCGGCCGGCTAGCGGGTGGGGGTGGCGGCGGGGCGCGGGCCTCGGACGCCGCCGGCCAGTCCCCGTCGCGGGCAGCGCCTCTTTAGCGAAGGTCTGCGCGGCCCGGCTCTCCGCGTGGGCCGCGCGCCCAGAAGCCGGGTGGGTGCGGAGAGTGCGCGGGATGAGGAGGACGCCCCGGGAGGAGGCTCCGGAGCGGCCGCTCCCCTTTATCACGGAGCCAACATTCAGCCTCTCCCTCCTCCTCCGTCTCCGCTCCCAGTCCCGGGGAGCAAATCTAAGGATGGGGACGCGACCGTGGCTTCCGGTCTTCCCTCCTCCCCTAATCCACTCCTCGCCGCCCAGGCCGAGCCTCCACCCCCATCTTCGCGGCCGCCGTGCAGAATCGAATCCAGCCGCAGCCCGCGGGAAGCGCCCCCCCACCCAAGCCCGGGCCTCGCTTCCTATTGGCAGAGGGAAAAGTCGACCAGGCTTCCAATTGGCTGCAAGGGCTGTTCGTCAAAAGCCGCCCAGGGTCCGGCCTCGCCCCTCTCCCTGCGCCTTCCGAACTCTCAGCTGGTTTGCTAGTCCTGACCGCTCAACGCCCACCGCGCGCGGACCTGGAGCCGTTGCTACCCGACGGCCATTAGCACTGTTGGGCCAACTGGAGGTGAGGCGCGGAGTGAACCGCGGCGGACGAGGAGGCGTATAGTGGGTCCAGGACTGCGGTGTTAACCGCCCTCCCGTTAATTTAAATGCTTTTATTACTTCTCTTCAAAAGAGAAAATCCCTGAAGAGACATCTCGCAGCCCTGAAACTACAGGCGGTGAGGGGAGAAAAGGGATTAGAATCGTGAAAGTAGCTTTCTCCCTGTGTTGTGTGCAAAATTTGATACAAGTGGATGGACTCTCTCCCCGCCCCTAAGTAGATATTCCAGAACACTCAACATTTCCTGAAGTGCAAATGTGAAAAAGACGCTCGTTTGATCGGTTAGCACTCATGGGTCTTCTGGACCCTTCTTTCCTGACAATTACGGGGGACTTGTGTCAAGTCCCAGCTCCCATTAAATGTGTTTTAAACCTCCCACATAAAGTTTCATCCTTCATGCCAACCCGTTCCTTTCTAGGCGATCTATTTATTTCACATCATTTATTCTTGAAAGATATGAAAGCCTATCAAAAGTGTCCTTTGGACCACACACAGCTCGTTTCCTCTGTGGAGCCCTGAGGCCTCCGCGAGCTTCTAGTTACTGCTCTCTCTTTTTGCAACAGGGCCCTTTATACCCACCTATTAGGATGTTCTGTTTTCAAGACTAGAAGCGCTTGGAGACAGGAACTGTGCTCTTTTCATCTTTGCAAACCCAGTTCCTGTACAGTCCCGGGCGCAAGTTCCCTACTCAACAAGGCTGAACGAGTGGGCCTTGGGAAATAAAGGTCCGATGTCAAAAGAGGAACTGGCAGATCTCACGCAACCTAACCGCCCTCTGTGACTCTAACTCTTGGAGGATTGCCTAGGATCAAGAGTCACTTAAGTGTTTCTAATGTCCTTGTCCCTCAGATGCGTCCCTAAGTGTGGCTCTTCCTTTCCTAATGGTGTGGATTTTTCCCTCCCCCAGCCTATTCTCTCTTCTTTCCAAAGCTATTTCCTCCCCCCCAAAAAGCCATTTGTATTTATTGCTGACAGTGCTTTAACCTACGTTTGTTTTGTTACTTTTATAATTTACACTGCCTGTCGTTTCGGAATCCATTTGCAAGCTTCTTCACAACACCGTACAGCTATAATCAAATTCGTGTGCGCCTGCAGGTGTACACTGACAAAATAGAGGTAAAAAACAATTCGAATTTTATTTTTCTAAATTATGATAAAATGGAAGTAGAAGTATCAAAGAGGGAGCTGCAGAGCTGGGTGCAGATGAGGAAATGTTGGCAGATCACTGGGAACAATGAGCAGAGCTGAACGGCCTTGTACAAACTTCCCAAATATTTTGTGTGATAGTGAAAATATTTAAAATTCTCAAAGCCTGCATCCAACCTATGGATTATACCAGGTTAAAATGCAGCTCTCACACCAATCAATTGGTAGGAAACCCAGCCTTGCTGAACCTTGCTACTGTACTCAGCATTTACTTCACTAAAAGTAGGTTAGAGTCAATATGTACTAGTATTAAACTTAATTCTTTTTTCGAACAGCTCAAATCAAATTGTTAATTTAAAAGACTAAGAAGTAAAGCTCAGAAAGCATGTTTAAAACTCATCCGTTAGTACATTGACCGTGAGTGACCTTTGAGCTTATTGCAGATGAATTGTTCAGTGACAGTAAGTTCTTCAATATGGAAAAGGCTAACTAGCTCATCACTAAAACATGAGAAGAGCTAAATAAGGAGGGCATAAATTATATTCTGCACGATTTAATTTAGGTGAGATCAAGAAATTACACACTTCCCAGTTAACCAGAAATGCCTTTAAAACTCAGAAACAGCTCCTAAATGCGTGCAGATAATCACTTAGCTCAACCTGGAATCTCTTTTGCACTACTGTACATACAGCCTCAGGCCTTTGGTAAATTGTCTGAATGCTTGATTGGATTGGCTGCTGTTGATTGGGGTAGGCAGCAGCCATGAATTTCCATTGACCCAGCTTGAAGGGGACTTAGGGGTTATACTAGAGTGAGAGAGAGCTCCAGGGAAGGTCTAGGGAAACTGATAGTCAAGGTCCTTTATAATCTAGCCCCAAATTGCCCTTCAGTTTTAAATCTCATAGCTGACCTATGTAAAGTAATTTATAAGACATTGTGCTGGGCTATGAAGAGACTAGAAAACTATATGAGCTGGTTTCTGTCTTCTCTTTTTCTTTTTTTAAATTAATTTATTTATTTTTATTCTTGGCTGCGTTGGGTCTTGGTTGCTGCGCGAGGGCTTTCTCTAGTTGCGGCAAGCGGGGCTACTTCTTAGTTGCTCCGCGGCATGTGGGATCTTCCCCGACCAAGGCTCGAACCCGTATCCCCTGCCTTGACACGCGGATTCTTAACCACTGCACCACCAGGGAAGTCCGTGGTATGTGTCTTCTCAAAGCTTGCAATCAAGTTGAGGAAACAGGGCACATACCCAAGAGAGGCTACAAGGCACATCTAACATACATGTAATAACAGCAGCCACTTACAATGTGCCAGGCACTGTGCTAACCACTACAAGGGTCATGTCAATAAATTCAGACAAAAGCCCCCTAACAGAGGCATTATTATTGCTATGGCCGTTGTACAATTAAAGAAAGTCTAGGAGAAGTTAAGAGACCTGCCCTAGAGCCACAGTTAGTAAACTAGAGAGCCAGGACTGGAACCCAAGCATCCGATTCCAGAGCCAGTACTCTTCGTCAAGAAGAATGATGATTTAAGTATTGCATTGTTTACTGCCACGGACATACAGATCAAATTTAGAGTCATTTATCATGATACTTATTCACTAATTCTACTAGGGCTTATACAGCTGTAACTCTGGGAAGGCATAAATAGGTTATAATTATCCGTTTTTTCGTTGGTATAATGAAATTCAATTAGCTTCCATAGGAAATTACGAATATAATACACTGTTTTAGTGTTCATTTTAAAATGTAATTTCTATAGACAAGGCCCAGAAATCAAAAGGAAATTCTCACCATTTTCTGATGGATGCATCGTTTGAACAACTAGAGATGCAAATTATAAGATATTCATACCCAAACTCAATTTCCAATATTGCTATTTCACTTAATATACAAAACTTTTGTTTCCTGCCTCTCCTTCTGCAAAAATCAAATAAAACCTTCACCTTACTTGTGAGCAATATTTCCAAAGGATTGGAACCCTAGAGATGTATTTTAATTAAGACATGTTTAACGTGAAATCCAGCTTAGAACAAAGTCCATTCAGAGACGAATCAATTAGTTCCTATGAAAGTTTGTCAAATCCAGAGTATACTATTTGTGATGATACCACTTTCCTTGTTAGAGATCACCAAGAACGAGCACTATGATAGGTGCTTTTACCCAAACTAGCCCCTTTAATTCACTCCACATTTGGTTAGTTATGGTGAAAAGACACCAGCGTTCCAGGAGGATGCACCCTGCAGGAAGTGCCTCAAGCACTATTAGCTCACTGTGTAGTCAAGTGTAACCACAATGGTATTCTCTTTCAGATGCTGTTATCAGGCACATCTGCTTTGGGGCTGGAGCTGCCACTGTGTTTGGCCTCTTCAAAAAAATAACAATTTGTGACAGATCTGCAAAAATAAATATATTGACCCTAGAAGGATATCTGGTATATGACCAATGACAGGTAAAATTCATATTCTTGTTGTCAGTTATAACCACTTACCTTTAGTCTTAGAAATAATATTTATTTTCACCTTTCTCTTTGACTCATATAAATTGATAGTGTTTAGACATCTTTAAAAATAATTGTAATAAATAAAAAGAGTAAAATCATAGCATCTGTCCACTGTTTAGCGTAAATAGAATTTATCAAAGTAAATTCATCTTGCATATGAAAATATAAGTAAAACAAAATTAACCGGTAGCTGCTCACGTTTAACAAAAATGTATTAAGTGCTACAGATCACTCCCAATTATAAGTGATCAGTAGCATGTAATACCTTTTTGTTAAGTATGAGCTCTCAGTTCTTCTTTTCTTTTTAAATTTGAGTAAAAAAATATCTTGGATATGGCCCACCCCACCCCATCAAGGAAGTTTCCATGGTAAGCAAGTCATTAATAACCTCATCCTTTCCTGATCGTTGATGTTGAGGCCAGTATAAAAATGACAAGGAATGCTAACAATAACACATAAACTAGGGGTTTTATTTTTTATTTTTAAAATTAAAAAAAAATTTTTGGCCGTGCCATGTGGCGTGTGGGACCTTATTTCCCAGACTAGGGATCGAACCCTTGCCCCCTGCAGTGGAACCTCAGAGTCTTAACCACTGGACTGCCAGGGAAGTCCCTAAACTAGGTTTTTTAGACCTCAGTTGTTTTTTTTCCCCACAATTATTATTATTATTTTTAACATCTTTATTGGAGTATAATTGCTTTACATTGTTCTTTTAGTTTCTGCTGTATAACGAAGTGAATCAGCTGTACGTATACATATATCCCCATATCCCCTCCCTCTTGCGTCTCCCTCCCACCCTCCCTATTCCACCCCTCTAGGTGGCCACTAAGCACCAAGCTGATCTCCCTGTGCCATGCGGCTGCTTCCCACTAGCTAGCTATTTTACATTTGGTAGTGTATATATATCAATGCCACTCTCTCACTTCTTCCCAGCTTACCCTTCCCCCTTCCCGTGTCCTCAGGTCCATTCTCTACGTTTGTGTCTTTATTCCTGTCCTGCCCCTAGGTTCTACAGAACCATTTTCTTTTTTTAGATTCCGTATATATGTGTTAGCATACGGTATATGTTTTTCTCTTTCTGACTTACTTCACTCTGTATGTCAGGCTCTAGGTCCATCCACCTCACGACAAATAACTCAATTTCATTTGTTTTTATGACTGAGTAATATCCCATTGTATATATGTACCACGTCTTCTTTATCCATTCATCTGTCGATGGACACTTAGGTTACTTCCATGTCCTGGCTATTGTAAATAGTGCTACAGTGAACATTGTGGGACATGACTCTTTTTGAATTATGGTTTTCTCAGGGGATATGCCCAGTAGTGGGATTACTGGGTCGTATGGTAGTTCTATTTTTAGTTTTTTAAGGAACCTCCATACTGTTCTCCATAGTGGTGGTATCAATTTACATTCCCACCAACAGTGCAAGAGGGTTCCCTTTTCTGCACACCCTCTCCAGCATTTATTGTTTGTAGATTTTTTGATGATGGCCATTCTGACTGGTGCGAGATGATACCTCATTGTAGTTTTGATTTGCATTTCTCTAATGATTAGTGATGTTGAGCATCCTTTCATGTGTTTGTTGGCAATCTGTATATCTTCTTTGGAGAAATGTCTATTTAGGTCTTCTGCCTATTTTTGGATTGGGTTGTTTGTATTTTTGATATTGAACTGCATGAGCTGCTTGTATATTTGGGAGATTAATCCTTTGTCAGTTGCTTCATTTGCGAATATTTTCTCCCATTCTGCAGGTTGTCTTTTTGTCTTGTTTATGGTTTCCTTTGCTGTGCAAAAGCTTTTAAGTTTCATTAGGTCCCATTTGTTTATTTTTGTTTTTATTTCTGTTTCTCTAGGAGGTGGGTCAAAAAGGATCTTGCTGTGATTTATGTCATAGAGTGTTCTGCCTGTGTTTTCCTTCGAGAGTTTTATAGTGTCTGGTCTTACATTTAGGTCTTTAATCCATTTTGAGTTTATTTTTGTGTACGGTGTTAGGGAGTGTTCTAATTTCATTCTTTTGCATGTAGCTGTCCAGTTTTCCCAGCACCACTTATTGAAGAGGCTGTCTTTTCTCCATTGTATACTCTTGCCTCCTTTATCAAGGATAAGGTGACCATATGTGCATGGGTTTATCTCTGGGCTTTCTATCCTGTTCCATTGATCTATATTTCTGTTTTTGTGCCAGTACCATACTGTCTTGGTTACTGTAGCTTTGTAGTATAGTCTGAAGTCCAGGAGCCTGTTTCCTCCAGCTCCATTTTTCGTTCTCAAGATTGCTTTGGCTATTCGGGGTCTTTTGTGTTTCCATACAAATTGCAAAATATTTTGTTCTAGTTCTGTGAAAAATGCCATTTGTAGTTTGATAGGAATTGCATGGAATCTGTAGATTGCTTTGGGTAATATAGTCATTTTCACAATATTGATTCTTCCAATCCAAGAACATGGTATATCTCTCCATCTGTTTGTTTCATATTTAATTTCTGTCATCAGTGTCTTATAGTTTTTTGCATACAGGTCTTTTGTCTCCTTAGGTAGGTTTATTCCGAGGTATTTTATTCTTTTTGTTGCAATGGTAAACGTGAGTGTTTCCTTAATTTCTCTTTCAGATGATTCATCATTAGTGTATAGGAATGCAAGAGATTTCTGTGCATTAATTTTGTATCCTGCTACTTTACCAAATTCATTGATTAGCTCTAACAGTTTTCTGGTAGCATCTTTAGGATTCTTTATGTATAGTATCATGTCGTCTGCAAACAGTGACAGTTTTACTTCTTCTTTTCCGATTTGGATTCCTTTTATTTCATTTTCGTTTCTGATTGCTGTGGCTAAAACTTCCAAAACTGTGTTGAATAATAGTGGTGAGAGTGGGCAACCTTGTCTTGTTCCTGATCTTAGTGGAAATGGTTTCAGTTTTTCACCATTGAGAACAATGTTGGCTATGGGTTTGTCATATATGGCCTTTATTATGTTGAGGTAAGTTCCCTCTGTGCCCACTTTCTGGAGAGTTTTTATCATAAATCAGTATTGAATTTTGTCAAAAACTTTTGCTGCATCTAATGAGATAATTGTATGGTTTTTATCCTTCAATTTATTAATATGGTGTAACACATTGATTAATTTGCATCTGTTGAAGAATCCTTGCATTTCTGGGATAAACCCCACTTGATCATGGTGCATGATCCTTTTAATGTGCTGCTGGATTCTGTTTGCTAGTATTTTGTTGAGGATTTTCACATCTGTGTTCATCAGTGATATTGTCCTGTAGTTTTCTTTTTTTGTGACATCTTTGTCTGGTTTTGGTATCAGGGTGATGGTGGCCTCGTAGAATGAGTTTGGGAGTGTTCCTCCCTCTGCTGTATTTTGGAAGAGTTTGAGAAGGATAGGTGTTAGCTCTTCTCTAAATGTTTGATAGAATTTGCCTGTGAATCCATCTGGTCCTGAGCTTTTGTTTGTTGGAAGATTTTTTTTTTTTTTTCCAAATGACTTAATTTAATGCATCTCTAATCCTCTTTGTGAAGCCATTTTCTATTCAAATTTTCCATCATTTTCAAACAAAAATTTTAGTGAGATAACATTAAAACCTTTCACCTGTTTTCTTTAGGGCTACATTCATTACCATCTGAGGGAAAGTGTTCTTGTCAACCACTGTTCTCTTATGTGACTTTCTTTTGTCATTCCCACTGGTAATGCCAGAACCAACAGTATCCACCCATAAACTTGGCTTTACTTTTAACCAGCATACTGTTGGAAGATTTTAAATCACAGTATCAATTTCAGTGCTTGAGATTGGTCTGTTTATATTTTCTATTTCTTCCTGGTTCAGTCTCGGAAGGTTGTGCTTTTCTAAGAAATTGTCCATATCTTCCAGGTTGTCCATTTTATTGGCATATAATTGCTTGTAGTAATCTATCATGATCCTTTGTATTTCTGCAGTGTCAGTTGTTACTTCTCCTTTTTCATTTCTAATTCTGTTGATTTGAGTCTTCTCCCTTTTTTTCTTGTTGAGTCTGGCTAATGGCTTATCAATTTTGTTTATCTTCTCAAAGAACCAGCTTTTAGTGTTGTTGATCTTTACTATTGTTTTCTTTGTTTCTATTTCATTTATTTCTGCTCTGATCTTTATGATTTCTTTTCTTCTACTAACTTTGGGTTTTGTTTGTTCTTCTTTCTCTAGTTCCTTTAGGTGTTAAGGTTAGATTTTTTATTTGAGATTTTTCTTGTTTCTTGAGGTAGGATTGTATTGCTATAAACTTCCCTCTTAAAACTGCTTTTGCTGCATCCCATATGTTTTGGGCCGTCGTGTTTTCACTGTCATTTGTTTATAGGTATTTTTTTATTCGTCTTTGATTTCTCAGTGATCTCTTGGTTATTTGGTAGCGTATTGTTTAGCCTCCATGTGTTTGTATTTTTTACAGTTTGTTTCCTGTAACTGATATCTAGTCTCATAGCGTTGTGGTTGGAAAAGATACTTGATACAATTTCAATTTTCTTAAATTTACCAAGGCTTGATTTGTGACCCTAGATATGATTTATCCTGGAGAATGTTCCATGAGCACTTAAGAAGGAAGTATATTCTGTTGTTTTTGGATGGAATTAGACCTCAGTTTTTTGACCTTTGTTGTCTTTAGCTTTCTTGGCCTGGCAATGTCTTTCATTCTAAACATGTTAGGGGATATTTTAATCAAACAGAACAGATTTTAAACAGAATTGTATAACTTTCTCTTGTTGCTATATACTTTTCCAAACCATTGCAGCACTTTCGCCATCCCCACCCCTAAGACCAGAAAATTAATAGGCCACCTTTATTTTAAGACAGAAGAAAAGGGTCTTGCCCATGCATTTTTTTTTTTTTTTTTTTGGTAACCACAAGTCACCTATTGGGTTTGGCCTAGACCTGTGCTCTCCAACACGGTGACCACTAGTCACACATGGCTATTTAAATTAATTTAAATTAAATAAAATGTAAAATTTAGTTTCTGAGTCACACTAGCCACACTTGTGATCTATGGCCACATGTACAATTGGCTGCTGCTTTGGACAGTGCTGGACTGAACTGTAACATAGGGGATGACTGTATCTCATTCATCTTGGTGTCTTCAAAACCTAAAACACTGCCTGGTACATAGGAGGCACTAACTAGACACTTCTTCATCTAGATCAAGCTTCTCTTTTGCATAGCTCAAGAAAAAGAAGCGCATAAAATAAAGCATGTGAACTTGGCAAATTATGACTATGTAGGTATCTCAAAGACTGATGTGTAATTTGATTTGCTCCTTACCCATATTTGAAATGAGATCATTTGTAAGATATAATTCTGTTTTTCAAACAACTAAACAAATATAGCTCATTTTGTGCATTGAATGTACCAAAATGTGTATTATTTAAATTTGTAAATCAACAATTGTATTAAATGTGAGAGAGGCACATTTAATGAAAGATTTCCTACTCTGAATATTTTTCAAAAGTGAAAATTCCTTTCCCAAAGTGAGTAGTCACTCTCTGATTTATCTTTAAGAACACCTTTATATGAAAATCAGAATTTGCACTGAATTGAGAATTAGGCAAACAAAAATAGTTGTCTTTAAAGGTGCTATCATAGCATCCAATGTTGAAAACTTTGTAGGATTAAGTTACTATTATTACTAATTGTAAATAACCAGCACTGTGTAGCCCTTTACTATGTGCAAAGCAGTTTCACATACTTTGCCTCATTTGATTCTCACAGAAACATTATGAGGTAGGGTAGGTCCTTACTGCCTCCATTTGTTAGATGAAGTTCGGAAAGACTAATGTTTTGTCCCTAAATTCTCATCATCTTTTCTTTCTTTTTTTAAAATATTTATTTATTTATTTGGTTGCGTGGGGTCTTATTTGCGGCAGGCGGGCTCCTTAGTTGTGGTTCCTGGGCTCCTTAGTTGTGGCATGTGAACTCTTAGTTGCAGCATGCATGCGGGATCTCTAGTTCCCTGACCAGGGATCGAACCTGGGCCCCCTGCATTGGGACCGCAGAGTCTTATCCACCGCGCCATCAGGGAAGTCCCCCCATCATCTTTTCATTATACCAATGAGGACATATGAACTATCCATGGTGATTAGATTGGAAATGGAACTTTTAATTTTTCTGCTCTATTTGGATGGAACTACTTTGCTGGAAATATAATTTTTAAAGCTACATATAATTTGTGTGAACTAAAACTATTGTTTTACACATCTGAAAATATATATATATATTTAATATGTATCTCAGCACTTGTTCAGAGAAGGCCTTCAATAAATATTTGCTGAATAAATCAATGAAAAATGAGTGGTCCTGAAAACAGATTGAGCAGACTATATCTGTCAAAGTTCAGTTGCAGAGAACAGAATATACTCCAGTTAGTTTTAGCTGGAAGTATTAATACACTTGAAGAGAATAATTGAGAATATTAATGGAACAATTCTCAAAACCACACCTCAGAACTAAGATACCAAAAGAGCTGTGCTCTTCCTCATTGAGAACCTGACATCTTCAGAACTACGGCACCACAGCCACTGTCTGGAAGCTACCAGAATCAAGAAGCTGCCACTTCCACAGCCAGCTCCAGAATCACGCCTTACCAACTGTAATCTGAACCAGCAAAATGGATGCACCACCCATGCTTCTTGATGTTCACAAAGCTAATGACTGAACAATGAGAACTCTGTTATCTCTGATATAGTAGAAAAAAATTGCCTCCACAGCTATGCCTATCAGAGAAACAGACTTCCAGATCTCACACGAAAGTGTTTGTTTGTTGAAACCTACATACTTCCATAAGACTAGCTGCAACAGAGTCTGGAGAATGTGATTTTTGGCTTACCAGTCCTCTGCCCTACAGGAAGCATACTTGAAGCTTGAAAAAGGATGAAATGGCTGTTAGGTGCAAGCCTGTTTATGTTCCATACTCAGCTAAAAAAAATGAATGTTTGGTTTAAGTAGACCACGCACTTTGTGCTGCACATTTATAGAATACTGAAATTATACATATATGTAGTATATGTATATATAATTTATATATATATAAAGCTCCATGATGACAGAAAAGTTATATGATCAAATCTCAGATCCCAGGCAGGCCATTTTAGCACAACTTCTTGCAAGGGAAAAAACATTTTAATGATTGGCTATTTTGCCTCCCATCTATCTAGTAGCATTACCCACTATTTTCTAGATCGGTACTCTCAAACTTTAATGTGCACATAAATCACCTGGGAATCTTATGATAATGCAGATTCTGATTCAGTAAATTGGAATAGAGCCTGTGATTCTGCCTTTCTAACAAGCTCCCAGGTGATGCTGATGCTGCTGATGTGAAGACCACATTTTGAGTAGCATTTTATAAGCCCTCTCCAACCAGGTTACCCAATGAATGGAGTATGCTGAGATAGTGATGCCCTTCAACCCTTGGGGCAGTTAGGTTAGGCCAGGTGCAGGCAGAGACTCCAGACCAGGTGGCTCCAGCTTACATCAGTGTGCAATACAAATATTAATATTTTCTACCTGTGCTGTGATGTGGGAAGCATTTGAATAAATGTTTGAATAAATATGTCCATTATTGAGTCTTGGTCAAGTATTGGCCAGTATATATGGTCTTTTTGGAATCTCTTATTAGTCACAGATTTTTTTTTTAAATATTAAGTATTCTTTCAACAAATTAAGAGAACTAAAAATAGGAATAATCAACTTACATATCACCAAATCAACTCTTGTAATAAAATTTTTTTCTTTTTTTATTGAAGTATAGTTGATTTACATCTTGTAATAAAGATGTACAGTGAGAAAAGAAAGTACGAATACAGTATGTTATCTCAGTCTGAAAGCAAATCTCAAGATGGCTTCAGCTGTTCTGCCAATGACACCAAAATGACCATAGGAAGGGAGAAGAAAGTCAGTCTGCTTGATTGTTTCCATAGTGCAATGCTTTTGCAGAAAAGAAGTGAAAATTTACAAAAATGGTATTTGGAAATGTTTCTGCATAAATACCAATGTGTACCTCTACAATTCAGACATCTTAATAGATACATAGATAGATAGATAGATGTGTGTGTGTATATATATATATATATGTTTGGGAGGATTGTGGGGTTTTTTTGGTTTTGGTTTTTTGGGGTTTTTTTGTTTTTTGTTTTTGGTTTTGTCCTGCAAACAGTAAGACAAACTCAAGTCATTTTAAACTAGGTAAGGCAACAGTTCTACCTAATCAAATTTAGTTCTTTTCACAAGTGGTAACATTTCGACCACTCCTTAAACCCCTTTTATACCCCCCATTTCTCAATCCTATCAACCAGCTGGAGGTGGAATACTAAGGGGGTAATTGTCAGGTGAGCAAAGAGAATTTTGTAACCACAGCCTTACATGGAGAGCAGTCTTGTGTGTACTATGGTGTGGGGTTCTGAATGGTCATGGCACCTTGGGTACTGTATGCCAAGAGAAGGAGGGCAAGGAAAGCTAAGATCACCAGAGATAAATTTCACCTACTTCACCACTTTAAAAGATTAACTCTGCCAGGTGTTGTAGTGGAGAAGGAAGATTGGATTGCCAGTGACCTCTAGACTATCATGCCCCAGTCTTAGAGATTCAAATATAAGAAAGAGAAGAATGGGTTAAAGGAGACAATCTAGAAATGAACTGTATTGAATCATCAAGTCTCTGTTGATTGCTGTTTACTTTATCTCCCGGTATTTTGGAGGGATCTAGTCGTGACATGCCAGACTTCACAGTTCACTACTGGGACAGATTCAATGATTCATAATCCAGTTGACACCACTGCCACACTGTGAAAGAATTCTTTTTTTTTTTTATAAACCGCTTTATTGAGATAATATATCACACAATTCTCCCATTTAAAGTACACAATTCAATGGTTTTTAGTATATTCACAGACTTGTGCAACCAACACCAGAACAAATTTTAGAACATTTTCATCAACACAATAGATAATCCCACCCCCCCATAAGCAGTCATTCCTCATTCCTGTCACCCCAGTCCCTGGTCACCACTGCTCTGCTTTCTGTCTCCATGGATTTACCTCTTCGGATAACTTCATAGAAATGGAATCATTCAACATGTGGCCCGTCGTGTCTGGCTTCTTTCAGTGAGACCATGCTTTCAAGGTTGTGAAAGAATTCTTATTTATAGACACCCATAGCTACAAATTCAGCTCTCTTCTGCGTTTTCAGCTAGGCATAGCCACCCAGCTAAGAACGTCATTCCCCAGCCTCCCTTGCAGTCGGCATGGCCATATGAAAAAGTTCTTGCCAATGGAATATAAGTAGAAATGATGGCGCAACTTCTGCACCATTTGCTTAAAAAGAAATTGTTTGACCTCCATGACCTTTCTTTCCCTTCCTGATCCTGGAGTACAGATGTGGCGCTGAGTTAGCTCCCACCATGTGCAACACTAAAAGGGAGAGCAGAACAGCAAGACTGAAGGCACCAGATCCTGGGATGATTTTTCTGGAGCAGCGCCATCCCCACGTACTTCCAGGCTGTTACGTGAGAGAGATGAACTTCTATTTTGCTTGTGTGCCTTATTTGGGGACCTGCTGTTTATGGCAGTTTCTAGCCTATACCTAGCATATCCATGTTAGTCCCTCCAGAGGGGGAAACTAGATTGCTGGAAATCCAGTTTGAAAAAAAAACTTGATATATTCTTTTATACTTTTCAGCTTTTGTGCCATGTAGATGTATTCCCTAGTTATTAAAAATTCATCAATCAATTCATTAATTTTTGATGGCTTGTGTTCCTGTTAAATTAAACAAAAACCCATGTGATCTTGCTAGAGAGTGCTTTTTTCATCCTGGCTGAGAGAAAGAGCCATGTGTTTGTTCCCAGACCTTTAATATCTTGGCTTCTACCACCACCCTTTTAGGAGATATTTCTAGCAGAGTATGATAGCAAGAGCAACAATTCTTAAATCTTTAAGTATAATGATAACTATAAGAACCAATCACAACATGAATGCTAATGGTTTTATGGGAACACGAAGCTTTCTATGCTATCATCTGCCCCAATAAAGTCAGTCACAGTCAGTCACTTCGTGTGTTACTACTCCTACCCCTCTCTGTCCATTCAACAAATGTTTATAATGTACATTTTCAACCTGATGCTGCAGTGAGCACTAAAGATACGAAGATGAGTAAAACACCGTTGCAACTCTCTCTGAGTCCATGTCAGTGTTTGTGTGTGTGTGTATATGTGTGTGTGTGTGTGTGTGTGTATATATATATATATATATATATATACATATATTTTTTTTTTTTTTTTTCCCCTCCGCGAGGCATGCAGGATCTTAGTTCCCCAACCAGGGATCGAACCCACACCCCCTGCAGTGGAAGTGCGGAGTCTTAACCACTTGACTGCCAGGGAATTCCCAGTATTTATATTTTAAAGATGGCTAAGGCACATGGTTACCTTCCCCCCACACACACAGACTTAAGTGAGATTTCAAAAAATAGTGGGGAACATAAAAATGGATAAAGAGATATCCTCTGCTCCTGAAATCACGTTGCCTATTCAAAAAGCTAAAACTGTCAGACATAATCCTCCCCCAGCACCATTACTTCCCACTTACAAAGTTATGGCATTAGAAACAGTAATTAAAGGCAAACTTTAATTCTCTTTAATAAGCTATTAATAAGGAATGTGTTTTGCCAAAGTTAATGTTTATAAGGTCCCTGTACCAAGTTTGAGCCATAAAATGATAATACCATTTATCAAAGTAATTTTACTCATGAGAATTTAAGTTTAATCCAAACTAATTTAGAAGCTGTATGTGTGAAGATGTTCATAACATTATCTGTATCTGAGAGAGGGGAAATTATTAGATAAATTATGATTGTCAAATAGATAAAGTAAGGGATAATTACAAGAATCTTGTTACAAAAAAGGATGTATTATTTAACAAAGTTTTAAAAAGCATAATACAAGTGTGTGTACAAGGGTTTCTTAATCTTGGCACTGTTGACATTTTGGATTGGATAATTCTTTTTTCGAGAGGGGGCTATACACTGTAGTATGTTTACCAGCATTCTTGTCTTCTACCCACAAGATGCCAGTAGTGCACTCCTGCCCCTAGTAGGGACAATCAAAAATGTCTCCAGACATTTCCAACTGTCTGGGGCGGTAGTGGGGGGGAATCACCCCTGGTTGAGAATCCTTATTAGATGAACTACATGTATAGTGTATGTTCTGTGATCACAGTTATATAAAATATATGCATGTATAGACAAAGCTGGAAGGAAATTTGGAAAAAATTTTAAAGGCTTTTTTTTTTTCTTCTCTTTTTTGGCCGCGCTGTGCGACATGTGGGACCTTAGTTCCCCAACCAGGGATCGAACGCGTGCCTCCTGCAGTGGAAGCATGGAGCCCTAACCACAAGGGTTAAAATAAAATTAAGTACTGTTATGATTCACAAACTCTTCTAAGGAGTTTTAATCTTTAAAGATTATTATACATTTCATTATTAGAGATAATTTTAATCTCCCCACTATAAGCATATCATCAAAAGAAACTTTATTTAGGGGGCTTCCCTGGTGGCGCAGTGGTTGAGGATCTGCCTGCCAACGCAGGGGACACGGGTTCGGGCCCTGGTCTGGGAAGATCCCACATGCCGCGGAGCAACTGGGCCCGTGGGCCACAATTACTGAGCCTGCGCTCCTGGAGCCTGTGCTCCGCAACGGGAGAGGCCGCGATGGTGAGAGGCCTGCGCACCGCGATGAGGAGTGGCCCCCACTTGCTGCAACTAGAGAAAGCCCTCGCACAGAAACGAAGACCCAACACAGCCATAATTTAAAAAAATAAAATAAATAAACCCAAAGTTTAAAAAAAAAGAAAAAGAAACTTTATTTAGATGGTTACAAAATCATTTTTTAAAAACCCGTAAAGCCAAGTTGATATGTGATTCAGGTAAGGAAGAAGGACAGGATGACTCATAGTACTGGATGTGATTCTTATTCTGCAGAATGCTTCTTGGACTTAGCCCACATTCAGAATTGCCACTGATTTCAAAGGAAAGAAACTTCATACAAGAAAAAAATGAATTCAGAATTATTTCGTGACCATTCCCCATCACTGGATTTGAGTAAGAACTTACTGTATGTTTGGCTTCAATGGGAAAGTTACTGAAAACATTTTGACAATGCCCAATTTTGTAAAAAATGTATTAGGGATTACAGCATCTAACATTTGCAGAATACAGCGTTCATTCTCTCATTTAATGGAAGTGAGCACAAGAAATAGAACTTGAGTTATGAACATGTGCGGAGTAACACGGCTAGTATAGAACATAGGACAAAGAAGAGTGTAGGCTACTCTACCACTGTAGGATTAGGAAAGAATAAAACCATTGTCAACATTTATAGGGCTTCCCCGGTGGCGCAGTGGTTGAGAATCCGCCTGCCAATGCAGGGGACACGGGTTCGATCCCTGGTCCGGGAAGATCCCACATGCCGCGGAGCAACTAAGCCCGTGAGCCACAACTACTGAGCCCGCGTGCCGCAACTACTGAAGCCCACGCACCTAGAGCCCGTGCTCCACAATGAGAGAAGCCACTGCAATGAGGAAGCCCACGCACCTCAACCAAGAGTAGCCCCCACTCACCGCAACTAGAGAAAGCCCGCGCGCAGCAACGAAGACCCAACACAGCCAAAAATAAATAAATTAAAAAAAAAAAAAGTTATATAGCCATTCTGTCCCCTGATCCATTAGTACAGATGATTAAAAGCTATTTTTAAAAGTCTCAATGACATTATTCTGAAAAGCAATCTATCTGAGAAGCAGGTGATCCAGTGGACCTACACTTTGTCAGAGAGGGCGATGGTTGACATACACCCTCTCCTGTTCTGGGGCATATATTTGAATCTGTAAACAAAGACAGGGGTGTTGACTCTTAGAGAGTTATGCCTGGAGGCTTGGGGGATTTGAAAGCTGAGGAAGAAAGGAAAAGAGAGTCAACTGTGAACAAGAATCTAGAAAGAGTAGAGTGGAAGGCGTGGCCTCTCACCCCTCCACCTCTACTCCACCCTGAGCCACTAGGTCCCTCAAAGAAGAGTCTGAATCCAAAACTGAAGAAACTTTCTCATGATATTTTGTCAGACTGGGCATGTACAGTATTATTTTGAGACCCAAGTAATAAAGAACAGGGTGGGCTGGGGGCATCGTCTTCATTTCCGAATGGGTGGAGCAAAGCAAGTACAGTAAGTGCTATGTAGGATTCTGCAGCAGAAAAGCAGAATTTACCTGGCAGGTCCCAGCAACAGGGTTGGTGCCTCCTTCAAACAGATTTTGAACAAAGGACTTCTACCAGGACATTGGACCACCACAGGAACACGAGCAGGTTTGTTCCTAAGCACATGCAAGAAACCCACTCACAGCTCCCGAATTAACTGGTGAAGATTTTGTGAGGGGAAGTTATTGAAGTCTTTTAGGTGGGCATGTATTGTTGATGTGACTTTTTCGGTTCCCAAGGGCTAACTAGGTGTGAGGACATTCAAACTATATCTGATTTACAAAAAATACCTTGCCATTTCCCAGTTTTATATTTCCTAGGTAGTCCTCACTTTATAAAATAAATATTTCAGAAAAGTTGACTATTTTCTGATAGGTAAAACTCTATTTTCTCATAGGTGGCCATTTTTAGGTATCATTTACATACACGGAACCATTGTATTCTTTTCTAGTCAGGAAAAAATTGGATTAAAAACTTGATAAAGAAGAGCATTGAGGGTCTTCCCTGGTGGCACAGTGGATAAGACTCCACGCTCCCAATGCAGGGGGCCCAGATTTGATCCCTGGTCAGGGAACTAGATCCCACATGCATGCCGCAACTAAGAATTCACATGCCACAACTAAGGAGTCCTGGAGCCGCAGCTAAGGAGCCCGCCTGCTGCAACTAAGACCAAATAAATAAATAAATTTTTTTTTAAAAGAGCTTTTTTTTTAATATCCTCAAGGTTTTCATTAATTAATTAATTAATTTTTGGCCGTATTGGGTCTTCGTTGCTGCACGTGGACTTTCTCTAGTTGCGGCGAGCGGGGGCTACTCTTCATTGCAGTGTGCGGGCTTCTCATCGCAGTGGCTTCTCTTTGTTGCAGAGCATGGGCTCTAGGAGCGTGGGCGTCAGTAGTTTTGGCTCGCAGGCTCTAGAGCGCAGGCTCAGTAGTTGTGGCTCATGGGCTTAGTTGCTCTGTGGCATGTGGGATCTTCCTGGACCAGGGCTCGAGCCTGTGTCCCCTGCATTGGCAGGAGGATTCTTAACCACTGCGCCACCAGGGAAGTCCCCAAAGAAGAGCATTAAGATGAAGGTTAGGTTGGAGAAGTCTGGGCATTGTCAAGCCAATAGGGGCACATCCCCTACTCTAAAATTATTCCTCCACTGTTAGCCACTGCCATGGTCTCCATGTTCACAGCTACCAATTTTTTAAGCTCATACTTATGAAGCCTAAAGAATGAGGCTATCGCATCATTTCTGCAGGTACTGTGATTGTCACACTAAATTAAAATTTACTTAATATTACTCAGAACAAGTTAATTCCATATTTATTCTAAAAGCTTGGAACGTTTTATATCATATGATGTAATCTCTGTTAGGGACCACACCGGCTAGCACACAGGATAAGATTCTACTCCATCAGTGGCAAATGAACCTCTAAGGGACATATCTTGTTTTCAACAGTCTGGTTCCTCCCCCTTATAATAGAGCTCTTCTTTCCTGTAAGGAACCTAATCCGGGTATCTTAGTTGGGGCTGAACTTTCCCTCAGGGCCACATGATCATCATCACAAGAGTGCACTAGTGGCCAGACCAGGCCAACCAGAGTTCCCCATTTCCTTAGTGTCATTGCTTGTTTCACAGATGTATAGGTGACCTAGCAGAGCATATCAGAATCACCTTCAGGAGTTTTTTGTCAGAGCTACTGGGAAACGCTGCTCTTTTTGCTGGATTTGCTAAGCTGGGAGCATAAGCATCTGGGATGTGAGAAACCCAGAATGAAACTGCAAGAGAGAAGGAGAGCTAGGAGATAGGGAAACAGCCCTGATGACATCATTTTAGCCCCTGGATCCAGTTATACCTAACTCCTTTTAACTCCATGTTAACTCATTTTTTCTCCTACCATCTGCTTTGGAGCAGCGGGCTCAATTCCTCCAGTCCCAGACTAATCAACCCAGCTCACCAGGAGTAGAAACTCCCACTATTTCCCAGTCCTGGATTCCTAGGGTTTCCTTCAGGCATTGGTGCCAATGAAACAACTGTTGAGACAATAAGAATATGCAGGCACATGATTTGTTGTCTTCGTTAACTTTGACCAAAGTCAGGGAGAAAAATAACAGGTTGGAAGTACCTAGAAGCTCTCTCAAGCCCACAGGGTATAGATAATCCTTTTTACAAACAAACTATTTTCCTCATGATATTACTGTTTTATCTGTGGTCAAATCACTTCCAAAACTCCTCTCTAAATAGTCTCCCAAGGTTCAGTTAGCTGGACTACCTATGACTTTGCCCCTACTAGTGATTTACTTCATTTGCATGTGGTCTTTGTCATTATTATAAAGAGAATGTTCTATTGCCAGAACAACTGTGGGGAAAGAGCATGCATATCACAATTGAGTGAAGCTTGAACCACACCAGATTCAATTTCCGCTGTGTTCTTCACTGCCCTTGCTTTTGTGTTCACAAAAATACAGGCATTCTGCATTTCCTACCCATTTCTCTTCTTGTTTTGTCTCCTTCCAAAACTTCTAGCTGACATGTTCACTTTGTCCTGAATTTATTAATTTAACTTATTTTACTTATACTAACTAACATAGATAGCTTGTGTTCCTCCTACATAATAGATTATTTCTCTGAATTTCTCTTTTAGACCAAAGTTGTTCATTCAATCCCCTGAACCTCCCAACTTGCATGAGCCAATTCTCCTTTTGCTTGAGCCTGTTTGCACAGGGTTTCTTTCACTAAAAAGTGACTCAAAACCTTTCTCTGGGGTTTTTATTCCTACAGCCAATTATTGGGAATGCTCACTACCATAATTCCTGGGATTCAAAATCAAGTTAACTAGATAAAGGAAGAAAGACATGGCAGAGTGACCACATGTCTGTTCTTCCTCTCAAGCACCAATAAAATAACAGTAAAGGAATATACAGTAAAAAGGCACTACCCCCAACAACGTTGGAAAGGAAATAGAAACAAAGAATATTCAACAAACTATGGAAGATGGAAAGTAAATGAAGTTATAACTAACTTAATAGAAGAGAGGAAGGTGAAATCTAAGCATCTCAGAGGGGAATTCCAGTGAATGAGCTAGAAACTGAAAGTCTCAGTGTTTGGAGGCAGCAAGTACCACAAAAGGTAGAAGTGAAGATATGACTCTAAAATTAGTGGGATTGGTGACTATATGTGTGGAAAATGGTTGGATCTCTAGTCCTAGGTCCCCACGTAACTCTAAGCAGCCAGATAAATACTCCCCTCTCTACTCACCACTGCACGGGAGAATGGAAGTTCATACTCTGCAGAAATCAACCCGAAAGGCTCTGGACTTGGAGACTAAGCCACATGCAGGGCAAGGATAAGTAATAGAGTTGAAAACTGGTATATTATGTAAGAAGCTATATACTGAACTATGGAAGCCCCAGGCATGTCCCTTTCCTGCTCCCAGAATGCCAGTAACCAAGCATATACCTAGCCCCAACCCTTGCCCAATCAGAGATTCTCCTGTAGAGAAAGTAGACAGTCCCAAAGAAGAGACCTCCGGACACTGACAGTAGAGTATCCCCCAATAATAAGGCTAGTTCACTACCCAATCATTCTACGGCAAAGTCTTTCAGGCAACAAATCTTGTCAATGTACCCAGAGCTTGTATATTTTGGAGATTAATCCTTTGTCAGTTGCTTCGTTTGCAAATATTTTCTACCGTTCTGAGGGTTGTCTTTTCGTCTTGTTTATGGTTTCCTTTGCTGTGCAGAAGCTTTTAAGTTTCATTAGGTCCCATTTGTTTATTTTTGTTTTTATTTCTGTTTCTCTAGGAGGTGGGTCAAAAAGGATCTTGCTGTGATTTATGTCATAGAGTGTTCTGCCTATGTTTCCATCTAAGAGTTTTATAGTGTCTGGCCTTACATTTCGGTCTTTAATCCATTTTGAGTTTATTTTTGTGTGTGGTGTCAGGAAGTGTTCTAATTTCATTCTTTTACATGTAGCTGTCCAGTTTCCCCAGCACCACTTATTGAAGAGGCTGTCTTTTCTCCATTGTATACTCTTGCCTCTTTTGTCATAGATTAGTTGACCATAGGTGTGTGGATTTATCTCTGGGCTTTCTATCCTGTTCCATTGATCTATATTTCTGTTTTTGTGCCAGTACCATATTGTCTTGATTACTGTAGCTTTGTAGTATAGTCTGAAGTCAGGGAGTCTGATTCCTCCAGCTCTGTTTTTTTCCCTCAAGCCTGCTTTGGCTATTCGGGGTCTTTTGTGTCTCCATACAGATTTAAGATTTTTTGTTCTAGTTCTGTAAAAAAATGCCACTGGTAACTTGATAGGGGTTGCATTGAATCTGTACATTGCTTTGGGTAGTACAGTCATTTTCACAATATTGATTCTTCCAATCCAAGAACATGGTATATCTCTCCATCTGTTTGTGTCATCTTTGATTTCTTTCATCAGTGTCTTATAGTTTTCTGAGTACAGGTCTTTTACCTCCTTAGGTAGGTTTATTCCTAGGTATATTATTCTTTTTGTTGCAGTGGTGAATGGGATTGTTTCCTTAATTTCTCTTTCTGATCTTTCATTGTTAGTGTATAGGAATGCAAGAGATTTCTGTGCATTTATTTTGTATCCTGCAACTTTATCAAATTCATTGATTAGTATAGTAGTTTTCAGGTGGCATCTTTAGGATTCTCTATGTATAGTATCATGTCATCTGCAAACAGTGACAGTTTTACTTCTTCTTTTCCAATTTGTATTCCTTTTATATCTTTTTCTTCTCTGATTGCCGTGGCTAGGACTTCCAAAACTATGTTGAATAATAGTGGCAGAGTGGACATCCTTGTCTTGTTCCTGATCTTAGAGGAAATGCTTTCAGTTTTTCACCATTGAGAATGATGTTTGCTCTGGGTTTGTCATAGATGGCCTTTATTAGAGCTCAGAGCTCACTCCATCCAGCCAGTACAAGTGGCACGCAGGAATTCATTCCTGGCACGTGCGTCAGCATGACTCCTGCGTCTCCACATCTGTCGCTTGCCCTTGATTTCATATTGTAAATAAAAATATACAAGGGTCTTAAGAAGTAATCTGATATATGGACAAAGATGTACAGTGCAGTACTACAATAGCCTGTAAATTAGAGCATGTCCTGGCTCTTTTAATCTTATTAGGGCAAGCTAAGAATAAAGGAGTAAGAGCATGGACTCTTGAGTCAAACTGCCTGGTTTTAAATCCAGGCTATGCCACTTCCTAGATGTGTAACCTCTTTTTCTCTCAGTTTCTCAACTGTAAAATTGAGATGATCATAATACCCTGTATAGGATTATTATAAGGTTTATTCAAGTCGATACATGCATAGGGCACATGAACAATGCAGCACATGGCGAGTGCAATGGGAGTGTTTGCTATTATTGTCATCATCACTATGTGCCTGGCCACAAGATCCTTTATATGCGTTAGCTCATTTCATCATTGCAGAAACCTTATATGGTAAGTGTTACTTGTCTCATTTTACAAATGGAAACTCAGACACAGAAAAATTACATAATCTGCCCAAATCATACAACTAGTAAGTGGTAAAACTCACCATTGCATAGCTAATTAAATAAATAAATGTAAGATTCCAGACCAGTTTTCACTAAATTTAAGTGGGATATTTGCAAAGAAAGATCTGACATAAAACATAGGCTACCTGGTTTGCAAAAGAAATCACACTGGGGGAGGACTAGAGAGTGGTACTGTCCAGAGCATCTGATGCTGAAGTATAGCGTAAGGCCACTGGGAGTGCTCCCTGGGAGAGACACACAACATATATGAAGATATTACAGGCAGGGAAAACAAAGAGTGATCTCAAATATGAGACCGAAATCAGAAACCACAAGAGCAGGCTCACCAAATTATACTGTTAACGTGCAGAACTGTGACCTACCTGCTTCTCATATGCACAGCTCTATGCAGATGGTCCAGGAAGCAAGTAATCATTTATTAAGTGAAAACTGTTGATTTTCTAGAAGAGGGTCAGCAAACTATGACCCATGGGCCAAATCTGGCCCACTGCTTGCTTTTGCAAATAAAGTTTTATAGGAACACAGCCATACCTATTTCTTTATGTATTGTCGATGGTTGCTTTTGAACTACAATGGCGGAGATGGGTAGTTGTGAAGAATACCATATGGCATAAAGTCTGAGCTATTTACTTTCTGGCGCTTTACAGAAAATGTTTGCTGACCCTTGCTTTAGAGCAAGGCAGGAAAGGCCAGCCCATCTTTCTATTTATTCCAAACATATAAATTCGTGTATATGTTTGTATACAGGTATATAGATTTTTAAAAGTGGAAAACATGTCTGAATTAGAAATAGATTTTTAAATAGAAGATGCTCATTTTTTTGTAACGAACAGTTTTGCATGCACAAGGTTTTTATAATTGTAACACTCACATGTTTTGTAAGGAGAAAGCTTGGGAGGAAACAGTGAGCTCTGTCTTGGATAAGATAAGTGTACAGTAGTGGCAGCACATCCAAGTTTCTACTTAGAATATTTGCTAGGCAAATGGAGAGATCTGATGCCTGGGAGATCAGACTGGAGTTGTAGATTTGGGAGTCATCATTCAAAAGGTGATCTTTTTAATTCATAAAAATGGATAAACACTTGTAGGGAAAACATATGGGGAAAAAAAAGAAGCACACTTTGACCCAGCATGTTACTACCATTTCTAGGTACAAATATTAAAGAAGCCCTCACATGACGATACGTACACAAATGCACGTAGCAAAATTGTAATTCTGAAAATTTGAAAAATTAAATTTCCATCAACAGGAAAAGGGATAGAGATTAATTGTAAATACAATTCATGCTAAACTGCGCAGCACTAGTGAAAATGAATAACTTGAACTACATGTAAAAACGTGAACTAATCTCACAAATATAAAGTTGAGCAAAAAATCAGGTTGAAGAAGACTATTTAAAGCATATAGTATAATATATAAAGTATAAAAAGTAATAGAGTATAAAGTATAATAGAGGGGTGGGATGAATTGGGAGATTGGGATTGACATATATACACTAATATGTATAAAATAGATAACTAATAAGAACCTGCTGTATAAAAAAATAAAATTCAAAAATTCAAAATAAAATAAAGTGTAATAGAGGTGTACCAAATACACATTTTGGCATAAGGCCAGTAAGTTGAAATCAATATTTAGTTGAGGACAAAGGTAAATATCAACATCAAAGAATGACTTCTGGGATAGAGGAAAAAATCTGAATTATACTTAAAGTATTTCTCACTATTTAATTATTTAATTTTGTAATTACATTGTAATTGCATCATAATACATAAACAATCATTTCTTTAGCACTGTCAGATGCTATTTCACTCCTGCAGTCACTGATCTACCTATGTGTGATACTAAATAGACACTCATTTTTAACTGAGGTCAGTAGAAAAGCAAGGTATTTGGGAATTATCTAATTTTTCTCCAATATTTTTTTCTTTTCTTCATATACTTTATACTTTTATTATGTCTGAACCAAAAATGATTTATTATAGATGTTGTACATGATTTTGGAGTTTTCCCCTCTTGGTGAAACTTTGAGTTGGCAAAATTGACATTCTACTTTAAATTTATCTTCATAAAAAGAAGAAATTTCCCAAATGACACTGTTTCTTGAACAATTCATGATCTAAACAGAATTTTAAAACTAAACAGTGGAGTTCTTAAAGATTATTTTATTTAATGTTTTGTACCAGTATACAAATAATTGCACAATTATTAAAATTATGATATAATCTTTATTATTCTGACTTGTATTATTATTTTCATAAGGATTTACGTTTATTGACTCAATATAAATCTATTGTTCTTCCTACAACAGTCTAGCAAATGCACTCTTAATAGTTGTATTAAATGTCCATCTATTTCCCTATTTATTTAACCATTGAAAAGTTCTTAATAATTTTCATATAAAATTAACATCTTTCATAATCATCATTAATTATTCTGGCATATTCCTCTTGCCATAATAAATACATATTTTTACTTCAGAGACTGACAGAATTTCAACATACAAAAGCATATATCTAAAGCACTTATATCTAGAAAGCTAAATTATATTTGAAAAGGAATTTCCAGATATTAACAATAAATCCAAATTACACGTCTTGTTCAAGTAATTTGTTATAGCTGCACTGATTAGCTATAAAGTTAACTACAAGATCATGTGATCATTGGTCATGCCTTGATCCCTGAACTGGGTGCCAGAGATGATCTTGAAGCAGGATTCAGCTATTTGGCCTTCCCAAAGCCAAAGCTGCTGCCAGAACTGCAGTGCTTCCTTCACGCCGAAAAGTTTAAAATATGCAGAAAACCTGATTTTGTTTAAGGATGTTAGAGAACAAAATTCAACTGAATAAATTTTAAAGATATTATTGGCTGTATTCAATGATTCATGAATCAGGCAGCATCCAATCTAGCAGATAGAAGGGAGCTCCAAGGAGTGGTACAAAATGAATGACTTTTATAGGTAGAAGGGAGCAGGTACAAGGAAGTTGTACTTGGCAAAAAGGCAGATTGGTTATTGCAAGGTTATTTTCCTTTAGGAGATGACAGGGGTCTGTCAGGCAGATTACCTAACTAGTGCTGATCAGGGGATTCCTAATTGACTGGTTTAAGATTTCATTTCTGGGAGAGCCAAACTGTAGTTAAGTCTCAGTTGAGAGACTGAGGGCTTAGCTTAAGTGACTCCATTTTGGGCCTATTGTCTTGTTTTTATCAAGGGTTACATGGATATGTATCACAATTATAAAGGCATGTCTGAGAGTAAAAACCAAATTCAGGTATGAATTTTCTTCTTTTGTGGGAAAAGTGAGGAATGCACTAGGTGAAGAATACACAGAAGGGCCGATTGTATTTGCAATGTTTTATTTCTTAAGCAAGATTTGAAACTTGACTGTTTATTATATTTTTCTCTATTTTTTTTTGCATGCTTCAAAAATTTAAGCAGAGAATTAAAAACTGTGCTTATGAAGAAATCGTACTGTTCTAGAAACCAGAAATATTACTTTCCCATTTATGAACTTTTTTTTTTTTTTTTTTTTTTGGCTGTGCCACACGGCATGCGGGATCTTAGTTCCCCCAACCAGGGATCAAACCCATGCCCCCTGCAGCAGAAGTGTGGAGTCTTAACAACTGGACCACCAGGGAAGTCCTATGAACTTTATAAGTTGGAAAAAGATTTTAAAATAGGGATTTATCTTTTCTTCAGAGGTGAAATTATTGGTTATTAAAGCATCCACGCAGCTGTTGATTTATTTAAATCTCAAAAAAATAAGATAAAAATAAACAGAAAGCTAACTTAACTGTACACCATTTTTAATGGCAAACTGGTTCAAAATGTCTTCCTGCTATAGTGATAGTAATTAAAGGCAAAGGAAAAATGTAGCTAAGAGGAAAAGAAACTTGATAGTTTGATTGTGTCTGAAACCAAATGAACAACGTTCAAATCTGCAGTGTTCAGGCGTAAGATCTCTACCTTAAGTGGAACGTAACGCAATATCAAAATCTGTCTCATTGAAATGTTCCCTCACTTCTGTTTGGGCACGGATTTTCTTTTCTCAATATTATCTGGCACAAATTTTCTGTTTCCAAAGTTCCTCAGACCTCTGGTCAGAAAGCCCTGGTTCTAGACCTCTCTGGTGATAGTTGTTTGCTAAGTACCTGCCTCATTTCCTGTTTTCTCTCTCATCTAGATACAACAGGTAGGAAGTAGAGCAGGATATGACAGTTAGAGGGAATGCTGCAAACAATAATGAAAGCAATTACTCTGAGTCTTAGGCCCATTTGCTCATTTTCATTTCAGTAGATAAATCATATTCTGTCTTGCAAATAACACAAAGAGGTACAGGGGCTGTACCCATACCAGGGGAGAAGGAAATGCACCTGGCTCAGTTATCACTTTCAGTCAGCAAATGTTTGGCCCCTTCAGGCCTTAGGAGTTTTTTTTTTTTTTCTTTTCTTTTTTTTAATTAAAGGCTTTCCACTAATGAGATTTTGCATTTGAATTCTGAGTTTTGTAACTTTATATCTAACTTATGTCTTTATAAATCTCACTTACCTTTAAGAAAGGCTGAAATATAAGACAGACAATATTTAGAAAACAGCATGATTCTATAGGACAAAATGAGGAAAGATGAGGTGCTTAAAAGTTCTGCTTTCATTGGGTGCAATACTGCATCAGTTCCTTCAAACACACACACACACACACACACACACACACACACACACACAAAACTCTACTACAGCAGATGAATTGCCTTCCATGATATATTTACATCAAATTACCTACCCCCAAAGCTCATTTTTATAGTGCTTCCTACTGACTTTCCAGCAGAAAATCACTCTTTTAAAAATGTGTGCTCGGGCTTCCCTGGTGGCGCAGTGGTTGAGAGTCTGCCTGCCAATGCAGGGGACACGGGTTCGAGCCCTGGTCTGGGGGGATCCCACATGCCGCGGAGCAACTGGGCCCGTGAGCCGCAACTGCTGAGCCTGCGCGTCTGGAGCCTGTGCTCCGCAACAAGAGAGGCCACGATAGTGAGAGGCCCGCGCACCGCGATGAAGAGTGGCCCCCACTTGCCACAACCGGAGAAAGCCCTTGCACAGAAACGAAGACCCAACATAACAATCAATCAATCAATCAATCAATAAATCTTTAAAAAAAAAAAAAATGTGTGCTCAAAGTAAATTAGTGGTTGCCTAGGCTTGTGGGGCTAGGGGTGGGGATAAGAGTGACTGCTACTGGGTAGGGGGTTATTTTCTAGGATAATAAAAAGGTTCTGAACTTAGATTTGGATGGTGGTTGCACAACTCTGTGAATATACTAACACCATTGAATTGTACACTTTAAATGGATGAATTTTATGGTTTGCAGATTATTTCAATAAAGATTTTTAAAAAATCTGTTCTCCAGGAGGAATCTGAAAGAGAAAAGAGTGCCATAAAGAGACGTCTCTTGGATTTGAATAATCTCTTTGCTAAGCTTTAAGGCCAGGAAACAGAGGTCAGACCTGAGGTTTTTGATTCAATATATCCTAATATTCCACCATTTTCTCTCCCCACCTTCCATCAAGATCCTTCTTTATAATTTATCACATGAATAATATAACCCAGTGGAGCCCTGTGATAGACTTCAGGGATTGGCAACCCAAAAGCCATTCACAATGTCCTCTTCTCCCGCCCTTTTCCACTATAGGGGCTAGAGAACAAAATACAGTTGGCCCTCTGTATTTATCCATGGATTTAGCATTCATGGATTCAACCAACCTCAGACTGAAAATATTCAAAGCAAAAAAGGAGTCTAGGAAGTTCCAAAAAGCAAAACTTGAACTTGCCACATGCTGGCAACTACTTACATAGCATTTACATTGTTTGTACAACTATTAGCATAGCATTTGCATTTATTAGGTATTATAAGTAATCTAGAGAGGATTTAAAGTATAAGGGAGCATATGAGTAGGTTATGTGCAAATACTACACCATTTTGTATAAGGGATTTGAGCATCCACAGTTTGGTATCTGAAGGGGTCCTGGAACCAATCCCCCAACGACTATATTTCGTTTTCCATTTTTGCTGCTGGAAGCAGCTGTATGACTTCATTCTGGTCGATACAATGTAAGCAGAACTCTCTCAGATGAGATTTCCAGGGAAGTTTTATTTACAGATTAAAAGGGATAATTACAACTGGCAGAGCCCTTTTGTTCCTTTGTCTCTTCCTCCTTCTTCCTGCCTAGAAAGCAGGCATGAGGCCTGGAGATGCAACAGCCAGTTGGTGACATGAGAGGACAAGCATGAGAATAAAAGCCCATAAGCTAAGGAAGGTGGAGCAGAAAGACTTGGTCCTTGTCAGCATTTCTCAGCAGCTGTACCAGTGCTGGACTGCTCAGCTCTGGATTTCTCATTATGTGAGAAAAAGAAAACTCTTTTTTGTTAACCTACTATGACTTGTTGTTGCAAACAAGTATCCTGTTACTTGCAACCACAAGCACTTTTAACAAGCCAATTATGAGACTTTTATATTTAAAAATTATCTAAATATGTCAGTGTCAAAGTGGGTTTACTTTAATGTCCAGGGGCTGCTTGTTGTACACAGAAAAGACCATTTATAGTTAATCTGGGTTTAAATTGTTATATAATTTATCGAAGACACAAATTTTCCTTAAGCCTTTAAGTTTAATTTAAAATATTTTATCTTCCTTAAAGATCTAATAAGTGCCATACTAGAGATCTACGCAAAGATGAAGAAAAAGAAAACGTTGTTTCACAGAAACACATTTGAGCTAGGCCTTAAAGAATGTAGAGAAAAGAAAATTCCAGACAGAAGAATACATAAACTCAGAAGCATGAAAGGGCATGATGTGTTAGGTGGGCGTGGGAGGCTGGAGAAGGGGAGATGAGGCTGGAAAGCAAATTGAAGTCAAATTGTTCAGTCTTATATACCAGGCTAAGCACACTAAAGTTTAAACTTTATCCTACAGCAAACTGGAAGCTCTTAGAAGTTTTGAAGGAAGGGAGTGACGTGATTATGTGGGTGTTTCAGAAAGAAAAAGAGATTGGAGGAGGCCATAGAGGCTATTTGGAGAATATTGCAGTAGAACTAATGAGAGAGGATAAAGGTCGTTAAGAAAACCCCACTGCAGAGGCTGCAGGGGACCCCCAGGGCAGGAGGCCATTGGAGGATGAAGCAGAGGCTCACAGTCAGAGGGAGCTGAGTGGAGACCAAGTCTGCAAGGGAGAGGGGGGGTCAACATTCCTAGGAAGCATTGCCAAGGCTGTTAAGAGCCACGTGTTAACTGCAGCAGGCTGCAGCTTTGGAAACCAGTGAGGCCCGTAGCAAACAAGTGAACGTGGGAGCAGAGGAGGCAAGGGACCCCCAGCCGAGGACCCTGGCTCTTCCTGCTGTGACATACTCATAAGCCATACCCCTCCCTCTTCTCAATACCTGCTCAACAAGTTAGAAAAAGAAGCAGGGAGAGGGGAGGTTATCTGAGAGTTTGGATTTTTTTGTTGTTGTTTTTTTGGGGGGAAGGGGGTTTGTTTTCTGTTTTTTTTAATGCAAGAGAAACTGAACATACCTGTTAAATTAATTCAACAAGGAGGCCATTAAACTGAGGTGGCTCTAATGCCATGGGGGCCTATGTAAGCAAACCAAAATCTAAGCCTGTCAATGCCTCAAGTTTAGGAAATTGAAACCTAAGGACAACCAGTCACAAATAGCCAACTGGGCTTTAAGATACAGCCAATCAGGAATTCCCTGGCGGTCCAGTGGTTAGGGCTTCTCACTGTCACTGTCAAGGGCCTGGGTTCGATCCCTGGTTGGGGAACTAAGATCCCACAAGCTGCACAGCACAGCCAAATATATATATATATATATATATATATATATATATATATATATATATATATATATATATATATATATATATATATATATATATATCCAATCAATAATTTCCTTACTTTGCTTCCACTTTTTTTCTATAAAAGTATCTCTCCAGGCTCCTGTTAGTGGAGAGCTCCTGACCACTTCCAGTTTGGTGCTGCCCTATGCCAATCCATTTGTGCTCAAACAAACTCTTAAAAAGTTTTAAATGCCTCACTTTATCTTTTAACATACTTAAAGGGCTCATTTCAATTATCAGCATTACCCTGCTTTAAACCAGTTGGGACGTTTGGCTAATCATCACCACTACAAACAACTAACCAGTAGGTGGGAGCTCAAGAGAAGACCACATCAGTTATGGACAAAATAATAGGAAAATCCATTTTCTCTGCACAACAAAGTTGAATTATACACTCTGAATCAGAAGCACACAAAAAAAGCCAAGTCGAAAATACAAACATTGGCTGGTTATATGCCGCACCCGCCATGGGAGGCACTGAATCCGTGGGGCATCAGCAATCCAGTCATCAGAGACAACTCCCACTTACGAGCAAGTACATTTTGGGGGGCCTAGCCCTGGCCCAAACTCTCCAGCTTTCTGCTCCAATCCATGCTTATCAAATGGTCCTCGATTATTAATTCATCATCACTAGTTCTTCAGTACTAGAGGCTGGCAGTGGAAAAGGATAACCTCCTTTTAAGGAAATAGAATGGGCTTTTATTTTATACATCAGTCTCATAAGAGTGTAGCTGGTATTAGTCGCCCTAAGCAGGACTCATTCTGGGGCTCTAACAAGACGGAGTTTCCTTAACACAACATCATAATTCAACTGTACTTCAATAGGGAGTTCCCTGGTGGCCTACTGGTTAGGATTCCAGGCTTTTACTGCCGTGGCCTGGGTTCAATCCCTGGCTAGGGCACAGAGATCCTGCAAGCCGTGTGGCGCAGCCAAAAAACTATACTTCATTGAAAAAGTAAATTAAAAAAAAAAAAGACTGAGTTTCTTGCCTGAGAGGCTGAGGACTAGACCCTGGACTCATGGGTGAATCCAAACCCTGGTAATCACTTGGCGAGTTTCTCCTGGTGACACCACTATTTCCCTGTCCTGCCCCTTCTATCAATGTCATGTCACACTGTGGACTCCAATTGAGACGGAGAAGAACCTACATGGAAGCAGAACAGAATCTGGCCAGATCCACATATTTCTTCTAAGGTCCTGAGCCTGCCCCATGACACACTCCAGGTGTGGTGGCCAAGCTGTCCACTCAGTGACTCATCCCTGAACCACTTCCCATCACCTGGTCCACTTCCTTCTGACCAACTAAAAAATTCTGGATGCTGACTTTTATATTCCTTCTCCTACTTATCTCCCCACTGCTCCCATTGGATTTGACCTTGGCTAACTCAAAAAGCCTTGGGTGACACCTTTCCTATTTCAGCCTGTCTCCTTCTACCCCAACCATGAACTGAAGGGCTACTCTCGCACTAGGCCTGCCCTGGCCTTGCCGACAGGACTTAGATGCACAGAACTCTTCAGGGCACACTCTTCCTGTCAGAAGAGGAACAACTTGGACTCAACCACGCTGGACTCAACCAGATTCAGCCCAAGATGTGATGATCCCAGCAATTTCCAGAACCGTTGGCTGGGCTCTCCTACCATAGGGATCTGAGTTCAGCAAAAAGACAGGAAAACATTCAGCAGGACTGGTGGTTTCCCAGGGAGGCTCTGAGAAAGTAGCTTTTCAGTAAGTAGCATTTGTAGGCTGAAGCTTTTCCTACATGGCAGCCCAGTGCTGCCATGTCAGCGCTGCCATTTCCATAGCAGTGATTATGGAGTGACTGACCTTCGGTACTGTGGCTGCAGCGACTCCAGCCCACAGTTAAGTCACACCAGCTCAGCATGTTCCCTTTTAATTACTTACCATTCTGAGGTAGGTATTGGAGCCAGGCAGGCCTGAGTTTGAATACCAGCCGTACCTAGTTGGCCACATCTTCTCTGAGTCTCGGTTTTCCCAGCCATGAAATAATAACAGCTATACCTTCCTCACAGATAAACCACATGAAAACACCTAGCATACACATCCCTGACACAGCAGACACTGACCAGTGTTAATTCTGATTCCTTTTGTTGAGATTCTGATTCCAACCTGAGGCAGAATCTCCAGGATCCTAAAGATCTGCTTCACCTGGGAGTCCTTTGTACTCAATTGTAATTCTTCCTCGTCTTTAAGTCAGGGGAAGGCGGTAACCTACAGTCAGACTTGGGGCTCTGACTGGACAAGCTTATAGAAAGGAGTAGTTTTGGGGTTGGGGGTAAGACTAAAGGAAATGCTCATTCCCTGGCTTTCAACCTTCAGCGAGCATGGGAATCATTTAGGGAGTTTATTAGAAATACAGGGACTTCCCCGGCTGTCCAGGTGCTAAGACTCTGCGCTTCCACTGCAGGGGGCACAGGTTCTTTCCCTGATCGGGGAACTAAGATTGCACATGCCAAGCGGCCAAAAAAAATAATAATAATAATTAATAAATAAAAATTTTAAAATAAATAAAAATACAGATACCCAGGTTCCTCTCTCAGTGACTGTCACTGAGTCACTGAGAGTCAGACCCAAGAATCTACATTTTAAACAAGTTTCCAAGATTATTCTAATGTGCACCAAAGTATGAGAATCACTGCCCTGTCTGGAAGTGTCTCTCTTCTCCTCCTTGACCTAGTTATTCTGGTAGACAGAGTGGGTGGTGGGACCCAGTTGAGGGCTGTGGTAATAATAAAAAAAATTTGGTCTTTGTCTCCAGTTCCTGGCACAAAGCTCCCAAATCCTTGGACTCTCTTGAGTGATAAGAGTGTCTTATGCTAATGAGATAACCCTTAGGAGGGTTAAGTGGGGGGACCCACACTAGATAGCTTCAGGATGGGGACTGGTCACAAGAAAAACCAACCAAGTGATGAAAGGGCTAGACTTTCAGCCCCAGCCCCTGACCTCCTCAGGGAGGGAGAGAGGTGGAGACTAAGTTCAATCACCAATGGCCAGTAATTTAATTAATCATGCCTAGCTAATAAACCCTTTATTAAAAACCTAAAAAATAAGTTCATGGGCTTCCAAGTTGGTGAACACATTCATGTGCCAGGAGGATGGCACGACAGGACAGAGCATGGAAGCTCTGTGCCAATCCCCACTCCCTGCCCCCATCCCCTATAACTGGCCCTATGCATCTGTAGGGGAGCAAAATTTGCCACCCCAAAATATCTCTTGACATGCAGATTATTCTGAACTGAAAACTGTCAAGGCCCAAAAGACTTAGGAAGAACTTTTGACCTTCTCCCTAACTGCCTAAAGAATGTAGGTAGAGGCCCTGTTCTAGGGAGGGAGCTATCACCATAGGTAACTATAGTATGAACTAGGTATGATTGGCAGGGAGGAACCTAGCAAAGTCTGTTTGTTAAAATTCCACTCTGTGTCCCATTGTCTCTGCATGACCCAGCAAACGTTTGTTTACCAACAAACATTTGCTTTTCCACCTTGTGTTAATTGCCTTCCTCCCCTTTAGAGTCCCAAACCACTACCCCCAACATCCTCTTTTGTCTCTAACTGAAGACGGTGTTTAAGGTGAGGGTTCTGGCCATTTTGGTGAGTTACTCAGTTTTCCTTGGTCTCTCCCATGTATACATGTTATTAAATTTTTGTTTGATTTTCTCCTGTTAATCTTTCTCATGTCAATTTAATTCTTAGACCAACCAGAAGAACCTAGAAGGGTAAGGGAAATTTTTTTTCTTCTCTGTCACATCTCTTCCATTTGTTTGTTCCTGAGTTATATCCTTTATAAGGAACTGGTAGATGTAAGTAAAGTGTTTTTCCTGGGTTTTATGAGTCATTCTAGAATATTATCAAACCTGAGGGGATGGACACCAAGGAGGGAAAGTGGCAGGGGGGTGGTGGTGGGATGAATTGGGAGATTGGGATTGACATGTATACACTGATGTGTATGAAATAGATAACTAATAAGAACCTGCTGTATAAAAAAATAAATAAATAAAATTCAAAAAAAAAAAAAACCTGAGGGGAGCTCGTGGGAACTCCCAAATTTGTAGTTAGCCAGGCAGAAGAGTGGGTAGCGTGCGTACCCCATTTGCAGCTGGTCTAAAGTAGGGGCAGTCATGTGGGACTGAGCCCCTTAACTCATGGGATCTTACCCTAATTCTAGGTAGTGTCAGAATTGAATTGAATTGTTGGGCACTCAATTAGTGTCATAGAATTGGTTGGTATGTGGAAAAACAACACACGTTTCGTATCAGAAGTGGTGTCAGAAAAAAAACACTACACAGGGGCCTGTCACATTCTGTCTCCTCTTGACTTCACCTGGCCCGTGTATAACTACACTTCTTTACAGAATGTGGTAGAGCCCAGAAGAAACAGCCAATTCCGCTGCAATTCTCTGACCTAAATTCAGTGTTGACCTTTTGAAGAGGAATAGAAGTAGGGCTAAAATTTTCCCTGTTCAAGCCTACCCAAAAGGAGGGCAGAATTTGCCTATAGGCTTCTGACATGCTGACTGTAATCCATAGCACACCCAGAAGACAGTCTGCAACAAACCAGGGAGCAAAAGGCCTGCTTTACAGTAGGGTACGAGCTCATTTACTGGAATCATCTATGGACTAGCTGACCACCTTGACTCTGGCTGGACCCTGCCTGAGCTGCCCCGTAACCTTTTGAGCCTGGTCATTACTGTTTGCCAGGCCCCTTCCCTCTAGCTAGATTCTCTGCCCCTGTTCCTCTTGGCTATTTATCAGTGCCCCAAAGTTGCTGCGATAAACTCCCTCAGCGATTTCCACTGGAATGTGCCCCAGGAGTCCGGGTAAAGTCTTTTCTGATAAACCTTCCTATCCTGGCCTCACATCTGATAGGCCTCCTGTGCCCCCAGCGTTTGCTGTTAAAATGCTATCCCCTCACTTCCTTGCCTTCTCTGCTCTCTCTCTCTTCCTAGAGAAGCCACATAGTTTCATCAATCAATGCCACACATCTTGGTATATCTGCTGACATACCTGAAACCATTCTAAGGGCCTCATTCTTAGTCTTTTTTTTTTTTTTTTTTTAATATGTGATAATTTTTGACAAGGATTTCTTCTGCCAGAACCCTGTTCAGGACAAAGTTAACCTGGTCAATAATTGTCTTACCCACCTGCAGGGAGAGAGACACAGTCAATTTGGTAAGAGACGGTACAAAATCAAGGGATATGACTGAGGCAATGCTTCTACTTTGAGCAGAGGCTCAAGTCTTCCACGAAGGAGAAGCTTCCCTGGGACTAGAAGGCCAGAGCCACCATTAACTAGTAGAGAACACCTGCCAGCTGCAAGGTCATCCCAGGGACCTCAGCTGGGTACTACTTAGGATAGTGCCCCAAGCAACTCCCAGTCAGTTGGCCTTGGGAAATTCCTTATTGTAACTATACTGGGTCAACACTGACTCTTGGAAATCCCTCCCTCCAACTGTGGTTCTGTCTCCTCTTCCATGACAGAAATAGCCCTTGTCCTGGGCTGACTGACTTGGAGTTCTCCACGTCTTTTACAGGATCCACTTATGTGAGGGTTGGGGGGAAATCCTGTGTGGCTTGGGCTCTTTAAAATGGTTCCCAAGCTGCACCACCCACCTTCTGGACATAATAAACTTCTCCAAGTAGAGCTCTTCCAGACCTTGCAACTTTGATCCTTGGAGTCTCTAGCACCATACTCACAAACACACCATCATCTGGAGTAAAATCTCTGTCTTTTTCCAGATCCTTGGAAGTCATATGATTTCTCTGTGTTCTCACTTTGGGCAGTGCCTGTAGAGTATCTGATACCATAGTCCCATCCCAAGTGTGTACTCATAGATATCTGGCTGCGACCAGTACCCACCCAAGCCACAGGCTCAGATTCTCATTATGTACAAAGAATGGGAGGAACAAAGTGGTGATTAGCAACCCTCTAAGGTCCCTGGAAAGTATTTATTTAAATACCACCAACTTTTAGTAAAAAATATGGCAGAGTGCCACTTATTCTCCAATGTCTTCTCCTTTATACTACATTAATAGAATACCTAGAATAAAGATTATACATTTCCCAACATACCCTGAACTTTGATATGATTATGTGAATACACTCTGGCCAATGGGAGATGAAGAGAAGTGAAGTATAGAACTTTCAGGATGTGTTCTTAAAGGGAGGGGGGCTGCCCTTTCTCCAACAGTTCCTCTCCCTGTCTCCTCTCCTCCACCCTGTTCCTCTAATTGTGGACATGGTGGCATATCTCCTTGGCCAAGTGGACTTTAGGCCACACCCTACAGATGATGAAGCAACAAGTTAGAGGGAGCCTAGGTCCCAGATGACCATATTGAGCAGAGCTGCCATCCCAACCTTGGACCACATGTTGAAACGAGCAGTGGTGAGCCTGAGCATCCCTGAACATCCCTTTTGGGTATGCCAGCAATGCAAGACCTTGACTGCTTTTAGCCAACCATTTCTCAGAGTTGAGTTTGCAATCAACAGGCTCAAGAGATAATGTAACGTCTTCTCCCAGACAAAGAGCAGGCTTGCTTACCAGCCACTGTAAAAGTGGTAGATTTCAGTTGAAATGCAAACCCACTATATGTAGAGTGTCCATCTTGGTCCCTCCATGCTGCCTCCATGGTTTTTTTTTGGCCGCACCATGCAGCATGCGGGATCTTAGTTCCCCGACCAGGGATTGAACCCATGCCCCCTGCACTGGGAGCATGGAGTCTTAACCACTGGACCGCCAGGGAAGTACCCCTCCATGGGTTTTGAAAGGCATGAGGAACCAGCACCAACATGATGCCCATGATGCTTGGATGCAGTGAGTAATAAAATCTTTTGTCTCAGACCTAGGAATCTTGTATCTTCAGCCAGCATCCGTGAAACAGTAATTTATTAGCTTGCAAGTAAAGTAAAACCCCAGAACTTCACATACCTACCACTGGACTGTTTTTAGGAAAGAAATCAACTTGTATCTCTTTTAAGCCACTATTATTTTGGGTGTCTGTTACAGACAGCCAAATATAATTCTAACTAATCAAAGAGTAATTTTTTGAAGTTCTGATTTGGCAAAAAAAAAAAATTGCTTATTACATCTTGTCAGAAATGTATCATTCAAGCTGAGCCAAATATGATCCATTTAAAAGCAGGAAATTATAAAATTGTTGGGACCTCTTGAACAAGTGACATAGCATATAGGAATTAAGGAATTAAGATCACACTATGACTGGTTCCCATGGTTAGCAGATATGAAAGGGACTGAATCAAAGCTTACTGAATCAGGCAGGCAAAATCATGAGAGCGAATTCTCTACATTTATTTGAGTAAGATGTCTTTAAAAAAAAATTTTTTTTTTTGTCCACACAGCGTGGCATCTTAATTCCCCCGTCAGGGATCAAGCCTGTGCCTCCTGCAGTGGAAGTGTGGAGTCTTAACCACTGGACCACCAGGGAAGTCCCTTAAAATGTTTTTTGAATGCTATTTTATGCCAAGAATTATCTTCACCCATGATTTTTGATATGTTTCCATATTATGAGGGATGGAGTTCAGATAAACTTGGAGAGCAATTCCTTGATCCACCTTGTCTTCAGACAAGGCAAAGATTAATGTGCTTCAGACTAGGCTAGGCTGGATCTAAGCTAACATTCTTTCTAGAATGTTGGTGGCTCTTGTCCTTTGAAAAACCAAAGGGAATTGAAAATGTTGAGAAAGGTTCCAGCAAGTTTGCGTCAGTACCACATTAGTCAAAAGACCAAGGCAAAAGTAAAACAAGAATAGATGTGAGGATGTGGCAACACCTGCTACTGAAAGCACTGACAAAATGTTGAAAGCTCTTCATGAGACACAGGTACTCTGATGTGTCAAAATATTCTAAATGCTTGAACTCTCTACAAGAATTCCCTGTGTAGTTATTTTTTTAAATTAATTTTTATTGGAGTATGGTTGCTTTACAATGTTGTGTTAGCCTCCACTGCACAACAAAATGAATCAGCCATACACATAACAGATATCACCTCCCTTTTGGACTTCCCTCCCATTTAGGTTACTGCAGTGCACTAGGTGAGTTCCCTGTGCTATACAGCATGTTCCCATCAGTTGTCAATTTTTTACATAGTATCAATAATGTATATGTGTCAATCCCAGTCTCCCAATTCCTCCCACCCCCCCCTTTCCCCCTTGGTATCCATACATTTGTTCTCTACGTCTGCGTCTCTATTTCTGCTTTGCAACTAAGATCATCTATACCATTTTTCTAGATTCCACATATGTGCGTTATTATACAATATTTGCTTTTCTCTTTCTGACTTACTTCACTCCGTATGACACTCTCCAAGTCCATCCACGTCTCTGCAAATGACCCAATTTCATTCCTTTTTATGGCTGAGTAATATTCCATTGTATATATGTACCACATCTTCTTTATCCATTCCTCTGTCAATGGACATTTAGGTTGCTTCCATGTCCTGGCTATTGTAAATAATGCTGCTACGAACATTGGGGTGCATGTGCTTTGTTTTGAATTATGGTTTTCTCAGGGTATATGCCCAGTAGTGGGATTGCTGGGTCATATGGTAGTTCTATTTTTAGTTTTTTAAGGAACCTCCATACAGTTTTCCATAGTGGCTGTATCAATTTACATTCCTCCCTGTGTAGTTATTTTTTATTTCCAACTTCTAACACTCTAATGACATTACTCTTTTTGGTGGACACACATTGTTTTTGCCTGAACAGCATCCATTTTCTCTTTGGGAATAGCATTCAGATTTTTCCTTGGGGAATTACCTTCCGCCTCCCACCCCCGGACTTTCCTAGTCCATATTGTTGGGTCAGCCTGACTCCACCCTACCAAGCAGCAGGTAATTGGTTCAGAAGAGCACATGACCAAGTGAGATTCAGTACTGGGACTTTTATTGATATTATTGGGAATGTGAAGTTTGATTTATTTTAAGATTGCCATCATAGGATAATATAAGCCTGGGGATGCTAGAAATCATATATAGAAAAAGCAGTCCTGAAAATAGGGCCAATACAGTGGAAACAGAACCAAGAGGAAGAGGAATACCAAGTCCTGCTGACATAGTTTTAACCCAGATCCAGCCATGCCTGAACATGCCTGAACATCTCTAGACTTTTCGGTATCTTTAGCCAATAAATTCCCTTTTTTGCCTAAGCCAGGCTTGAGGTGGTTTATACCTTCTAGAAATAAAAGAGTTTTGACTCTTGAAAGTATTGCTGTCACAAAAGATACCTAGAAGTTGCTATCTAGTCTGTATAAAAGGAAAGAATGTGCTCAGGCTAGCTGTGGCTCCAGAATTTATATAAATAGGTGCTACAATCAAGCCAGAGGTAATGGATGAGGGACTTGTTCTAAAGCTGCTTTACATAATTTTGCTTAAACATCTATTATTCATATCAAAGAATGAGGAGAAGAAAAGACCTACCCTCCAGGCCAGTCGCTTGCCACAACAACTGACTCAAGCTAAGAAAAGATCAATCAATAAGGTTTCCAGAGCTCTATGAAGGTCTAATCCATATCTGCCTCTCAGTGTTTACCAGAAGCATTTTGACATAGTGGAAAGTGCTCTGGGTTCAGATCCTAGCTGTACAACTTACCAAGCTAAATGATCCTGGACTAATGGCTCAAATTCTGGGAGATCTAGTTTGTTTTACAAATTTTTGTATTTGATATAAATGATGTATCTGCATCCTTCTGCCACTGATTTATTTCTCCCTTAACATCATAATTATGAAATTCATGCTTGAGGTCCTGTGGAGCCCTAGTGCATTCGTTCTCCTGTTATGTTATATTCCATTACATAGATCTACCACAATATATTTTTTTAAATATTTATTTATTTATTTATTTATTTATTTGTTTGTTTGTTTGTTTAGGCTCTGTCAGGTCTTAGTTGAAGCTCGGGTCTTTTGTTGCAGCGTGCGGGCTCTCAGTTGTGGTGCGTGGGCTTCTCTCTAGTTGTGGCTCACAGGCTCCAGAGCACGTGGGCTCAGTTGTTGCGGCGAGCGAGGGCTTAGTTGCCCTGGGGCATGTGGGATCTTAGTTCCCTGACCAGGGATAGAACCAGCGTCAGCTGCATTGCAAGACTGATTCTTAACCACTGGACCACCAGCGAAGTCCCCTACCACAATATTTTTACTCATTTTTCAATTGATGGACCTTAGGTTGTTTCCAAATTTTCATTCTTTTTTTTTTTTTTTTTAACCAAATTTTCATTCTTATGTGTACTACTGCCGTAATATTCTTATGCCTATATTCAAAAGATCATCTAGGGTGTATTCCAAGGAATATAATTGCTTGGTTATGCACAATTGCTGAGTTATATGCACTTTGACTCTACTAGATATTGACAAGTTGTCCTCCAGAGTTTTATCACTTGAGACTTTCACCAGCTTTGTAAAAGAGATGCCTCACATCCTTTCTAGCACTCAAACATTCATTCAACAAATATTTTTTTAGTGATCTACTAATCTGTTCTAGGTACTGGGATGCAGCAGTGAAATTTCCAGCTCTCTTGGAGCTTCATTTTCTTGGCAGGAGACATAATAACAAATAAAAAATGAATATATAATAGGTCCAGAGGTGACGAGTGCCTTGTTTCCAGAGTCTTTGGGTACCAAGGACTAGTTCTTCTCCTTGGGCCCTTCTTTACCTACAGTAAGTGAATACAATGCCCTCTTGAACCCAGTGTGACCTAATTCCAGAAACTGATGTTTTAAAACTTGCAATTACCGTAAAATTAGAAGATGAATATTTTACATTAGTGTGATGTTTTAGAATTCAGTTAGTGCTTTGGAATCCATGTTCTCAGTTGACCACAATTCTAGGCAGCATATAAGGAAGTAGTTAAATGCTCCTATCTCTGTAGTCAAGCAGCCCGGGATCAAATCTTGTTTTCCTGACTTACTAACCATGTGATCTTGAACAAGTTACTTAATCTCTCTAAGTCTCAATTTCTGTATAAGGTAACAGTGTCTGACTCATTGGGGTGCTTATCACGGTGCTCAGTAAATTTTTAGTACTTAATATTTACTAGTGATCAATTAACAATTGGATGGGTCAATCATGTGATATTATTCCCATTTCATAGATGAGGAAACTGAGGTCCAAAGTGGTTGAACAAATTGCCCAGACAGTAAGTTCTGTTGCCTCATGAACCTGGGTTTTCTGGCACCAGAACCAATTCTCCACTAGAAAATTGTATATATAAATGTATGATGTATTCGTTGAATAATTATTTATTGAGCATCTAAAATTGTCTGTCACTGTGCTTGGTGCTAGAGAATTCTAAAATATTCCCAATATGGCTGATCATCTTTGGGCAAGCCTGAAATTATAGCTATCTTGAGGCCAGTCCCAGTACTTTGTTTCATCTAGCATTGACCATGAATTGAATTTTGAAGATTTTACTGAAGTTTTTATGGAGGATAGAGATGAACATTATATCACTTTAGACTGTAAACATCTTGAAGGCAAAGATCATGTTTTACCTACCAGTGTACAACCAGCACTTAGCACAGTGCCTGGCATATACTTATTGACTATTTGATAAATGAACACGTCATACAGCAAAATTTAATCTGTCTTCCTCAGCAACTTCTCACCTGTCCCCATAATACCTTCCCCAGCAGCTCCTTCAAAATTGTTGATGAAATGGAGATGAATTGAACTGTGAAGAATCCTACCTCTCATGAACTTGACTGCATTCTCCCAAGTATGCCTGGCTTCCAGATACAAGTAGTTTTCATCTGAAACCAAATATAGTGTTGTTTGGGTTATAAAAAATATATAAGTCAAAAAATTGAGTCAGGGAGCCAATAGTTGAATAAACAATAACAACAACAAAATGTATTCATGGAAAGATAAGGGATGATCTAAGACAGTGCATACTGAGCACCTGATGAAGAGAACTGACAGTAAACATTATTGGAGTTCTGAGCAAGGAGAAAGGAAACAGAAGGGTGGTAATGTATCAACCTGACTGAAGAGAATCTATTCTAGGTCTCTTTATTGACAAACTGTGAGGTATTGTGAGTTGGTTTTATTATTATAGCTCAGAGAGTTTACTATTATTATATCTCAGAGAGTTTCCTCTGTGTAGCAGCCTGTCAATAGTTTAAGGTTTTGGAGACATCTTTATGGGCTTAGGGTCTAATGGGTCCTAGGAACAGCCCACCTGCAGTTTCTATGTAGAAAGAGGAGGCGGGGCCCAGGGAGCAAGGGCCTTGATTCCTCATTCCTGACTCTCCTAGCATTCAGCTTTGGGGACTAACCTCCAGCTGAGAAGAAAAACAGACCTTATTCTTGACCTGTCCACCCTGATGCCTCACTCTCTGGCTGAAAGAAAAGGTATCCACTTTAAGTAACTCCTCTTTGACTTAAATGTCACAGTTCCCACTCCCTTTGCCTCATAACCTCACCCTCAGCCCCTATCCCCCAAATAAAAGTAAATACCCCCTAAAATTTGACAATGCTTCATCCTCATCATTCTCAAGATTACTACCTTGCTTTTAACCCAATCCAACATTTGGGATGGAGAATATTTCCTTAGATTTCAGCTTCTTCTCCTCCTCCTCCTTCTTCTTCCTCTTCTTCTTCTTCTTCTTCTTTTTAAGTGCACATATATTCCTTTAAATTATCACTGTGAGATTAAGAAAATAAGATATTTTGGTAAGAAAAATCAAGATTTGTGCCTGACATCTGACTTAGCACAAAGTAGTCCTATTTGGGACAATATGTTAAACCCTTCAAAGCTAAAGGAAAATGAAATCAAGAAGTGTAGCTCTTAGAGAGACATCATGGTATGTTTCATTTTCCAACAAGCCAAGCTACAAGACACCCACTGGTGACACTTGGCTTTGGCCATCCAGATGCATTTATTTATTTCTGTGACAACAGGAGCTTGGCAGAACATTGAGAACTGGTGACTGAGAAAAGAAAATTCGGTCTTCCTGCTCACAGAAGAGATTCTAAGACATCCTTGCTAATACAGCATTGCAGAAAGGGCTTGTGTATGAATCAGCATACACATAAATGTTAAGTGGGCTGATGAGGGTGGCAGAGTTTATGGGAATTTCTGATGAAGCAGCACCAAAAGTGCCTATCTGTTATTGTATGAGTACAGTGCAGTCTATAATTTGACTTGTTTGGGTCTTTTTGTTATTATATGCTATGCTTCACTGAAGCTTGCTGCAAGCTCTCTTTTTCCTTTGCTATCAGAATTCCCCCGATTCATGAATGAGAATTGAGGCTTTGTGGCAAGAATGTTAAGTATTCCTTCAAACTACACAGACAGGGCTGAGAGACTGTTATGTTTTATTAGCATCTGATTCCAGGAATGGGATCCCAATTCTCCTAATTTCCTAGTCATAGATGCATTTTGGCTTTCACCACAGTCTAGTTGGATCCCCTATGAAATATCTAGGAACCAAATAAAAAGCAGTGTCAAGCAAAGATGAGTTGAGTATACAGGTGGTCAAATAAAACATGTCATCTGGCTTCCAGAATCCTCCCCCTTCCTAGGCCCAGTACTGTCTGGACAGATTTAGCAAAGAAATAACCCAGGCCCCTGTATTTTATCTGACAATCCTATTAAGGCTTTTGGTAGCTCTATCTTAGTCCTCTGCCATCAGAGGGAAAAAAAAATCTGAGATTAGCCATCAAAACCTGGAGCAATATTTCTCAAGGTCTGGTCCCAGATAAACTGCATAAGAATAACCTGAGGAACCTGTGAAAAAAGCAGATTCCTGAGTTTCACCCTAGACTCACAAAATCCATAATTCCAGGTATGGGCCTGGGGATATGCATTTTTAAAAATCTCTGTAGATAATTGTGACGCACATCAAAGCATAACTATTATTTATGACCTCTGTGTCTTTTCTCTTCTAGCAGTGCATACTTAAAGCCTTTTTTTTTTTTTTTTTGGCCACGCCCCACAGCATGCAAGATCTTAGTTCCCTGACCAGGGATCAAACCCACATCCCCTGCACTGGAAGCGCAGAGTCTTAGCCACTGGACTGCCAGGGAAGTCCCACTTGAAGCCTTTTTCTGCTTATGGAAAGTAGATAATAAAAGTACAGTATATGACATTAATGCGGACCTTAATAAATACTTATCCTTAATCCTTTCTTAAAGGAACTTTGGATTTCAGGAACAAGAAGGGGTATATACCCAAGGTCCTTTCCCGGTTCCCTGAAGAAAAGAAAGTCAGAGATTGCCTCCATATAAACTAGGCCCTAATCCATCTACACGTGACCCTGTCCAGGCTGTTGGCAGTGGCTCCAACAGAAACATGTTCAGAGTTGTTTGTGTGGGACAAACAGAATGGATCTTCAGTCAGTGTGCAGAGAAAACTGCAATTATTTACCCCTTCTCTAAATTACCTCTGTACTTCTTTCCGGTCTGGATCAAAGAGTTAACTTAAAAACCAAAATTTGCCCCCAACATTTCCTTCCCTCACTATTCCTAATTCTGATCTCTTCATTTTTCAGCGTTTTATCTGAAAGTTAGCCACCATTAATGAACAGATCATTGCATGTTGAGAACCTCGTGTCAGAGAAGGCAGTAGAGCCCTGCAGATTCAGGATTTGGGTTTAGAAAGACTACAGGCCCCAACATGCAATTTCACCTTCCAAAGACTACCATTCCCAACATGCAATGCAGTCAGCGTTAGTAAAGGAAAGGAACTAGCTGGAAATTGCCAGCCTGGCTGGAAACTTTGCCTGCGTGCCACCCTCAGGCAAAAGAATGATTTAGAAAGCTCCCAGAGGATATTTTTTGCAGGAGCGGATTTAGGAACTCCCTAAATCCAGGCAAGAAAAGGGAGGAGTCTGAGCCATGTCCCGCCCCTTCTCCAGTAAACTTCTGCCGCTCCAGGTTTGGCGGCGGGAGTTCGAAGGACCTGGAGGAGCTGCACACCCCTGGCTTTCCCCATGGTTTCGGTGACCAGAGCCGTTTTTGGAGACCTGCCCTTGGGGGCAGGGACGGTGGAGAAGTTCCAGCTGCAGTCAGACCAGCTGAGAGTAGACATCATCTCCTGGGGCTGCACCATCACGGCCCTGGAGGTTAAAGACAGGCAGGGCAGAGCCTCAGACTTGGTGCTCGGCTTTGCTGAGTTGGAAGGTGGGTTGAATTCCGCCCCGGGCTGCGGACGGGCCCCAGTTCCACCTGGCACACTGCCCCACACAGCTTGCTCGCGATGCAGGGATGCAGGGGAAGTACGGATCTTGTGACCATCAGGAGTACTTGGATCCGGCTAACTCACTGTGTTGCGATCCAGTGTTTGGAAATAGACAAAATGAATAGAAACTGCCGTAGGACTTGGCCTCTGTTTATACATTCAGGCTTTGTCTTAATTAAAAAGTCAGTTGAGGGTAAGATAAAACTCCAGCAACACTGGAGCGATCTTTGAACTGCCGGATCTTTGTAAGGGCGGGAGAGGAAAGTGCAGGCCTCTGCACTGAGAGGGGGTGTGGCCCCCTGCTCTTCCTCCTGCCCTTTCTGAAGAAGGAAAATGATCAAAGACGTGCGTCTTCTACTTTCTCCTTGATCAGATTCTCTTTGAGGTCTGGTTGTTTCAGAAATGCTCCATAAGGTAAGCTTAGTGGGTGCAGAAGCTTATCCGCTTTGGTCTGTGATCACCTCCTGGCTGATCAATAACTATGTGCTGAAAGAATGCGGAAGACCAACTTACTGTCGAGAAACGAGTCTCCTTATAGCTAGGGTGGACTTTGTTCTGTGGGAATCCGTAGACAATTAAGAACATGTATTAATTCCTGCATTCAAACACTGTTTTTTTGTTTGTTTTGTTTTGTTTTGTTTTTTAATCAGTCATCAATTTTATACACATCAGTGTATACATGTCAATCCCAATCGCCCAATTCAGCACACCACCATCCCCACCCCACCGCGGTTTTCCCCCCTTGGTGTCCATACATTTGTTCTCTACATCTGTGTCTCAACTTCTGCCCTGCAGACCGGTTCATCTGTACCATTTTTCTAGGTTCCACATACATGCGTTAATATACGATATTTGTTTTTCTCTTTCTGACTTACTTCACTCTGTATGACAGTCTCTAGATCCATCCACATCTCAACAAATGACTCAATTTCGTTCCTTTTTATGGCTGAGTAATATTCCATTGTATATATGTACCACGTCTGCTTTATCCATTCGTCTGTTGATGGGCATTTAGGTTGCTTCCATGACCTGGCTATTGTAAATAGTGCTGCAATGAACATTGGGGTGCATGTGTCTTTTTGAATTATGGTTTTCTCTGGGTATATGCCCAGTAGTGGGATTGCTGGGTCATATGGTAATTCTATTTTTAGTTTTTTAAGGAACCTCCGTATTGTTCTCCATAGTGGCTGTATCAATTTACATTCCCACCAACAGTGCAAGAGGGTTCCTTTTTCTCCACACCCTCTCCAGCATTTGTTGTTTGTAGATTTTCTGATGATGCCCATTCTAACTGGTGTGACGTGATACCTCATTGTAGTTTTGATTTGCATTTCTCTAATAATTAGTGATGTTGAGCATCTTTTCATGTGCTTCTTGGCCATCTGTATGTCTTCTTTGGAGAAATGTCTATTTAGGTCTTCTGCCCATTTTTGGATTGGGTTGTTTGTTTCTTTAATATTGAGCTGATCAAACACTGTTGATCCAACTGTCTCATTCAATGAGACAGGTCCCCATCCTCATGCAGCTTGCAGTGTAGATGTGGAGATAGACCTTAGCCAAATAATTGCATACATAAATAACTCACACTGCAGTTTGATTGGGGCAAAAGATAATGTACATAGTGCTTGCTATCTCTTGGCACACGCAAGTAGCTAGACAGAAAATGAGGTCGAAATAAAGTTAGCAAAGGGCAACTGATTGAGAATTAATCCTCTCTGCTCAGTGGTAGGGGCATGGGCAAAATCTGTTAAGAGGAGGCTTGAGATTTTCCTTTAGGTGTCTGTTTTTCTGTCTGTTTGGTTCTTTAGATATGTAACATAGCTCATGGTTGGAGGTCAAGAAAACTGAGAGTATTGGTTTTCCCTTAGGAGGATAAAATTGGCTCCTCATTTCCTTAGCAAAATGTATTATAAAAATATTTCTGAGGATCCTATTCCTTGCCCTCTGGTTGGTTGTCTTTAGCTCCTTTGGAGCCTCCACAGCTTGGCTTGGAGAAGGAGGTAGGTAACCTTCAGCAGAATTTCTTTGGTGATTTCAGCGAGTCTATTATAGGAGACTCACTGGTAGGAAGGTGCAGGGGCTGGGGAAAATCAGCTCCACTTCCCCTTGCTCTCCACGTCCCCTTCTACTTCTGGGGGTGGTGTTCCTATCTTCTGTCTTCAGAGTCAGAAAGCAAGAGAGTTGACAAATGACAAAAGAGGATTCTTTAGAATCACTTTTGCTGAGTCACCTCTCTCTGTTAGTAGCATAACCATTTGCTAGGCTGAACCAGAATCACAAAGAGATAACTTGACTGGTGCAAAATTGCCCAGTGGAGTCCAAGGAGAATTGGATAGATAACCTAGAATTTCTGAGCCAGTAAAGCGCTGGAGTTGATAAGCAATGAGCATCTGCTTTTATCACCCCATTTCCATCTCTGCTTTATCACCATTCAGGAGGTAACTACCCTCCCCCTACCCTCCTCCCACTCATACACACACTCACTTCTTACTAATTTTAGTTCTCATATAAGAGTCACATGGCCCTTAAAGCACAAGGCATCTTTGTGGAATTCATATGAAACATGTGCCACGATGATGTGGCACCTGGGAAGCACCAGTTTCTTAGCAGGCATAGAAGTGCCTATTTTGTGAGGGCAATAATACAATCGTCTCTGTGAGTCTATGAATCTTGTGGGAGTCTAGGTAGAAGAAAGTATTATCCCCAAATGTTCTTAAAAGGGAGAAAAAAAATAGACCCCCCTCAGATTACAATGATCTAGCTTGTATTGACTGTATTGTTCCCCATGTTATTAACATCTCTTGAGAAAGTTAAATAGCATTCTCTTATCAGGATGTGTCACAGGCACCACAAAATGCCAGGTCGAATCAAAGCATCTAAAGTATTCTAGGTGCTGGGAATTCCCTGGTGATCCAGTGGTTAGGACTCCAAGCTTCCACTGCAGGGAGCACAGGTTCCATCCCTGGTCGTGGAATTAAGATCCGGCAAGCCACGTGGCGTGGCCAAAAAAAAAAAGTAAAGTATTCTAGGTGCTAGATAAAGATAGACATTTTCAATCCTATGCTAGAATTTAGATAATTTAATTTTTTATTTAAAAAGGGGAGCAAGCTATTTTCAAAAGATAAAGAAGCATTTAGAATATGAAGTAAGGCTTTCTGATATGTTCAGCCATCTTCGAGGTTGAACTTCATACGTGTCATTACAGGAAGTATAACTGCCTCAATCAGAATTGTGTGAAATGGCAGTCTGCTACTATTTTGATCAATTCTAGTGTATTAAAACCCATGTTAAGAAACTGGCGACAGAGGATGTCTTTAAGAAGGGACTCTGGGTAGCTGGGGTACAGGGATAGGAAGGAGGCTAGATTTTCACTGTACAGTCTTTTAGAACGTCTGAGTATGTAAGTATTATATAAACAAACTGAGGCAAATAATTTAAAGCAATAAGATGTGACAGAGTGAGTAAGGGGTTATCTTCACATTACCATGTTCCAAAAATGTTTTGAGCCAAGGTGAAGAGCTAAGCATGGATAATTCCATGAGACATGGTCCTTTTGTAATTGCCAGGTTAGATGTGAACTACCTCTAATTTCCCAGATAGATTTTATAAACTACTTGGCTGATGGCCATGACTGGAGGTCAGAATAGTTCAAATTCTCCCTAGGAAAATGAGATCTTTCTTCTGTAGAATTCTAAAGAGGTAAATCATGTGATCTTTTAGTTATGGGCTAGAAAAATCAGTAATGCCTCCTGTGAAGTATTTTTTCTGCCATTTTTTGTATTGAAAATATTTTTTAATGTTTTTCATCTGCATGTCCCACCTGCAGTCATTATGACTTCTTTCAAAACCTGTGATGAAGATATTTGCTTATAAGCCAGAGGTGTAAATAACCTACCCAGGCAATCAATGCGATTCCTTCCCCTTCATCTTCCGCCCAGTCGCCACCAACACCCAGCTATTACTGCCATGAGAGCCATTATGGAAAGCTTAGAAAAAAATAAACTTAGTGTTTTTAGAAAACCTGAGTTTATAAGAGGGAGTGGGAGGAAAAGAGACCAGTTTAGAGGTTGCAGTTTAATATTGCAGATGCCCAAGTGTGTCCTTGTAGGAGCTTTCAGGATTCCTAGTTTAAAATCTCTGCTTTGTCCCTTAAAGCTGTGTGACCTTGGGCAAGTTATTTAACCTCTCTAGATCTCACTTGAACCAAATGGTTTCCTCACTTGAACCAAATGGATTAAAGTGCTGTTGGCTGTGATCATGTCTGACTATAGTGAACAATTAATCGTTTTAATCTCCTCTCCTTCCTTTGCCCCCAAATATCTTCCCTCTTACTCCTTGAACTTTTTTATTTCACTTTGTTAACTGTGCACAAAATGGCACGGAGATTCCTCTGGGACAACCAGCAGCCATCTAAAAATATATAAAATATTTGGGATGCTTAAAGTGCTTGCCAGTTAAACTAGTGTTTATTTTCCTTAGAAAGCCGAAAGAAAGTCACTCAGGTGTGGAGTTTTTGACTGAGAATGCTGAGTGATTTTATTTGAGATTTGGGGCACTCGTGCTAAAGTTTGGGCTGTCTGAGGTGGGTGTCATAGCTGGGATCCTTGGGATATTTGAGGAGTGGACAGGGCCCTACCCCGTGGTTAAGCATTTATTAATATATTCTGGCCAGTCCCTTGCCCAGAAAAAGGGACAAACTTTTTCTCTACCCTTTATCCTACATCAGCAACTGACTTGACTGAATCAGCATTCATGGCTTGACCTAGAAACTTTGCCCTTTTTCATGGAAAACAGTATTTTCTGCATTTCAAAAGCAAGCTTTTTAGTCCTAATCAGAATTTGGGGACTGTCACGTTCTGTAATTCTGATTTGATTTAAAAGCTTAGTAACATGTGAAAAGAGTATAAAATCCATGTGTTCTGAAGAGTTTCTCAGAGACAGTTGAGAGCAGTGGTTTCTGCTGTCCTTATGGTTTAATCCTTAAAAACTCTTCATCTAAACCAAGGGCTTCTTACCTCCATGGGCTTATTAATTGTTGCCAGAAAGCGGTCCCTTCTTAGGGAATTCTTGCAAGCCCATGAGGCAGCAACCTTGCTGTTGAATTCGTCCTTGTCTCTGATGCCAAGCATGTGGCTGGCAGAGAGTAGGGGCTTGGTGTACCCTTGTTGAATGAATCAATGTAGGAGTCAAAAAGAGATATAGCCAAACAATGTTTGAACAAAAATTCTGCTTTTCTTCACATTTTTGAGCTCCCGATTAGCAAATGAAATTATATGTCATCAGGGAAATGCAAATGAAAACAACATTGAGACCTATTATTATTTATTTTTATTTATTTATTTTTTTGGCCATGCTGCGCGGCTTGTGGGATCTTAGTTCCCTGACCAGGGATGGAACACACGCCCTCAGCAGGGAAAGCGCGGAGTCCTAACCACTGGACCACCAGGGAAGTCCTAGAGACTCCTTTTTGTTACTCAATGTAAGGGGTTTTAAAGCTACAGCTTCAGAGAGGAAGGTGGGGAGAGAGGTGGAAGCTGGTGGAGACTCAGCCTTGCCTGTGCTGAGAGATGGTGGTAAGGTCAATTAACCAGAAGGCCATGTGCTCTCCAAATAATGTGATGCTTAAGAACATGTACTCAGGAGCCAGACTGCCTGGGTTCAAACCCTGATTCTGCCACTAACTAGCTGTGTGTTTTGGGCCAAGTTACTTAACCTTCTGTCCTCAATTTCCATGCCGGTAAAACGAGAGTAATAATACTGCCTACCTTATAGCAGTATTCTGAGGATGAAATGATTTAAATGTAGAGCACTTAGAAAGTGGCTGAGACTTAGGAAGCGGTCAATAACTGTTAGCTCTTGTGAGAGCCTATGCGCAGGACCCTGAGGACCTGCAGATTGGCAAGGAAGTGAACCAGGGAAGACCTGGAAGAGAGTGATTAATGTTTCACTTATGCCCAACCAGTTGAGTAATGGGAACGTGTGACCTATAACTGGCCCAGTAGGTTCAGGGCCCATATCCTGAGAGCCCCTCCAGCCATAGTAAAAAGAGTTCATGCACTTGAATCACATACTCTTCTGACCCACAGTAGGTGTGATGGATACAGAGTACCACATGAAGGGGGGATGGAGTTCCAAGGACAACTGAGTGAAAAATAGAGCAGAAAGTAATCTTAGCGATAATACAAAAAAATGAACTACCTCCAAACCTTAATCTCTGCCATGATGATCTAAACTAAAAGATTATAGCAGAGAGAAACTTAAAGACAAGGAAGTTACTGTAATATGCCCATGCATAACGTTGTAAGTACAAGGACACTGGCTACACCACTCTTTATGGCCCCGCCCCTCCCCGCCCCCACCCAGAAAAGCCCAACAACAGTTTATGCTCATCAGCATGCCATATCCCCATCAAAAGGGATATGGTAGATGGATATGGAGTCACATGGAATGATCTGAAGACATTTGATAAATGAAAAGTTGCAGAACAATATGTGTAGTTTGTCTCTTTATGTAGAATATGTGTGTGTTCGTGTATTTGTTTGTGCTTATATGTACTTAATTTAAAAAACAAAAACAAGCAATTGGAAGTGTATATCCCAGACTGTTAGCAGTGATTATCAGTGGGAAGGAGAGGAGTTGAGAAGTGAAGGATGGTTTTCATGTTTTACTCTTTATTAAGCTTGCCAGATTTAACAAATAAAAATGTAGGACACCCACCTAAATTTGAGTTTGAGATAAACCATAAATATGTTTTATGTGAATGTCCCATGTATTCTAATAATATGGACATACTTACACTAAAAAGTTATTCACTGTTTATCTGAAATTCAGATTTAACAGGTGTCCTGTGTTTCCTCCAGCAAGGCTACTCTATATACTTGGGTATTTAATGCTCATTAAAGGAAATTTTCATGTACTAATTGTATGATTTTTTAAAAAAAAGAAGCATAAGATAGTTTCTTTTCAAGACTACACAAAAATATAATTTTTAGTTAAGAAAGTTGGCCTAGAAGCAAATTACAGAGCAACATGTATATGAAGACTTCAGTTTTATAAGAAGAAAAGCATATGCACACATATACTAAAAGATGGAAAGGTATACATACATAGATATACATAAGAATACTAACAGTTCTCTCTAGTGATGAGATCAGGATGATTTAAGTTTCTTCTTTGTGCTTTAGAAAGCTCTTTTAAAATGTTTGGAAAGAACATGAATTGCTTTTGGAAAGGGAAAAGGTCATGTGTAAAGAACACCATTTTTCCTCGCTTCCCTGTGGACGCAGATATGCCCAAGTTGCAGCTGCCCTCAGAAGGAAGTGGTGGGCAGTGGTGTGAGCCTTGTCTTTGGTTTAAAGTTTTAAAAAACACCATCATCCCACATCCTTGCAGGGTACCTCCAAAAGCAGCCCTACTTTGGAGCAGTGGTTGGCAGGGTGGCCAACCGAATTGCCAAAGGAACATTCATGTTGGACGGGAAGGAGTATCAGCTGGCCATTAACAACGGGCCCAACAGCCTGCATGGAGGAGTCAGAGGGTTTGATAAGGTGAGTTGGGGGCATCGGACAAGAGTCCTCACCTGGCACACTTCACTGAGTACCTTCAAGCATACCTTCTATTTGCCAGGCACAACCCTAGGCCCTAGAGCAAATGCATGGTAAGGTGATGCAGGAAAGAGGCTGCTCCCACGGTTTGGGGGAGCAGATGTGCCTGCTGTGTCCAGGAGCCACCCTTCCCTAGCCCATCTGACTCTAATAGGCAGGAGAGCCCCGAGTGAAAGGACGACAGCCTTTAGGAAAGACAGGGAGCATCTTTCTCACAGTGTTGACATCAGGGCTGGTTGACCTTAGGCACAACAGAAAAGTGGATTAAAGATAATACCCACCACTTCTTGCACAAGGCATTTGCACATATCATCTCCCACCCTCACTAGAACCCTGTACTGTCGCCAAATGAGAAATCTGAGGCCCTGAAAGGCCACACAACTCCTAAGTTGGGCTGCCTGACCCAAAGCCCTCATTCCTATACTACAACTGCTGGTGTCCGCCATGCTGCTGTGGGTGCCCCCAACCCAACACACCCCGTGTTTCTGTCTGTGAGCCCCCTCCCTACGCATTGTGGTGCCACATCCAGGCTGCCCTTCCAAAGAAGTGCCTCATGCCTCAAAATGACCTCAATCCTCCCCGGTTCCCCCTTTCCACGTTAAAACTCCCATTCCCTAAGCGAATCCCTGGAAAACCAGGTTAGGAAAACAAATTGATCAAACAGCTTCTCCCTGAGGTAGGAATGCCTGCCCTCCTGTTTCCTAGCTGCGTGGGAGCCTGCAGGTGAACCCCGGTGATTCTGTTACTAGTCTAATTTCAGAGAGGTAATTTTGGTAGTTAGCTTTCCTTTAAATTATACCACCCAGGTTACTTCCTAGAGAAAAGCCAGAGAAGACAGGAACACGTATGGCAGTTAAGAATCCCAGTTGTTTCTTTTCTACCTCTTACCGCCACCCATGCTGTTGAAGGAAGTTGGTCACTCTCTGTTTCCCCTGTCCTACCAGCTTCCTGTCTGTGGTTCAGAGCCAGACTGCCCCATCACTTCCCCTTTCCTCCATGATGGAACTCCTCACGCCAGGGAGACATGAAGGCAGAGGGTATCCTCTGTCCTGGCAGTATTAGGGCAGAGGGTCTCTGGAATATGCCAGGGCCATGGGCAAACCCCAACCAGAGGAAGTTAGGCCCAGCTCTGTCTGGCCAGGGATCTTCAGGGGAGCCTCAGCGCCTTGTTCTAGCTTGTTCTGCTCACCTGTTGCACATGGAATTTTCTGTGGGGTTGCGTAATGGGGCGTGCCCTGTATGAACAAACGCAGAAGGATAGCATTCATGTCCTTCTATGCAATGTGTTAACTGAGCCCCTTCTGTGAACCAGGGAGATGGGGATTCCTGAGACTCCAGTATAGTGAGGGACTCTTCCATAACTGTTGCAGGCAACAAGCCCCATAATACAGATGCCAGCGGTGTGCTACAGGAACTGGGTATGGACAAATTAATGGCAACTAGGGAGATTGGATTTGAACTGTTCTTGAAGAAAAGATAGGTCATTTAATAAGTGGATATTGGAGAGTGGCTGTGCAACAGCCCACAGAGGGGTGGGGAAAGACTTGGCATGTAATCTTGGAGCCACTGAAAGTTTTAGGCCACTAGGTTTTCATGTAGCAACATGAGTAGTATCACATGGACTTTGTTTTAAGTTGCCCTAAACAATTTGGTTTCAACAATTACTGAATAATTGTTGGTTTGCAGGTATGTGTTTTTCTATTTATACCAACACATTTTTTTAAAGATGAAATTTGAATAACCTGACAGGATTAGAAATGGTGTAAGTAGGCCTAGAGATACAAATGCGGAAATTTTCAGGAAATTTGGAAACCACAGGGTCAGGGAAATCCTCCCGTGAATAGGAATTATACTTTCCGCTTAATCTGATAATATTGCTTTACACAAAAATCTTTCTATTGTGTCCTTTCTCTAAAGGAAAAAAACTAGGTAGCAAGTTAAGACGATTTTATTTCAAATATTTTATTCCTAAAATTTTCCGTTTGGGGATTCCTTTTTCTTTTTTTAATCACACATATACCAGGCAACATTTCCGGGAGATAATTAGGGTGTGAAATTAATTTTTTACTAAGGTCAGCGAATTTGTTTCAAATACCAGCTGCTTTCACTGTAGGTGAAGGCGGAGACCTCCGTTCCCACTGAGCTCCTCTTCCTGGTAAATGCAGTGTCAGTGAGAGAGATCCAGGCCATGCCAGGAGTGGGTGGGCAGAGCCTGGGCTCGTGGGCCATTCCTGTGACCCACAGAAGTTATTATCTTCCAGCTCTATTTGCAATGACAGAGTTTGGCCTCAACTCTGCTGTTGGAAACGAAGATTGGAACAAAACATTGACTGAAAGTAAGATGTGGAATAGTGTAGACTGTCAAGCTAAGTTTGAATCCTAGCTCTGTCACTAATTACATGTATGACTTTAAACAAGATATTTCTCCCCTTCAAACAATTGCATGAATTATGAAAGGGTTCTACTCCATCCCCTGGAATGTGGGAGGTGGAAGTGGGCAAGTTAACTCCCCTGAACTCAGTTTGCTCATCTATAAAATGGGGGTAATAATATTAGTTGGAGCCATGTGAAATTGCCAGTGCTCAACTGTTTTGACCTATAAAGATGGTAATTTCGGTTGGTTCAACTAAATCCTTACCTTATAAAATGGTTTATGTAAAGCACCAGGTCAGTGGCTGGCTGGCGAGCACCCAACAAATGGAGGTCTCATGTCTGCAAAGGGCCCCTTTCCTAGTGACCCCAGAGCTCCCCAAAGGGACTGGGGAGGTCTCTGGCTACCTTGTCCTCTGATGGTGTAGAATAAGGAAGCAGGCTCAGGATTAGACTACTTGATTCAAATCCACCGTTTTATTAGCAGTGTGGCCTGGGACAAGCAGTTTATCCTTTCTGAGCCTCCATTCTCTCATCTTTAAATGAGGATAATGGCACCTACTTTACGTCAGCCCTGAAACAGATAGTGTCTGCGAAGGTTCTAGCAAAGAGCCCAGGCTCATAATGGGCACTCAGTAAGGCATATAAGATTACATATACATTTCAGGTGTACAACATAGTGATTCACAATTTTTGAAGATTATATTCCATTTAAATTTATTATAAAATATTGGTTATATTCCCCATGCTGTACAATATATCCTTGTAGCTTACTTATTTTATACACAGTAGTTTGTACCTTTAATCCCCTACCCCTATGGTAACGCCATTGGTAACCACTACTTTGTTCTCTGTATCTGTGAGTCTGTTTCTCTTTTGTTATATTCACTAGTTTGTTTTACTTTTTAGATGCCAAGTTGTCTTTAAATATTGAAATGTGGCATTTCGCTTGGGATTGGAGTGACTAAACAGCTTCAAAAACACTTTCTTCCAGGTCCTCTGGACCCCTCAGGTGCTGTCAAATGGAGTCGAGTTCTCACGGGTCAGTCCAGATGGTGAGGAAGGCTACCCTGGAGAGTTAAATGTCTGGGTGACATACACACTGGATGGCGGGGAGCTCGTGATCAACTACCGAGCACAGGCCAGTCAGACCACTCCGGTCAATCTGACCAACCATTCTTACTTCAACCTGGCAGGCCAGGTAGGTGAACTTGCCTTTGATCACCTGCTGTAGTGTGAAGTGTCACTTGCCTCTTCTCTCCTGCATTGTGCTTTGTGGAATGACCTGGGGGAGTGACTGGAGAGGCTAACCCAGTATGGAATTACCCTGGCGATGGGGTCGCCCCTGGGATGAGGAAAAGTGCCCAGCAAAGCATCTGACTCCTAGTAGGTGGTCCACAAATGGAAGTTATAGGGAAATGAGTACCTTGAGTACATTGTGCTGCCCCACACGCTCAGACAGGTAACAAGCTATTTAAAGAACTCCCTGTCATCTAATTGTAACAAGTGCTTACATTTGCTTCCCCAGTTTCACTCCTACCACCCCGCCCCCCCACCAAAATTACTTCCAATTAAGGCATTTTCCATCACTGGATCCTTGAAGATGTGCTTAGCCCAGCCCCTTTAGATAAATGCTGCCAATGTTTGTGTGCTCCCGCTGTACGGCCCACCCTAGGAGTGGTGTGGAGACACTGACAGCCCCCCTCAGGTAATTCCCTCTAAACTACCTCATTTCCTCCTAATGATAATATTTTAGCTTGCTGAGGAGGCTATTACATGAGACAGAATAAAAGGCTTAGCTGAAATCTGTAGATTCTATCTATGACTTTCTCTTCATTTAAGAAGCTCATCATTGTATACTAGACTTGAATCGCTTTGGCATGATTTCCTACCACAAGACGATGTTCACAGCCAGCTAGTAATATCTTGCATTTTTACACTTTTTAGGAGTTTGTTGATGATATGCTGATTTTTTTTCTAGAATCTTTTCAAATAGCATGAGTTAATTGGTTCTGACATAATTTGAAAATAAGAAAGACGGTTCGCTTGTTCCTTATCTTCAGGAACTTCCACCATCCTTCTTGAGATCTTAAAGACAAACCAAAAAATAAACACAAAATAAACACGCACAAGCCATAAGAGACTGCAATCATGAGCGTAAAGACCCCACTTTTTAAAATAAGTTCAGAAAGAAACTTGACAGAAATAGAACAAAATATTAATGGTTTTATGTGGGTAGTAGATCATGGTGATTTTTCACTATTTTCCACAGTTTTGTAACTAAGGGGGTGATCTAAAGGAATAGATTCAGAAATAGAAAGAGAAATTAGGCGTGAAGTATTACTCTGCCAATGTGTTCCAGTGAAGGATGCAAAATGGGAACGTAAGGTTCACTAAGGCTCTTTCTGCTTACGTGAGAGGAGGACCCTCCTGACCAGAATTTTCCACCCTTCCAATCCTACAAGGACTTGGAGTGACTCCTAAAAATTTCTAAATTTTTTTCCAGAGGCTGAATAGTTTCCCAGATCACAGACCCCACACAGAAGGGCGGTCAGGGTCAACTCCCTTCTGTGTGCTGTCTTAGTAAGTACAGTGCAAATCCACACGCAAATCCACAGCCTCTAGCTTCAGGGATGGGGTGGGTGAGGGCCACCAGCCTTTTGGAGCATCAGGTAAGGGTTGGTAGGCAGTTACCCGGCCTGGGGTCAAGGGGTCTGTCTGCATTTTCAGAACATCTCTTGCCCTACCCGGAAAAGCATTATTGTGTGTCTTAAACCCTCCCCAGGTAAATAGCTCGAAACTTGATATTTACAATAGTCAGCTCATCTTATATATTTTCTTTTTGTTTGTTTTTTAAATTTAATAAGCAGTATTTTTGTCCTACTTGGGGGTCAAACTTTGACTCATCACTTCTAAGTTTGAGTGTCGGAGGCCTAGGGGGAGGAGAGCACTGTGTTTTTCAAAGAATGGAAAAGGTATGTAGGTTGCAGGTTGGTTGATTTTTTTTGGCTGTTCCTTTCTTATCTAACACAAAACTGGGAGAACTTTTTTTTTTAACTGAAACTTTATCTAAAGAGCTATGAAAGCAGGCCCGGGGCAATTTGAGATGAAAAACAATAGTTCTGGTTTTGGTATGACTGTGTAGGTATGTCATCAAGGACCCAAATTCTTCTGTCCTTCCATTCTGCTTCTTCAGTGCTATGGTTTTTGTCTTCCAGCTTATCCCCTCATGGTCACAAGATGGTTGCCACAGCTCCATGAATCACCTCTTCATATAGTCATGTCCAGAGATAAAAAAAGGAACTATTCTTTTTTTCATATCTCTAATGTTCCATTTTTAAGAACAAGCAAAACTTTTTCTAGAAGCTCCTCAGCAGACTTTCCTCACGTTTTGTTGGCCAGAAGTGTGTCTTACGCTCTGCTTAACCCAATCACCAGCAAGGGAATTAGACTACCATGGTTGGCTTAGACAAATCAAAGTTTGTCCTCTGGGGCCTGGGTGCAGGTCCTTTCCCTGAATATATCCTCACATAGGCTAAATCAACAAGTCAGTGTTCTGCCAGGGGAAAGGGAGGGTGCTGATAATGGAGTTGAGATAACTTTTGGGTCGTAACCAATAGTGTCTGTTATATCCTGCTAGAGGTGATAAGAGCTGAAGTAAGGAAGTGGTAGTGGCAATGCACAAAAAGGTCTTTAAAGCCCCATCCAAGCCACAGTGAGCTCTGTAAATGGTTAATGTTACAAATAGTAGCAGCCAAAGTTAACCAAAGCAAACACTGAACTCAGAGATGGGCCTCAGTTCTGTTTGTGAATCAGCATTCCTTGCCAAGTTTTCATCAGCCTGAAAAGGAAAAGAATCCAACAGTAATATTCCACCAGAGTAGACATTGCATTATTGCAGGTCAGAAGAGTCATAAAATGAAAAGCGTGCTTCCTTTGCTGAAGGAATGTTACTGCTGTTTAATGACCCAACAATTCAGAGAGTGGGTGCCTAGCCAGTGTTCCTTTCCTTCTCCTCCCAGGCTTCTTCCCAACATCTTGGACCCAATTTAGTGGTGTGTGATTTTCATACTGAATCATTTTCTTCCTGCCCTAGTGCTAAAAAACAAACAGAACAAGGAAATTCCTAAGAAGCTCTATTCATAATAATAAAAAAAACTCAAAACAACCCAAAAGTCTATCAATAGGAGAACAGATAAGTTGTGAGATATTTATACAATGGAATACTACTCAACCTTGAACTAAGCATTGAACAATTAGAGCCAAAGAAAGAGTCCCAAATTCTCACTCCGTGACAGCTGCTGCTCTCAGTCCCAGGGGCCTCTTCGGTCCTGGCAGTAGCCTGAGGCATGAGGTGACAGTAGGGAGAGCCACACAGGAGAGAGACCCCTCTAGGCTGGAACAGCTCTAGGCAGGAGTGCAGGCCACTCCCATTTTGGACCTGCCTCCCCAGGTCAGATCAGGGACCAAACACGAGGCTGAGATAGTGTGGGCAGAAGCCTCTGCCCCAGCCTTGTCTCCCACCCACTCCTACCCTTGACCGCTGGGACAGTACAAGGGAATCATAGTTCTTTAGAAACAGAGCCTCCTGGTAGTGTAAATAAACCAATTCCTCTCATGTTTAGACATCGATTCTCACAGCCTCTGAAATCTTGGCCTTTGTCCTCTGGACGACTCCATTTGGTTGTGTGGCTGAGGCCTTCTGACAGCAGAATATGTTTTCAGTCAACCCAGAGCGCTCTGCCTCTCTCTGCTCACTTCTCAGGAACCCCTCGGAGCCTTCGATTTAGCTGAGTTCAGGGTTTCTCAGCCTCGGCACTGTTGACATTTGGGGCCAGATGACTCCGTGTTGCCGGGGTGCGGAGGCTGTCCTGAGCATGGTAGGCTGTTTGGCAGAATCCCTGGCCTCTTCACACGACTGCTTCCCCAGTAGCATGACCACCCTCAGCCGTGACAATCAAAAATGTCTCAAATGTCTCGAGACACCTGTGGGGCAAAATCATCCCTAGCTGCAAACCACTGGTTTCGTTTATTTTTGAGCATTCACTCAGCATAAGCCCTCACTTGGTTTCCTTTCCACATCTTTTGCTGTGAAGCTTTAAAATACCGCTATTAAAATGTAATCCTTTTTATTAGAAACATATATGTGTATTTTCCAGTTTGCAAACAACACAACACATCCTTACTGAACTGTTCCCCAAGAACCCTGGACAGAATGGGGACATCAGCCCAATTTTATACTGAAGGAAATAAGTCCAGAACTAGACCCCAGGCCTTTCTGACCACTGACCAGTGCTTCAGGGACCAGCCTTTGACTCCGCCAGGAGGGCAGGCTGCATCTTTACGGGGGAGATGGGACCCCAGTTCTGACTTCCAGGCTTCTGCCATGGAGCAGGGAGTGGGTCCTCTGAGTGGGAACTAGGCCAGAGAAGGGGTGACATGGCCCACCCTAGTGAGCCTAGAGGTGATGCTTTGGCTGCCCAGCACCTGTGTGTTACAGGTCACTGACGCTTGCTCTTTTGTTTGCCTGGCATGTGAGGGCAGTAGAAGAAAACCCTCTGCTAATAAGTCAAAATCCAAAGGGCTTTCAAACCACTTTTGTTTCTCTGACTTTTCACTTTCATAATTCCATTCAGAAAAGAACATGCACGCTGGGGTCACACTCGAAAGTTTCTTCCAAATGTATCGGCTGCTATTTTTGAGCCCCTATCTACCTAACTTAAATGAACGAATTAATCATCATCATAGGTCAAATGGGATTTCTACAGTTTTCGTCAATACTTGAAAACATTTCTGCAGGAGAAGTTATAAAGCAAATATATAAAATAAGACTGAGCATTAAACCTTCTTTTCTTTCTCTACTTTTTCTCTCCCAGGGTTCCCCGAATATATATGACCATGAAGTCACTATAGAAGCTGATGCTTTTTTGCCTGTGGATGAAACCCTGATTCCTACAGGTTGGTGAATTTAAACCTTTTATGGGAATGCAGAGCTGGGGTGCAGTGTGAGAAACATTAAAACTTCATTTCCCTAAATATATTTCCCTTGTTGGCCTGACACAATGCCTATAATTACCATGATTAGTCATTTATTTTAGTTATGGTTGGGTGACCATATACTTAAGCACCCAAACCAGGACACTCTTGAGAGGGAAAGGGGATGCTATTAATAATTTTGCCAGGGCAACAGGCATAAACTGAGATAATCCCAAAAAACTGGGTCAGATGGTCATCCTAGCTGAGCCATAGACTCCAGAAGTTCTCCATTAAAATGTAAGTCTGTTACTCCTTAGCATCTTAGCAGAGATAAATTGACCCAAGCATTACCTCACAGATGCAGGACGCTGATAGAACATGCCATGGCTTTTGACAGGAAAGGAAAGGGTTGGATGGGTTGTACCCTGAGGGGGACAAATACAGATACATCACCTCCGAGACACAGTTAAGGGGATGGGGTGGAAGGAGGAGTTCTGCGTACCAAAAGGGAAGGCGAGGTGTTGGCAGAGTCAAATTTCATATGTGTGTGTGTGTGTGTGTGTGTGTGTGTGTGTGTGTCTCCTAGGTTTAGTGGATTGAGATCATTTTGGTTATTATTATTTGGGATCAAAAGTACCTTGGTTCAGTAGGCAAATCCATAGAGATAAGAGAGTAGATTAGTGAGTTGCCAGGTGCTGGGGACAGAGGAGAATGGGGAATGACAATGGGTACTAGATTTCTTTTTGGGCTGAAAGATTCTGGAATTAGACAGTGGTGATGGTTGCACAACCTTGTAAATATACTAAGCATTGATGAATTGTGCCCTTTAAAAGGGTATGTGAATTATATCTCAATTTAAAAAAGGAAAGAAAGAACCTTGGTTCATGTGTTATCTCCAGGATTGACGGGTATAGCTTTGTACTAGATTGTACATGTACCCCCATCTGGCTCCAGGGGACAGGTAGATGACAACAAGATGAATGGCAGGGGTGCTGTTATTTATGGCAGTTTATAGAAATTAACTTGTAGTAATTATCCCCAAAGCAGTAGATACATATTCTTATTGGGATTTTGTTAAAATCAGAGATCAGCTGAATTAGAAGGCATCGTCAAAGAAAACTAAAGTAAACAAAAGTAGAGGATGAAGGGAAGGAAGAACAGAAATCTAGAAAGACACAAACACTTTCTGGATCAGTTTGCCTTCTGGAGGAAGGGCCACCTTCGTGCTGCCCTTGCCTGATCCAGGTCCCTTGCCTGTGTCTGACAGTGACTTGACTTCTCGGATGTGTTACCTCATAGCTCCTTTATCAGATGGCTTATGTCCTGTGGTCTGTTCTCTCAGGCTTCTGTTTAGGGCGCCAGCCCTCCAGAAGCCCGTTGCTATGGTAGCTACGTGTGAAAGGTCAGAAAGACCTGTCCCTTCTGTTCCCACTCTGTGTAAGGGTACTACTACCTTAGTTGTCACCCCTGCTCCAATAAAGGGCTTAGATGATACAATATGAGCAATTAGAAGCCAAGGGCACCATCTTTGTTAGTTACTTGGTTTACATCACAAGTAATAAGACTATTGACATTACATCCCCCTCATATGATGCACTGAAAAAAGCACATCACTTGTGTGGCTTTCTGTCAAAAATGCAGAACCTCAGTCCATTCAGGAGAAGACATTACATGAACCCAATTGAGGGATCGTCTACAAAATAACTGACCAATACTCTTCAAAGATATCAAGATCGTGAAGGACAAAAAAAGACTGAGGAGCAGTCACGGAGGAGATTGCGATACAATAATCAAATGCAACATGGGATCCTAGACTGGATCATGAGGCAGAAAAAGGGCAGAGAAAGGTGGGTGAAGGGTCCACATAGATATATTATTTTTGCAACATTTTTGTAAGTCTAAAATTATTTCAAATTTTCAAAATTGGAAAAAAAGAAAGACCCAGGGATCCAAGTAAGATACTAAAGTTTACTGGGCACCTACCTGCCTTACTTTAGGTAAGGGCTTTTGTTTGGGCGTCTTTATTTCGGCATCTTTAAAACAATAGGGCTGTGTTTATGGCTGCTAGTTCAAAATTCTTAAGGGGAAAAAGAATGTGAGCCTGCATACTGAACAGCAACTTCAGTTAACAGCAGGAATTAGAAACGGCCATAAACAAGGCGACTACAAAACTAATTAGAATAATAATAAGGAATCAAGATACACGGATTAAAAATTTTTGGCATCACAGTGTTGAATGTTTTTCTGGCTCCAGGGCTTTTATGTTTGTCTTGGTAATGTGTTATCTTCTGATATTGACATGGCTCAATAGATGGAAGTGAATAAGCTGGCCCATCTTGTCCTAGATGCAGAATTATTGCATTAGAACTATGTGATGTGAACTGCAAGGGAAAAATGGTGGCAGCTCCTGTTTTCTGATTGATAAGGAAGAAAATGAACTAAGTAGCTTATACATGGAGGTGATGAAATAAGGGCATATTTATTTCTGTATTTTTATAAAATTTTATGTTATCCTGCTGAGTTTTGATCAGATGAAAATCACAAAAAAAAAAAAAATGCATAACTCATACCAGGTGAAGATTATTTGTCATGATTGTAAGAGATAATTGTGGCAAAGCAAAGTACAGCTTAACATGCAATCTAATTGACTGCATAGAACTCATGTTCATCTCAGTTCTCCACTGTAAGTGGCTTTAGGATCAAGTTCTATGCTCTGTACTAATACTGAACACCTGTGAAGTTGAATCAGCTGTGAGATCTCTGGACTTTCAGGGAGGCAAGAGCCCAGCGTCTAGTCTTGGCTTTGCTATTGACTAGCTAGGGGACCTTGGGTGCATGTATAATGCTTTAACATTTAACCTCTATAGACTCTTATTTCCTTTTCTGCAAATAGGAGGTTGAACTCAATCAGGGTTCATAAATTTACATAAATCAGACCCATAAATTTTATTTAAAAAACAGTTTGGGAAACTTATCTGGGGTTGCCCAACTTTTCATTTTGCCAAGCTGGAAAGCTATTACAAATAACAGGGCTATTAAAATTAATTGGGAATATATGCATATTATATTTCAATTAAAAAACATTTAACCAATTGGGATAATAATAAGGAACAGAGATAAGTAGGCTACATTTAAAAAAAAAAAAAGCTGAAGCTACCATTCATAATCACCATTTTGCATAAAAGAAAGAATATATTAACACCGCAAAAGTGGAGAAAATTTAAGCTCAGAATAAAAAATGACCCTTTAAATTGAATTTTTCTTTTTTTTTTGAAATAGTCTTTTTATTTATTTATTTATTTATTTATTTATTTATTTATTTATTTATTTATTTATTTATGGCTGTGTTGGGTCTTCGTTTCTGTGCGAGGGCTTTCTCTAGTTGCAGCAAGCGGGGGCCACTCTTCATCGCGGTGTGCGGGCCTCTCACTATCGCGGCCTCTCTTGTTGCGGAGCACAGGCTCCAGGCGCGCAGGCTCAGTAATTGTGGCTGGCGGGCCTAGTTGCTCCGCGGCATGTGGGATCTTCCCAGACCAGGGCTCGAACCCGTGTCCCCTGCATTGGCAGGCAGATTCTCAACCACTGCGCCACCAGGGAAGCCCCCCCTTTTTTTTTTTTAATTTATTTTTATTTTTGGCTGCGTTGGGTCTTTGTTGCTGCGCACGGGCTTTCTCTAGTTGCAGCGAGCAGGGGCTACTCTTCGTTGCGGTGCGTGGGCTTCTCATTGCGGTGGCTTCTCTTGTTGCAGAGCACGGGCTCTAGGTGCACAGGCTTCAGTACTTATGGCACATGGGCTCAGTAGTTGTGGCTCGCGGGCTTTAGAGCGGAGGCTCAGTAGTTGTGGCGCACGGGCTTAGTTGCTCCACGGCATGTGGGATCTTCCCGGACCAGGGCTCGAACCCGTGTCTCCCGCATTGGCAGGCGGATTCTTAACCACTGCGCCACCAGGGAAGCCCAGTTTTTCTTACTTTTTAAAGAAATGTGACAGCTGATTATCCAAATCTATCTCAGTTTTCTGTGGACCAGTGAAAATTTTATTATGCACTCATGATTAAGAACCAATAATTGGTCTGCAAGGTCACTTGTAACTCTTACATTCTGTGATTCTACAAGGCTCTTAGTATAACATTTTACGGCTATCTCCACCACCCTTCAAATTCATTAGAACTCTATTACAGAAGTAAATAAGTCGCAACAACTTCAGAGCTCATGAAAAATTTGTAATTATCTTTTACATATCCATACGTTAGCTGGTCCCTCATAGATTATATCTGTTTGCCCAATGACACAAACTGAAATTATAGGGGTTTTTTTCCTCCTCCTTTCTCAGAAATGCTTAAGAAACAAATAATTGTATTATTCCTTTGTAACTTCCTCAAAAAGGGCAGTAACTTCTACTGTACCCTTCAGTGATATAAGAATTCACATGTCTGGCCCACTTTCAGCAGAGAGGAAATCTCTAGGAGCTCAGATTTCATCTGACTCTTAACATTGACCAAAAGCCCACGAGCAAGTGGCTTAACTGAGACGAGTCCAAAGTCATTTGGTCATTCAGAAATGCCTCCCCAGTATAGCTGGGCTTGCCAGGAATTCACAGTCTAGTGGAGGAATCAGCCAGAATATTATCCACTGACCTGGAAAATCATGTCAAAGTAGATGTAACTAAGAGACTTGGTACAGAAGGAAAGCACTGCCTGGGGGCTCCCAGGTAGAAGAGATGAGAATGAAATAAAACTTGGAAGGGCAAGTAGCGTTTTGCCAGGCAGTGGGGAGGAGAAATGTGTTTTCGACGGAGATGAACAAGAATGGGCAGTGCAGGAAACAGCAGGACTGTCCCCAGGGAAGTGCTAGGCTTCTGAAGCATTCAGGGCATGCTTTTGGTGGCAGAAAATGGATAGGCCAATAAGCAGTTGGCTGGGGCCAGGTCCCATCTGCACCAGGCTCTGATATGGCTGCAATCCCTGGGGTGGCCCTGGATGACCCTAGGCTGGCCTGGAGTTCAAGGCCAGTCCACACAGGGCAGACTCACAGGTGTACCAGATAGTCAGCCAGAACTGGACTGGACTGAACCCCAAGCCCACTTCCGTGAGACGTGCTGCAAGAAACCTGTTAGACCAGCCACACTTGTTAAGGGTTCTGGGAATTGATATGCAGTATCTAGAGACTGAGGTTGTGTTGAATTGAGAGAAAGGAAGATACTGTTTATCTGTGAGATGAGGTGAGGGTTTATGATAATAATAGCTGGTATTTCAGAGATACTTTATAAATAATCCACACCACAACCCTATAAGGTAGGTTCTGCTCATTTTTCTTACTTAACGGATGTGGAAACTGTAGCACAAGGAGTTTAAGTAACTTACGGAGGACCACTCAGTTAAAGAGCAGTGGAAAGCTGGAATGCAAACCTAGGTAGTCTGGTGTTAAAACGCGAGCCCTTAACTAGACCTGGTTAGATGGGGGAGGGGGGAAGGAAGAAAAGACAGAAAAAAAGAAAATTAAATGAATTTCTTGACTATACAGATAGCCAAGATCACCATATAGCCAAGAAACAGGGAGCCAGAAACTAATAAATAAATAAAGCTTTGGACAGTTGTCAGTTCTCATTCTTTTGCCACCTTTTATACAGGTGGCCTCCCAGCTTCTCTCACTGTTTTCCTTCCCATTTCTCCTTCTTCTCAATTTTTTTTTTTTCTGCAAAGAAAACAGAAAACAAGTTTGTTCAAATTATATTTAAAAAAAGAAAAACAAAAAAGAAAGACATAGATAGAGGCCATGTCTCCATCTTTTGTGGCTGTTAATTTATACTTATATTTGTTTTTCAACTCCTTTTTGTTTGCCCTTCATGAAAGCTGTGACCTGAGTTCTTAAGGGAAATGCTGATGCAGATCTAAACTTTGGGGGTGTTTTTACCTTGGTTACAGACCCTCAGCAAATAATTTTTCAGGTGATGGGAAAACCCATTGTATGAGAAAGTAGCATCTCTTTATCTTACAGTGGTTGTAATACTGTGGCTGAGGTACTCAGTGAAAAGGGACCTTTTCCCCATGTGTGTCTGGGGGGAGAGGTGAAGTCCTGTCCTCCACTTTGTTTATCACAGGCTTACTGACTGGGCATTATTACATAGAGAGGAAAGGGATACCTTGACATACGGTTTCAGGGAACCAAAGCAAGCACAATATGATGAGATCCCTTCGTCTTAAACTTATAGCTGCATTTAGACCTCTACCCAAGGCAGGGCCACAGCCCTCCAGCAGCCTTGGGCACCTGTTTCACTCCTGCCTTTCTTCCTCTTGACACTTTTGGGGGGAGCATATAAAATGTCGTCAGCCCTTTCCGCCAAAAAAGCCTGGAAGACAACAGCCTGTCCTCTGTGGCTTCTTCATTCTTCCCCTTTCTCTGCTCTGGTAAAAGGCTGTCCTTTTCCCAAAGCCCACTGGAAATGCCTCAGCAAATGTGAGCCATGGTCCTTGCTCACAGGCACCTCTCTCCTGCACCAATAGAAGGTCTCTGCAAGGCTGAGCGCTCATTTCACCTGTAGACCAGGAGCAGAGTTGCAGCTAAGCTGTCAAAACTGGGTTTGCATGTCAGCAGTTAGTGTAGCTTTGGTTTTTCCGAGCAGTTGTTTTTCTCAACTTAAAAAAATGTGCAGCCCTTATAGCATTTGCTACTACTTAGGATGGGTGCATACTCTGTTATTGGGGCATCTTCAGGTCACCTTGAGTATATTTTTTATGTTGTTGTCAGGGCTCTCCCTGTAGTTTCCCAGAGGTGGAACTCCTGGAAGCCGTTTACCAGGAAGGCCAGGTGGACGTCCACAGAGAGAGAACACTCCAGTGCCAGGTCTCTGTGCTGACATGTCAGATATTTAGCTTTGAGGCCTGAGTCTAGTGTCCTGCCCTGTGGCAACAGGAGGAAAACGGTCCCTGGTACCCTGCTCAGGTACTAAGCCAGCTGAATGTGAGCAGGTGAGAAACAGAAAATCCCTGTTTCTCCAGGGATTAATTCATTCCCAGTGTTGTAAATATTACATTTCATCCTTTCGCCTTACAGAACTGTGAGACTTGGAGGCGATCTGGGCCACCAGCCCAGCAAGACTTTATGATGTGTACAGCACAGTGCAAAACTAAGCATGTGTCTTTATAGGCATTTACAGCACATAGCTTTTTTTTTTCCCTTTTAATTGTGCTATTCTTTACTCGTAGTAGATAAGTAATTAAGACAGCAAAAATGAATGATTTGATTGGGTCTTTTGTCTCTTAAAGTAACATTAGTAAAATCCCATCTTATTCTCTTCCTTGAGATGAGATACCTTTTATTTTTATAAAAATTTACCCAACCCACTTCGTCCCCCAGCCCATCTGTGTTCACTTGTGGAGAGCAGTTCTTGCTGCTCTCCATTTTTGAAAGGTCCTACTAAAATTACATGAAAGCAACCCCATTTTGACAAAATTAGAATTCTGGTAGGAAAGGCTTACCACGAGGCTGCGGAGAGAAGCTCAGCAAGACATTTGTATTTTATTTCAACTTCTCTGTGTTCAACCTACAATTCAGTTGCTTTTATAATTACCTCCCTAGGGCAGGTCTAAGTCTCTGACCTGGAGAAATAACAAATTCCAAAGTAGTCTCCCAGTTCAAAGATGGTGCAGATGAAGACTGTTTTGATCTACGTGTTTTAATCTTTGCAGAGCTTCTTAAGAGAAAACTCCTTTAGACTTTATATAATTCTAAAATAGTGGATATAATATGAGTTTCAACCCTCCATCAATATGTTTCCTCTTTCCTTTTCATCCCACCTCCCCGCCCTACTCAACATCATCGTCAGGGCCTGCTAATTTTTTTGTAATAAGACTTAATTTTTTTTAGAGAAGTTTTAGGTTCACAGAAAAACTGAGCAGAATGTACAGAGATTTTCCCTAACCCCCGTTCCCACACGACGGCCCCCCCTTATCAACACCCACCGCCAGCGTGGTGCATTTGTTATAACTGATAAACCTACATTGAGGGGCTTCCCTGGTGGTGCAGTGGTTAAGAATCCGCCTGCCAGTGCAGGGGACATGGGTTCGAGCCCTGGTCCGGGAAGATCCCACATGCTGCAGGGCAACTAGGCCTGCGAGCCACAACTACTGAGTCCCGTGCGCCTAGAGCCCGTGCTCCGCAACAAGAGAAGCCACCGCAATGAGAAGCCCGCACACCGCAATGAACAGTAGCCCCCGCTGGCCGCAACTAGAGAAAGTCCACACGCGGCAACGGAGATGCAACACAGCCAAAAATAGATAAATAAAATAAATAAATGTATTGAAAACAAAAAACCCAACATTGACATGTCTTTATCACCCAAAGTTCATAATTTTCATTAGGCTTCACTCTTTCTTGGGGGGCGCCGCACTGCGCAGCTTGAAGGATCTTAGGTCCCTGACGAGGGACCGAACCCACACCCCCTGCAGTGGAAGTGCAGAGTCCTAACCACTGGACCGCCAGGGAAGTCCCTAGGGTTCACTCTTAGTGTGGTATATTCTATGAGTTTGGACAAATGTATAATGACATGTATCCATCATTATGGTATCATACAGAGTATGCCCTAAAAATCCTCTGAATTTGTTTCAACCATCCATCAATATGCTTCCTCTTTCCTTTTCAGTCCCTCCCTGCACCCATCCCCATATTGTTAGTCATTAGCTCCTGATGATTTTTTTTTTAAAGATTTACTTTATTGATTAATTGATTGATTGATTGATTGATTGCTATGTTGGGTCTTCGTTTCTGTGCTAGGGCTTTCTCTAGTTGTGGCAAGCGGGGGCCACTCTTCATCGCGGTGCGCGGGCCTCTCACCGTCGCGGCCTCTCTTGTTGCGGAGCACAGGCTCCAGACGCGCAGGCTCAGTAGTTGTGGCTCACGGGCCCAGTCGCTCCGCGGCATGTGGGATCTTCCCAGACCAGGGCATGAACCTGTGTCCCCTGCATTGGCAGGCGGATTCTCAACCGCTGCGCCACCAGGGAAGCCCTCCTGATGATTTTTAACAACTAATATTTCTTGAATCTGTCTCTTCAATATGTATCATTGATTATATGGCTCCATCTCCATTGTCACTGTCCCAGTGTAGGTTGTCTTTTCTTCTCTAGATCAGCTCCAGGTTTATATTACGAGCTTCATAATTTGGGATCAGTGAATGAACAAATGAATCTGGACAATAGCTCTCTAACTAGGGGGAAAATATCTCTTTAGATCTATCCTCCATCTGGTTACTAAAGATATCTAACTAAAATGCAAATCTTACTTTGATACTCTCCAGTTTAAAAAAGCTTTTAGATGGCTCCCAGGCCAGACACCAGCTGCCTCCCAGACCCATCCCCCAGCGTGCCTCACTCACACCTCACCCTGTTTCAGCATCCCCCTCCCACCCACAGGGACCACTCGATACCCCTTCCTTGCTGCATATACCCCTACTCTCTTCAAGGCTCATACTTTCTCCTTAGAAATGTTTCCCCCACGTCCTGGAAACAGTGGATTCTTTGTTGCTCTGGGGTTTTCGTAATGACATAATCTGTTTTAGAGTGTGCCCAGGCTCCCTTATCTTCCTCTCCATTAAGTCTACCTCAGATGTTCTATCAGAACTTACTAGTTACAGATCCAAAGTAGGAAGCTAGAAGGGAGCTTCAGGCCCGGTCTCTTTGGCTTGAAGCTAGAAAACTAATCTATGATAAACAGAAAAGTGAAACCAAGTAGCAGCCAGTCTGCACATGCTATGAACAACTACTCCTTCCTTTCCCCCTCCACCCCTTGTCAGTCTTTTTCCACTCTTCTCTCTTCTTTACATTTGTTTTAAACATAGTGTATTAAAGCAATACCGTGTGATAACTGGAATTCAGCAAACCTGGATGCAGGTCTCAGTTCTGCTACCCACCATCTTTGCTCTCAAGTCAGCATGAAAACCCTTTGGTCCTCATAACCTAATCTGTAAAATCTCATTAGATGACGGTTACATTAGTTGAACTCTGAGGTCCTGTTAGTTTCTAACAATGATTCGAAGGCCACACGGAACTTCTAACCCAGATATTCTTAACCAGGGTCCATACTTGTATGTCTGGGAAGATGATGAAAGAACTTCAAGGGATTCATGAGCCCCTGAAATTTTTTTTTTTTTAAGACTTTTTTGACGTGGACCATTTTTTTAAAGTCTTTATTGAATTTGTTACAATGTTGCTTCTGTTTTATGTTTTGGTTTTTTGGCCTGTGAGGCATGTGGGATCTTAGCTCCTGACCAGGGATTGAACCCACACCCCCTGCACTGGAAGGCAAAGTCTTAACCATTGGACCGCCAAGGAAGTCCCCAGCCCCTGAAATTCTGTGTCAGACTCTGTGTGAGTTGGTCACATCATCTTGGTCCACAGAGGGATTTTCTGGTCTTGTTTTCCCTCTTGAGGTAATGATAATTTATGGTTGCCCCATTATGTATTATTATACATAAAGATAGTCATCTTTTTTTGGTTTTGTTTTGTTTTTTAATTGTTATCTTATATTGGAGTATAGTTGATTAACTGTTGTATTAGTTTCAGGTGTACAGCAGTGATTCAGTTATACATATACATGTATCTGTTCTTTTTCAAATTCTTTTCCCATTTAGGTTATTACAAAGTATTGAGCAGAGTTCCCTGTGCTATATATTAGGTCCTTGTTGGGTATCTGTTTTAAATATATCAGTGTGTACATGTCAATCCCAAATTCCCAATCTATCCCTCCCCCTCCTTCTTTCCCCCGGTAACCATAAGTTCTTTCTCTAAGTCTGTGAGTCTGTTTCTATTTTGTAGATAAGTTCGTTTGTATCATTTTTTTTTAGATTCCACATATAAGCGATATCATATGATATTTGTCTTTCTCTGTCTGACTTACTTCACTTAGTATGATAATCTCCAGGTCCATCCATGTTGCTGCAAATGGCATTATTTCATTCTTTTTAATGGCTGAGTAATATTCCATTGTATATATGCACCACCTCTTCTTTATCCATTCATCTGTCGATGGACATTTAGGTTGCTTCCATGTCTTGGCTATTGTAAACAGTGCTGCAGTGAACATTGGGGTGCATGTATCCTTTCGAACCATGTTTTTCTCTGGATATATGCCCAGGAGTGGGATTGCTAGATCATATGGTAACTCTATTTTTAATTTCTTAAGGAACCTCCATACTGTTCTCCACAGCCGCTGTACTAATTTACATTCCCACCAACAGCGTAGAAGGGTTCCCTTTTCTCCACACCCTCTCCAGCATTTACTGTTTGTAGATTTTTTGATGATGGCCATTCTGACCAGTGTGAGGTGATACCTCATTGTAGTTTTGATTTGCATTTCTCTAATAAATTAGCAATGTTGAGCATCTGTTCATGTGCCTCTTAGCCCTGTCTTCTTTGGAGAAATGTCTATTTAGGTCTTCTGCCCATGTTTTGATTGGGTTGTTTGTATTTTTATATTGAGCCACATGAGCTGTTTGTAAATTTTGGAGATTAATCCCTTGTCGGTTGCATCGTTTGCAAGATAGTCATCTTTTTTGAGACTAGCAATGGTGTATTTCCCTCTTTGTAATCTTCAGGGTGGTTTAAAAGAAAATTTTTTAATTAAATTTTTATTAAATTAAAATTAAATTCCCTAAAGGGAGCTAGAAGGCTAGCTAGAGGAGGAAGATGGCACACCAGGAAAAGAGTAACTTCCCCAGGGTCCTACCCAGAGGAGCTACAGCAGCCAACACTCTGGGTTGGATGGCCAGAGTTTGTTTCTGCTTGATCAGATGAATGAAATTGTCTTCCAATACTCACCAGCCCTTGTGCAGTCAGGATTCCAGGCCTGGTCATCAGTCTGTGGAGTGTGGGAGCAGGCAGACATGCTGGGGCCTCCCTGTAAGTGGAAAGCCAGAGCATGGTGTTGTGTTTGTTACCCTCAGCTCTGCAGTTCTGGAGACTAGCCCCTCCAGGTCCAAGTCTATCCCCCAGGTTTCTTCTCCCATGCTCCATCACCTGCTGAGATCAAGTACCTACTATGCGCCAGGTACTATGCAGCCCTGGGGAAGCAATGTTGAGCAAAATAGGTACACCCAGGCAGCGTGGAGAACATACAGCCACGTACATAGCACAGGTCCTGTCCTCAAAGAAATAAGGCTACAGTTAAGAAAATACTTGAATGACACTAAAGGAGTAAAACTGGTGATATTGGATCTTATAGACTGTTATTTACCCTACAGCTGTTTCTTCTATGACAGGTCCCTCCTAGACAGTGTCTAAGAAAGTTCAATACAGAAACTCCAAGGAACTCTCCTGGTAACAATGATACCCTCCAAGGGGATGCATTACTGAATCCCACCTTATAAAACGGCCCCAAGAACAGCTTTATGAGACTCCAGAATACTGGCAAAGCGACTCGTGTTCCCTCCTAGAAAATATCACTGCTACGAGATTGGCAAACATGAGCCAGCATAGTGACAATTTGGCAGGAAGAAAGCTCAGAAATTAGCACTTGGCCAGACATTGCATAATTCCTCTGAAAATTTCAGAGTAACAGCAAGTAAATTTGTCAGAGGGGAGTTATTTGCTAGAACTCTGACTGCCACCCTTTAAGAGCTTATGGCTACTGGACTTCCCTGGTGGCGCAGTGGTTAAGAATCTGCCTGCCAACGCAGGGGACATGGGTTTCAGCCCTGGTCCGGGAAGATCCCACATGCCACGGAGCAACTAAGCCCGTGTGCCACAACTACCGAGCTTGCGCTCTAGAGCCCGCGAGCCACAACTACTGAAGCCCGTGCACCTAGAGCCCGTGCTCCTCAACAAGAGAAACCACCACAATGAGAAGCCCGCGCACCACAACAAAGAGTAGTCCCCACTCGCCGCAACTAGAGAAAGCCCATGTGCAGCAACGAAGACCCAACGCAGCCAAAAATTAAAAATATAAATAAATAAATAAATTTATTAAAAAAAAAAAAAAAAAAAAAAAAGAGCTTATGGCTACCACCACCCCCCACCCACCCTAGGTCTGGACAGGGACCTAGCTCTAGTTCATACCTGGTGCATAACAGTCCTTCGAGGTCACCCCATTCTGAAAGGGATGAGAGGTAACTGTGGGCTTTGTGCTATGGGCCTGAGGCTAACTCAAGCCAGTTCTCAGAGCAGACTTGCATTCAGTTCAGCTAACATTTGTGGAACACCTAGTGATTGCTACATGCTCCCTGGGGCACTGGCCATAGAAACACTACCTGTGCCCTTGAGAGGCTCACAGGGAGTGAAGACTCTAATGTAGTCAGGGCAGTGGTAGAGGTGATGCCCATGGGACCAAGGGAGCATGGAGGCGAGGGTAGGAAGAGGCCTTCTCGATATCACCCTGAGCTTCGAGAAGCTTCTTAGTGTCTGTGGGGATCTAGCAACAAGGAGAGTAAGAGTACTAATAAGCACTCTTATTAGTGGAATGTGGGTGTGAGGGTAGGCTGTTAAGTCAAAAGCTACAGAGACAGTTCAGCAGGGTGGAGGCTAGGGTGAGGCAAGAGAGGTGCAGCACCTAGCGTGCAAAATTTAAGGCAGCACTCACTTTCAGGGTCATGCAGGCCCAGGGTCAGCACCTGAGAGCGAGTGTCTCCTTAAATTTTGCACCCTGGGTGCTAGATTGCCTCATCCTGTTCCCAGCCTTGTAGTTGAGTGTAGTCTTCATGGGCATTCTGTGCCATAGTAAGGAGCTAGGATTTTATCTTTAAATCTTGCAAGACTTTGAAGGATTTTAAGTCAGGGGATTGACCTAGCAAGACTGGCATTTTACAAATACCACCCCAGCAAGTGCTGGGGGCAGGGCCTGACTGGAGATACAGACTGATGAAGAGTCTCTTTTAGTAGTCCAAGCAAGAGATGAGGAGGACCTAAACGAGAGGTCAGATGGAAGAAATGTAGTCTTATAATATTTAAGAAGTAAAAATCAGGAGGCCTGAATGGATGGTAGTAGGTGAGGAAGCAGGAAGGCTGTATGATGATGGCTTCTAGGTTTCTAGGGCAGCTCCTAGGCAGCAGAAATAGAGATATTAAGGATCAGGGAATAGAGGAGAAGGAGCTGACACGGGGGTGGGATTAGAGACGGGAGGAGCTGGGGGAAGAGTGGATTTGGTCTCAGGGTATTTGAGGTTAAGGTGCCTGTGGGGCAGCCACGTGGGGATGTCCAGCAAGCGGTTGGACAGATGGGTGTGATGTTAGGAGAGAAATGAGTGCAGGAGTATAAATCAGCATTTATAAATTGCTTTGTAAATTAAGCCATGTGGATTTCCCAGGGAGGAACCACAGGTTGAGGAGATCAGAGGTCTGAGGGCCAAACCCAGGGGAACCAGAGGAAACCACCACCCATATTTAAGGTGCAAGAAAGACTCACACTAAAGTCACCAAGAAGATGGTCAGAGAAAGAAGGTGAAAAAGGAGAAAAGGCATCCAGAAGTCTTGGAGTGACCAGCAACGTCAGTATCCCAGAGAGGTCCAGCCTGGGAGACCTGGGCAGAGTGCCTGGGCTGTAGTGGCCATCACTGCTGACCCGTTTCACAGAGTGTGATGGGAGAAGCCAGACTGTGACAGCTGGAGGAGTAACTGGAAATGAGGGGAGAGGGCCAGGGAATGTAGGCCACTGAGTGGTTCCCAGCTAAGGCAACTTTTGAATACAGCATCCTGGGCCCACCGTAGAGACTCCCATTCATGTGCTCTAACATGGGGCCAGGGAATCTGAACTTGTAAAAAGCTACCTGAGTGAGCTAAGGAAGCTACTGGTGTTGAATCTGCGTTCAAAAAGCTCTGAGAGAGGACTTCCCTGGTGGCGCAGTGGTTGAGAGTCTGCCTGCCAATGCAGGGGACACGGGTTCGAGCCCTGGTCTGGGAAGATCCCACATGCCGCGGAGCAACTGGGCCCGTGCACCACAACTACTGAGCCTGCGCGTCTGGAGCCTGTGCTCCGCAACAGGAGAGGCCGCGACGGTGAGAGGCCCGCGCACCGCGATGAAGAGTGGCCCCCGCTTGCCGCAACTGGAGAAAGCCCTCGCACAGAAACGAAGACCCAACACAGCCAAAAATAAATAAAAAAAAAAAAAGCTCTGAGAGAAAGAAGAGGGTGCCTCTGTGAGGTGCAGATGCAGGGTCAGGGAGAGGTTTTCTGGTGGGAGAGGAGCTGATTGAAGACGAGTAAAATGTGTATCAAGTGGTGCCGAGAATCCAGGAGAGGATTGAGACCATGAATTTGTGGCGGCCCTAGTTGGTTCTGGGGATTCTCCAGCAGCTGGAGTCGGAAGCAGAGAAGATGGCTTGTGGGATGATCCCTAGTTGGGTTTTGTCTGGACGGAGGGGCAGGAGGAGAGGACAGGGTGTAAAGCAGGTCAATAAGGGTGTTACTAACCAAGTGGCTCGGGTCATAGACAGTGGGCCCGGGGAAGGCAGCAAAGGATGTGAGGGCCCTCGTGCACACCTGGAAGTCCAGGGGAGCGTGGCGGCACTCACGGGGAGACCAGGTCTAGCGGGAAGGCTAGGAGGCTGCAGACAGTTGGGTGAATTTTACACTGGCGGCAAATCCCCAGATACCATCTTGATGAGAGTCTAGGATGGAAAAATTCCCCGCATGAAAATGCCTCACGTGGGCCCAACTATGAAATGTAAAATTGTCTTCTCACCTGAAAACATCATGCAACGGTGTTTAGCATTTTATGCTTCCGATGGCATGTAATATCCAGAGGTAATGCCCTCCCCCAGTGCAAGTCAAAATCAAAAAGTGCTCAGTGGGAAAAAATAAATAAATACATAAAAACCAGCAGTAGAATAAAGCCGCAAAATTGAAGCATCAGCAGAGGAAAGGGAAAAAACTGCAGCAGAGACAAGCTTTGAGGTCGTGTGCTCTACGAAAATTTATAGAAATGTTACCTTAAAAAAAAAATCCCAAGGTACTTGCCAACCACTGGAATAAAGTCAAAATTCCCACCCAGGGTGTTACTTTTAATTATCATTCTCTTTATGTTGTTTCCTAAAATAATAACAGGCATTCTAGAGATGACTTACCAAGATGGCTTAATTAGGTGTCAGATGAGTACCTGTGCCCACGAGCCCCATTACCGCTGGTTTCCTTATGCAAATTTGACTGACTGTTCTGAACCTGACTAAAGAAACAGACATAATTGGAGCAGCTGGGCTGGAAGCGTAGCTGGGCCGTCCCCATGGAGACCAGATTCTTCCTCGTGCCCCAGCATTCCTCGCCTCCCCCTGCCCCCCCCTTTTTTTTTTTTTTGAGATGAAAGTACAGCACACTTGAGCCTACGTCTCCCTTAGATGGTCTCCACATCACTGCCTTTCACCTTTAAAGTGCACACAAGTCACCTGGGGGACTTGTTGATACGCAGATTCTGACTCGGTGCGGGGTGGAGCCTGTGTCTAACAGGCACCAGGTGATGCCTGTGCTGGTGGTCCCGGCCCGTGCTTTGAGCAGCTATTGAAAAGGCTCTAAAGAGCTCTGTGTAACCTCTAGTAACTTTGTTGCTTTCCCCCCCTTTTGACACCTATTTCTGCCCATTTGCTTCTCTCCCCAACAACGCTGGGTCCTCCTGCTGCCCCTTAGCTACCTTTATTCCCCTTTCCGCTTCAACACTTCACTCTCTGACTCAGCCTCTCTTTTCAAAAGCCATTCTTTATAGCTCATTCTGCAAAGAGCTTCTCTCAGCCAATGGCTTCCTTAGGTAAGACAAGCTGAAATTTTTATTTAAAAAGGAGAGAGAATTAACCAAATATCACAGTGTGCCCCCGAAGGGAACAACTTGCTTCACTGTGTTTGTCACATGGGCCATTGGACCTATAGTCCTGGACTGTCATGGTTGGAAAGGACCTTATCTTTTCCAACCACCACCCACCAGTCGAGTATTTGAATCTCAGAACCATGGGCTTTGCCGACACTCAGGTGCCTTCTGGACGGGATACTCACTGCCCATCCTGGGCCAGCACGTAGGAAAGGCCTTCCCGATATTGAGCTGAAATCCGTCTACCTAGAGCCCACCCCCACTTGGCTTAGTTCTGGGCCTCAGGTCCCTAAAGAGCAGGCTTATGACCTTAGAAGGCAGCTGTCATGTCGCCCCCAAGTCATTTCTTCTTGAGGCAGAACATCCTCAGGTCATCCTGTGATGCCTGTGCTGCAGACGGTAACCAAGAGCTGTCAACACCTCATTACCGTCTTTATGTGACTTCCATCGAACTTCCTGCCAACCACATCCTTAAAGTCATTTTCATACAAGCTGTGGCTCCGCTACATCTCTCCCTAGTCGGTAATAACTGTAGTGACTAGACTTAACATTTATGAGAGTAAATGTAACATGACGGTTAAGAACAAAGGCTCTGGAACCAGACCACGTGTGTGTGAAGCACGGTACAAAGAACCATCACATCACTGTGCTGGGTACTTTCCCTGTATCAACTGTCCTTAATCTTTATGACAACTTAATGAGGGAGGGGCTATAGTGTCCCAATTTCACAAGTAAGGAAATAGAACCTCAGAAGATTGTTTTGTACCTGGGGTTAGGGTTACAATCTAAACCTAGCTGGTGTCCTTTGGTTTGGGTTTTTTTTTTTTTTTCCAGACACAAGTGCAGGACCCTATCTGTTCCTGTTATCCATAAATTTCATCTTGTGCTTTACCCCTGCTTTACACTTTCTTTTGGATTCCTGATTCTGTTATCCCAAGCGTATCTGCCTCCCAGCTTCATGCTGTCATAGTCTGAGGAAAATACCTTCTGTATCTTCATCCAGATTAGCCACAGATCAGAGGCCATTTGATAACTCCCTACAGAGCCTGCTTACTGAAGCCCGGATGCCTCATCTTCCCAAGCTCCATGAGCCACCAGCCTTGTGACCCAGTCTGAGAAGCCAAGGGCGTGGCCAGGAATGGTTTGTATTTGAATGCATCTGTGTTTGGTTCCTGGGGAGCAGGCTTCCTCCTTCCTTTTCCGTCTCCATTCCAGAATTGTTCCCAGGACAGAGAACTGCTCCTAAATTTGTAGCGTGTGAAGGTGTTCTTGTGGGCAGCGCCAGATGCAAGGAGCAAATAGAACTCCGGGTCTGCAGCGCACACCTTCCCAGAGAGGATAACGACCACATCCTGCACGTTAGTGAGATCGGGGAGGCCGGCCCTGCCTTTCCAGGCTGCCTGCCCTCCAGCTCCACTAGTACAAACACACAACTTCCGTGTCCAGACTAAACCAGAGGAGGCTGAGCAGCTGTGATGGGACCACCATTTCTGTGTAGGAGGGCTTGGGGCAGCAGTCTCAGTATAAGGGTGTCCGGGGTATGCCTCGAAACTTAGATGGTGCTATGTTGGTTTGGGGTGATTTGTGAGAAGTGGGAGCACTGATGGAGATCAGAGGGGCTAAATTTCCCACATAAAGCCATTTCTTGACACTGCCACTGTGTCAACTGACCAGAAAGGCTGGACTGATTTCTCCCCTCCCTCCCTTACTGGTTCTGTTCTCTGACCCTAGGCCATTAACATAATTTGGCTATCTATGTTCAACTACTGCCTTTATCATGGTGTCAGGATATCAGCTGACCTGTCCCTGCTGCTCGTCTTGGCTTCCTGTGAACCGTCACTGCGGGAACCTTGTGACTCTCGGGGAAGAGTGGAGGCCAGGGGTCTCCTATGAGCCTCCATTGTCGCTGGAGTCTGCTCGAGCTGCTCTGAAGCAGCATGTGGGAAAATTCTTCTGCCCCAACGTGTTCCCCTTTTGAAATCATCAAGCAAACCCCGAACACTGGCAGAAGGGCTGCCCCTCTCACACGAGAGCAGTTAACAGCCATTGGCAGACCGAGTCCAGTGGATCCAGGGGGATTTGGGAAGGTGGTCTTGGTTCTCATAGATCAACATCCGGCCCCAGCAATGCACTGCTCTTGGGCAGTGGGTCCCCCCAGGGTGCCATGAAAACTGATGGGGGCAGGCAAGGGAGTCCTGGCCAGAGAAGTGGAAAGCACCTCTGACCTTAGTGAAGTGAGTCCTTGGTATGACCTTGAATGGCTGTTTAAAAGGGCTGATTTTGACACATCATCATCAGGAAAACACAGTAGTTAAGGGCACGGACTCAAACCCTGACTGCTTAGGTTTAAATCCTCACCAGCTCTGTGATTTTGGACAATTTATTCTACCTCTGCGGGCCTCATGTGTAGAGTGTAGAGTGGAGACAGTAACTGGACCTACCTCATTAGTTGTGAAGATTAAATGAGATAATACGTGTAAAGTGCTTAGAACACTTCCTGGCATTTAGTTAAGAGCTCTGTAAGTATTAACTATTATTATGACCATCATCATTATCATCATTGCCACCATTTACTGAGTGTTTAATATGTACCAGACACTGAGCTAAGCATATACATGCATTAGCTCATGGAACTACCCTTTGAAATAGATGTTATGCTTCAGTTAAGCCTCATTTGAAGAAACGGGCATTTGGAGAGGTCAGGTAACCTGCACAAAGTTAAACGGGTAAGTCACTGGTAGAGTCAAGATTTGGAGCCAAGTCTCCCCAACTCCAAAGTCTATGCTGTTATTGCCCTCAGCTACTGTCCATAATACAGCTGTATTCCTAAGCACTTCCTATATGCTGGGTAGGAGCACCTTGCATGCCTTATCTCACTTAATTTCCATAATCCTATGAGTAGACACTCTTGTTATCCCCGTTTTATAGATGAGGAAGTCAAGATTCAGAGAAGCTCAATGACCTCCATAATTTTTTACAGCAAAGAAAGTCAGGATTTAAATCCAGGCCTGCCTGACCCTAAAATCCATTCTAATGTCTACTGAGTTTAACTGCCCACCAAGTAAGCAGGATGCTCCTGAAGCTGATAACAGTAATTGGTGATGATGACTGCTGATAGGTCCTGCAGCCGGGGAGCACAGTTTGCCTAATGAGCCGCATTCTCTGAGCTGGCATTGGGGCAATTTCCACTTTCTCTGATACTTCATTTTCCTGTGGTTTCTTTGAGCCGTTGAATTGCTCAGATTAAGACAAGCTTCTGTGCCCTTTCACGTGTTACTTTGTTGTCCATGCTGCAAGAATATGGAGGAATCATAAACCGTCCCGAAGGAGGCCCTGATGTATTATGCAAAGCCTTTGCCACATTGCTATAGGAGGAATCTGCCAGGAAACTCCCAGTCGGCATTTCTTGCCCAGACACCTCAGGTTATGTGACTGCAACATTCCAAATGTGCATTTCAGTATCAGGTCATGAGAGGGCAACTTGTTTTGTGACAAGTAGTGGTATAGGCAGAAAATACTTACCAGCCTATAGATCAGAGATTCTTAACCAGGCACGCATCACTGGACTTCAGAGGTTCTGGGAACATTTTGTGTGTGTGTGTGTGTGTGTGTGTGTGTGTGTGTGTGTGTGTAACAGAGTGAGCACTAACTATGGGCCAGGTGCTGGTCTAGAGATACGACCTCCTTCATAGCATTCTCTCAATTAAACATCACAGTATCTGTATTAGGTAGATACCAATATTAGCTCCATTTTATAAGTGGGGAAATTGAATCTTACAGAGGCATAGAAACCTACCAAGGTCAGTTAGCAAGTCTGTCTAAATCCTAAGACATCTTACATAGATTTGTAATCAACATATAGGACAAATCATAGAAAATAATTTTCAAATAACATACTTAATATTTTAAAAAGCATTTCTTTTTTTAAATAATTAATTAATTAATTTTTTTTTTTTATGGCTACGTTGGGTCTTCATTGCTGTGCGTGGGCTTTCTCTAGTTGCGGCGAGCGGGGGCTACTCTTCTCTTCGTTGCGGTGTGCAGGCTTCTCATTGCGGGGGCCTCTCTTGTTGCGGAGCATGGGCTCTAGGCACGTGGGCTTCAGTAGTTAAGTTGTGGCACGTGGGCTTTGTTGCTCCTGTGGCATGTGGGATCTTCCCAGACCAGGGCTCGAACCCGTGTCGCCTGCATTGGCAGGCGGATTCTTAACCACTGCGCCACCAGGGAAGTCCCAGACACATTTCTTTTTTAAGGGAGAAAAAATTATTGGAGAAAATTTCTTCCCTCCACCAAACTTTTCTACAAAGTCTGTGCCAGATTTTCTTTTGCTTTCTTTTCTCTTTTCTCAAAATGATTTTTAATTGTAATTATAAACAGGAGTTACCGGTGCTGAGGACTGTCTGGAGGGACTCTGGTTTTCTTCCAATAGCACTGTACTTGCGTTATTGGGTTGTGTGAAGATGAGCTAGAAAGGGGACCTGCCAGGAAAGAAGGGGCTGAAAAATGAATAAACGTGAAGATTCAGTGACTCTTGCAGTGACCATCTGTTCATCTTCTCAGAGAGTCAGGCACTAGGGCCACCAGGTAGGGAAAAGAGCTATTTCAGATGATGCGAAGTTAAAAGCATTGAATTAAAATTCACCCCGGGAGAATTTTCTCAGTCAGATACTGAGAAGGGTGTTCATGTCCAGATGTCACACAGAAAACCATTTCAGTAGTCAGTGTTTGATCAGGAGTCCATAAGGACTAATTTACCTTCTACTCTGTTTCTTAAGTCTTTTGCCCAAAAAATCAAGTCAGAGCTAGGAGCCCATAGGACAAGTGTAATATAACTGTCTTGCCTTCACCCCAAATATGGACAACAAGAGTCCATTCCTGTGACAGATTTAATGCCTTGTGACAGAGATCTGGAATGTTAGAGAATCTCGTTTCCAATAATCAGGTCTACATCATCTTCTTGCAAGAATGAGGCAGCTGTAGTTGCCAGAGTGATATTCACATGACCACTCTTGTCATTCACAGATGAGAGTAGTCCTGTGCCTTGTCCAGTTAGCCAATCCTGACTTACCTTTCAAGGTTAGCCTCCTGTCACCACCTCTGGAAAACCTTTCCTGACCCTCCTGGCTGCATTAGGTGCTGCTGCTCTCTGCTCCATCAGAGCCCTTTGAATGCCATTCTTGTTGCATTTGTCATACTCTCCTGTAAGTTTTTATTTTTTTGTCTGTCTCTTTCATCAGATTCTAAGTTCCCTGGGGTCAGTTTAATGTCTGGTGCATAAAAGATACTCAAAAATGGGTAAACTAGCAAATTTATATTTGTTTTTCCCCCATCCAAAAGTAATTGCAAGGATTAGTGTTCTTAAGGTAGAATCATCTAAAGGGACTTCTGTCAAAATTTGTCACCTCCTGTCTTGTCAAATCAAGTGCCAAGAGGTGAAAACATGCCAAGGCAGTATACTAGTTATCTATTGCTATGTAATAAATTACTCTCACTTTATTATCTCTTACTGTTTCTGGTAAGAAACAGTGGTCAGGAATTTAGACAGGGCATATCTTGTCTCTACGTATGATGTCTAGGACCTCTGCTGGAAGGTTAGAGCAGGGGCTGGAATCATCAGAAGGCTCATTCACTTGCATGTCTGGCAGTTGATGCTGGCTATTGGTTGGGTGCTGTCAGCCAGAAAACCCCACGCATGGCCTTTCAATGTGACTTGAGCTTCCTTACAACATGGCGGCCGGAACCAAGAGCAAATGTCCTGAGGCAGAGAGGGCCAGGGCAAAGCCACTTTGTATTTATAACCTGCCCTCAGAAATCACATAGCATCACTTGTACCACATTCTGTTGGTTGAGGCAGTTACAAAGGTCCATCCAGGCTTAAGGGAGGGAAAAAAGACTTCACCTCTCACTGAAGGAGTGTCAACATCACATTGTAAGTAGAGCCTGTGGGATGAATGTATCCTGGTGTGGCCATCTTTGAAAAATGCAGTATGCCACAAGCAGTCATGGGGAAAAGGTCGAGTGCCTGTAAGACTCCTTCATGTGAGATAAGAGATATGAGTCAAAGCAGATGGATTTCATGAAGGCAGTGGGTTTTTCCTGTACTTCCAGAGGGCAGGTAATTATAACTCTGTCAGGAATGAGGAGCTAGAGGAAGATTTAAGGCCTTGTGACAGACATCTGGAATGTTAGAGTCCTGTTTCCACTGCTCAGGTCTACATCATCTTCTTGCAAGAATGAGTCAGCTGTAGTTGCCAGGGTGACACTCACGTGAGCTGTCTTTGTTGAGGTCCTCTGTAGACTTGACCTTATTCCTGGCTCACTGTCACTCCAACATTACTCTTATCATAATTCTACATTATTTCATTATCCATATTGATGATACCCTGACCTTTTAGCTTCTTGACGTCCTCTCCCAATGATCTCATCCTCCAAGGTTTTCAGCTACTCACTCCTATGATCTTTGAGTCATACCCTTGACTTTATCACTACCTCTTACTGCAGCCTTTTATGATCACTATTTAAGATGTTTGTTTCAGCTTCAATAATTCTTCAATGCCACAAGAACCTATAGTCACTTGATCCTACCACCCTTTCACTGTTCACCTCCTCCCCTACTAAGATCAAAAGTCCATCATTAGAGGGCTTCCCTGGTGGCGCAGTGGTTGAGAATCTGCCTGCCAATGCAGGGAACACGGGTTTGAGCCCTGGTCTGGGAAGATCCCACATGCCACGGAGCAACTAGGCCCGTGAGCCACAACTACTGAGCCTGCGCGACTGGAGCCTGTGCTCCGCAACAAGAGAGGCCGCGATAGTGAGAGGCCCGTGCACCGCGATGAAGAGTGGGCACCGCTTGCCACAACTAGAGAAAGTCCTCGCACAGAAACGAAGACCCAACACAGCCAAAAATAAATAAATAAATAAAAAAGAATTCCCCTTCTCCACTTAAAAAAAAAAAAAAGTCCATCATTAGAATCACCCCTTTTCATATGCTCTCCACTCCCTCGCCTTCTCCTTTTTCTTTGTATTCTCCTAACAAAGCCCAACCCTGACTAATCCTACCCACCCATACCCTCTACAGCTGCCACCATACAGCTACTGGTCTCACTCAAAATTCATGACAGTAACCTTAAGTGGGTCCTTAGTGGGGCCTGCAGTCAGACTTTCCCAAATAGGGAAGCAGAAGTACTGCCTCAGGCCACTCCCCCAGAGCTGTAACCCCACACCTTTGGGTTAGAGCCCACCATCTGCCAGGCATTGCTGCTCAGACCTAAACGCACACCCAGCCAACCTTATTCAGGACAATAAGAAATCCTCATCTGAAAACGGCTTCTCTCTGCTGACACCACAGCTTTCTGGTCGCTTCAAAACCAAAGTCTGGTGATGTGACATCCTCTCTGAAGGTACCCTTTCCATTTCGGCTTCATTTTCTGTACACTCAGCGTTGCTGAGAGAGCTATTTTGACATCTCCTTCTATTCTTAGCACCAAAGCACAAACTCACATATGTAGATAAACTGAAATTGAAAGAACTGCACATTCATTCTCCAAAGTCTTAGAAAAATCAAGAGTACTTGAGGGCTGGAGGTGCGAGGGGCTGTACCCAAGTCACTCCAGGGTGAGGTGGAGAGTGCCTGAGTAGGGGCCTGGAGGCTGTGACACTATGCAGATGTGTCACCTTGGGCAAGTCCCTTTAGCCGTCTGGGTTCCAACCTCATCTGCAAAGCGAGGGTACTAGATGAGGTAATTCCTAAGGTCCTTTCTAGATCTTTCATTCTGACTTTGTCACAGGATGCTACAACATTCACATTTGCCCTTTTTTTTTTTCCCTTTACTTCATTCATTCATCAGGTTTTCAGTCAAGTAATGGCTCTGTTTAATGCTCAGAGGGTCAAAAATCAGTAGGACACAATCCCTGCCCTCTAGGGGCTCACATTCCTTACGGATATAAAGCTTGATATAATCCTATAGCTATGCCTTAATGGGATGAATGTCTTGGAGAAAGTATGTTCAAAGTGGGATGAACAAAGTAGAAAAGGGGATTAGTTCTGGCTGTGGAGGATACAGTCCCTCACAGAGGAAATAGCATTAGAGAATAAGCATTCTTTTTTTTTTTTTTTAATTTATTTATTTATTTTTGGCTGTGTTGGGTCTTCGTTGATACGCGCAGGCTTTCTCTAGTTGCAGCGAGCGGGGACTACTCTTCGTTGTGGTGCACGGGCTTCTCATTGCGGTGGCTTCTCTTGTTGTGGAGCACGGGCTCTAGGCGCCTCAGCAGTTGTGGCACGTGGGCTCTAGAGTGCAGGCTCAGTAGTTGTGGCCCTCGGGCTCTAGAGCACAGGCTCAGTAGTTGTGGCACACAGGCTTAGTTGCTCTGCAGCATGTGGGATCTCCCCAGACCAGGGATCGAGAACCTGTGTCCCCTGCATTGGCAGGCAGATTCCCATCCACCGCGCCACCAGGGAAGCCCGAGAATAAGCATTCTTAAATGACCTGGTGGGCTTGGCTGGAGTGGGGGGTGGGGGAGCCCAGAAACGTCATTCCAGTTACAAGAAAGGGTCCAAAGACATAGTGAATCTGGGAGACAAATTCTAAGTTTCCCATATGCCTGACCAGTAAGCACATGAGGGAGAGTGTCAGGGCATGAGGCTGGAAAAGACAGATTGGAACCTTCTCTTTTTCTTCTCATTCAGCAAAAATCTCTTTTTACAATTATCCCAAGTGTCTAAATTTTAAGTCAGGGCTTCTCTGCCGTTCTTGAAGTCTTACCCTCTCTAAGCTCTGCTTTGTGTTATATATATATTTCCTGAAATTTAGCCCTTTTATTTATGCCATCCTCCTGAAAATGTTCAAACATATCATGTATCAAATATTTCCATGTAATGTGTAGGGCGGCAAATAATAGCAGCTTTGTTTTACAGAGAGAAAAGCTAAAGTAAACATTGATTGCTCAGTATCATAGATTGCTCAATATCAGGTTAATAGACATGAAATATGCCTTGGGTCCTTCCTTCATGAAAATTCCATGGCTTTCTTATTTCTTTAAAGTCAAGAAAAGTAAGTAATTGATTGACTGACCCGGGCAATCACATTGGGACTGTTTTAAGGGTTCGATTTTGAGTCAAATATGGCTTTAAGAAAGAACTAAATATTGTGAGCACCATTTAAAGTTAGGGAAGAAAGCATAACATAAATTACCACTCAGAATATGGGTTGGTAAGATTAAAATCTTCTTGAGCCCATGAGAACAGCTGCTTCTTTTTCCCAGTCTAATTGTTTCATAAGGAAACACTGTTGGCTTTTTTAAAGTCAGTGTGGGAGATAGTTGGTCACCCAGACTTCACAGGACAGTAGCGCCCCGGTGGGTCACTACCATCCAGGATTTGGCCTTCGAGATCCAAAAAGTTCAGCCATCCTCCAGAACTGCTCAGGGTTTAGAAGACTGACTGAACTCAGACAAGGTGTATGTTTATAAAGCAAGCTCTTTATATTGTGTCTCTAGCACCATCTACTGGGAAACAAAAGTGCCTTTATTAGAATTACATTAGAATGTGTCAGAAACCCAACTGGGAGCAAAGAGGAGAAAAGGGGAGGAAGAAGTTCAGAAGATTCTAAGAAACAGAGAATTAAGTATATTATATTGAAGTGACTTGTATATAGATGTAACCACTAAAACAAAAACACAAACTTTCTAAATTATCAGGAACAAACACAGACCATATTGTAAAAGATTTTTTTTAAAAAAGCGAGTAGAATTCATAAACACAGAAAGCATACCATAAAATATAATGACAAACTAAGAACAATTAGAATATACGTGTCATCTTAATGCCATAAAACGCCCCTATTAAACAGTCTCTCAGATTAAATCACAAAGCAAAACCCAACAGAATGCTGTTTACAAACCAAGTGACTCAGAAAGTTTGAAAATACAAGAATTCAAAAGCAAACCAAGCAAGTGAAAGCCGAAGTAGCAGGGGGTCTCAATGTAAACACCAGAAAAGGCTGATTTCAGGACAGAAAACATTCTGTTTTCTAAAGGATGCAATTCACAATGGAGGCAATTCACAATGGAAGTTCACCAAAAAATGACCATATCTAAGACCATGAAAAAAACCTCAGGCAGTTTCACAAAATACAACACAGCCAATACTGACCTAGAATTTTTTTTTTTTTCCTAGAAATGTTTTAACTCTCTCTTAATAATTCTTGGATCAAAAATGAAGTCAAACCCCAAAACTAAGGATATTTAGAAAATAAATATATAATTATTTATGTATAATGGAAATATATACATAACATATAGGAATATATAGTAAGCAAATATTATATTACAATTATCTATAATGGAAACTCCTACATGTGATATAGTTAAAATAATACTCAGAAAATTTTAGCACTACTTATATTAATCAAAATTGTGAAATTAAATGAATTAGGCATCTAATGCAGATATTTGAAAAAGAATAATAAAATAAACCCAAGAGAACAAAAGAAAAATTAACAAAAATAAAAGAAATTATAATCTTGAAAAGAATCAGAAAAGGTAGTACTCATAAATCCAAGAGCTGCTTCACTGGAGGGAAAATACCCCCCAATAAAACAGATATAGCATAGCTAATCTATTCAGTCCACAGAATTAGATATGAGCATAGGCAAATAACCACAGACAGATGAAACCGAAAGGATCATAAATTATTTCTTTCCTCAACTCTTTGCAAATAAACATGAGAGTAATATAGATGAAATGGATAATTTTCTAGGAAAATATATAAATTTGCAATTGTAACCTCAAAAAGAAGTTTTAAATAGATTATCATAGAAAAAATAGAGAAAAGTATGAGTGCATATGGAGTTGTCTAATGAAATACCTAGGAATAAATTTAGCAACAACCTCCAAGATAAACTGAGTGAAAAGTTCAAGGTGGAAACAGGCTGTGAGTTTGTTTGTGGATGTGCACGGACGTGCACTTAAATGCTTGGATATCCTTGTAGTATCTGTGGAAGGTGCATGAGAAACAAGTGACAATGGTTGCTTCTGTTGAAGGAAACTGGATCTGTAGGGAACAAAGACGAGAGAAATTCTTTTCACTGTAGAGTACGACTTTGTACCTTTTACATTTGCTATCTTTTAAATTGATTACATGTGTAAATATTACCTACACAAGAATTCTTTTTTGGAAAAGGAGAACCAAGACAAAGGAAATAGATGCTTTTAAAGGATGTTTCAAAAAGAATACCACTTAACTTTTCCTAAAGCTGACTCTGGTAAGAGAAGGATCCTCTTGGTTGAACAGTGGACACCAGACACTAGGATGGTCTTAGCCAGGCCTCCGTGTCTCCCTCAGGAGCTCTGGAACCCAGGCACCCTCGCGGCTCTGTGTGAACTCAAAGACCCCAGTCCTCACGTGCCAAAAAGACTACATTTCTGAGCAGAAGTTCTGAGTTAAGGAAAGGAAACCCTCTTTTCACCCAGAGACAGGACATTCATGTTTCTTAGTATTTAGGAACTCAGAAGCAGAACCAAATGCTTTAAATGGCTAAAAGTCAGTTCTCTTTTTCCTATTTAATTTTTTAATGGTAAGGTACAAGCTCCTCATTTTTCTTAGCCTCCTAAGATTCCAGCCCCACTTTGCATGCTGTATCTCTCCTCTAAAAATAGCAGGAACCAAGTTCCTAAAACATTATCCATCTGACCGCATGAAAGGAAAAATAACTCTCACCCTGAAAGAGTATGTTAAACACCTAATGTCTGTACTTACCTTCAAAATATATGATTCAGGTCTGGGACAATACAAAAACTTTTAAATGTACTAAACTGTATCATTGTGTAAGGCTCTGAAACAAGAGTCCCTTTCCTCTTTCCCCCTCAAGAAAGACTGGCCAGATTGCCTGGCCTGCTGCAGAGGAACCTGGGATTCTTTGTATTTGGGGAGGATCCTAGGACCAGGGGCTTCTCACTCCTAAGTGGGTCATACTTTTAGGGGGTGGGATGGGGTGCACCTCTGCCATCATCTGTTCCTAGGGTTTTCTAGGTGAGCTGCTCAGAGCTTGTACTGGCTTCACTCTGGCTTTTATATACATGTATTTTATGTTGTATACAGTTGACCCTTGAACAGTGCGGAGGTTGGGGCACTAACCCTCCATGCAGTCGAAAATCCACCTATAGCTTTACAGTTGGCCCTCCACATCTGCAGATTCAACCAATCAAGGACAGTGTAGGGACTTTCCTAGTGGCGCAGTGGTTAAGAATCCGCCTGCCAATGCAGGGGACACGGGTTCGATCCCTGGTCCAGGAAGATCCCACATGCCGCAGAGCAACTAAGTCTGTGCGCCACAACTGCTGAGCCTGCACGTCTAGAGCCCATGAGACACAACAAGAGAAGCCGCTGCAATGAGAAGCCCGCACACTTACAACGAAGAGTAGCTCCTGCTCTCCGCACTAGACAAAAGCCCATGTGCAGCAGTGCAGCCAAAAAAAATAAAATTAAAAATTAAAAAAAAAAGACAGTGTAGTACTGTAGTATGTATTACTGAAAAAAATCCATGTATAAGTGGACCCGTGCATTTCAAAACCATGTTGTTCAAGGGTCAACGGTATATGTATATTTATTTTACGTGTGTGTGTGTGTGTGTGTGTGCGCACTTGTATTTATTGAGCTTCCCTCTGAAATAAAAAATTCTGCAGGAATGGGGTAGGGGGTGAAAGTCAGTGATTTAGTCCAGCTTATTTGTTGCACTGATGAAAAACCCCAGGCTCAGAGAAGTGATTTCATCTAACTTTACTTAATCTCTTTCCTCATCTGAGGCATTCTACCCTGCAACTGCTACTACTGCTGCTGCTGCTGCTACTATTACAGTACACACACACACACTACCACCTTGTACTTAAGCTGTTTCCTCCACATCGATTATTCTTCAACCTTCTTCACCCATTCAACCTACTATGACCTCACCTCAAGTCTCAGCTCAACTAATAAACTTTTATCCATGAAATCTCCCCAGTCTGCCACATCTAAGCCAACCCAGTCACACTGCCTGTCTTCTTTCTTACAGCTGTGCCTCTATGGGAGCACTCTTCACACTCTGTGGTTATGAGCGGCTTATACGTCCTCTCCCTCCTTCAGACTGCAAGCAGCTTAAAAAGGCAGGTCATGTCTCATCTATGTATCAGCTCTGCCCAGCAGAGTGCCTGGCATACAGTAGGTGTTTAATGTGATGATCGATCAGACGAGTGACTGTGAATAGGCTCCTAGTCCATTGCCCTGGCTTCTGTCATACTCCAGGAACATGCCTACGAGGAGGAATTCTTCCGCACACTCCCTGGGCTTTCTTAACTGAGCTAAATTCAGAATATTTGCGTACGTTGTTTGAGATGGCTCAGCCTAGCATCTAGGGAAGAACAGATCTGAAAGCTGGGAAGAGAATGAAAGGTGATAAAGCAAAATGGCACAATATTCAGAAGAATGTAAAACCCATGTTATAGCCTTTTGGCAAACATGTCTAAAGGACTGTTGAGAAATTTGCTCTCTCCCTTGGATCTCCAGAGAAATTACTCACAAGATAACGCTAATTCGTCTTTTTCACCCTCAAAGCCCTGATTTTTTTTTTTTTTTTTTTTGGCTGCACCGCGTGGCTTGCAGGATTTTAGTTCCCCAACCAGGGGTCAAATCCCGGGTCCTCGGCAATGAGAGTGCAGAGCCCTAAACACTGGACCGCCAGGGAATTTCCTCAAAGCCCTGATTTCTTGTTCAGTGGTTTTAGTAGAGCAGAAGATGTGGCAAATTATTTTCACATATTTTATCAACTCTAAGATGCCATCAGTTGTAAAGTTCACCATTATTTTACATTCCATGAAGGAAAAAAACCACCTCTGCCAGTTAAACCATGACATGACATGATTTCAGAGATTTTAAAATATGAAAATGAGGGAATTCCTGGCAGTCCAGTGGACTCTGCGCTTTCACTGTCGGGGCCCAGGTTCGATCCCGTGGGGGGAACTAAGATTCTGCAAGCCGAGCGGAATTATAATATATATATATTAAAAAATATATATATATATAAAAATATATATTTTATAGCCTATATATAGAGATATATATATATATATATGAGAAAATGAGTGTCTTAAGTTGAGGAAATATGGTATATCAATATCACAGGTTGTTGTTTGATGATATCAAGTTGTGTGGGTCTCAGTCTCATCTGTTACATGAGCAGTTTGGACCAGATGAGCTCTGAGAACCCTTCTGGTCCCAACGCCCTTGAGTTCTGTAACACCACGAAGGGATAGTCTTGACTGGGCATCATTTGTTGTGTAATAACCACCAAGATGGGGCTCCCATCCAGATTCCTTCTGTGCTTTGCCCTTTAAGAGTTGAGGGTCTTCACACTGCAGTGTCCTCCCTCAGGATTGGTCACCCACCCACATCATTGAAAAGAGGCTTCAGAATGTCCCACCTTGATAAGAACAAATGTACTTATTAGAGGTTGAGGAATCTGGCTTACACAAAGGAAGGGGGTGGTGATTGCCAACTATAACTCCTCCAAGAAGCACTCCTAGAGACACAAAGCTTTCATTCAAAGGATTGACTCTGGGCTTCCCTGGTGGCGCAGTGGTTAAGAATCCACTTGCCAATGCAGGGGACATGGGTTTGAGCCCTGGTCTGGGAAGATCCCACATGCTGCGGAGCAACAAAGCCCGTGTGCCACAACTACTGAGCCTGCGCTCTAGAGCCCGCAAGCCACAACTACTGAGCCCGTGTGCCACAACTACTGAAACCCGCGAGCCTAGAGCCTGTGCTCCACCACAAGAGAAGCCACCGCAATGAAAAGACTGCACATTGCAATGAAGAGTAGCCCCTGCTCGCCGCAACTAGAGAAAGCCCGCGCACAGCAACGAAGACCCAACGCAGCCTAAATAAATAAATAAACAAACAAACAAAGGATTGACTCTAAAACTGGCTAATAGTAGAGTGGCCATACATCCTAGTTTCCCCCCAACTGTCCCGGTTAACTCATTTGTCCCAGTGTTGTTATTAACAGTTCTATGTTTCAAGTCTACAGACTGATCAGGGAAGTGATTGGGGAAGAGTGGCTACCAGCGTCGCTTTGGCTAATAATGGCCCCAAATGGTTCGAAAATCACTAATCTCAGGAACACCGTTAGCATCTGGTTAGCCAGTACCAGGTATTAATGCTCAGTTATGAGCCCTGGGATAGTTCAGCATTAAAGCAAGAAATGTCAACAAGGAGACTGACTCAATGGTTAGGACAACCATCACCCTTTATCCAACTTATTCCTTAACGGAAATTATGCGTTTCCTTGATTTTTGTACTTTTTTCACACTTGAATGATTCTGAGTGTTAGAGCTACTGCATCTTGCAGTCAGTAACATTTTACAATTAAGGGGATCCAGCAATTTATTCTTCTTAGGATCTGGACTCCTACCTCCTTTACAACTTGAAATGAAGGCTGGGAGGGTAGAGCCAGGGGGTCTTTAGGAGATAAAGGTTTTATTTAGGCATTTGTCACTCTTTTTTTCTGCCTCTTCCCACCAGGAGAAGTTGCTCCAGTGCAGGGAACTGCATTTGACCTGAGGAAGCCGGTGGAGCTTGGAAAACACCTGCAGGAGTTCCACATGAATGGCTTTGACCACAACTTCTGTCTGAAGGGATCTAAAGAAAAGCGGTTTTGTGCACGGTAGGCACTTTTCATTTGCTGCCTGTACGTTTCATTTGCCTTTCATTTGTTGGGAAGAAAAGATGCCAACTCCTATTTGAGGAGCTTTTCCGCCGCCATATTAATGCCATTTACTATGCTACAGGGGACCAACTACCACATCCTATGTGCCTTTTCAAAGCTCCTATTCCATAGGTGAATACATCTCCCCCCTCCCCCATCATACCGTTTTCCCTGTGCCCCTACCTGGCATCCTGTCTCTTTGCTTCCCCTCTCCCCATCTCTGCCTGTTCTCTAAGGCCCTTTTTTTGTTAGAAGCCCCAACTCCTCCTGACTGAAGTCACCTCTGCTTTCCATGAACTTCCAGAGTCCTTCGTCCTTTCTTGATTTTTGATGTATGATTTGCCTACTTCCATGACAAGCTGGAGGTTGCATTTCCCTTATAGCACTCACCACCTCCAGCCTTGTCTGACAGGCGTCTGTGTCCACATTCTCCTTCTCACTAAATTCCAAGTACCTTGTGCCATCTTATCTTTGTGAATCTCTACCTTTACCCTAACACCCTAATACCATGCTCGGCACTAACAAATAATCAATAAATGTTTGCAGAATGAACGGGTCTTAAATAAAGCAGAGAAAATAATTTAAGCTCTAACAGAAACAGAAAGAACTTCAAAAGCCTTCTCTTGCTCAGAGCCCCAGCACCAAGACCCCAGCTGTGTTCTTCTAGCTCAAGCCTGCTTTTCTCCCCTGTCCCTCCTATTCACATTTCTCTTTCCACGGCCCCCACGTGAGGACACCCTCCGACCTCCCTGCCACTATTCAAATCCTGGCCTTTCTCTTTCCAAACACCTTTCCCCGAACCTCTTGGTTGACTACACATTGTGGGGATGTCTTACCTCGGTAAGTCTGTGAGACCCAGCCTTTCTTTATCTGTATATCCCTTTGACCCCAAGTATAGGACCAGGTGGGTACTCTCCCATCTGTAGAGGCCTGGTTTTTTTAAAAAAGGAAACAATTTGGCAGAAACCCAGAACAGATCTATTCTGCGGGGGATCTGGCTAAAGAGCCCTGCCTGCTCTAGCCCCAAGGGTGGCGGGCAGTTTAATTTGGAGAAGCATCTATTCTCTTTCAGAAGACATAGCTGGTTGTCTTGCCAGACCAAGCAGAGAGCTCCACCTCTTTATGAGAAAGTATCCCAGCCTAACTATCTGTCTCCAACCTGGCCGCCCCCGACACACACAAACATATCTGACTGGGGTGAGTCCCTTTTGCCCTTCCCCAGAGAAGCCAAGCTCAGAGTGAGAAGTTGCTATTGGGGATCCTCAAAACCACCTACTCATGCCTCACCTAAGAGGCTGCGAGAAGTTCCCGCCATGCTCTTCTTACCTTTGTCTCCTCCGTATATGTTGTCCCTGCTCTGCGACTGGGTCTGATTCCTGTCTCAGAGCTGCTTCCCAGCTTTTCCCTGTCTGCTTTTCCACCCTGGACCTATATATATGTGGTCTGGCTTTATCCCTAGGGTCCATCATGCTGGGAGCGGGCGGGTACTGGAAGTGTACACCACCCAGCCGGGTGTCCAGTTTTATACGGGCAACTTCCTGGATGGCACACTGAAGGGCAAGAGTGGAGCAGTCTATCCCAAACACTCCGGTTTCTGCCTTGAGACCCAGAACTGGCCTGATGCAGTCAATCAGGTAAGTCTACAAGCCAGCTTGTTAGAGTGGTGGTGTGTCCAAGGTCACACTGGATGACAGAGGTCATAACACTCAAGTCAGACTTGATCTGTATGATTCAAAAATCTGTGTATGTTCTCTTCTCCAAGTCATGAACAACACAGGAAACTCTTAACCACATTACTAAGATGGCATTTACATGTTAAAAAAAATCTATTATTTTCTGCAACCACAGTGTTGATGATCCTCCAAATCTTTTCATCCTGTCTACTTCCTCATAACTTTCTTTTCTAGCTATTTTATAGAGTAATGCTCCTCAAAGCTCCAGCCCGTAATAAGATGCTTGTAGCTTGCACCAGAATGTAAATCAACCCTGCTTCCTTAAGAAAGTCTTGCTGTGATAGTGTTTAGTGATGTGGTTGATTTTCATTCTGGTTCAAGTTCTTTATCTCATTGCAAACCAATAATAAGCAGTTCTTACACTGGCAACTGGTTCACAGAACTGCTCTAGAGACCAGTCCAAAAGCCATCCTGAATGGTTAAGGGTGCAACCTGGGCTGGCAAGGTGTAACCTGTATTGTTTTCCCCTTCACAGCCCCACTTCCCTCCTGTGCTGCTGAAGCCTGGTGAGGAGTATGACCACACCACTTGGTTCAAGTTTTCTGTGGCTTAAGGAAGTGTAAAGATGTGACTTGCTCCAGGGCCAGGCTGGGAGCCCCTTCCGCAGCCTGTCACCTATGCAGAGATGAGATGAAGATTTAGAGGCTTTAAAAGTGATCCTGTGAATTAAAATCATACAAATGGTAGCTGTCATGATAGTCAGTCTGAATAGATTCCTTTCCAAAGACTGGCTCCAGGCCAGGTCTAATGATCGGCTCTATTCTCTGTGCAGTGAAGAGGACCCAGCCATCAATGTCATCATCTAAGCCTTGACCGTAGCCCAGAAGTGGTAACTGAGCTCCTTGTGTTGGCTCCATCTCTCCATTCTGCCTCTTTCTTTTCTACTTTTCACTCTTTCTTTCTTTGATCCTACTCTCATTCCTTTTCTTTTTCCTCCTTCTCTACCTTACACCACACCTTGCACTGTGCAGCACTTTGGAGTTTTCAGAGGTCACTTAGCTCATTCAACCTGCTGGCAGAGGGACCTCTCTGCCCCAATACGGCAACAGATGATGGAGAAGTGAGCCAGCTGAGGCTTAGAGGGGATAAGTGACCCACCTAAAGGCACAGAGCTAGGAAAAATTTTAGCCAGGACTCGAGGTCAGGTCATGTGAATTCAAGTCCCCTTTGCCTCCACTCGTCTTCCAGAGCATTCCGAGTGTCACTGATGGGCAAAGGGGGGGTCTGACCCTTACTCTGTTAGAGCCATCCTTTCTTCCCAGATTCACTTTTGTAAGAAGCTTTAGTCTGTCTCTGAGCCTACAGATGGTGTGACTTAAAGTGCAAGATCAAAATGTCCAGGAAGAATCTGTAAATTTGATTCTCTGCCTTTGGGGTTAACTGAGAAAGCCCAGCCCAGCCAAGGCATGGGAAGGAAGCCATTGGAGACAGCTGTGTTAGTGTGAGGAGGGCCTTGACTGAGGATTGCACATTGCACCGAGAACAGATGTTGTGTTACGTAGATCAGCCTGGGCTTCCCTCCTTTCCTGAATTACTGAATCATCAGTGATGGGTTTGGGTTGGTGGTTTTTAAAGAAATGTATCTTATACTATTATACACTAATAATCGGTTGAAATAAAATCAAAATCTGCATCTTCAGAAAACTCCCAGTTTCTTCACTTATCTTTAGATCTGTCAGGCATGGACCTTTGGGAAATGGACCAAATACAAATGGTGTGTTCTGGATTCTACCATACTCTCCAATACAGCCCCAGCATCTTCCTGGAGGAACACTACTTAAATGGCAGCCTATGGAAATTCCTATACTTCCCCTCTCTCTTAGCAACAAAAATAAACCAGAGTGTTTATTTTTTAATTCATTTCAGCATGGATTTTCTGAGTACCTATTGTGTACACAGTTCTCTCCTGGGTTTAAGGGGTTCAAGAGGTAATGTCCAAGATGTAGTTATGTCCCTTAGAGATATCACAGTCTCTCTGGGGAAAACAAGACTAATAGTAACAACCAGATGATGTAGAATTGCACCATGACAGAGCTGGGAGCCCTGAGCACTAACTTTGCTCCTGGCTTTTACTACATGGGCAAACAATCTAATTTCATTTGGCCTCAGTTTTCTCACCTGTAAGGCCAAGGGATTCGACTGTAATTATCTGGAAGGTGAGTATATGTCTGCAGGCTGGAACTAAAGCTAGCCACTAGTGCAATTCATGTGAGGTGGTGAAAACAAACATGGTACTCAATATGGAAAACACCATATATAACTACAGAATTATTAAAGCCTTGTTGAAAATGCAAATATCCACTCAAATGCAACCCCCTCCCCCAAGAGTAAGTCTCCAGGTCCCCAGGAGTCCATGCCTTCTTTGTAGAGTCCATACAACCCTCTACCCACAACCAGACTAGTGCTGTATTATTCTGAGTACCGATCTTTCACAGGTGAGCATATTATTGACTTCAGTTCAACATCTATGGATTCCTGTTTGTTTCAAATTCATATGACGCAAGTTCTTATTATTAACTGTGAGATTTTCATTTTTCCAGTTCCCACTCATTTTGCCTAACAAGGTAAGATGTGGTCCAGTGGTTAAGACACACTTCCAGTGCAGTGGGTGCAGGTTCAATCCCTGGTCGGGGAACTGAGATCCCACATGTAGCCAAAAAAAAAAAAAAAAAAATGTAGAACTTGAAAAAATAACAGAACTACCAGCAGAAGAAAGGAGGGAAGCACAGCATATACCCTCTTCCCTAGCCAGTTCCCATTATAACCATTTTAAACAACTGGATCAGTTTGCAGTGGGCTTTCTGGATATTTTCAACAGGACTGCAGTCCTTTTCCAATCGAGGAATTTATCTTCCTTTAAGTTCCAACTTCTCCAATTACTCAAATCGTAATTAAACTCTCAGATGGTCTGGGCAGCACTGCCAGCTGTAGCTGGCAGTGTAAGGAAGTCAGCAAATCCTCTCTTCAAATGTAGAAGGAAATTGACAAAACAGTTCCAGTGCTCTGGGAACTGACCCAGAACATACAACCCAAGACACGTTTTTGTGTGAAAAACTGCTGAACTTTGAGTAGGAACAGTGGAAGACTGTGGCATCCTTGCCTGGGGCTGCTCCCATTCCCTTTATTCCCCCAGCTCAGTCACTATGGAGCTTCTGCCAGAGCAAAACAGAACACGAAGACCAGAAGACTGCTATGGTCAGAAGGCGGGGGAGGTTCTCATTTTGGAGTGGTAGGTGATATCCATGCCCAACTGCTTTGTCAATAAAAATAATGATCTTGGTGCTACGAGAGCTGGGAGGGTTGATGGCTCTACTAGCCTGAGTTTGCAATTATGGTTGGAGCAAGCAGATTTCTGGGTGATCAGAGGCTACACACATGCATAGCAGAGACCAGAGAGGGCCAAGCTATTCATACACTCCTAGCCAACCCTGAGGCCGCATGCATGTGCAGAGGAAATTAAAAGGGACTTAGCAAAAAGAAAACAGACTTGAAAACAGCCTGAACACTGAATCAACTCCCTACCTTCACACAGATCCATCAGCAGACGGTAGAAATCTGGTTGAGGTGTCTGAGCACGACGACCATCCAGTTGCTAACCACTAAGCAAGCTATGCAGACACACGGCAACCCCTACAAAGCTGAGCTTAAAAATAAACACACGGACCTCCCAGGTGGTCCAGTGGTTAAGACTCTGCACTTCCACTGCAGGGGGCATGGGTTCGATCCCTGGTCAGGGAACTAAGATCCCGCATGCTGCTTGGCACGGCTAAAAAAAAAAACTCTGTGGAGTCCTATAGGACAGGGGTCCCTGACCCCTGGGCTGCACAGCAGGAGGTGAGCGGTGGGCGAGCCAGCAGAGCTTCATCTGCCGCTCCCCATCACTTGCATTCCCGCCTGAACCATCCCCCGCCCACCCCCCACCCCAGGTCCACGGAAAAGTTGTCTTCCACAAAACTGGTCCCTGGTGCCAAAAAGGTTGGGGACCACTGCTGTAGGGAATTAAACTTGTTTTTAAAGAAAAAGAAACTATTAAAAATAAACACAAGAATGTTTTCAGAAATACCAAAAATCACTGAATAGAGATTACAAAAAAGAACCAAGCGAAATTCTGAGGTTGAAATGTACAGTAACAAATGACAATTCCAACTACAGAGGCTCAGAAGCAGGTTAAAGATGGCAGAAAAAAAAAAGTGAACTTGAAGATAGATCAGTATCAATTATTCAATCTGAAAAACAGAAAAAAAAGACTGAAGAAAATGGAAGAGAACCTCAGAGATCTGTGGCACAACAATAAGCACATCAACATACGTGTAATGGAGGTCCCAAAAGTAAAGGGACAGAAAAATATTTCAAAAATTAATGGCAAAAAACTCCCCAAATTTGATGAAAACCATTAATCTATACATCCAACAAGTTCAATACCTCCAACAAGGATAAATACAAAGAGATCCCCACCTAGATATGTCATATTTATTTATTTGGGTGGGGGGGCTGCATTGGGTCTTCGTTGCTGCGCACGGGCTTTCTCTAGTTGTGGTGAGCGGGGGCTACTCTTCATTGCGGTGCACGGGCTTCTCATTGCAGTGGATTCTCTTGTTGCAGAGCATGGGCTCTAGGCGCAAGGGCTTCAGTAGTAGTTGTGGTGCACAGGCTTAGTTGCTCCACAGCATGTGGGATCTTCCCAGAGCAGGGCTCGAACCCGTGTCCCCTGCATTGGCAGGCAGATTCTTAACCACTGAGCCACCAGGGAAGTCCCAGATACGTCATACTTAAACTGTTAAATGCCAAAAAGCAAAAAGAAAATTTGAAAGCAAGAGAAAGACGTCTCATCACTATGGAAGACCACCAGTACAATTAACACCTGACTTCTCATCTGAAACAATGGAGTCCAGGAGGCAGCAGAATGACATAGTCAATGTGCTTAAAAACCAAGGATTCTATATCACCCAAAACCACCCTTCAAATGCAGAAGTGAAATAAAAACATTCCCAGATAAGGACTTCCCTGGTGGTCCAGTGGTTGAGACTTCGCCTTCCAATGCAGGTGGTGCGGGTCCGATTCCTGGTTGGGGAGCTAAGATCCCACATGCCTCGGGGCCAAAAAACCAAAACATAAAACAGATGCAATATTGTAACAAATTCAATACAGACTTTAAAAAAAATGGTCCCCATCAAAAAAAATCTTAAAAAAAAAAAAAAAATTTCCCAGATAAACAATTGTAAAACTCATTGCTAGCAGAGCTGTCTTACAAGAAATACTAGAGGAAGCCTTTCATGCTGAAACGAAATTAAGACAATAACTCGAATCCATGGAAAGAAATGAAGAATATCAGAAACGGTAAATCTTCTCATCTTTTCTTTTAAAGACATAAGGTTGTATGAGGCAATAATTAAACACTGTATCACTGAGTTTATAATATACAATATAGCACAGGGAGGGAAGTTCAAGAAAAGAAAATATTCTGGAGCAAAATTTCTATATTTTACCAGAATATTAATCTGAAGTAGGGACTTCCCTGGTGGCGCAGTCATTAAGAGTCCACCTGCCAATGCAGGGGACACGGGTTAGATCCCTGGTCCAGGAAGATCCCACATGCTGCACAGCAACTAAGCCTGTGTGCCACAACTACCGAGCCTGTGCTCTAGAGCCCGAGAGCCACAACTACTGAGCCTGCATGCTGCAACTACTGAAGCCCGCAAGCCTAGAGCCCATGCTCCGCAACGAGAGAAGCCACCTCAACGAGAAGCCCGCACACTGCAACGAAGAGTAGCCCCTGCTCGCCGCAACCAGAGAAAGCCAGCGAGCAGCAACAAAGACCCAACACAGCCATAAATAAATAAATAAATAAATAATCTGAAGTAGATTATGATAAATTAAGAGCCAACCACTAAGGAAATAACTCAAAAATACAGTCAAAAAAAAAACAATAGGAATTTAAATAGTACACTAAAAAAATGTTTAATACAAAAGAAAGCCATAAAAGGAGGAAGAGAAAGACAGGAGGCATATAGAAAACAACAAAATGGCAATTATAAATCCAACCACATCAATATTCTATATGTAGATGGTTTAAACAAACCAAAAGGCGGTTTGTCTAAAAAGCAAGATCGAGCAACTATAGTTGATCCTTGAAGTACCCTACCACCATGACCACCAAGTCAAAAATCTACATGTAACTACAGTCAGCCATCTGCATCTGTGGTTCTGCATCTGCGGACCACGTAGGTATGTAGACACTATTGAAAAAACATACACGTGTAAGTGGACCATGTTGGTCAAACCCACGCTGTTCAAGGGTCAACTGTATACGTACCAATAAGCTGAAAGTAAATGGAAGGAAAAAATATACCACACAAACATTAACCATAAAATAGGCAGAATGGCTATATTAATATCAGAAAAAATAGACTTTAAAACAAGAAATAGTACTAGAGAGATATTTTATAAGGATAAAAACATCAATATATCAGGAAGATATAACAATTATAAATGTATATAAATGCATGCATGCAATAGAGTCTTAGATGCTTTGAAGCAATTGTGACGAGAGGCCATGTCTGGAGTTGACTTAGTGTTGGATATAACCCAATAGTTCTGATAAATACTCCTTCAAATCTCTTGAACAGAATGTTAACTTTTTAAAAAATGAGTATTTCTTTGAGCACAGTGACCTCTACTGGCACTAACATAAACCCCTTTTTCACAGAAAGGTTCCATTCCCACATAGGGTCATTTGGTTAGAGAAAGGATCAGAGAATCCTAGAGGATCTATTGTAGAATCCTCCTTTGAATCACATGTGTGTGCTGCTAACTTTCTAATAGCAATAAGCTAGGCCAGTCTGTCTAATAACTAGTGAAGTAGGAGCTGGTTAGCACTTGTCTTTAAGCAGCAGTTTTCAATTTTGGTTGTATATTAGAATCACCAAGGGAGATTTTTAGAATATTAATGCCCAAGCTTCACCCTCAGCAACTGATTTCATTAGAACGTTTTTAAAGCTCCCTGGGTGATCCTAATTTGTAACCAGGCCTGAGAACAACTGCCCTAGTGTAAAAGCTTTCCTCATTACTGCCTCATAACATTCACCAGTATTTTGAGTGCATTAGTGTGTTTAGCTAGAATTTGCTCTCTAGCTTCAGGAAGTACTTCCTCAAGAATGAGTTACAGAGAAACAATCTTCCCAGATCAAAAGTATGTCTTGGTAAGGCCCTGGCAACCCTACTAATAATCCTGGTACTCAAGATCTTCAGAGATAATTATTTTGAAGATTGTAAACAGTTAAAGAGAAACGTGGGAATTCCCTGGTGGTCCAGCGGTTAGGACTCCAGGCTTTGACTGATGAGGGTGTGGGTTCAACCCCTGGTCGGGGAACTAAGATCCTGAGAGCCGTGCAGCGTGGTCAAAAAAAAAAGAAAAGAGAAATGTCTAAACCAGGTGTTGGCAAACATTTTCTCTAAAGGTCAAAAGAGTAAATATTTTAGGTTTTGTGACACTTACAGTCTGCAATTACTCAACTCAGCCACTGTAACACAAAAAGTCACAGGGTACCCGTTCTTAGGCAAAGGAATTCTTGTTATAGGGGCCCAGGAACTCTGGTGATGGTCCAACAATGTCAATGACCAAGATAAACAGACCCATCTACCTTTACCTCTGCCACAGAGATTATTTCTTTACAGCCAGACTTTTTATTCTTAGCAGCGAAATGACTGATTTTCTAGAATCCAGATTTCTTAAAGATATATTATAAACCGAGATAAAAACAGGGTCTTTGTATAGAATCACATCCAGCCATCTTCAAGCTTCAGTCACTAAGAACCCAGGGAATCTACAGAGGTGGAGGGGACATAACCTTAGGCATCTGACAGTCATAAGAAATGGATGACTTGACCTTCCTTATGTAGGTTAAGCTGACTCACCTAGGCTCACCAGTTCTTGGGGTGTTAGTAAGTTTGTACCCTTTCTGCAGAGAACTTCCTGCACAGAAATTTCCCACACCCTTTCTGGGCAGAACTCTCGGCGTTAACCCAGATGAGGGGATAAAAACCTTGCACTGGAGTTGCAGAGTAGAGCTGGGCATTGTAAATAGCAGCCTAAGGACCTAAATCCCCTGCAGGCAGATTCAGACAGGAGTCAGTCTTACAGGTAGCTAAACTGAAAAAATGGACTTTTAATTGAAATGGTGATTAATTATAAAGGTCTCACAGGAGAGAGGAGGTTCCAATTTTCTGTTTGGTTTAATAGACTAGAATTCATTCAATCATCCATGAATTCACTTTTCATTCATCAGATATTTAAGTGTTAATAAGCAATAGGCAATGAAGAAACAGAACAAGGCCTGGTACCTGCTGTCACAATTTGTCTTGTTGTAGCATACCGACGGAGAAGTAAACAGGCAATTACAGTCTCCTACTATAGACAGTGTGTTGAGAGCAAGGGAACCTAAACCAGACTTGAACACACGGCAATTTATAGTGGGGGGGAAAACATGTATTTTACCACAATTAAAACAAGCTATGCTGAGACACCATTTTTCAACACAAGATTGGTAAAAATCAACAAGGTTGACAGTCCACCATGTGGTTACACCATGTGTACCGAATGGGCAACGTCAGAGAGAAACAGGCACTCCCATCCATTTCCACCAGGGCAAATAGTACCTAGCAAAAATATAAATGCACAGAGCCTTTGACCCAGCAATTCAACTTCTAGGAATTATCCTAGATACAGGGTCACATGTGCAATGTATTATACAAGGTTTTTTACTGCAGCATTATAATAGTAATTAGAAACAACCCTCATATCCATTAGTCGGGAACTGATTCAATTCCTGTCACTCTTTGCTCAAAAACTCTCCCAAGGAAAACAGCGAGTCCCTCCCAAAGGACACAAAGTCCTACATGATCTATATCTTACATCCCTTCCCTTCCTATGCCATCTCTTCCCACGCTCCCCTCTGTTCACTTCCTACCGGCTTCCTTACCCTCCAACAGCTCAGACTACTTTAGGGCCTTTGCATCAACGGTGCGCTCCGAAGTTGGTGTAACTGTCTCTCTGGCTCCAATGTTGTTGCTGCCAGAGGCCTCCTGAGACCACCCTTTACGCGACAGCAACCAATCCCGTCCTTTCTGTTTCATCATTCTCCCTATCAATTATTACCCACCTGATACTTGTTCATTTTGTCTCTCCAGAACTCCAGCTCCATGAAGATAAAGACTTTGTTCACTTCTATATTCCAAAGCTAGTAGTACCTGGCACATTGAAGGGGCACAAAAGTTTAATGCATAAATTATGCACCATCCAAGCAACTAAATAGTATGCAACTTAAAAAAAAAAGTGCCATTTTTACTTATACGAAAGATCTCCAAGATATTAAATGAGAAAAACAAGGTGTATGTATTTTGTGTTAAAAGAAAAAAAGGAAAGTGGGAACTCCCTGGCGGTCCAGTGGTTAGGACTCGGAGCTTTCACTGCTGGGGTCCAGGTTCAATCCCTGGTCAGGGAACTAATATCCCACAAACCACACGGTGTGGCTAAAAAAAAAAAAAAAAAATCTATGTGTACTCAGGCTATGTAACTGACAACAATAGTTGCCTTTGGGGAGGTAACTGGGCAGCTGAGAGTCAGGGGTAGGGAGTCTTCTCACTGTATACACATCGAGTGTATTACCAAATAAAAAAATGGAAAATAGGTTGGGCCAGCAGCCTGTGGGAAAAGTAAAAAGCATTAGGTTTGAGAAGTGGCCTTGAGGGCTGTGCTCTAGAACTACCCTTCTATCTAGCATCTTTTCCCCATTAAGTCTGGAAAGAAAATAGCTTATTAACTAGGACCAAGGGTTATTTTGTTCTTTTACTTCCTGACTCTTCCATAATGTGGTCTTGTTTTAAGGGAGCAGAAAGGTGCTTTATTGATTAAAAAAGTTAGGGCTTTGAAACCATTAAAGTAGGAATCAAACTTTCCCTACCTTTTAGCCGGTTAATAGTACGATATTGTTACCAATCTCCCTAAGCCCATTTCCTCTTGTGTGAGATGGGGTTTTTAACAGTATTAATTTGTTGTGAGGATTAAGTGACAATGTCCTTTGACATTTTTTACTAGAATGGTATCCTAAAGGTGCTTTTCTTCCCCACCTTTTAGATCTGGATATAACAGCTTTAATACTACCATACCTTAAACCTAGGCATCTTTGTCTCATTTCTTCGGCTTGTCACCAGTTCTCACCACCCTCCGAACACTCCAACACCAGCCAGGCCCCGAGTATTTCTTGCTACTTTGACCTTCTTTGCCTTCATGTCTTTCCAGCTAAAAAATTATGCATACATCTTTTAGGCTATACTATACAGCCCTCCCCTGCAAAAGTCTCCAAGCAATTGTTGCTCACTCAGAGCCAGATCTAATGAATTCTTTGCTCCTGTCCTTCACTGATAACTCATTGCCAACATGTCAGTTTCAGAGCTTTCAATTCCTACTTAAGCTTAATATATCCTGGAAATCACTGCGTTCCTTTAGACTTTGAGATAGGCTACACAAAGACAAAAACCACAATCCCACACTACCATTCATTTAACCCAAAGTCACAAATTGATGGTATTTCAAGACCCCCTCAAATTTTATTCTTTGTCCTCAGGAGAGGGGACATGGTAAAATGGTAGGACCACACTTTAACTTGATACTTAACTTAATTCAAAGCCCAAAGGAGAACTACCAAAGTGAAGTCATGAGTTATGCTTTACCTACCTCTATACCTAGGAGAGAGAACCAAGGTAAGGTTCATTGCCCAAAGCACTCAATGTCTGATGTGTTCAATTAGCTACCGATCAATGCCAGGTAAATAATTTAGAAGCAATGAGTTTAGACCAGCACTTTTCAAGTCAATCACAATCAATTTAGCAGTCCCAACCTCTAAACAAAAAAAAGGTGCACTAAACCAATGTATCATTTTAAGATGTATACTAAACACAGGGCTACAGAGCTGCAGTCAAGGGTACAAAAGGTGTTGGTCTATACACCCAGTATTCCCTTTCCCATAAGGGTAAATAGAATTTTCTGTGCTTGTTTCTTAAAATCATCTTTGCCCCGAACCCCTCCTCCATATCATTTTTACCCTTTCACACTAATCTCTAGGATGCTGCTAGTAATCCATCCCAAAGCTACAGGATGTTTCCTACACTTGGCTCAGAACTCCCACTTCCAAAAATTGAATATCAGGACTGTTTATTCTCTGCAGATTTATTGTTGAGTAATCTTATCTTTATATAATACAGAACAATTAAAGCTGACCAAGTGCAACAAATAAGCCTGCTGATTACACACATAGCTTTATACCAACCATAAAACGCAGCCAGTTGTCAAAATTCCAAAAACAGAACATCCAAACTTCCAACATACTAATGATCATTCAAGACCAGTAAATAAATTTGAGGCAGATCAGTGTTCCCAAATTGTAAAGTTATCCAATAACTTTGTTTAAAAGCATAAGAAACAAGGGCAGACAGCTGTGCCACCAGCACTAAATTTTTTTGCACCAAAAGCTTGACCAGAAAACTCAAAACTGTTACTGCCCTACGATACTTAAGATATTCGAAGTCCAAATAAAGAATCTACTGGCTCTAACATTCTAAAGTTTACCAGATGCTACCAAAAAATAACTACATGAGGTGTTGCTAAATATAGGTTGGATTTACAAAACTACTTTAGTCTTTTTAACATTTCTGATTGACATCTTTAATTACTTTGCACCAGCCTGGCAAAATAAGATAAAGTATGTTGGTGTTCGGGAACTGAAAAACCTAACTTGGGAATTAACAGATCTCTGCTCAGAATAAGGCAATCCATTTGAAGAGACAGAGGAGAGTATCTGGGCTGGAAAATTTTGCAAAGCTGGTTTACATGAAGATGTTTTGTCCCAAATTCAGACAATTCCTCAAACATGCAAAAATTTTGGCATAAAATTGGTTAATGTTTGAAAACAAAGAAACAAAAGAACATTGAGTATAACTTCCTAGAATGGAGAACTTTAATTTGACACCATCCTATCTAATAGGCTGAAAACCTCAATTAGTTATTATACTTAAATAGGCTTCAGAAAATTCAGTTTCTCCAGCATTAAGTCCAGCTACTCTTGCTCAGTTCCTGTTGCGCTCACTTTATAGCAAGTCAGTGGTCCCTACAGCCTGACAGAAGAGATCATTAGCCTGATAACATCTAATAACGCCAACTCCAATAGATTAATTTAGGGACTTGTCATGATGCATTCATGCTACTAAGGGGGACTCACTCGAGTTCTTACCATCTTACCCAAAACTCTAAGTGTAGAAAGGAATCTTCCAAGTGTATATATACTATTCAATGATGTTCAAGACTTAAATAACACCATTAAACTTTGAATGCAGGTCTGTATGAATATGGTTAATATCAAGGTTGACTCCTGAAGCCTACCAAACTGAGGAGCATTAATACTGAACACAAATCAAAAATCTAATTAGAAACATTTTTTATTTTAAATGTGCCAAATAAAAACCCACATTTTCAGACCATAGGATGTTAATACATTCAACAAAAATTTATATTACCTTACTGCTGTGAATTTACAGAGTAATAGTCCAGATTCGTTTTGATTAGATGGTTGAATTACCCTTCCCTAAGTTACACTTTACAGACATCACAAATCCCTTATAATAATGTAAACAAAATAACTTTTCCCTAAAAGGTGAACTTGAGAACTTCAGTCCACTCTTTCAGGACTTGCACTTCTTCGCGGACTTCCTGATGGGGAACGACTAAAAAGAAAAACATTAGGTTTGGAACCAATTAGTGTCTACTGAAACTCTTCTTGCATATATGTCAGGGCAAAACTCAAGTTTCAATAAATTCAAAGGTGGCCAAAGGTAGTAAATTCCTACAGCAGAAGTCTAAAAAATTATGTAAGGCTTAATAGCCTCTTCACTAATATTACAAAATTTAAAAGAACTGCTTGAATTTTGGGGATTTTTTTTTTTTTTTTTGGATCACCTAATAAACTCTGCATCTAGTATTCTAATATATAGCACCAATTCTCCAAAGAGCTCAAAGCCCGGAAAGTAGGCAGTAAGCAAACAAATTCTGCAGAGGCCACACCTGACAGTTAAGATCTGGCAACAAATTATTTAGCTTACCTTCTTTTTGGAGATGGAGATCTGGACTTCGATCGGCTGTCAAAACATGAGAAATTCTATTAAGAAAACGTACTATCCAACCCCTTAAGTCACAATACCATGAAATGAACCCCCAAACTGTCTTGACCTTGAACTGTCCTGCATTTAAACTGAAAACGAACCTACCAATTTTTCACTAACAAAAGCTAATCTTATAACACCTGTTCTTCACAAAATAAGTGAACTGCTTTATTTTATCACAAATAACCTTTTACACTCTACTTTAAGCACAATGAACTCAGAATGCTTCTCCATGCATCTACCAATTCTAACACAGGTCTTGCTATAACCCCAAATTCACCAACTTCTTTTTCACTGTAGCTTGACACACCCTTGTCCAGGAAGTCAGCCAGAACAGGCCATGTATAAATGAAATTCTAAAGTTTGGTTTATTAATAAGGTATTGTGTTCCTACTCAATACCTAAGCTTACAGCTAACACTTGAAATTTCAGCAATTCAAAAACACTCTGGATATTGGTGCCATGTAACCAGAAGAGCATCAATGAGATTTTTACCCTACCTGCTTCTTGGTCGTGAAAGAGACCTGGATCTTGATCTCGACCTGGACCGGGATCTTAACAAAAAACAGAAATACAATTATACCAATTAGTCCATAGGAGTAATTTCCTTCAACACCTACTGAGTACCTTATTAGGTAGGCTAGGAATAAAGTGGCTAAAACAGAGCAAGATGCCATGTATCAGTCCAAGACTGGACAAGTAATTGCTTTCGATAAGTTCTGTTATCAAATAAAGAACCACCTTTTCAGTTATCTATCATGAGTTGGGTTGTCACAGTTCCTGTACAGAGGTATATTCTTAAACAGTATACAGTATCCAAAAGAAATATATGGTGTTCGTTTGAGAAAACTGGTATTTTATCTTAGAAGAATCAAAGCAACCCCCTGAACTGAAACCATTTCTTCAGGTGGTAAGCTCAGTGAAAAGCCATGACTGGGTAACGTTTTGTTCTTGGATCATCAATAAACTGTCATGGTTCAGGGACCATCCATTTGTCACACAAACCAAATCAGGCCGACATACACATCTTGAGGTCCTGCAACCAAGCTAAATGCATTTACCTATAGAGTCCAAATATTTTTCAATTGGACCACAGGTTTTTGAATCCCTGCGTTTATAAAGACTGTGCTATTACTGAATAGTAGTAATTCCCAGTAGCATTCCCTACCACTGACACATGAGTAGCACTATCAACTCATTATCTAGAATTTTATCCATTTCCATCACTTTTTAAGGTTTTCTACAAAGGAAGTAAAAAATGTGGAGGTGCCTAATTTGATTTTTAACTTTTTAAATTTCAGTGTCTAACCCAAGTATCTGGTTAAACAGGCCATGTTCATCCATGTGTATGTTACCCTAAACAAACTTTCTATGGTCTCAAACTCACCACCATCATTCCAAAGAGAAACTTGTTTTAACTTGTTTCTAACTCTAAATAAATCTCCTCCTGGTTCTAATGGGTTTCTTACCAGGGATCAGGCAACTATCATCTTTTAGTGCTATTATCATTTACCTATACAACAGATATAAGCTGACTCCAGAAGTTTCCAACATGTTTACCCAGAGTGTTCACTGGAATGATTTGAGGATTTGTGCTTTGGACCCTCCTCTATCACCTCTGTAACAGCCCTTAAAATCTTTAGTTGGGCTTTTCTTCATCTTGACGTGTACACATTCAACGTTTTCCTGAAGCATTCCGTGTCAATTAGGTCCTTAAGATACTCCACTGCTGTCATTAAGACGGGACAATCCAAATACAAATAAGGGGAAAAAAAGGTGCTACATACTGGAAATACCTCGATCCTTTTATAGAACCAGACCTAGATCGTCTGAGTGAAGCTGATCTTGATCTACGAAGAGACACAGATCTTGATCGCCGAGGAGATGCTGATCTTGACCTAAAAATTAAATCAAAGTTGTTTAAGTCCACTTCCAATTAAAGTTTTTTTTATTTCTTGTTAAAACTTGAATTAAGCAACATCTCTCACCTCCTTCCCCTGCTCCTGCTGCGAGAGCGAGAGTATCGCCTACCTCTGGATCTTGAATGTGATCTAGACCGTGACCTATTTTTCAAGTCAGAAAAAAGCAAAATGTTAGATGGCAACTCCTTTTTAGAGTTCGTGTGTCTCTGCTGAAATCAAATCTCAAAACTATTTAAACTTAGTGTCTCATTTGGAAATAAACTCTGGGCCTATTAGTTGTCTTTTTTTTTTTTTTTTTAAACTACCTAAAAAAAGATTTGTTAAAAGCTCAATTACATCTTAGAATTACATAATATAAAACACTGTAAGGTGTATTTAAAATAAACCTTGCAAGTTTGCAGGTCGACCCTCTTTGGCCCATGGTCTAGTAGATCTAGACGATCTAGAAGTATCTATAGCCGATCGCTGCATCTAGATGTTTTCTTCAATCTAACGACGATCAAACTGACAGCCAAATGAGCCAGGTGAGGCTTGATTGACGCAAGAAGATTTTTCTAGTTGGGAATGTGGTCAATCTGGTGTTCCTCTTTCTAAACCGGAGGGGGCCCCAATTGTAAGCCAAATTTACTGTTACGGCGATCACCGTCTCAAATTTTCTGCCCTTTAAAGAATAAGGTGAAGCTAGGTGTAGATGACTCGAGGGGATCTGGCCTCTTATGCTGATCACCTCAAGGTCTAGGAGGATCTTAATTGTCGGATTTGCAAGGCGCCTCAGCATGATATCATAAGGCTCGTGACATTCTGAATCAAGGCGACTGACTCAAACGAAGAAACCTGAAAGGTTTTGACCAGGTTGATTATTAATACATTAACATTTAATTAAACAATAACTGTAAAATACACCTGTACAATTAACATTCAAGTTTATAGAAAAATACTAGTTTCTGCCTTGCTAATAAGAAAATTAACTTGATTAACCAGTACACCAACCACTCCTTTATTAAAATAAATACCTGCTTCTTCTTCGGCGGCTATAGCGATGACAATCATAAGCATAATGTCCCTTTTCGCCACACTCATAGCATCTATCATTGGGATCAAAGGGACGTCGGGCAGGTGGTCTATCAAAACGAGATCTCCGAGGCATGCCTGTTGATAGTTCAACTCTCACTCGGGAACCACAAATCACTCTATAAAAGAAAAACAATGAAATTCTAATGCTTTAAAAAACAAACAAACACGTGACTCCTATATTTAGAACTTTCCAAGCACTCTTTCTTTGCCCTCACAAGCTTCAGCTATACCTTTAGAAGCCTTTCAAACTCCACCTTTGTTCCCCAGCTCCTGTCTTCATAAACTGACTACCTATTTATTTAAAATCTCCTCCAGACAACAGAATCCAAGCTTCGCACAGGAATATTCTCACGAACACTTAACTTTCATAACCGACATGTTACTTACTTCCCATCCAGGCCTCGCACTGCATCTTCTGCATCTCTAGGATCTTCAAATTCCACAAAGGCAAATCCCGGAGGATTTCTGGCAATCCACACAGTTCTTAAGGGACCATAATAACTGAAAGCCCTTTCTAACTCTCCTTTGCCAGCACCAGTTCCCAGGTTACCAACATACACCTTGGTTTCTGTTTAAAAACGCAAATAGAAGAATGCATGTTATGAAAAAACTGGCTTAAGTTTGAATTCTTTGCCTTAAAAGAGTCCATCCTTAAGACTGCAAAGCATGTTTAACGCTCTCTCAAGGATTGACTTTAGCCTTAAAACCAACAAAGTCCTTACATTTCTGAAAAGCTAAGCGTACGACAAAGTTCTTAACGTTCAAAAGGGGGGGAGGGGAACCTCCAAAACACAAGCACAGCCGCGTGGTAGGACACTCCGAGGCATGGGGTGGGATCCGCCCCGGCCCCGCCCCCGAGGCCCGGCAGGCCCAGGCGCGCTAGGAGCGCGCGCGGGCCGGCAGCGGCAGCGGCAGCGGCGTCGGCGGCGAGCTGGCCCCGGCGGAAGCCGGACCGGGAGAGCGGGTCTGCGCCGGCTCTCGCGGCAACCGCCCCAGGCGCAGGCTCGCCCACGACTCCAGGTCCCCCGCCCCAGAGCATAAATCGCGCTCGAAAGAGCTACAAGAGAAAAAGACACCAGCCGCCAGACCTAAAGATCCTGTTATGTCTCCACTCCCACTCAGAAGTCCGACTGACTGACGAGAACGCGCAGCACGAAACTGCCACAGTTTTGTTCAGTCTTAAACTCACTCCTTTTACGGCTGCGACCACATCTGTCCGCCAAAGTGGCGGGAAAGCGCCAAGGAAATGCGCCACCATGGTCGTCAATGTGCGCAAAATGGCAGCCGAGGGCGGGGGGGCGTGGGGAACGGGCGGGCGGCTCGAAGAAGGGCAACAACGAAACAGGGACCGAGGGCTGGGCGGGAGACGAAAATGCCCAAGAACTGATATCAACCCCGGCACAGACCTACCCCAGCCACCTCCTGTCCTCCTTCGATACCCCGCCCCTGCCGTCTCTGGCTTCGTATGGTGTACGCCGAAGCCGCCATTACGCACGCGGAATAACCGTCTCCCAGCCGCCGCGCCAACCTCACGGCTCTAAAGACTCACTACACCCACAGCAACGTCCCTCACTGGCCCCTACCCTCTTACCTCCTCCGTACCGCCCGTAACGCGACATGATGACTGGCCTGCGAGCTCGGCTCTTTCAGCTCGCAGCGCCCAGAGATCGATTACTACAAAACCTACTCCGCAGCCACACTCGCCAACGGTCCCAACAGCACTACGAGGAAAAGCCTAGGTTCGCGTTTATATATGCGGCGGCTGGGTTTCTTTGCGCATGCGTCGTCTCGACGTTCTGCGCGGCACAAAGGAGCTGGGCGGAAACAGCCTAGAAGCGGCGCGGAGGGAACTGAAAAGACTAAGATGCGAATCACTGGCGGAGGGATACGTTCCCATGGCAACGCCAAGGGCTCGCCTATAAACCCGCCCCCTTCCCTTTCCCTGTGCCCTCTTTATTTTCCTCCCTTCTCCGTCCACGCTTTCGTTTTCACCAATCTAGGAACCCTCAGCCCTGGTATTCTTACTACAGGTGCACGAGACCGGGCTTATGAAAGGCTGTAAAATTTAACCGCTGATGTTGCAGCCGTCGCCGCCTTTCTGCTGGGGGACCTGGCCTAGACTGCTACTCATTGATCTTCGGGGCTCGTCAGAGGTAATCGGGAGTTTGGCCAGGGTGAGAACTACATGAACCCCGCCGTTGTGAGTAGTGGTCTCTGCACCACAGGGCTCAAAAGGGGTGACGCCCTCAAGGGACCGCCCGCCCTGCATCGACCATCCAGCCACTTCAGAACCAGCCATCAGTGTTCAGCAACACGGTCCGAGTTCTTGGAGTCAGGAGGACAAAGGAATAGAGGGTGTTTTTTCCTCCTGTTATATTGCCCTAAATCCTTAAATCATTTTGGTAGTGGCAATTCTGAAATTATTTGCATTTGAAGCAGAGTATTTGTGGTTCGTTTCTAGTGCTTTCTGCTTTGTATTGTAGTACCACATCTCGTCCACTAATACTCAGATCCTGAGGACGAGGACTTTCTTAAGTCGTCTCTGAGTAGCAGCCTTGCTGCTCAGCCACTCTATATATTCAATAAATGAAAATCTTTTCTTTGTTAGAATCGCTTAAAAATCCAGTTTCAACTTTATACAATGTATTTGCCAGGTACCAACTCTATAAATACAGATTTAACTTATTTTTTTACCATCCATTAAAAAAAAAAAGACATTACACTATAAATACTTGGAATACACGAGTTGGAAATATTCCACAAAACAAGAGGAAATTCTTAGGTATTTGTATTTTTATTTTTTTCATCTGCTGTAACTTCACTTGGTATGTATAGGTGTGGGATACAGAGTATAGGAGAAAGGGGGCTTAGTTAAATAAGCATGTATTCAGGTAAAGTATGAATTCTCTCAGAGTAATGCTGCGAATTTATATTTTTTTCCATAATTTTTCAAATTATGGAAGAAATTGGTCTATTTCAAGAAGACCTCTAGTAAGAAAATAGAAGTTTATAGTCTGTTATATTTGTTCTCCCTTATTTATTTTTTGTTGTTATCTGCTTAACAGGGTTTTTCTTAAAAGGATTAAAGAATAAAGATCTTTTATATACTCCTTTATATATTCTTTATATAGAAAGAGCATAGGTACAAAGTGTAGGTAACTTATTAAAAGGTAGTGCTTATTATACCACATACCTCCTCATAGACCTCAATAAATATTTTTTGGCTCTGAATACAAAGTCTATTGTACAAAAGAGAATTTTTAAGCAAATAATAGTGTAAACAATAAGAAAAGCAATTGTCCAACTTACTACAAACTGATTTCATCACATTAAGGGGAAAAGGGTAAACCTCGACTGGTTTGCCTGCCTCTGTACCTAAGTATTATTTCTCTCTCATTAAAGGAGGGCCAGTTCTAGGCTGGGCTTTACTAACCTTGTTGCCATGAAAAAATAATAGTACTGTATACTACTTTCGTACACTGTTATACTGAAAACCCTTTCTCTCAGAACATGTAACCAGTTCTTTTCACTAAATGTCAATCCAATCAGGGAGATTTTTTTGTACAGAGTTCCTGTATTCCTGCTGATTCTTTTGAAATCAGTTTCACATACATAAATTTCTGCCTCTAGAATTCTGGGTTAAATTAATGTCACATTTCCAGGTTCAGTTTGAATGTGAAAGTTACTTAATTCAATTCAACAAATATCCTAATATTTCCTAATATCCATTGAATAATTCTTAAGTTTCTGTTGTTAAATATTGATAATATTATTAGTTTATGAAGGGAGGGGTAATTCTTTTGAAAGCTGCAGCTTTCAAATTTTATCTGCATTTCCTAGATTCACTATTTCCAGAGAAGCATTAAAGAAATATTCACATTTTATCTTACTTTATTTTTAGTTTCACTTTTAAGTCATTGTCTCCATTTTAGCTTGGATGTGAAAACTTTAAAACAAGAAAAACAAGTTTAGACCTTTTGCACATGTATTACTTTTTAGTATAAAAAATAGTCTTTATATTAGAATAGTATTACCAACAGTAGTTTTTTTTTGTTTTGTTTTTTTGCCTCAGGCCTTCCGGGATCTTAGTTCCCCAACCAGGGATTGAACCTGGGCCCTCAGCAGTGAAAGTGCGGCGTCCTAACCACTGGACTACCCCGGAATTCCCCCAACACTAGTCTTTTAATATGTATTTATGTATGTTCTGTGTATGTTTGTACTGTAGGTCATCCAAACAACTGTTCAACCACAACTTTCTTTTCTTGTTTCAACATTTCATACTCTTCTATTCCCTCTAGAATACTTTAAAATTCTGGGAAGGAAAAATTATTAGAGGCATGTTTATAAGTCTTTCATATTGTATAAAGAAATTAACTTCTCATTAGCCAAGTACTGGACTGCAATCAGTACTGAAGTATATGGGAGGAAGAGGGGAGCAACAGTTACAGAGCACCAGTGCTTTGACCAACTGCAAGGAGTAAACTAGGGAAAATTGTGATGCAAGAGTGACCCACTGATACAAATATTACCTAAATGGATGGTTTAGGCATGTAAAGCAATCCAGGAAGAGGGAGGCTTTCAGAGGAATGCCTCATTGTATTAAAAAGTGAGAAACTGTAACATTATCAAGCCCTAAAACAATCACTTATGTTGTTCCTTCTCTAAAGGAAGAGTATTAATGAAAGGGACTTGGTCAGCTTGGTGTCTTAATTAGAGAGAGCTAGACTAGCTTAGACTTAGAGTTTAGCACTTAGCACTATCTTGGAAGGAGCGAACCTCTGTTATTGACCACCTCTCAGCTGTACTTAGAGAAATACCGTGCAAGACCATTGACTTGACTTTGTTTGATGTTTTGATAGTGAGCTACTAGTCCCTGGAAATGAATATCTTCTATTGTAAATCAATAAAAATAATTTTAGTTCATAAATCCTTCTCTTAGGAGAAATGGTATAGTGTAATGATGAAGAGCATACGCTTATGGAGTGTGGCAGAGTTGGGTTGGACGGTTAAATAGCTGCCTACCCTTGACCAAGTTTTTTATCTCCTGATACTTCAGCTTCCTCATCTGCAAAATGGGGTTTAATAATAGTACCTATTTCAGAGAGTCGTTGTTAGGATAGGATGAGGTAAACCAAGTATATAACATTGTACGGTGTCTAGCACACACTGAGTGTTCAATAAATGTTAGGAGGAGGAGGAGGAGGAGTAGCAGTAGTTTGACTAATCTTTGTCAGTTGCTAAAAATTTGATAGGATCCAGCGCATGGACGAAATAGAAGTTTCATCAAAGCTGGGGAAGAAACTCTGGAACGTGGTGGTGACCAGCCTTAAGTGGCCACTCCTAAGATGTCTTTGTCTGTTCACTCAATGACTTCAGTAAGGGAAATTGTCACTTTTCTTCTTTGACCCAGTCCACATAGAGAAAAATAATCTGACACATATAACGCAAAAACTCAGAAAAAGAAAGTTTCTTCATGAAAAGTAAATCCCCAGGAATCCCAAAATCACATGCTGAAACGTTCTTCAGGGTTCTGTGCAACGGTATTTTCCTGTGGAATAGGGAGATATGTGTTCAGGAGCAACGTGGAAATTGTCACTTTTATTACAAAATTTAGTCTTGGAAGCTAATATCTATGAGATTAGGTATACTTAAAAAAAACCAAAAAAACAAATAGGGAATTCTCTGGCGGTCCAGTGGTTAGGACTCAGTCCTTCCATTGCTGGGGGCCTGGGTTTGATCCCTGGTCGGGGAGCTAAGATCCCGAAAGCAGTGTGCCCAAAAAATAAAACAAATTTAAAAAAAATTTTTTAAGCAAATAAAATCTACTTCAAACCTTATGACAAATGGATACATACACTGTAACTCTCAGATAGATAGTTAAGTTAAAACGGCATATGAGGGCTTCCCTGGTGGCGCAGTGGTTGAGAATCCGCCTGCCAATGCAGGGGACACGGGTTCGAGCCCTGGTCTGGGAAGATCCCACATGCCGCGGAGCAACTGGGCCCGTGAGCCACAATTACTGAGCCTGCGCAGCTGGAGCCTGTGCTCCGCAACAAGAGAGGCCGCGATAGTGAGAGGCCCGCGCACCGCGATGAAGAGTGGCCCCCGCTTGCCACAACTAGAGAAAGCCCTCGCACAGAAACGAAGACCCAACACAGCCATAAATAAATAAATAAATAAATAAATAATTTAAAAAAAAAAAAAAACGGCATATGAAAGAAATGACTTGAAATTCAGAGATAGGAGGACTTTTGTTAGATCACTAGTCTAACCACCTCATTTTTCAAATGAGACTAAGACCTAGAATTGCAGCATGATGAGTGCAATGTTCCCAAATCCTGCTACAAAGACTGTCAGTCTGTCCGAACTTCGATGAAAATTTCTCCCGTCTCAGAAAAATATAAACTATTGCCAACCACTCTTTCTTGGGAAAAACCATCCTTTATTCTGTGACTATGTCTTTCTTTTTTTTTTTTTTTTCTGGTAACATGCTCCTCCCCCCAATTTTTTTTAAATGAAAGGATGCTGAGGATAATTTTTTTTTAATCTCATGTGTTTTTGTTTTTTAATTTTATTTATTTATTTTTGGCTGCATTGGGTCTTCGTTGCTGCGCGCGGGCTCTCTCTAGCTGCTGTGAGTGGGGGCCACTCCCCGTTGCGGTGCGCGGGCCTCTCATTGCGGCGGCTTCTCTTGCTGCGGAGCACGAGATCGACGCACGCGGGCTCAGTAGTTGTGGTGCGCGGGCTCAGTTGATCCACGGCATGTGGGATCCTCCCAGACCAGGGCTCGAACCCGCATCCCCTGTACTGGCAGGCAGATTCCTAACCACTGCGCCACCAGGGAAGTCCTCATGTGTTTTCTTCATAGAAAAAGTTTGTCCCCTCCATCCCTCCAATTTTTTCAGATCTATCTAGTTCCCCAAATTCAAGAATCTAGAATCTCTAGTAAAGAACAAAGCATGACTTTACCCCCCAAAAATTTGTGAAAAAATCAGACAGAAAATTTTAAAAAGGAGAAAAAATGTCTAACCTTACCAAAAATGCAAATTAACACAACATGCTATTTTTGTCAGGAGTGCAGTGAAATTGGCACTTACACTGATGGGAATGTGAAATAATACATTTGGGGGGGTCAATTTGGCAATGTTTTAAAATTATTAAATTGTACGTATATTTTGGCCCAGCAATCTTATTTCCTAGAATTCATTCTAGAATTAATCATAGATATACATAAAGATTTTTTTTTCTTTTTTTTAGAATCAATTTTATTTATTTATTTATTTTTGGTTGCCTTGGGTCTTCGTTGCTGCGTGTGGGCTTTCTCTAGCCACGGCGAGCGGGGGCTACTCTTCATTGCGTTGCTCGGGCTTGTCATTGCAATGGCTTCTCTTTTTGCAGAGCACGGGCTCTAGGCGCGCAGGCTTCAGTAGTTGCGGCACGTGGGCTCAGTAGTTGTGGCGCACAGGCTTAGTTGCTCGGTGGCATGTGGGATCTTCCCCGACCAGGGATTGAACCCGTGTCCCCTGCATTGGCAGGCGGATTCTTAACCACTGCACCACCGGGGAAGTCCCTGCATAAAGATTTATATGCAAAAATGTTGGTAGGATCTTATTTATAATGTCAAAAATTGGAAATAGTTTGAAAATCAAACATAAAGGGATTGGTTAAATGTTATGGCACATAAATTGGTTACATATATTATGGCCATTAAAAACCACATTGTATAAGACTTTAATGTCAGAAAAATGTTAATGGTATATAGTTAAGTAGGAAAGCAGATTTCAAAACAATGTGCATGCACAAAATAATTCTGGTTTTGTAAAAATAAATCATTAATAAAAGTAATTTAAGTTTTCTTGTTTTATTTTTCTATATTTTACAGTTTTCTATAATTTTTCTTTTTAAAGTGAGAGGCTGGGAGACAGAAGAATTCCAAGTTTGAACTGAGAATCACTGTTTAGTAGTGTTAATTGGAACATGTGACTATACTTGTCATTCTAGGCTCAAGATTTCACAGAAGAAAATGGAGGTTTTAATGATGCTATCTGTGGGTGGGTGGTATTATGAATGTAGTTTACATGAGTTTTGGTTATTTTTTAATTTTTTTCTGTTATGACCTGTATTGCTTATAATAAAAAATTAAATGTAATCTTAAATATAAATAAATAAATATAAATATCTTAAGTGGAAGTAGTAACGGGGAAATTAAACAGGATAGTTAATATGGGAAGAATCTAGCATTAATATGTATACTCCCAAACTGTTAACCGTGGTTGCCTCTGGGAAGTGGAATTTGGTTGAAGACAGAAAGGAGCCTTCATCGTTTAACTGTACAGTGTAGTCTTCTGTATTGTTTGAAGATTTTGTGTTTTTTTAAGCAAGTATAGTACTTTTGTAATAGTGCTTCAACATTATAATATGCCCTTCTCCCACACTCTCTATACCGTTTACTCACCTTTATTTTCCTTCATAGCTCTTCTCACCTCTGACCTCTTCATTTATTCTGTGAGAGTCTCTCACAGTGTGAGATCCACAAGGGCAGGGACTTTGTTTTACTCACTGATACATTCCTACTGTCTGGCACTGTGCGTGGCCTATAGAGTACTAGTTTCTCAGTAATATTTTTAGCATTAATGAATTCTACTAAGAAACTATTTCACATGGTTGGTGATCAATTAATATTTACAAATGATTTTCCCAAGGTTATACAGCTATTTAGGTCCAAATCTGAACCTCTGATTCTCTCAGTCCATAGAGCTTTCTTTTGAGCCACACTGCCTCCCTGAAAGTAACTTGTTTTGGCTTTTTATCAACTCTGAGAGTTGCAGTGAAACATTTGTTTTATGTTATAAAAATGTGCCTGTGAAACCTACAGATGTACTACCATTTTTCTGTAGGACACCGTTGGTATTTAAAGCAACAACAACAAAAACTCTACTTTATCCTAGAATTTTTAAAATTATTTTTTAATTGAAGTATAGTTGATGTACAATATTATATAAGATACAGATGTACAATATAGTGATTCACAATTTTTAAAGGTTAAACTTCACTTATAGTTGATGTAAAACTGTATTGTATATTCCCCATGTTGTACAGTATATCCTTGTAGTTTATTGTATACCTCCCCCCTTTTCTCTCCCCACTGGTAACCACTAGTTTGTTCTCTGTGTCTGTGAATCTGCTTCTTTTTTGTTATATTCACTAGTTTGTTGTTATTTTTTAGATTCCACATAAAAGTGATAGCATACAGTATTTGTCTTTCTCTGTCTGACTTATTTCACTTAGCATAATGCCCTCCAACTCCATCCATGTTGCTGCAAATGGCAAAATTTCATTCTTTTTTGGCTGAGTAGTATTCCATTGTGTGTGTGCGTGTGTGTGTGTGTGTGTGTGTGTATCACATCACATCTTCTTTATCCATTCATCTGTTGATGGACACTTAGTTTCCTTCCATATCTTGGCAATTGTAAATCCTGCTGCTATGAATATTGGGGTGCATGTATCTTTTGAATTAGTGTTTTTGTTTTTTTCAAATATATAGCCAGGAGTGGAATTGCTGGGTCATATGGTAGTTCTGTTTTTAGTTTTTTGAGAAACCGCCATACTGTTTTCCATAGTGGCTGCACCAATTTACATTCGCACCCCAGGGTTCCCTTTTCTCCTCATCCTTGCCAACATTTCTTATTTGTGTTCTTTTTGATGATGGCCATTCTGACAGATATGAGGTGATATCTCATTGTGATTTTGATTTGCATTTCCCCAATGACTAGCAATGTTGAGCATCTTTTCATGTGACTGTTGGCCATCTGCATTTCCTCTTTGGAAAAATGTCTATTCAGGTCTTCTGCCCATTTTTTAAATTGGGTTGTTTGGTTTTTTTGATGTTGAGTTGTATGAGCTGTTAATATATGTTGGATATTAACCCCTTATCAGTCATATCACTTGCAGATATTTTCTCCCATTCAGTAGGTTGTCTTTTAGTTTTATTAGTGGTTTCCTTTGCTGTGCAAAAGCTTTTAAGTTTAATTAGGTCCCATTTGTTTATTTTTGCTTTTATTTCCTTTACTCCAGGAGGTGGCTCCAAAAAAATACTGCTGCGATTTATGTCAGAGTGTTCTGCCTATTTTTTTCTTTTTTTCGTGTGTGTGTGTGTGCCATCACTTCTTTTTTCTTTTTTTTTTAACTTGGGTATAGTTGTTTTACAATATTGTGTTAGTTTCTACTGTACAGTGAAGTGAATCAGCCATATGTATACATATATCCCCTCTTTTTTGGATTTCCTTCCCAGTTAGGTCACCACAGAGCACTAAGTAGCGTTCCCTGTGCTATACAGCAGGTTCTCATTAGTTATCTATTTTATACATATTAGTGTATATATGTCAATCCCAGTCTCCCAGTTCATCCCAGCCCCCTTCCTCCCCTTGGTATCCATACGTTTGTTCTCTATGTCTGTGTCTCTATTTCTGCCTTGCAAACAGGTTCATCTGTACCATTTTTCTAGATTTGCCTATGTTTTCCTCTAGCAGTTTTATGGTATCTGGTCTTACATTTAGGTCTTTAATCCATTTTGAGTTTATTTTTTGCATATGATGTTAGAGAATGTTCTAATTTCATACTTTTACATGTAGCTGTCCTGTTTTCCCAGCACCACTTATTGAAGAGACTGCTTTTTCTCCATTGTATAGTCTTCCTCCTTTGTCATAGATTAATTGACAATAAATGCATGGGATTATTTCTGGGTTCTCTATTCTGTTCCACTGATCTATATGTTTGTTTTTGTGCCAGTACCATACTGGGTTTTCTTAGGGGTTTTTTTTGTTTGTTTATTTATTTTTGGCTGCATTGTGTCTTTGTTGCTGCGTGCGGGCTTTCTCTAGTTGCAGCGAACGGGGGCTACTCTTCGTTGTGGTGCATGGGCTTCTCATTGTGGTGGCTTCTCTTGTTGCAGAACACGGGCTCTAGGTGCGTGGGCTTCAGTAGTTGTGGCACGTGGGCTCAGTAGTTGTGGCTCCTGGGCTCTAGAGCGCAGGTAGTTGTGGCACACGGGCTTAGTTGCTCCGCGGCATGTGGGATCTTCCCAGACCAGGTTGAACCCGTGTCCTCTGCATTGGCAGACAGATTCTCAACCACTGCACCACCAGGGAAGTCCCTGGGTTTTTTTAAAAAATTAATTAATTAATTAATTAAGTTAGTTTGTTATTTGGCTGTGTTGGGTCTTCATTGCTGCATGTGGGCTTTCTCTAGTTGCGGTGAGCAGGGGCTACTCTTTGTTGTGGTGCGTGGGCTTCTCATTTTGGTGGCTTCTCTTGTTGCGGAGCATGGGCTCTAGGTGCGTGGACTTCAGTAGTTGTGGCTCACGGGCTCCAGAGCGCAAGCTCAGTAGTTGTGGCACACGGGCTTAGTTGCTCCACGGCATGTGGAATCTTCCCGGACCAGGGCTCGAACCTGTGTCCCCTGCATTGGCAGGTGGATTCTTAACCACTGTGCCACCAGGGAAGTCCCAGTACCATACTGTTTTGATGACTGTATCTTTGTAGTATAATCTGAAGTCAGGGAGTGTGATTCTTCCAGCTCTGTTCTTTTTTCTCAAGATTGTTTTGGCTGTTTGGGTCTTTTATGTTTCCATACAAATTTTAAAATTATTTGTTCCAGTTCTGTGAAAAATGCCACTGGTATTTTGATAAGGATAGTATTGAATCTGTAGATTGCCTTGGGTAGTATGGTCATTTTTAACAATATTAATTCTTCCAATCCAAGAACATGGTATATCTTACCATCAGTTTGTGTCGTCTTCAATTTATTTCATCAGTGTCTTCTAGTTTTCTGAGTACAGGTCTTTTACCTCCTTAGGTAGGTTTATTCCTAGATATTTTATTCTTCTTGATGCAATAGTAAATGGGATTGTTTTCTTAATTTCTCTTTCTGATAGTTCATTGTTACTGTTTAGAAATACAGCAGATTTCTGTATATTAATTTTGCATCCTGCAACTTTTCTGAATTCATTGATGAGATTTGGTAGTTTTCTGGTGGCATCTTTAGGATTTTCTATGTATAGTATTATGTCATCTGCAAACAGTGACAGTTTGACTTCTTCCTTTCCAATTTGGTTTCCTTTTATTTCTTTTTCTTCTCTGATTGCTGTGGCTAGGACTTCCAAAACTATGTTGAATAAAAGTTGCAAGAGTGGGCATCCTTGTCTTCTTCCTGATCTTAGAGGAAATGCTTTCAGCTTTTCACCATTGAGTATGATGCTTGCTGTGGGTTTGTCATATATGGCCTTTATATGCTTACTATGCTGCCAGATATTTGGTATTGGTTTTGTTTCTCTGGAGAACCCTGACTAATACGGTATATTATACCATAAACAATTTTCCAAGTCATTAAATATTCTACAACCTTATAATATTTGCATAGTATTCCATTGTATGGGTATCCTTTGTTGTAAGAAATTTAGATTGTTTTCGTTTTTTTATACTATAAATAATGCTGAAGTGTATACAACTTGTATAAATGCATATCCCTGATTATTTCTTTAGAATAATTCCATAAGTGAAATTACTGGATCAAAGAGTATAAAAAAATATAAGAGCTTTAAAACATGTTGCCAAGTAGCTCTCCAAAAGGGTTATAGCCATTTATACACCCACCAAGTAACACACAAGGATATTTGGTTCTCTGCACCTTCATTAATATTGTATGTTATAAATTTTTTATCTGCCAAGTTTGATTTTTTAATGGATATTTTTTTCATTTGTATTTTGTTGATTTACAGTGAGATTGAACATTATGCTCACTGGCATTTTGTTTATGTCACTTGCTGATTTTTCTGTTGGAGTGTTTCTTCTATCTTACTGATTCATAGGCACTCTTACCATACTAAGGACTTCAGTTATTTGTGTTCACTGTTAAATTTTCCAGACTCTTATAGTTTTTTTCAGAAGCTTACATTTTTAATTGATATGTAATTGACATATAACATTGTATAAGTTTAAGATTTATAAGTTGATTTGATATATTTACATATTGCAGTGTGATTACCACTGTAGTGTTAGCTAACATGTCTATCATGTCACATAATTATTCCTATTTTGTGGTGAGAACAATTAAGATCTAGTCTCTCAGACACCTTGAAGTTTATAATACAATATTGTTGACTCTAATCATTATGCTGTGCATTAGATCTCCAGGATTTATTTATCTACCAGTTGCAAGTTTATACTCTTAAACAACATTTCTCCAATTCCCCTACCTCCCATCCTCTGGTAACCACCATTCTACCCTCTGTTGCTACAAGTTTAGCTTTCTCTTTCTTTTTTTCAAATTTTTTTAAATTGAAGTATAGTTGATTTACAATATTGTGTTAATTTCTGCTGTACAGCAGAGTGATTCAGTTATACATATATATAAATATATACATTCTTTTTTATATTATTTTCCATTATGGTTTATCTCAGGATATTCAATATAGTTCCCTGTGCTAAACAGTAGGACCTTGTTGTTTATCCATTCTATATGTAGTAGTTTGTATCTGCTAATCCCAAACTCCCAATCCATTCCTCCCCCACCCCACCTCCCCCTTGGCATCCACAAGTCTGTTTATGTCTGTGCAGACTCTTACAGTTTTAACAGTTGATTGATTACTTCATCCTGAATTTATCTTAGTATATGTGAATTGAAAACTGTTATAGCCATGTGATAAATATTCATTTAGGTTAATGACTAAGTGCCAGTCATTGTACTCTGTGATGAAGACAAATATAAAAGATGCAGTCAGAAGACAGACACTTGAAAAAAAATATATATCAAGTGCTGTGATAGAGATAAGCACAGGGCATCATAGGAGCACACAGGATGTTCAGTTATCTTAGACCAAAAGAAGAAATCAAGAGACCCTCACATCTTCTACATCTCTGCTCAAATTTCACCTTATCAGGGAGGCCTTTCCTGGCTTCCCACCATATACTAGCAAGTACTTCACACCTCATCCGTCTCTAAATTCTTTATTCTGTCTTAACCTGTTTTATTCTTCTAGCATATATCAACAGCTGACATGCTATTTATTCATTTATTTATTGCTTTTCTCCCCCATCACGATGTCCCTCCCTCATGTCTCTTCCCTAAGAAAATTAAGTCCATGACAGCAGGGTGTTTGTTTTTTTTTAAATAAATTTATTTATTTTATTTATTTTTGGCTGCGTCACATCTTTGTTACTGCACGTGGGCTTTCTCTAGTTGCGCAAGCGGGGGCTACTCTTCGTTGTGGTGCACAGGCTTCTCATTGCTCTTGTTGCGGAGCACGGGCTCTAGGCGTGTGGGCTTCAGTAAGTGTGGCACGTGGGCTCAGTAGTTGTGGCTCATGGGCTCTAGAGCGCAGGCTCAGTAGTTGTGGTGCACAGGCTTAGTTGCTCCGCAGCATGTGGGATCTTCCTGAACGAGGGCTTGAACCTGCATTGGCAGGCGGATTCTTAACCACATCGCCACCAGGGAAGCCCAACAGCAGGGTCTTTGTTTTGTCCACTGCTGTACCCCCAGCACCAAGAATAGCGCTTATCATGTGGAAAGAGCTCAGTTAAGTATGTACTGAATGAATGACTGGAAGGAAGACTCTTCTGTGTTAGTGGAAGAGATTTTTCTTATCTTATCCTCCCTTCACCTGTGCTCTGTGCATCCCCCACTACCTCCTTTTTATTGAATTGTTTCTTTCTGTATCTTCAGCCTTTCCTTCTCTACCTTACTCGAGTTCCCTAACTGTCTGATCTTCTTGGCTCAGCATTAGCCTTTCCTAATCACTAGAGTGATCCTTCCAAACACAGACAAGCAGATAGAAGTAAAGAAGGCATTTCAGATAGAGCATTTTAAGCAAAAGAATGATAGGGGTATGACTCTGCCTCTATCACCAAAAGCTTTGGGACTCCCAAACATAGCAGTCTGCACCATAAATCCCATTTAAAAATTTCAGTAAGCACCTACTATATTCCAGGCTATGGGGGGATGGGTATAGAATAATATATTGAGTATTTACTATATATGCCAGATATTATCCTGACTGCTTTTCAAGTATTAATTCACCTAATTCTCCCAACCACTTTTTGGTAGAAGTACCATTATTCCCTATTTGCAGATGAGAAAACAGAGGCCAAGCAAGTGGGAGAATCAGGATTCACACCTTAGCAGCCTAACTTCACAGTCTTTGCATTTTACCATCTTATAACCTTAGGGATAAGCCTTGTTAAAGAAGTATGCTGGGGCTTCCCCAGTGGCGCAGTGGTTGAGAATCCGCCTGCCAATGCAGGGGACACGGGTTCGATCCCTGGTCCGGGAAGATCCCACATGCCGCGGAGCAACTAAGCTCATGTGCCACAACTACTGAGCCTCTGCGCTAGAGCCCGTGAGCCGCAACTACTGAAGGCCGTGCGCCTAGAGCCCATGCTCCACAATGAGAGAAGCCACTGCAATGAGAAGCCCGCGCACCTCAACGAATAGTGGCCCCCGCTCGCCGCAACTAGAGAAAGCCTGCGTACAGCAACGAAGACCCAACACAGCCAAAAATAAATAAATAAAATTTTTTTTAAAAAAGGAATTATAAAATAAATAAATAAATAAAATAAAGAAGTATGCCCAGGGTGATTTGGAGGACAAGAGAGAGGCACCTCATTCAGCAAAGTAAAATTGCCAGAGTTTGGTCACTGATGGATATGGGAGGAGAAAAAAAGGAGTCTACGGTGAATGATGGTGTCAACCATCTAGATAGGAAATACAAGAGAAGGAGGAGGAGGAGATGGTTTTGGGAGTCAGCAAATAACATCCCTTTTCCTTCCCTGAGTTCAGAACCAATGAGATATAGATGCAAGAGTGAGGCAGAAGGAAATCAAAACATGACCTTTTTGACTGAATTGATAGTTACTGTGACTTCAGATGTGCTGCCACGCGGGCTAACTTATGCGGCCACCCCTTAATGAAACAAATTTACCCACCTGGTCCCACATGTAGCTGGAGAGCAGAAAACAAACTCTTCCTGTTTTTTGGTTTCAGACTTTGCACAGGCTGTTTCCAAAAGAAGAAATTCAGAAGGCATAAAGGGACACTTCCCTAGTTCCTTCTATCAACTCCCAGCCAGAAGTAGGCCCACCAGCCAGGAGTATTTCTCTAGCAGAAAAGTCTCCTTATGGGAACATTAAGAATAGGGAATGCGGGGGGCGGGGGGCGGTGAGGGAAATAGGGAGAGGTTGGTAAAAGAGTACAAACTTTCAGTTATAAGATGAATAAGGTCCGAGGCTCTAATGCGTAACGTGGTGACTCTGGGCATAGCAAACCTAGCAATTACGTAGCAGAAAGATAAGTTCACAGCTTGCTTTCAAGAAATTCCTAGAAAGGTGTATGGGCACCCGAATCCATTTAGCAACCATTTATTAATGCCTACTTTGTTCAAGGGATTGTACTAGAACTGGGATATAATGCTGAATAAAATACAAATCATGCCTTGAAGCTCCAGGCCAGTGGTGAAAGCAGGTGTATAAATAATTACAATACAGTGAGATAAATACTAATAAAAATATATGCAGCATGCCATCAGGGTGATTATGCTGACAGACTTAGGTAAGGTTTCAGAAAAAGTAAAATTTGAGCTGTCTTCGCTGGGGAATAGGGATTCTAGGGAATATAATTTGAAACCATTAGGCCAGAGGAAAGGAAACTTTGTCATTGAGTTAAATATGGCCCTTATCTAGGTTTCTCCAGCCAACCTTAATCTAGTCACTACTGCAGTCCCAAGAATAATTTTCCTCTTAATGGGCTTCAGAGCTTTTCCACTCAGAGCTGAGCCGCCTAGTTAAATGTGTAATTAACTTAGCTTTTCAACGAATAGTGATTACAGTTGCTCATACTGAAACATAACTAAACCTTAAGGTGTAAAAACAAGCAATTTTATTAAAATAATATCTTCGAGGCTGTCCTCCCCCATTAATTTTTTCTCATATATAACTTATTTTCTCTCTGTTTTCTCTCTTCCCTCTGTGTAAAAACCTGCATCTCTTCTGCTTTTCTCTCTTCCTTTGAATGTTCTCCTGTTTTACTTTCCCCTCCTGTCTTTTAACATATAAAAATGCAGAATTAAAGTACATTTTAAGCTGTATTTGTAATTATTGCTAAACATTGTGAAATTTACTATTGAAGTATTTTGTCTGTGGTTTCTGTTTTTTTTTGCAGTTTCTACTTTTACAAATAGATTAATTGAACGTATTGTATTATTATGAATATATTAAGTAGCTTGCTAGTTGGAATTGGTTTTCCATCGTGCCCACCCTCACCCCACCTTCCTACCAAGATGCTATAGTAACGCTGTGATCAAAACTATTACATTTGATTTCTTTTCCTAATTGCAGCAATGCGAGGAAATCTTTCTAGTTTACACAGCACTGTCCATGTCAAGAGTCCTATACAACTAACCGTAATATTTTATCAAGACCTAGTTTTCTATGAAAATATATACAAGCACAGCAGTGGTACTAAGAATAGCATGGGGTGGATTTTTAATTCCCATCATCTTTAGTCTTTGGTCTGGACAACTTACGCTTTCCTCCAGTCTTAACTAGAGACCTATGCAAATACATTCTTCTTTCCCGCCAGATTCTTGCCCCCAAGGTCTTCCTGTAGAGAATTCCCTTTCTTTGTACAGCTGTCATAGTACAGTTCTACAACACAAATACACAAAAGAATGATCTTATGAAAATGATAGTCTGGAGGGATGGTTAACAAAAGAGGTCTTCAGTTTACAAAGGATTTGCTTCCCAGTGTTCTAAAAGAGCATGTTTTCTTTAGTACATTCCAGATGATTTGAACTTTTCAGAAATTCATCTTCTAGGTAAATAAAATTATCTTTTTCCCCCTTTGTCCAACAGAGATGAGAGTATCCTAATGCTGCACCTCACAACTATTAGTTTGTTTGCCTCTGTTATAACAGCAACACTTCAGGCTGTGGAAGAAGTGACCCCAGTCAGGAGAGCAGGAGCTACCCTCATTGCAGCCACATCACTCCACTTCAGATATTTCTCATTTCTAAAGGGGGGAAACAAATATGTCACCTCCTCTGAATAAAAGAGAAAATAATGAGGATGGCCTTACATCATTTAGTAAGGGAGAAAATGATAAGGAGGACAAGTTCGAAGATGCCTATGAAAGTATCCCCGCAGCAACAACAATGGATCTAATATCTTCCCTGGAGGAATGCACAACTGGATTGTATTTATTTCTAAATAACAGATTCTCAGATGCCATACATCTCATTTATCCATGGTCGAAAAACAGCATGTATCATTCCCTAATTTATGGTATCCTTATGGTCGTCAAGGCCTTCTTGACTTTTGATCCACAGGAGATTGAAATTGGGATGACTGCCACAAAGGAAGCTTTGAGAACCTGTAATAGTTTCCGAAGAAAATCTAGGATGATGAGTTTTTCTCGTCTAGTGAATAAGCAGGGAATAAATGCTATCAAAGAAGAGGAATTGCATGCAGAAGTCTGCTATGCTGCGTGTTTGATCTTGAAATCCACTGTAACGTTTATACAGGATGACAGTGTGCTTCGTTTTCTTAAAAGCGGGATCAACGTTGGATTAAGTTACCAAATATACAAAGACTGTCAGCGAGTATTAACACAGATACCTAACTACCAAAGTAAAACTTACAGACACCTGGTTGGAGGCATAAAATTTGGACTTGGAGTATTCAATTTGATATTATCACTTGTGCCACCAAAGACACTTAAACTACTCAATGTTGTTGGATATTCTGGCAATAGAGAGGTAGGCTTGACTTTGCTTCATGAGAGTGCATCTGAATCCAATATAAATAATATCTTAAGTGTTTTGACTCTATTCTTTTATTACAATTATATCTCCGTAGCTTTTGGTGTTGAAAAGAGCCACAGTTCTGCTGTAGAGAATCTCTCCCTAATCTACCTCCAGAAATTTCCAAACTGTGTCATACTTAAATTTTTTCATGCACGTTTTACTATGTTGAAAGGATATTTTAAACATGCCCAATTAACATTAGAGGAGTGCATTTTTATTCAGAACGAATGGAAGCAGGTTCATCACCTTTGTTACTGGGAACTCATGTGGTGCCACATTTTTCTGCTGGATTGGAAGCAGGCTTACCACTATGCCGAGCTACTGTTTCAACACAGCAGGTGGTCCAAGGCAATATATTCGTTCGCTAAAGCTTCCCTACTGGCCGTGCTTCCTTCTGATTTTGTGAAATCGGTAAGTGAGGACATGAGCTCGCTCTTCTTAAACGTGGATAACCTGAGAATCAGAATTTTAGGAACTTCTGTGCCAATAGAAAAGTTTGTTGCTGAGAAGGGTCAGCGCTATGCGACCACTGCAGGCTGGTTTACAGCACAGCCCATTTTGGAACTCATGTATGCCTGGAGTGGTTTCCGAGTCATGAGCAAAAAGCTAGAGCTTATTTCAACCTGGCTATCAATAATTGACAAAGGAGGAGAACTTTTACGAGAAAATCCAAGTAAAGAGCATGGCACAGATGAGATAAGTTTGTTAAATTTACTGAAAGGTCTGTGCCTGAAATACTTAGGCAAATATTCGATGGCCAAGCACTACTTTAATCATGTCATTCAAAAGGAGAAATTGTTAAAACATGACCACTATTTGGTGCCGTATTCATACTATGAACTGGGAATTCTATACTATCTAAAAGGAGATTATGCCAGTGCAATAAAAAACCTAGAAAACATAAAAAACTACAAAGACTATTCCATGGAAGCCCGATTACAGTTTAGGGCTCACATAGCCCTTGAACAAATAGCTAAAGAAAAGTGATTTAGACACAAAGTGTGGTTTTGTTTTTTAATGGGTGAAGTATCTACAATCAGCAAGGTAATTAACAGGTAGAAAAATAATTTCTTTGTGGAAGAAATCCAAGAAGAGGCAGCTGCTAAGAATCTGACCAGTAACCAGGAAGAAATGAATTGGCCATTACTTTTCCCTCTTTCCTTCTGCATACCTATAAAATGGAATGTCTTAGACTGGCAAATGGAGTGATGCGCATTTTTAAAAAAGGGAAGGCAAATGATGTACATTATAAACTGTACTGCTCTCTTATATGTTATGAATTTATCGATTAAGTTAGGCAACATTTTTAAAAACAAAAAATATTTTTTAATGTCTCACTAGGTAATGTATACAGCTCACAAATAAAATAGGGAAAGTAGCTATACTAGGAATCCCAGTGCCCTATGAATGTTTTTATTTAATCGTTAAAGAAAGAAGAAAGACTTTAAGGTCTTACATTTCAAAACGATGTACTGAATAGCATAGACTCTGAATGGTTTTCCCTTGTACACAATGCTTTTTATTGGCTTTTTATACCAGAGAAGATATCTTCCCCTGTGTGACCAGTGGTATATTTTACCCTGTTTCATTAGGAAGCTCAAATATGGGCCTATAATTTGCCACAGAATAGAGAAGAAAGAGGCCTCCCTTCCACACACACTTAAACCTTTTGAAGATAATTGGAGGAGGACAAGAGAACAGATTCACTGGGTAGAAAAAAAGAAAAGATTAGGTTGTAGGCAGGAGAGTTTAGTTACCGCATAGCGCTCTCTTTAGTTGCCCTCTGTAAGGTGTAATTCCTCTTAAGATCAGCTCTTCCACATCATTAAACTGCTTGCATCTACCCTGTTGCCATTGTTCATGGGCCAAACTGAGAGTAAACAGCAGCTGTAGGAATGGGACTTTGCATGGCTTTACCTGCTTTAGGGATAAAATCAGTCCCTAATTTCCAGACCATTAATTCTGGCTGTGTGTATCCTTCTTGCAGTCACCCTTGGAGGTAGAAGTTGCTGGGAGAGTTTGCTTTGCCAGAACACATGGGTGAAACACATTAACTTAATGCTTTGGGTGTCCAAACAACCAACTGGAGCACAATGAAGAGCTGGTATTTCGGATTTAGAAACTCTTACTTTGGAAAAACGTGCTCCTCACTAATTAAAAATAGACTTTTAGGTGAACAACTATACTTGAGTTATTCCGCATTATTTAATTAGTACGGTATAGTGGTTAAGAGGGCAGGCTTTGGCCTGATTGCCTGGGTTTGTATCCTAGCTCTGTCACTAACTAGCTACGTGGTGTCGGACTTCTGTGCCTCAGTTTCCTTAGCTGTAAAATAAGGGTAATAGTAGTTCTGATCTCATGGCTTTTCTGTGTTCATTAAGGTTGAGTCAATATGCATTTATTATTACTACTACTACTAGTAAGGATAGTAATACATTGTAATCTTCAGTGCAGAGGATTTAAATTACTTTCTTGAAAAAAGCAAAGGTCCCTTTGTTAGCTGCTTTGCCAATCTAAAATTTGGCCTGTCAATTTGCTTATCCTGTTCTTAGTTTATCTTGGTCACTTATGAAATAAGTAACTCTCTGCTTAAATTATGGTTTTCTGTTTGTCCCAGCTTGTCCCCAAAAATAGCAAATTTATTAATTGGCTAAACAAATCTATGTTGACTGCCTACTATATGCGGGTATTAAACAGGGTACTGAGGATATAAAGATAAAGCATGGTCTCTCTCCTGAGGACTTTATTAGGGAGATAAATTAGAAAAGGATTTTGTTGGGGTGGAAACAGTTGCTTAAACAGAGAGGAGTTTATTTGTCGCAAACAAAATAAATACAGAGGTAGGCAGTTCAGGTCTGCTGTGGCTCTTTTTCTTTCTTTTATTTTTCCGTGTGGCATATAGGCCTTCTCATGCATCTCTCCTTGTGGTGGAAAGAGGCTACCTCACCTCCAGGCAGGCTGGAGGAGAAATGGTTAAAGGACCAAAAAGGCTTTCTCCTTCTTAGGAGACTTTGCCTTTTTATTTCAGAAGGAACAGCTTTCTTAGGGACCTCCATGTATATCCCACTGGCCAGAAGCATTCATATGGTCACTTCTACCAGCAAGGGAAGCTGGAGATTAAGTTTTAGCTTTCAAGCCTCATTAGGAGGTTGTGGGAAAGGACTGTGAAATGAACCAACCTACAGTAACTGCCACAGCACACATGTGAATAACAATAAGCTACAAAATGGTATCAGAGGGGCACAGTTGAAAAGGGGGCAAGGCGACAATGAGATCAAGAAATCACCTGGAGGGCTTCCCTGGTGGCGCAGTGGTTGAGAATCTGCCTGCGAATGCAGGGGACACGGGTTCCAGCCCTGGTCTGGGAAGATCCCACATGCCGCGGAGCGACTAGGCCCTTGAGCCACAGCTACTGAGCCTGCGCGTCTGGAGCCTGTGCTCCGCAACAAGAGAGGCCGCGATAATGAGAGGCCCGCGCACTGCGATGAAGAGTGGCCCCCACTTGCCGCAACTAGAGAAAACCCTCGCACAGAAACGAAGACCCAACACAGCCATAAATAAATAAATAAATAAAAACTTAAAAAAAAAAAAAAAGAAAAGAAATCACCTGGAGAAGTCTGTATGGAGATCTAACGGGAAATCCTGCAACTGGCATTTCCTTGAAGTTGCTACCCACAGCCCAGGTTCTGGCCTTTAACTGGCCCAAGAGTTGACTAGACATATTGAGGCTGATTCTCACCAAACTCACCAGAGATTAAGGTATAATTTACTCTGCTAATTTATTCATTTGTAGTAGGGACTATTCCAGAGTTGAAAACTCAATTTCCTGTAGGAATCAGGCAGGTAATGTAAACATATGAATCAGCCAAGTGTAAAACAATAAAAGTGGTGGAAACTAGTTGTGAAGAAGAGAGAGAAAACCTATCTAAAGGCTTTCAAACTGAAAGACAAAATTAAATACTGTGCAGATATTAAACCTATCTGCACTTCCTGATAAGACTTTTTGGCCCTAGTTTGTGACTTCTGGTCTATTCCTTTCTATTGACTAGAAAGTGTTCATGTTTCTGTCTCGAGAACCATCTCTCCTGATAAACTGTGTACCTAGAAAACCAGTAGAGGAGTCACAAGGCAGTCTGGTGGGCATGGAATCTGAGTATAAGGAGGCAGATAGTTTTAGAAACATCTATTCCAGGCCAGGGTGAGACTTCATGAATCATCCATTCCCCACAAGATGCATACATCTCTGGAAAGCCCCTGCCTTCCAGATTCAGGGTCTCTAAGAAATACCTCCCAGCCTTTTGCTTGCTGACGTTCCTTCTTCTATGCCTTCTGCCAACCCTGGGTTACTCAGTCCAAGTAGGATACAATATAACTGTTCCCATTTACTAAAATATAGTCCCATTCCAGTCCTGCTTCCAGAGAGTACAACAAACTCACTTAGTTTGGAATTTGGTCATTTCCACATTCTTGGTTACCCAGATGATATAGATGGTCTCCTTGTGCAAATGTATCAGATCTAATCACACCCATTTTATTTAATGTTGCGGGTTAGTTTATAAGAGCTTGGAGGAGGTACCTCACTATTGCCTTCCTGTGTCATAAACACAGATATAGGCCTATTAAAGCATTTTTTATTTAATGATGAAATTTTCTTATCTAATTTAGTAGATAACTATTTGGAGGCCTGAGATACTTGAAAAATGAAAAGGAAGAGGAAGTTATGAATGAATAAAAGAACAAAGAGAATTTCTGTTAAAGGCCTAGTGTCAAAGTTCTCAACATGTCCTTGCCCCCAAACAGTCACTAAATCCTTTGATTTCTCCTTTGAAATATTTGTTGAAGCTATTCTTTTTTTTCTCTCTTTTTCATTTCCACTGCTATCAACTTACGCTAGGACTTTATTATTTCCTGTCTGGACTACTGCAGTAGTTCTTAGGAACTCAGTACTGAACATCCTTTTTTGTTCCAAGGCAATTCCAGGGAAAAATTAAAATGGTTAACTCCACTTCTTTTTTCAAATAAAAATAAAATCTCGGGACTTCCCTGGTGGTCCAGTGGTTAAGACTTTGCACTTCCACTGCAGGGGGTGCAGGCTGGATCCCTGGTGGGGGAATGAAGATCCCACATGCTGTGCAGTGCAGCCAAAAAATAATAAAAATTTAAAAAAAAATCTGTGTAAAACACGTACATCTTACCACTTAGATTGATTACTTGGTTAAATAAGAGTAACTCAATGGGAAAAAAAAGGCACTGATTTTTAGCCATAAAATTATTATCTGGGCATATTTGAGAAACAACGGTACAGAAGCAGTTTTCTAAACTTTTATGCCTTACATTTGTTTAGTTCTTTAGAGTCCCCAGAGTCTGTTCAAATCATTTTTATCCTAGGAAAAAATTCTATCTTCACTCTACTGCTAGGAAAACAGATCTGCCCTCTTTGTGGTAGACAGGGCTGGGTAGGGCTGGGCTGGGCTGGGCTGGTCCGATAATAAATCAATTTGGAGACGCTGCCTCCCAAAAACTGACTTTCCATTTGGAAATTGGTTCTGGAATTTTTTCCGCCTAATACCACTGCTTTGTTTTAGTAGAAAGGCTACATTTTACATAAAGTTGTATGCTGTATATGCTCTATACCTCCCTATTTTCCCCACATCCAATTTCTCTGCATCCTTTTTAATACACCAATTTAACCATATCATTCCATTACTCACATATCTTCCATTGTCTTTGGTCTGTTTATTCACTCATAAAAATGAGTTAATATTTGAAAGTTCTTAGAATAGTGCATGGCACATATTAGGTGCTATATAACTTAATAAAATATAATTTTTATTAAGAAATAAAAATTCAATTCAAATTGAGTATCTTACTATATACCAAGCAATCTGCTAGAGGTGGTGTATATGGTAGTAAATAAAACAGACATGGCCCCTGCTCTGAGAGTTTACAGGGCTTTCCTAAGTGACTGTGCATGTCTCAGTCATGAAAATTTAGCGCTGACAGGATCTTAGGTCATCTAATCCCATGTTTTCATTTATGGATGAGGAAACTGAAATTTAAGAAGGCAAATGACTTCCAAAATCATACAGCTGGTAGGAGCACAGTCAGGTGTGCAGGAGCCAGGACACTACAGGATTTAACCAAATTGAAACCAGTGTTGCTAAAACCCCCTGTCCACTGTTCTTCAATCCAACCCACACCTCCCTTGATCAGGTTCTGTATCCCATAGACGCAGAATTTTTTGTGGGTGTTTCTCATTGCCTATAAATCAAGTTCAAGGGGTACGTGTTTAAAAAGCTTTTCTAAGAATGCCTTCCCCGCCCCTTCACATTTACTACCACCTCCAGGTAGTATGCTAGCTTACTTGGTTACAAGTACAAGAAGACATTATCAACTCCCCAAAGGCAAAACATTCTTACAATTAGTTTATTAATTCCTAGTTCTCAACAGAAAGCGTAGCATGTATATGTACACAATATATGCTTGATGAATAAACAGAGATAAAGAATGGATATTTCTAATGGGTTCTATTTATTGAATGAATGAAAAAGCAAGAACACAAAAAATCTTGGGCCAAAATGACCAGGGTTATTTTCTTCTGACCTTACCTTTCATGAAATATACTCAATAAATTACCACTCTCACCCCCACTTCATTTTTTACCTACTTTTAAGACTCAACACTGTGAACTGAAATTTGTGATAGTTTAGCCAGGGCAGGGCGGGTTTATCTTTGCACTATGATAAAGTAAACTGCATAAGACTATTGACAATGTTTTTAACTTCTGATTTTCCTCAGGGAATTTAAGAAAAGTTTCTTTAGAATGTCTTTCTTACTAAACTAAATGTGCTCCAAAATCTAAAATAAGCAGTTTTGGTCTTGGCAGAGGAAAGGGTTAAATGTGAAGGTTTGAGAGAGAGGTAGATCTTACGAAGGAGATGGATGGAGTGGGTGGGGAAAGAGAGGGAGAAGAGTAGAGAATGTGAGAGAAGGGACATCAACTGGAGATGAGGGAGTCTCCAGGGGAACCGAGAGCAGGAGTTGACCAGGAAAAGGAAGTGCCACACTCTCTGAACTCAGTGAGGACAGGCTGCAGGAGAGGGTCTTCCTGAGAACTTGTGTAAGGTAATGCGCTGGACTCATTCTGTTAGGAGTCAGTGATTTGTATCAGTGGATACTGGGAATGAGACTTTAGTTTACTTAGGAGCCTAAAGGGAGAGGGGAGAGAAGGGAGGTAAATGGCCCTGTCTCACTCATTGCTTTACAGGGGGTAACTTTAAGCTTGAGGCTAGCTTTTACCTGTAGAAAACAAAGGCCAAAGTCTTTCATTCTGCAGTATAGATAGTAGGCTTAAAATGCAAATGACCAATTGTCACAAATAGGTTGTATCTCTTTTAGACTGAATTTTTATGAGTTCAAATATTTTACTTCACAGTACCATAACAATAATAACAACTGCTATTTATATTAGCTCTTTGTAGATTTATAGAGGACTTTAACTGATAAGTTAGATTTTGTAGATTAGATGGCAAAATCTAATCTATGAAAGCCACATTAATATCATAAGCCAATCATTCAATGAGTGAAGGTTTGGGGAAGGATTATTTGAAATGATTACATTAAGAAACAATAACTTCAAGGATTATATGCAACTCAAATCCCAAGTAGGGAGGGGAAAGAGGATTAACTGTCGGTGTTTTCTGTACAGTGGTTTGACAGTCCTCTAACTCAGTTTTTGTAAATCTCCCTTGGTGTTCACATTTGCAGGAATTCAATCAACATTTACCACCTTGTACCATTTTTCAGGATCATAGTCCGGAAAAAATTCTGGACCATGCCAGAAGCCAACCAAGTACTCCGGTGACCAGAAATCTGTGGTGGAAGCGAGTCTCTTGCACTTTTCCACTCCCGCGTTTATTCAACCCAATCCTACGCTTTTCTTTCCAGCTCCTGCACACCCTCAGGACTGTACCAAAGGCACATCCCAAAAGAGTAGGCATCTTAATTGCCTTACACAGGCCAAAGAAGAAATACATTGGTTCTGTGGCTTTTCTCCAAGGCACTGTCACCTCACACTTCTAGAGCTTTAGGATTTACCTGGAGGGTTCATGGCAAAGTGGAATTCCACTTCCACTCCCAAGGAAGAGGTGGCACGAGCCTTTCCTCTTAAAATTTTTATCTTGAAATGTCCATCGTGGCAGTGAAAGGCGGACCCTAGCGAACAAGAAATCATCTTCTTATTATTATTACAAAAAAACTTAGCCCCTCTCCACAACCTGCACCCCGCTTTCATCACCCCAGGCCTCGAGACTCTCAGACCTCGAGGTGTGACCAAGGCCACGGACTACAAAACAGAGAATTCTGGGGAAAGGAAGTGACGACACGGCGCAAAGCACGCTGGACTCCGGCAGGCTCGGCTCAAGAGACTCCTTCCTTCCAGCGCGGTTGCTGAGGACCTGGCGGTGCTAGGAGTTTTAACTGGTATTTTTCTCATTTGTCAGGATTACACGTTAAGTATCACCTGGCTTGAGTACAGCTCTAAGTATCATGCGGCTTCGGGTTACGCCAGGGCATCAGCTCTAGAGCCTCAGCTGCTGTCCCTTCGTTTACGCATCCTCGAAACAAATTTTAAGGTGAAAGTGTCACAGATCCGGGGGCCTCTCCCTGGCGGGATCCAGCGGAGACACAGAGCCAGAGAGGGAATGGGTGGATATCAGAGGAGTTTTCTTTTTCATTTTTGGTTGAGAGTCGTGTGGCGTGAGCTCCTTTGATCAAAGGAGAGCAGAGTTCAAGGATTTGAGCATCTGCAGACTGGAGATCAAAGCCAGCGTGAAGGCGATCTGGAACGGGATTGGGAGGTGAAATAGAAGTGTGCCAGATAAGTTACCCCAGACTGGGCCCCGCGGCAACTCGATGTCCCCGTGGCTTTCAAACTGAATAGTAAAATTTAATTGTCTTTCTGATATGGAACTTGAGATTGGGGTAAGACGTTTGCCTGGGTGGAACATATATATTAATCCGAACTGGTGGTTGTTTTAGATCTAGCCAGCTGGCAACCATGAATGAATGGATGAAGAAAGGCCCCTTAGAATGGCAAGATTACACTTACAAAGAAGTCAGAGTGACAGCCAGTGAGAAGGAGTATAAAGGATGGGTTTTAACCATAGACCCAGTCTCTACCAAGTGAGTATGGGTCCTGCTTCCCAGAAATCACCCCTTTGCACTGCTACATCCGTACTAAGAAAGCAGATAAATGAAAGGCTAAATATTCCCACATAAGAATTTAATTTCCTTTGAATCTAAGTACTGTTCTAATTTTAGATTTCTGTCAGACCAACCAAGTTTGTAGAAATGGGACACTCCTTTTTTATTACATTTTATTGGAAAATTTCAAATATACACAAATGTGAAGAGAGTAGTATAATGAACACTAATCTTATTCCCCCTTTCAAATATTTTAAAGCCAATTACAGACATAATTTTGTTCATAAATCCTTCAATATATCTCTTAGCAGATTCGGACTCTCTAATAAATGTAACCACAATACCATTATAACACCTAGCAAAAGTAATAATAACTTTAATATTAGCTAATTCCTAGTTTGAGTTCAGATTTTCCTGATTTGTCTCCAAAGTATCTTTTTTAAGCATATCAATTTGTTGATATGTCTCTGAAGAATCTTAATCTATAACTGTACTTTCTCTCTCTTTGGTTTTCCATGTCATTTATTTGTTGAAGAAATGGAGTCATTTGTCTATAGAATTGAACACACTCTGGATTTAGCTCATTGCATTTATCATGGCAGAGTTTAACATATTCTTTTATCCTTCGTATTTCCTATAAACTGGTATTCATAACTAGAGGTTTGATTAGGATCAGATTTATTTTTTGCAAGACAACTTTAAAGGTGGTGATCCACACACTTTATTCTGGAATGATTTTAGATTTACAGAAAAATTGCAAAGAAAGTACAGAGTACCTATATACCCAGCTTCCCCTAATGTTAACAGTTTACAAAACTCTCAATCATTTGTCGGAATTAAAAATTTATACTCACTAAACTACAATCATTTGGATTTTATCAGTTTTTCCAATAATGGCCTTTTTCTGTTCTGGAATCCAGTCCAAGGTCCTACATTACATTTAGTCATCCTGTCTCCTTAGTCTTCTCTGATATGTGACAGTTTTTCAGTCTTTACTTGTTTTTCATGACCCTGACACTTTTGAAGTGTTCTCGTTAGGTATTTTATAGAATGTCTCTCAATTTGGGTTTGTGTGATGATTTCTTTTTTTTTTTTGGCTGCATCGTATGGCTTGCGGGATCTTAGTTCCCTAATGAGGGAATGAATGCGGGCCCTCGGCAGTGAAAGTGCAGAGTCCTAACCACTGGCCTGCCAGGAAATTCCCTGTGATGTTTTCTCATAGACTGGGGTTATAGGTTTTTGGGAAAAGTACCACAGAAATGAAATTCACATCACGTCACATTGCATCACATCATGTCATATACCATATCATATCATATTTTAATTAGGATTTTTCCATTTGTATTCATGAGTGAGATTAGTTTATAGTTTTATTTTTTAATCCTGTTCTTCTCTGCTTTTGGTATCAAGGTTATATTAGCCTCATTAAATGAGTTAAGGCATAGTCTCCCTTTTATAGTCCATAGGAGAATTTGGTTGGATTAGAAATGTTTGGTCCTTGAAAATTTTATAGAACTTCCTGGTAAAATTGTCCAGGCCTTTTTTTCCCCCTCCATGGGAAGATTTTAAACTGGTTATTTCAGATTTTTTTAAAAAGATTATAGTACTATTTACATTCTCTCTCTTTTTTTTTTTTTGAGTCAGTAGTAGAAATTTATATTTTCTAGGAAGTTTTCTGTTTTCAGTTTAAAAATTATTGGTCTAAATTTGTTCTTAATATTTTATACTATTAATTTTTGCTACCTTATTCCTAATATTATTTATATGTGCCTTCTTTCTCTTTATTAATCTTGCCTGAGTTTTGTGAAATTTATGTATCCTTTTCAAAGAACCAGCTTTTGGCTTTGATGATCCTCTTATTGACTCTTTTTTTTAATTGAAGTATAGTTTATTTACAGTATTGTATCAATCTCTGCTGTACAACAAGGTGACTCAGTTATACACATATATACATTCTTTTTTATATTCTTTTCCATTATGGTTTATCACAGGATATTGAATGTAGTTCCCTGTGCTATACCTTAGGACCTTGTTGTTTGTCCATTCTTTTTTTTTTTTTTTTAATTATTATTTATTTATTTTTGGCTGTGTTGGGTCTTCGTTTCTGTGCGAGGGCTTTCTCCAGTTGCGGCAAGTGGGGGCCACTCTTCATTGCGGTGCGCGGGCCTCTCACTATCGTGGCCTCTCTTGTTGCGGAGCACAGGCTCCAGACGCGCAGGCTCAGTAGTTGTGGCTCACGGGCCCAGTTGCTCTGCGGCATGTGGGATCTTCCCAGACCAGGGCTCGAACCCGTGTCCCCTGCATCGGCAGGCAGATTCTCAACCACTGCGCCACCAAGGAAGCCCTGTTTGTCCATTCTAAATGTAATAGTTTGCATCTACCAACCCCAAACTCCCAGTCCATCCCTGTCCCTCTCCCCCTCCGCCTTGGCAACCACAAGTCTGTTCTCTATGGCTATGAGTCTGTTTCTGTGTTTGTTTGTTTTCCTGTTTGTTTTTTTTTTTTTTGGCCATGCCAGGTGGCTTACGGATCTTAGTTCCCCAACCAGGGATTGAACCCGTGCACTCGGCAGTGAAAGCACAGAGTCCTAACCACTGGACCACCAGGGAATTCCCTGTTTCTGTGTTGTAGATAGGATCATTTGTGCCATATTTTAGATTCCACATAAAAGTGCTATCATATGGTGTTTGTCTTTCTTTTTCTGACTTACTTTACTTAGTATGACAATCTCTAGTTGCATACTGTTTTGTTTTCTCTCTCATTAATTTTGTGCTGTGTTATTTTCTTTGGTCTGCTCTGAAGGAGAGTTATTCAGTTGCTTTTTAACTCTATAATTTAAATCTGTACCCTATCTTCTTTCCTAATACACATTTAAAGCATTCATAACTGTTTAAGTAGTGCTTTAATGACATCCCACAATGATTAGCTTTAGGCTGGACAAAAGGCTTAGATGTTTAGGACCGTCAGAGAATTCATATTGAACAAGTGAATACATTTGGTGGTGAGAGGATTAATTTAAAACGGGGAAGAGCATTCCCTATTGTTCTAGTGACCTGTTGGGGGTTGATGCTGACTCTCATTTCACTGCTTCTTCCATAGTTTTATGGGCCTTTTGGTTTTTCTTTTGCAACTGTGCTCTGAACTTACTTTTCCTCCAAAGTATTGTCCTTGTGAACTTCCTTGAAGATGGCAGCATGTCTGTGACCGGAATTATGGGACATGCTGTGCAGACTGTTGAAATTGTGAATGAAGGGGACCATAGCGTGAGAGAGAAGCTGATGCATTTGTTCATGTCTGGAGACTGTAAGGCGTACAGCCCTGAGGATCTGGAAAAGAGAAAGAACAGCCTGAAGAAATGGCTGGAGAAGAACCACATCCCAATCACTGAAGAGGGAGATTCACGAAGGACTCTCTGTGTGGCTGGGGTCTTGACTATAGACCCACCATATGGTCCAGAAAATTGCAACAGTTCTAATGAAATTATTTTGTCCCGTGTTCAGGATCTTATTCAAGGACACCTTGCGGCTTCCCAATGAGAGGCCAAGAACTATGGATGCACTGATTGAAATAAGACTTCATTTTTTGAAAATTCTTTGTTGTTTTTGGTAAAATCAAAGCTGGGGATTATCAGTGTTAATAAGTGAACTGGGCAAGGATGACATCACAAACAAATAAAATTAACATAGGGACATCAGAATTATAAGAGCCTTTCCTTTTGATGGGGATACACCTCCATTTCTGTCAGGCAAGAAATGTATGTGAAAAAGATGCAACATGTTAGATTAAATATAAAATGCTAAGGTAAAATCACAGTCTTGTTACATCCCTTGCACTAACTAGATGTGTCTGTTTTAAACCGTTTATTTTAAAAAATTTTTTGGTGTAATGATGTAATAGCTTTTGAATCAGAATATATGCTTTTTTTGGTTGAAACTTGAACGTTTTGGTAAAGTCTTAACACATAAACCTTATAAACTCTCAAAGCCTTAAAAAGTGAGCACTGGCTGATATCTCTCAGGAAAAAGGTAAGTGTGACAGGTATTCTGCTGCTGAGCTCAACCCAGTTCTTTTGCCTGATGGGTTCAGCCCAGGCTTCTGGGTCACAGTGCTTTCTTCCTACAGTCTCTACTCCCCTTGTCAGGCTTCACTGAGGGGAGAGAATGCAGGAAGGACACTTCACTACATCTGATTCTACCCCTTGGAAGCCAGTCAGGGAGGTTTCTGGCCTACAGAAGCACCTCAGATTGTTAGTTTGGGGGTTGTATGGTCAGGCCACTCAAGATGGCTGTTCTCTTGCTCTTGGCGTGACCAGTCCCTGCTGCGCCTACCCCCTACTCACGTGAATGTGCTCGCCCCCTGCCCCCACCAGTGATTGTTCTAATCCTTAGGCCAGAACGGCTCCACCCGCTAGTTTATTAAAGGGAAACATCTGCCCCCATGATGGTAGTTAACCTGAGGGGCTGTAAGGGTTGGGTCTCAGCTGCTGGTTTCCCTGGTAACTGATGAGCCAACCTGACGTCAGTTCCCCCTGTAAACGGTAGCTTCCTGCTCCCCCCGGTAGCGAAGGTTGCTGCTGCGTCTCGCTTGCCGTCTGCCCCGCACGGTGGAGGTGTTTCTCCAGGACCTTGCTTCCGACGTGTAAGATGCCCTGTCCAATAAGCTGGCGCTGTCATTGGGCTCTTTTCTTCGGTCTCGAGGCTGGTCATCCACAAGGCTTGCAGACCTGCGAGGTGCAGCCCAGCAATTCACAAGCCAGCCAGGAGGCCTAGGGAACTCCCGTGAGTGCCAAGATGTAGGGAAGGAAGGACCGGGACGGAAAGTTGCGGGAGGAAGTGGGGAGTCGGGGGGAGATCCCAAGGTGGCCGCCCACTAACGTGGAGCCCTGTGGCAGCTGAGGACCATGAAAGGTGTTTTTTCTCTTCCACTGTATTGATGATATCCTGTTAAACTCAGTCTCTTTTGAGTTTAAAAGCAGCCCTGTGCTCGTGGCTCATCTGCACGGGGATGGTTGGTGAATACAGACAAAACGTAAGGACCTGAATTATCCACAAAGGGCAAGTACACCCCCAGCCCACCACCCTTAAACAACTACAGACAGGCTTTAGGGGTATTAACTTAGGGACAGGTTTGTGAATTGGACATGGCCAGTTACCTGGAAGGGTTTGGTTCAGGCCTATGGCAACGGCAAAATGTACCCTTGGGCTTCTGTTCCCAGCTATGGAAGGGGGCAAAGCAGTGATGCAGTGTGATGGAACAGCAGCTCTAAGCAGTCTACAAAGAGTTACAACAGGTGGAAGACATTATAAAAGGCCTACTCGAGTCGTGGAGCAATGCCAAAACCACTATTCGGGGTCTAGAACAGCTGTGTGTGACATATAGGACCCCTGTGGACATGGATAGCAATCAAGGAATCCACTTTACTGGCCTTGAAATTCAGAAATGGGCCAATGAAAATGACACACTGTCATTTCTACCTACCCTACGCCCCCACTGCTACCAGGCTAGTTGAAAGGATGAGTGGACTGCAGCTGAGACGGGAAACCCGCTCTCTACGTGTGGACCAGGAGGCTAACTCAGGCCCTACGAACTACAACTGACGATCCCAGGAGCAGTCGTCCCAGTGCTTACTCCCTGTTCACCCAGAAGCAGCTAGTCAGCACCATCCGAGTTCACCTGTTAACCACCGCAGGGACCATTGCCAACTACTGGTCAGGGTGATAATTCACGCTTGCCCTCGCCACAGGATCTACCTCCAGGGGAACACATTATAAAATAAATGGCCCTGGGACTGGCAGGTAAGTCCCCCATGGTTTGGGTTTGCTGCCCTGTGGGGAATAGGATTAGAAAGGGACTTACAGACTTCACCTGTCTTCTACCTGCCCCACCTACCACTACTAAGGTAGTTAATCCAGGCCCCTACTGGAGGAAGGCCCCATTATATTAAGCTTGAGGTCTGTTGTTCTACCACCTTGCCTGTACTTGGCACTGGCTCTGGATACTGAGGGTGCACGGGTGGGATGGTACTGCAGGCCAGGACAAAAGCCACAGGCAGGGGTGATATTACCTGAGGATGCCGTTACTGCTTGTGTTTTGGTTAATGGTCATGATCTCTTCTGCCTGTAAAACATCTTATTACATTTTGTCCCTAGTCCGAGCAGAGGTAATCTGTTCGCGGACTGGGTGATAACAGTGGCCTCACTGTGAAATGAGTTTGGTTGCTGGATCTACAGCAGGATGTCCTCCTCGGGATTTCCATGAAAAATTGACCGGATAAAGTTCCTGGCCTCAAAGTTTGCCCACGTCTTGGCACTCTTGATACTCTTCGGCTGCTATTGTTTGTACTGCATGTGTGGTATTTGGCTTGCAGTGCCCCTCTACGTACCTGACCCCAGGAATATCACATAAGAGGGGCGGACCCAGATGGTAAGGGCCGTGCAGGGTGTGTAGGGGTGGAGTGTGTGGTCAGATGGCTCAAGATGGCTCTTCTCTTGCTCTCTGGGCATCCCCTGCATGACCAATCCCTGCTGCGCCTACACCCTGCTCACCTGGATGTGCTTGCCTCCGCCCCCGCCAGTGATTGTTCTAAGCCTTAGGCCAGAATGGCTCCACCTGCTAGTTTATTAAAGGGAAACACCTGCCCCCATGATGGTAGTTAACCTGAGGGGCTGTAAGGGATGGGTCTCAGCTGCTGGTTTCCCTGGTAACTGATGAGCCAACCTGAGGTCAGTTCCCCCTATAAATGGTAGCCTCCTCCCCTGGGTAGCGAAGACTGCCATCATGTCCTGCTCGCCATCTGCCATGCACAGTGAGGGTGTCGCTCCAGGACTTTGCTTCAGATGTGTAAGATCCCCATCTATTAAACCATTGATGCCTCTGTCGCTGTTTCCGGGCTCTCTCTTTGGACTCAAAGCTGGGCAACTACAAGGCTTGCGTGCCTGTGGGGTCTTTTCAGGGGAACGTCTACAGTGACCCCAGGGTTCATCAGATTAGAACCCCAAGCGGCTTACTCCCTAGGACAGGGGTAGCAAACTTCAGGACATGGGGACAAATCCAGGCTACTGCCTCCATTTATTAAAATTTTATTGGAACACAGTCATACCCACTGGTTTGTGTATTGTCTGTGGCTGCTTTTGAGCCATAGTGGCAGAGCTGAATATTGGCAGAAACGATATGGCTTGTATTTACAGAAAGATATGGCTCTTTACAGAAAGGTTTTCCCTAGGAGATCCTTGAACTAGCCTGGTCTGCCAGGGGTCAAGGTGGACTTATGTACCCTGTCATCCATACAAAAAGAATCTTGTGGTATTTTTGGAAGAAATACTTTAAAATATTCAGGTTTTAGGGGGTCTTTGAAAGCAGTCTGATAACATAGCTGTTACTTTCCTGCATAGTTGTCTAATAACAGGATGTAACCCAGTGATTCTTGCACTTTTGCAAGCATCAGAATCAGCTGGAGGGCTTGTTTAACACATATTGGGAGTAGGGCTCAGCAATTGCTTCTGATTCAGTAAGCGGCCAGGAACTTGCATTTATAACAAACTCCCAGATAATGGTAGTGCTACCGGTCCCAGATCACACTTGCAAAAGCAGTTTAGAAGCTTTGGGGAACAGAAAGGCCTTCCCTCACAACTTTGTAAAGTTCCATAATCTTAAAAGTGAAATTTAGCGCATAGCCTTTCCCCTCAAACCCTGGAATGCCCTTGGACAGCGGATAGGGGAAGGGGAATAAAAACAAATTTAAATTAAATGGAAAGGATTCCGACAGAATGAGGGAGGTCTTGAAAGAAGACCTGTAGGAAATTATCCAGTGTTTGGTCAGGAGTGAACCTTGACCTAGGGACAGGTGCACTGGTGTTGGTAGATTTATTTGCTGTCAGACTAGTGAGCTGGGGACAGAGACTTTCTTGGCAACTGAGATATCTCATTTGTTTAAAAATTTGCCTTGCGAACAAAACCTAAGTGCTAAAGAGGGTACGTGATCTGGCTCTGCTGTGGAAACCTGCCTGCTTATGGAGCTGGGCCAGCCCGTCCCTCGGCTCAGATTCTCCCCAGGAATTAACTCACCTGTTTCTGATCCCTCCTCTGGTTCCAGATTCCTGGAGGGAGATCCTTCCCCAAAGCTGGCTCTGCCAGCTGGAAGCGGTAGCCAGGGCAGTCCTTGAACACAGCTGGTGTGAAGGATACTTCTCAGAACAAAAGGTGGTTAGGACTTTCGCTGCATATCTTTTGATCTTGGAGCAAACTTTCCAGCCTCTGTGGTGTATCTTGCTATCCCAGTGTTCACCTGGTTTCCTAAAACTCTCCACCTTCTTCCAAATGTTATGGCTGAAATTGATTTCTTCCATGAATTGTTTTCAATAAAATTAATGAAATTTAAAGCATTTGCAGTTTTACTTGAGAACTGGTGGAGTTTTCATGATGCCTCTTGAAGTAGACTCTAGAATACTAGGGTCAAGGCTATGGATTACTATAAATTTTGGGAGAAATTGGAGCAGTGAAGGACTATAGTTAAACATACTTAATTGCTTCCACTACCAAATACAATCTTTTTTTTTTGTTTTAAACCACTGACGTAAGAATAACATACAAAAGCTACCTATTTAGTGTATATAACTTGATGAATTGGAGATAAGCATACACCCATGAAACCATCCCCACAATCTATGCCCTAAACATATCCATTATCTCCAACAGCCTTTCCTGCCTTTATTATTATACAACTGGTTTTGATTTTTCAGACATTAAAGGATTTCTATTAAAAAAATTATACCATTACCCAAACATGCTTTTTACTTTTGTGTGTTACTGTAGAATCCTTTAAAAGTCTACATAACTGTAATCAATGTATACAGTTTAGTTTTCTGTTTCTGTAGTTTTCATAATTTTAATATTTAAGACGATATTGTGTTGATGAACTACACTTACTAAAACATTTCCTTAAATTTTTGACATTTGTTTTTTTAAAAAAAATATTTATTTGGTTGTACCAGGTCTTAGTTGCAGCAGGTGGGCTCCTTAGCTGTGGCATGCAAACTCTTAGTTGCAGCATGCATGTGGGATCTAGTTCCCTGACCAGGGATTGAACCTGGGCTCCCCGTATTGGGAGCGTGGAGTTTTTTTTTTTTTTTTTAATAAATTTATTTATTTATTTATTTTTTGGCTGCATTGGGTCTTGCTGTGCGTGGGCTTTCTCTAGTTGCATTCAGCAGGGGCTACTCTTTGTTGTGGTGTGCTGGCTTCTCATTGCAGTGGCTTCTCTTGTTGTGGTGCACAGGCTCTAGGCGTGCGGGCTTCAGTAGTTGTGGCACGTGGGCTCAGTAGTTGTGGCACATGGGCTTAGTTGCTCCGTGGCATGTGGAATCCTCCCGGACCAGGGCTCGAACCCGTGTCCCCTGCACTGGCAGGCAGATTCTCAACCACTGCACCATCAGAGAAGTCCCGGGAGCGTGGAGTTTTAACCACTGCGCCACCAGGGAAGTCCCAGCATTTGTTCTTTTTGCTATCGTAGATTATGGTGCTAAAGAATATCTTCATGAATATGTCTTTATTGCTATTATCAAAAGGTAGTGCCTAGAAATGAAAGTACTGTGTGAAAGAGTATGAACACACATAGATTTTTCTTCTTTAAATATTTTGTGCTGCTTTACATCAACAAGAGCAATAATGTGTATACAAATTTCATTACACCCTTAGAGTATTAATATTTTGTTTAATTTTTACAACTGAACATAAAATGATGTTTTAAAGTTGCTTTAATTTGTATATATTAGCATTTTTCCATGTGTTTCCAGTATGGGAACTGTTTGATTCACATCTTTTTTTTTTTTTTTTAAATCTTCATTTTCAAAAAGTTATTTCCCCATACTCATCTTGTCATATCTGTTTGTGTTTCTAATTTTTACTACATGGCTATATATGTTAATAAGCAACTGTAATTATACATGCATTGCTTCTAACTTATTTTGACCTAATTTCAGATTTATAGAAAATTTGCGAGAACAGGACAAAGAATTGTCATATGTCCCTAGCCAGCAAATGGTAACATCTTACCACATTTGCATTTTTTGTGCATGTGTATGAGTGTGTTCATTTTTCTCCCTGAACTGTTTGAGAATAAATTGTGGACACAATGGAAATATGAGGACATTTTCTTAAATAACCACGGTACAGTTATCAGAATCAGGAAACTAACATTGATGCAGTAGGATGATGTAATACAGACATCCAGATTTTGCCTATTGTTCAGTGTCCACTGTATCAAAAAAAGACTTATTTGGATCATGTATTACATTCAATTATCATGTCCCTTTAGTTTCCTTTACTCTGGAGTAGCTCCTCAATCTTACTTTGACTTTCATGACATTGACATTTTTGAATACAGGCTGGTTACTTTGTGGAATATCCCATAATTCGGGTTTGTCTGTTTCCTAATGATCTAATACGGTATGCTTTTTTTTGGGTAGGAATACCCTGGAAATGATAGTGTGTTCTTCTCAGTGCCTCATTATCAGGAGGCATATGATGTTGGGTTGCCCCATATTTGGTGATGTTAACTGTGATTACTTGGTTTAGGTGGTGTTCGTCAGATTTCTCCACTGTAAAGTTAATTATTTTTCTCTTCCTAATCAAAGGCATCTTCATATTTCTAAAAGCTTTATTGAGGTATTAACATGTAAAATTCATCCACCTTAAGTGTATAATTCAGTAACTTTTTTAAAGTAAATTTACAGAGTTGTGCAGCCATCATCACAATCTAATTTTTTAAACATTTCCACCATCCCCACAAGATCCCCTGTCCCATTTGCACTCAATTCCCATTCCCACCCTCAGCCCCAGGCAATCACTAATCTACTTTCTGTACCTGTGGATTTGATTTTTTTGTACATTTCTATAAATGGAATCATATAACATATAGTCTGTGTCTGGCTCCTTCTACTTAAATTTATTCACTTATAGAATATTTAGGACAATATCCTATTGTGTTGATGAACCACAACTTACTAAAATATTCCCCTAAATCTTTAATTTGATGTCCGTGTTGTAGCATGTATCAGTGGCTTCTTTTTATTACTGAATACTATTCCGTTATGAATATACTACATTTTGTTTATTCATTCTCCAGTTGATGGATTATTTGGATTGTTTCCAGTTTTTGGCTATTATGAATAACGCTGCTGTGAACATTCATGACAAGTCTTTGTGTGGGCATATATTTTCATATTTCTTGGGTGAAAAACCTAGGAGTGGAGTTGCTGGGTTATATGGTAACTTTATGTTTAACGGTTCAGGGAAGTGTCGCATTATTTTCCAGCGTGGCCGCGCCATTTTATGCTCTATCAGCAATACACAAGGGCTCCAATTTCTCCGCATTCTTACCAGCACTTGTTAGCGTGGTTATAGTGGTTATGAAGTGGTATCTCATTGTGGTTTTAATTTGCATTTCTCTAATGACTAATGATGTTCAGTGGTGTTCATGTGCTTATTAAGCCATTTGTGTATATCCTCTGAAAAGTTTACTCAAATTTTTGCCCATTTAAAAAATTGAGTTTGAGTTGTAAGAATTCTTATATATATTCTAGATAATGTTTGCAAATTAAATATCTGATAAAGCACTTTTTTCTCCCAGTCTGTGGCTTGTCTTGAATTCTTTTTATTATTTAAAAATTTTTATTTTATATTGGAGTATAGTTGATTTACAGTGTTGTGTTAGTTTCAAGTGCACAGCAAAGAGATTGTTATACATATATCCATTCTTTTTCAGATTCTTTTCCCATATAGGTTATTAAAGAATATTGAGTAGAGTTCCCTGTGCTATACAGTAGGTTGAGTTTTCTGAATTCAAAAAATTTTTGCACTTCAGAAATAGCATTAAGTGCAGCTTATCAATTTTTTTCATTTATGGATCATGTTTTTGGTCTCATAGCTAAGAATTTTATGTCTAACCCAATGTCACAAAGATTTTCTATCTCTTCTTCTAAATGTTTTAATTCACTCTTAAACTTAGGTTTATGTTCCATTTCTTTTTTTCTTTTTTTAAATTTATTTTATTTTTGGCTGCATTGGGTCTTCGTTGCTGCATGTGGGCTTTCTCTAGCTGCGGCGAGCGGGGCTACTCTTTGTTGCGGTGCATGGGCTTCTCATTGCGGTGGCTTCTCTTGTTGCAGAGCATGGGCTGTAGGCACGCAGGCTTCAGTAGTTGTGGCGCGCGGGCTTCAGTAGTTGTGGCACGCGGGCTCAGTAGTTGTGACTCGCGGGCTCTAGAGTGCAGGCTCAGTAGTTGTGGCACACAGGCTTAGTTGCTCCGCGGCATGTGGGATCTTCCTGGACCAGGGCTTGAACCTGTGTGCCCTGCATTGGCAGGTGGATTCTTAACCACTGCACCACCAGGGAAGTCCTATGCTCCATTTCGAGTTAATTTTTGTGTATGGTCTGATGTAAAGGTCTAAATTTTTTTTTACATGGGGAGATTCAATTATTCCAGTACGATTTGTTGAAAAGATTGCTTTCTCTATTGAAATGCCTTTGCACTTTTGTTGAAAATCAGTTGATCATAAACTATAAAAGTTTATTTCTGGGCTTACAATTGTGTTCATTGATCCATTTGTGTGTCCTTATGTTAGTAATGCATTGTATTAATTACTATAGCTTTACAATAAGATTTGATATAAGTCCTCCAACTTTGTTCTTTTTAAAGGTTGTTTGACTATTCTGGCTCCTTTGCATTGCCATATAAACTTTGGATGAAGCTGTCAATTTCTGAAAAAAATGCCTATGGGGTTTTTTAAAAATAAACTTATTTATTTATTTTATTTATTTGGCTGCTTCGTTGCTGCTCACGGGCTTTCTCTAGTTGCGGCGAGCGGGGGCTACTCTTCGTTGCGGTGCGCAGGCTTCTCATTGCGGTGGCCTCTTTTGTTGAGGAGCACGGGCTCTAGGTGCACGGGCTCAGCAGTTGTGTCATGTGGGCTCAGTAGCTGTGGCTCGCAGGCTCTAGAGGACAGACTCAGTAGTTGTGGCGCGTGGACTTAGTTGCTCCACGGCACGCGGGATCTTCCCAGACCAGGGCTCAAACCCGTGTCCCCTGCATTGGCAGGTGGATTCTTAACCACTATGCCACCAGGGAAGTCCCGCCTATGGGATTTTGATAGGGATTGTGTTGAATCTATAGATCAGCTTAAGGAGAATTGTCATCTTATATAATAATACTGAGTTTTCCATTCCATGAACTTGGAATGTCTCTATTATTTAGATCTTTAATTTTCCTACAACAGTGTTTTATAGTTTTCAGTGAACAAGTCTCATGCTACTTTTGCTAAATTTATTCCTGGTATTGCTTTAATGCCATTGTGAATGAAATTGTTTTCTTAATTTCATTTTTGAATTATTGATTGCTTGTATATAGAAATAATTTTTGTATATTGATCTTGTATCCCATGGCCTTGCTCATTTATCACACACACACTTTTGCATTCCTCTTTATTTGCTTAACATTATCCAAATACATTTTGAAGAGCGAGTAGGCCATAAATTTATTCCCTGCAGATTCCTTGATATGCAGAAGTCGTTCACAAAGTTTAAAGAAGCACACCTAATTGCTGAATGAGATGAGAGTCTCGAAAAACAGAATTAAGGGGCTTGGTTGAAGCATTCAGTACCATTTCTTTTAATTTCAACATTCAGGCATTCCATCTCCTTACAACCTTCAGAGGTTCTTGCAGGGGGGTAAATTAGTTCCTGATTGAATTTATTCAAGTAAACTTTATTTCTCTCTTGTCCTGTTTCTTCTGTGTGCCTGTTTATCTTTGTATCCAGAGTTCCTAAGGTGACTGGCACATAGTACCTGATTAAAATAAATTGGTTATATTGAAATTATGAGTGTAAATAAATGTGGGAGGAATTTCTGCAACCCCAGTATGGGTCTCAAACTAGCCATGTAGCACACATTAGTTATAAAGTGGACAATCGGCCTTCTTGTTAACTAATCAGATTGCATGCTTCAATTAATCCAGGCTTAGCCATGCTTAAGAAAAGGAAAAGGATGGTATAAAGATTTATGGGCTAGAAATAATGGGGACAGCTTGAGTTGAAATGGGAAAGTGCGCAGGTGAATTTCAGAGACAGAAGGGTGGCATTAACAGAAATGTCTTTAATTACAGATTGTTTTGTGCTGGGTCTATAAGTAGTGGATTAGTTTCCTCACGTGGGATAGTCCCTTGGTGCCCGTGGTATAGCATGGCCTCTGATTTGTAAAGACATCTGTCTTCTAAAGCACATAACACATTTTCGACATTCAGTCTGGTAATCTTACAAATAAATCATAAGAGAAGCTGATTTTTTTTCCAGCTCAATTTATGGGAGATGGGTTACTGAGCATAGAAATTATAGTTCCTAATTAGTCTTCATGTTAGATTTAAACACTTTACAGTCATACACCTGTAGTGCTGTATACTCCCATCCCCCCTTTTATTAACACTATTTGTGTTTTAGCTTATTGGCCAAAGTCTACTAGGTTGGACTCTGTTCAGATAACACAAAGATAAGGTAAGGGTGTGTGTGTGATTTAAACATCTTAATGTGGGCCTAAGTATGAGAACTTTTGCAGTGGAAAGTGCTAGCAGTATTAGTGTCACATACAAGTCACATTTTCAAAAAAGCATGTTTTGACTTATTTTCACATTTTCAAAAAAAGTGACTTAAACAAAATTTCGGGACTTCCCTGGTGGTCCAGTGGTTAAGACTCCACGCTCCCAATACAGGGGGCATGGTTTTGATCCCTGGTCAGGGTACTAAGATCCCGCATGCTGCAAGGCGCGGCCAAAAAAAAACCAAACCTAGAAACAAAATTTGATGGTAGAACATGTTTTTAAAGGAAATACATCCCTACCCATCTGTGCATGACTTTTGCCATTCATACATATATGTACCTCAAACTCTCAAGTACTCTATTTTCTTTTATTTATTTATTTTTATTTTTTGGCTGTGTTGGGTCTTCGTTTCTGTGCGAGGGCTTTCTCTAGTTGCGGCGAGCGGGGGCCACTCTTCATCGCGGTGCGTGGGCCTCTCACTGTCGTGGCCTCTCTTGTTGCGGAGCACAGGCTCCAGACGCGCAGGCTCAGTAGTTGTGGCTCACCGGCCCAGTTGCTCTGCAGCATGTGGGATCCTCCCAGACCAGGGCTCGAACCCGTGTCCCCTGCATTGGCAGGCGGACTCTCAACTACTGCGCCACCAGGGAAGCCCCTATTTTCTTATAAAATCATGTCCTCTCCAGCTCCTCTTCACATAGTACATGTTTGTTAGAATTGATTTGGCAGAGGTTTTGCTTTTGTTAGTCCAAGTATATCTACATCTTCAAAGACAACTATGGGCATAATTTATATCTGACTAATAACAGTTAAACTTTATAAGCAGTTACCTGTCTCATTTGATTTAGACTGGTTTTTTCTACCTCGGCTCTACTGACATTTTAGACTGGATGATTTTTTGTTGGGGTGTCTTGTGCATTGTAGGGTGTTTAGCAGCATCCCTGGCTTCTAACCACTAGTTGCCAAAAATACCCTCTCCCCCCTCAGTTGTGACAAATCTCCAAATATTGCCAAATGTCCCCTGGTGGGCAAAATTGCCCCCAGTTGAGAACCACTGATTTTAAAACAAAAACTACATTTTTCTCCCGTGAGGACACTTCTTTAGTTTTTGTACATAAGGTCCTGTATTTGTTACAGTTAATCAACCTCTCTGGACAAGTAAAGTCTTATAACAAAAGTGTCTGTTAACCTTTCAAATAACACATTTGCAACCCAAGGATGGAATGAGACAAAACTTATTAAAAGGAGACTCTCATGAAGTACATGAGTCTTCTTGGCTAAGTTATCCTGTCTTTAATTGTTGTAGAAAAAAACAGCTATGGATAGTCTCTTTTTTTTTTTTTAAAGATTGATTGATTGCTATGTTGGGTCTTCGTTTCTGTGCTAGGGCTTTCTCTAGTTATGGCAAGCGGGGGCCACTCTTCATCGCGGTGCGCGGGCCTCTCACTATCGCGGCCTCTCTTGTTGCGGAGCACAGGCTCCAGACGCGCAGGCTCAGTAGTTGTGGCTCACTGGCCTAGTTGCTCCGCGGCATGTGGAATCTTCCCAGACCAGGGCTCGAACCCGTGTCCCCTGCATTGGCAGGCAGATTCTCAACCACTGCGCCACCAGGGAAGCCCTAGTCTCTTGATTAAAGTAAAATCATTCAACATAAGAGGAAAATTAACTCCTTCAGGCCATTTTCAGTAAAAGCTAGGTTGGAAGAGGTAGCAGTAACTGCATTTTCTACATAAGGCATAATTTTTTAAAAGTTCGCTGTTTGAAATGCTGCTGTTGAAATGTTAAATCACTTTACTTTTTACTTTATTATACCATTTTTAGCAATATTGTATTTGTAACATGTCAGGGTCATCATCCTAAACACTGATTCTCACTGTTGGTAGTTATGGGATTGGGCTGAATTTCCAAGGCCATCCCTGGGTAGTTGCTTTTCCAAACAAACCCCTCTCATGCTGGCTTTTGTTGCCATTTGTTTCTTTCTGAAAAGGTTAAAATAGAGGTGAAAAAACCTAGTTTATTGATTCTAAGCCATCCTCCTCCTAGCTATCTCGCTGGGGCACTGTGTTCTGGCTTGTTTACCCAAGCAGCTGGGTTAGAACTGACTCCGGAGCAGACCTGGAGCTGGCCCAGTTCGGGCACAGATGGAGCACAGAGGCCAAACCGTCTGTGGGAAAAAGTTCATGTTTGGGCTGCTGTCCTGTATATTTATGAAACATTGATGCTGTGCTTTCCTGATGGTTCATATACAGGGCTCGAGTTATTCTTCAAAAGAACTCTTTTTCTGCTCTTTGATAAAAGAAATTATGAAAAAGATTTTAAACCACCTTAAGGATTAGTAATTGACTGCAAATCCTATTTAAGACCAGTCTCTTTGATATACCATTTGGGGGTGATAACTTGGAAATGGCAAGAAAAGTCTCTCCCTGTTAATGACTCATTGTGGTTTACTGTTCACACAGTCATTGCAGTTTTAGACATGGAAGAAGCCCGTCTCTCTAGAATGGTCTGAAACTACTGCTGTGATAATATATTGTACTCGTTGTTTCTACCCACGGCACTCTACTGTGGCACTCAAATACTGACTGACACAGATTCACGATCAAGCTCTAATTTCTGAAAACAACAGCTCACCTTGTATGTATTATTTCAAGCAAACTTTCTCCCTGCATTTTGGGGAAAATAAACCCTAGGAATTATGCTTAATTCTAGCATGATTTAGGAAGAAAGAGCCAGCCTCTGCCTAGGCTTGTTCAAGCAAAATAATGGCACTGTGAGCATACTCTGCTGTCCCCAGGAATCCATTATTTATGTGGCAACTGGGTGACACCCACAAGACACCCTCAGAGAGTGAAGCCCAAGCTCACCAGCTCTCAGCCCAGCAATTGAAAACACAACAGAGTGCCTCCCCACAGACACAGCCTGGGCTGCATTTGAAAACCACACCCTCAGTCCTGATTTGCTTACATTAGCTATATTTTAATTTTACTTTTGTAAAAAGTACTTTTGTTACCGACCAGGATTCTTGGCTTCCTTAAGCAATAGAAATTGACAAGAGGCCAGACAAATTCAGGCAAGGCTTTATTGGGGCTCCTGCTGCCACAGGCAGAAGGAAAACAAGTAACAGGTTCCCTTGCTCCCTCCCTGCGGGGGGTGAGCTGGTTCCTTTCATGGAGGGGAGGGGAGGGGTGGGTCCAGGAGTCGGGCCAGAGTGGGGGTTTAGGTGGTCTGCCCACACCCTTGATGGTGCTGTGTGGGGTTTTGGTCTTTTTGTATCTTGTTGTTCATAATTTGCCCCAACTGCCCATGCACAGTTATCTTAAGTCCCTTATAGGTTTGGTTTGTTTTTTTTGTGTGTGTTCTGTTGCTCAAAGAGACGTTTGTCCAGGTGCAAGCCCTGCAGCAAAGAGTTCAAGGTCCCAGCCTGTCTCATTTCCCCCTGAGGGATTCTACACCCCTTATTCTTAAGGGTTAATGGGACGAAGGTTAAGGCCCCTGCTGGACAGGGGCCGCAGACCCTAGACTACCCTAGAAGTATAGAAGTCCCTCACTGACTGTTTCAAGGACCTGTAGGGACCTGGGCCACCCTCTGCTGGAATGGGTTGAAATCCTTGAGCCATCATGAATCTTACTTGAAACTGTTGGAGCCTAGAAAACACAAACTTAACCAAAAGGTTAAACAGACAAGAGCCAAAAAGGAGAAGCACAACAATAGCCACTAAAGGGCCTAGAAAGGGAAGGAACCAGCTTAACTTTGGGAGGGCTTCCCTAACTGCTGACCAGACAGTGGAGGTAATATCTCCCCCGCCAAAATTGTGAAGCCACTCTGCCTGGGTGTGTATTTCCTTAATATTAATTTCTACTTGTCCTGTCACATTGATCCAGGTGCAGAAGGAAGTATTATCAAGAAGCTCCACCTTGTTCTGCCAGAAGGTAATCAAGAGCTAGATGACTGTCAAGAACTACATTAGCCAAAGAAATGAGAGGACTTAAAGTCTCATTAAGGCTTGTCCCGTCTGTTCCATCACATAACCAAGCTGTCTGGTGGGATTTCCCGTTGTTGCTTCATGATAGATAAAGCCTCGCCATGGAGCTGCCAGTCCTGTGGCCAGCCCCGCCCCTGCCTAGATCATTTGTGGTGCTCCCTGGGTTTGGTGTTTACCCGGAGTGGTCCTGTTAGAGATGAAAATCCCTCCTATAGTCCCTAGAGTGCACGCTCCTATGAAGTGGACATTATCAGGGCATTTACAGGCTAGAGCTTAGTTGGAAAAGGACAGGGCCTGGCCATAATTCCATAACATATGATGGTTTGGGTGTCTGCAGAGGAACGCAAACCCTTCAGGGGTGCAGACCTGAATGTCTGTCTCACAGTTGTTAAGCGTGGACAGTCCTTGAAGGACATAGATGTTGTTAGTACTTAAACAATTAGGGGACAGCAGACCAGTATGTTGATCATTAAGCGTATAAAGCTCTACAGTAATTTTAACAAGATGCTCGTGTATGATCCCGCTGAGTACTATAGCAAGAATGGCAATAGGAGTCCAACCCACTACATCATTTTACTTATCTGTCGATGGTGCCTGTCTTTTGTTTGTTTGTTTGTTTTTAGAGTCTTTTTTGAATTTGTTGTAATATTGCTTCTGTTTTATGTTTTGGTTTTTTGGCCACGAGGCATGTGGGATCTTAGCTCCCTGACCAGGGATCGAACCCGTACCCCCTGCATTGGAAAGCAAAGTCCCAACCACTGGACCACCAGGGAAGTCCCGGTGCCTGTCTTTTGAATAGGTATCTGAGATTTTCCACCGGCTTATAGGTGTATTGTTCTTCTGTTGTGACCTGCAGGGTTTCTGGAGGTAAAAGCTTTAGTCTGGACAAATGTACCCAACTAGATATCCCTTGCAGTTTGATAGCAGTGAGGGTGCCTAAAATTACTTTATAGGGGCCCTTCCATTTTGGCAGTATTTGGTCTTTGGGGGATTTGTCTTTCCAGGTTTTAAGAAGAACTTGACCCTCGGGGTTTATTTGTGAAGGAAATGCTCCTTCATCTGTATTTTTATTGGGAGCTGGCCGTGCCTTGTGGGCCTAGTCCTGGATTGCCTTCTGAACTTGTCCTAAATTACTAATATATCTCAGCACCTGGTTCACTTCCTCACCCAGTAGAATGTCAGTAGTAAGAAAAGGCCTTGCATAGGTCATTTCAAATGGGCGGAGTCTCAGACCACTCCTGGGGGCCACACGGACCTGAGGAGTGCAGTAGGAAGCAAGTTGGTCCAGGAGTCATGAGTTTCTTGGCAGAGCTTTGCTATGGTTTTCTTTAAAGTATGGTTCATTTTCTCTACCTTCCCTGAAGACTGGGCATGCCAAGAAGTGTGGTCTATCCCTAGAGCCGTTGTGAGCCCCTGTGTAATTTCAGCTATAAAAGAGGGCCCGTTATTGCTCTGGAGGAACTTTGGAAGTCCAAACCAAAGAATTGTTTCTTTAAATAAAGAAAAAGGGACTTACAGACTTCCATAGCCTTTTCAGATCAGGTGGGGAAAGCTTCAACCCATTCGGTGAAAGTATCAACAAACACCAGAAGATATTTATGTCCTGATCGTGGGGGCATTTGGGTGAAATCTAGCTGCCAGTCTTCCCCTGGATATGTCCCTCTGGCCTGAGTAACGAAGGAGGTGTTGGATGGACCTGTGTTATTATGGGCACATAAATCACAGGCAAGCATTACTTGTTTTACTGTTCTTTTAAGCCCCTTCCCTGAAAAAGCCTTTTGTATCAAGCCTTATCCCTCCCATAGTGGGTGGCGTCATGTAAGCTCTTAGTAAGTTTCCATTGTTGGGCCTCAGGGATTAGAACCTTATCCTCCTTTTTATACCAGCCTGTGCTTCCTTTCTCATAGCCCCATTTCTCAGCATTTTCTTGTTCCTCTCGGGAGTACTGGGGGAGACTAGGGACTTCAGGGGGGCCAATCACTAGGGCCATAACTTGCTCAGGCTCCTGCAATCGAGCTTCCTGTTCTGCAGTTTGATCAGCTTTGCTGTTCCCTCGGCTCACAAAGACTCCATCCCTCTGATGGCCCCTACAGTGGATTACTGCTATCTGGGTCGGGAGCTGCACTGCTTCTTCTTTTTTTTTTTTTTCACACACACACACTGTATTTTATTTTTACAAGAGATAGATAGACTGACACGAAGCATTGTACATGGATGACCACAACAAAAGCAACAATGATTGCAATTACCAAACCTGAAACACACTCATACTATGTCATAATATTGACATTCAGTCCAGTAATCCTCCACTGTAACAGCTCCTTTACTTTGCAGTGAAAATTGATGTGTATATTCTTTGCCTCTGAGTCCTTGTGGGATTTTTTTTTTTTTAATTCAGACAGAAAGTCACAAAAATTATACTCATCCTCATCAGTTCACTCAGTCCCATGTAATTACATTTTTTTTTCATCTTGATCTTTTGTTAGCACTTTTTTGAGTTCATCAGTTTTTCATTAGAGTTCTGAAAATGCTTATTCATTCAGTTCAGCAGTACAGTCAGTTACCAGAAACCTGTACTTGTCAGAGTCTTTTCCATGAATTTCTTGAAGATGAAACCCTTTTATAGGAACATATTTGCAAAAGCATCAGAGTACACCCAGAACTGTCTGTAAATGAGAAAAGACTTAAAAATGACCACAGTTAAAGATTTGATGAAAGTTCATAATAATGCAGTTGACAAGAAAATTAGTTATTTCTGAGATACACATTTTAAAGTAATAACTAGGATTATGACTTATAACATTATACCAGAACATATAAGATTTTTAGAAATTTCATGTAATGTCTGAAACATTTATATTAACATATTTCCATACATATTTCCATACAAATACAAATATAAGATTTTTAGAAATTTCATGTAATGTCTGAAACATTTATATTAACATATTTCCATACAAATAACCCAATGAAAGTTTAGTATTAGTTGTTTTGTTTGTTTGTTTGTTTATACTGCAGGTTCTTATTAGGCATCAATTTTATACACATCAGTGTATACACGTCAATCCCAATCGCCCAATTCAGCACACCACCATCCCCACCCCACCGCAGTTTTCCCCCCTTGGTGTCCATATGTCCATTCTCTACATCTGTGTCTCAACTTCTGCCCTGCAAACCAGCTCATCTGTACCATTTTTCTAGGTTCCACATACATGCATTAATATACGATATTTGTTTTTCTCTTTCTGACTTACTTCACTCTGTATGACAGTCTCTAGATCCATCCACGTCTCAGCAAATGACTCAATTTCGTTCCTTTTTATGGCTGAGTAATATTCCATTGTATATATGTACCACATCTTCTTTATCCATTCGTCTGTTGATGGGCATTTAGGTTGCTTCCATGACCTGGCTATTGTAAATAGTGCTGCAATGAACATTCGGGTGCATGTGTCTTTTTGAATTATGGTTTTCTCTGGGTATATGCCCAGTAGTGGGATTGCTGGGTCATATGGTAATTCTATTTTTAGTTTCTTAAGGAAACTAAACTTAGTTTCTTAAGGAAACTACAGTGGATTACTGCTATCTGGGTCGGGAGCTGCACTGCTTTTTTTTTTTTTTTAACTTTTAAATTTTATTTATCTATATTTATTTTTTATTTTTTGGCTGAGTTGGGTCTTTGTTGCTGTGCGCGGGCTTTCTCTAGTTGCAGTGAGCAGGGGCTACTCTTCGTTGCGGTGTGCGGGCTTCTCATTGCGGTGGTTTCTCTTGTTGCGGAGCACGGGCTCTAGGCGTGTGGGCTTCAGTAGTTGTGGCACGTGGGCTCAGTAGTTGTGGCTCGCGGGCTCTAGAGCACAGGCTCAGTAGTTGTGGCACACGGGCTTAGTTGCTCCGTGGCATGTGGGATCTTCCCGGAGCAGGTCTCGAACCCGTGTCCCCTGCATTGGCAGGTGGATTCTTAACCACTGCGCCACCAGGGAAGCCCCTGCACTGCTTCTAAAAGAGCCAAAAACGACTCTTTGTTTTATGGGGGAATTTCAGGCGGTTAACATTCCTCTTTCTTTCTAAATGGCATCATGAGCATGTAGCACGTGGAACCCATATTTAGAGTCAGTAAAAATATTTAATTGCTTATCCTTCCCTAATTGCAAAGCTCTCATTAAAGCAATAAGTTCAGCCTTCTGGGCCAATGTCTGGGGTGGCAGGGTCTTGGCTTCTATGACTTCATCTAAACTAACTATGGCACACCCCACCTTTTGGGTTCCTCTCTCTATAAAACTGCTCCCACCAGTAAACCATTCAACCTCAGGGCTGTTAAGAGGTTCATCTAGAAGATCAGACCTGCTGGAGTAAGTTTGTTCTCTGATCTCTATACACTGATGCAGTAGGGCTTCACTGTTGACTGATGGAAGCAGAGTTGCCGGGTTCAGGGTTTGGCACACCTTTAAGGTAATGTCGGGGGTGTCCATTATGAGGGCCCGATATCTTGTTAACCATCCTCCAGTCAACCAATGTTGTCCTTTGACTTCCAGCACAGATGGTACCTGATGAGGGCTTAATACATCTGAGTGTTGTCCCAGAGTGAGCTTGGAAGTCTCATTAACCAACAGGGTTGTGGCTGCTACCGCCTGCAGACAGCTTGGCCATCCCAGGGCTACTGAGTCCAGTGTTTTGAAAAGCAAGCCACTGGTCTCTGATCCGGTCCCAGCTTTTGGGTCAGGACTCCTAGTGCTGTCCCTGACCTCTCATGAACGTATAGGGTAAAGGGCTTGTCCAAATTTGGAAGCTCCAGTGCTGGTGCTCTACTCAACTCAGTCTTTAGAGTTTCAAAGTCCCGCTGATGGCCTTATTCAACTGAAAGGGTTCCCTTTCTTTTCCCTTTAGAGCCTCACATAGGGGTTTGGCTATAGGGCCATAATTTGGAATCCAGATACTACGACAGAACCCAGCCATCCCAAGAAAGCCTCAGAATTGCATCTTCGTGGTTGGAGATGGTAATGCACTAATTGCTGTTTTTCCATCTATGGCCGGGGTTCGTGACCCTGGGGTCAAAACAAAACCTAAATATTGAACCTGTTGCTGTGAGATCTGAGCCTTGCTTGGGGAGAATTTATATCCCCATTTTGCCAGAAAATTTAGGACCCTAACAGTATTTTGATCTGAATCTTGTTTGGTCTCACTACTTATCAATAAATCATCAACATATTAAAGCAGAGTTCCCTTCTCAAGGGCCAGTTCCCTCAGTTCCCTTACTAACACATTCCCAAAAAGATGGGGGCTGTCTGGAAATCCCTGTGGAAGCACTGTCCAGGTATATCGGGTAGCCTCCAGGGTGTCAGGGTTCCTCCATTCAAAGGCAAAATGGTATTGAGAGTCTGGATGTAGGGGAATACAGAAAAATGCACCTGTGAGGTCCAAAACAGAAATACTGAGCGCTTCCCGGGACTTGGACAAGAAGGGTGTATGGGTTTGGCACCCGTGGGTGTATAGGGATAACGGCCTCATTCACTGCTCGTAAGTCTTGCACAAACTGATATTCCTTGTGAAGCTTCTGAATGGGGAGGGTCAGGGTGTGGTAAGGGGATTGGCAGGGCCTAATGAGTCCGTGTTTTAGGAATTTGCTGAGCAGCGGTTGGATTCCCCTCAGGGCCTCAGGCTTTAAAGGATATTGTCTCTTTCAGGGGTATTTTTCCCCAGGCCTTAACCTTATTTCTACTGGGGGAACACGTTTTGCCCTTCCTGGCCCTGAGGTATCCCAAACTGCAGGATCTACTTATTTTCTAATTTCTTGAGGGATGTCTTGGAATATTTTGATGGCCAGCAGGTGGGTCATCTGGGGCTACTAATAGATGCATTCTCTGTTTGAATTCTCTACCTCCTTGGACTTCCCCATGTCCTAAGAATATTCTACCTCCTAACTTACTTAGCAAATTTTTCCTGAGGAGAGGGGCAGGGCATTCTGGCGTATACAAAAAGGAGTGAGAATAATAATGGACTGGATTCCACAGGCATGGGGAGATGTAAATCGTCCTACCTTTGTCTGTCCATCAACTCCCGTCACAGTACAGTCACGGTTGGAGAGGGGGCCAGCCGGCCAAGTCAGAACAGAGCAGGTGGCTCCAGTGAAATTCAGTTCTCCTACCTGCCACACTGAGGGTGACCTGAGGCCCCGCTGGAGTGATGAGGATGGATCGAGTGGGATCTGGAGCCGGGCAGGCACTCAGGTCCCGTCAGTCGGTGTGCAGGAATCTCTCATTTGAGAGATTCACAAGGAACTGGGGCCAGTTGGGGTTGCCCAATCCCACAGGAGGGCGCTCAGGACGTTCCCCCTTCCACTGCCCTCCTTCCAACCAAAGGCACACTGGTTTGGGTCCAGGCGGCTTCTTGGTGGTCTGTCCAGTCTTCTCGGCCCTCCAGGGTCCCCTCGGGGTGGTGGGTAAATCAGAGCAGCCAAAAGCTGTGTTTTCTTTATTAGCCTCTTATTCTTATTGGCCTCCTCCATTAAGTCTCAGTTGTTATAGACCTTGAAGGCCTCCTCTACCACGGTTGACAGCGGTGTTTGGGACCCAGCCTCAAGCTTTTGTAATTTTCTCCTGATATCAGGAGTAACCTGGATGATAAAATGCATGGCCAGTAGTGTCCTCCCTTCTGTGGACTGAGGTTATGTATTCACGTACTTCCTGAATGCCTCTGTCACCTGGCTCAGGAAGACTGCCTGGTTTTTGTTTTGTTTTTTTCTTGTGTAACCTCTTGGACCTTATTATAATTTACAGGCTTCACCATACACCTTTTCATTCCCTCTGATAGACAAGTACTAGCCTGGCCTGCACGATCTTCATAGTCCCAGTGTGGGTCATGTTCTGGGATTGCATTCCCATCCACCTGATAAATTTGGTGGTGTTGATTGGTGGCCAGTAGGCCATCTGTGTGTTCCCTGGCCTTTCTCAATATACGCTCCTTTTCATCCGAGGTGCAACAGTGGGCCAGAATAACCATGATGTCCTGCCAGGTAAGAGAGAATGTCAACCCCAGCCTGATAAAGTCGTCCCTAAACTTGTCACAGGAACTCACGCCTTCTGTTATCAAAAGCAGCATTCCAGGAAAAACTTTGTTCTCTTACGAGAGAGAGAAACCAAATCCAGTCTTGCATCAGCCTACTCTTAATAAAATCCATTTACCTAATTGAATTTAATCCAAACTTAGAAAGTCCTGACCACATAAAAGTTATTTTCCCAATGTTCCTTTTCCACAAACCTTCTGCAACTTTCTCTAGCCATATTTTCTCCCTTATTCTTTTCCCATTCAGAAATAACAAGCTCTAGGGCAAAATCCCCCTTTTTCTTCTAACAAAATATTCCTCATACCATCTTTTCTTGAAAACATACATCCTACTTACCTTAAGCAACCATGAACTGTCTTTTGCACTAGCATTCCCTGACTGCAATATTCCACGACCTCTAGAAACATGCATCATCCCAAAGCACAACTTCCTCAATGTAGTATGTGATACAAGACACGTGTCTAATAAACCCAAACATCTTTATTTATTGATTGGCCGTATGGCATTCGGGATCTTAGTTCCCCAACCAGGGATTGAACCCGCACCCCCTGCCATGGAAGCGTGGAGTCTTAACCACTGGACCACCAGGGAAGTCCCACAAACATCTTTAGTTTCCCTCTCACAAGAAGACAAAAGTAGGTAAGTTTAGACCTGTTCAACAATTAATGTTCCAATATTTCACCTTATTTGAAATGGCCTGGCTATTTATTCAGTGAATTTCTATCATTTAACTTAAGTTAGTTTCAAGTTACCAAAATCTGGAGAGACTATTTTAGATGGACATTTCCAAAATATAATTACTCCTATAGAATTTACCAAAAAATTCTTATCCCAGTTATACTTACTTAAAAGTTTAACCGTGTCAGGTTAGTCTCCTTGTTGACGGATTTGATAACATAAACAATATGCACTTACTGACTTCCAGTAACCCTAGGTACATTAAAAGTATTATACTTAATGTTGATGGCTCTAAAGACGGGTCTGTATTAATTAAACCCATAAGCTCAAGCTAGCTTTAATACCAGATATTAATTTAATATTGAATATTTCCCAGATCACATGAACCTGAAATGTTTTCTGGTGAGTTTCTGTTATATTTCTGAGAATGTATATAAGCACTCAATTTCCTTTAAGCCAATTAAATACAGCTCATTTACAAGTTACTTTTTACATAAAGACAGAACCAGAGGTCTCCTAGTTTTCCTGCTTGAATTTAAAAAGCCTCTTTTTTTTTCCCCCTCAGTCTGGGAGGCTACAGATGGATCAGGTAGCTCCTGAGAGCCCAGGCAGAATAGTTACACTGCAAATGCAGAGGAGAGAGATGCAAGCTCCTCTTATTTATTTACTTATTTAGTTTTTCCTCTTTAAAATCCCACCAAGTAACCCAAGGCTAGAGTTTGGGCAATGTGGGCTGTGTTTGTATTTCATGGATTAAATGATCCACTGTGCCCACAATTTCGGCAGAGACTTGCAGGAGCATTTGGAAAGACAATACTACATAAAACAAAGATACCAGTGACAGAAACTTAAAGACAGAGACAAGAAGTCTTTAGGATAAAGGGGGTGGGATTTTAGGGGTGAGGACCAAGGGAGAGGTAAAGGGAAGAGGGACAGAAAAGACTGAAAAAGAGAAAGATTGCCCTTTCAACCCGCCCCCTGTGGATGTCTATTCAGGTACCAAACCAGCCAGTTGTACATAGTCTGTGGGACTCATCCACGCATACACCAGTATATAGAAATCTGCCTTTTCAGCCCATTCCCAGTGGGACTTCTCTTGGTGGCAGGAAAATAAAGATGAGAATATTGGGACAATCGGACTTCCAGCCACTACACAATATGAGGTTTGAAAATCTATTACTCTCAGAAATCTCCCATCAGGGAGAGACTGCTGGACCAAGATCTGCAAAGTGCGAGGCGAGCCTCTCCCAGCTTTGCTTGTCACCTGCCAGCATGAGCTGTTACCTGCCAGAGGGAGCAGGTCTCACAAGCTGAGAGGAGTGATGCTGTAGCTGCCTGATGTCCACTCTCTCACAAGGATAGAAGTAAGAGAGGACAGAGAGAGGAGAAGTAGATTTCAGGAGAGAGAAAAGGAGACAAAGGGGAGGGGGAAAGTGGTGAGGGAAAAAGGACAAAGGGGAGGGAGAAAGCGTTGCCTGAATGAGGGCACTGAGGCCCTCAGGGGCCAGGAAGGCAGACCTACCAAATGTGGTGATGCTGAAACAAGAGGTTCAGGCAGCCACTTGTCACCCACGGGGAAGCTGCATTTGGTCTTCCCGGAGGTGCCCAGATCCTCTCCTGGGAAGGGAACAATTGTCCCTGCAAGCTGTCATCACAAAGTATGTTACTGACCAGGGTTCTTGGCCTCCTTAATCAATGGAAATTGACAAGAGGCCAGAAAAGAAATTCAGGCACGGCTGTACTGGGGCTCCCGCTGCAGCAGGATAGAGTGAAAACAAGTAACACATTCCGTTGCTCGCTCCCTGAGGTGGTGCGAGCTGGTTCCTTAAATGGGGTGAGGGTAGGGGCGGGTCCAGGGGTCAGGCCGGAGGGGTGGCTGAGGTGGTCTGCCCACCCCTTTGGTGGTGGGTGTGCAGGGGGCAGGCATAGTACTCTGCTTTTGTTCCAGGCTCTTCAGAAATGGCATTTGGGTTCTTTTGGTCTTTTTGTATCTTGTTGTTCATAATTTGCCCCAATTGCTCATACACTCAGTTATTTTTAGTCCCTTATAATTTCTTTGTATTTTATTGCTTGAGGAGATGTTTGTCCAGGTGCAAGCACTGCAGCAAAGGGACCCAGGTCCCAGCCTGTCTCAGCTGCACCAATTTATTGGGTTGGCCAAAAAGTTCATTCCGGTTTTTCTGTAAGATGTTATGGAAAAACCCGAATGAACTTTTTGGCCAGCCCAATACATTCTTACCAACAGTGTAACAGGGTTCCCTTTTCTCCGCACCCTCTCCAGCATTTATTTGGAGACTTTTTAATGATGGCCATTCTGACCGGTGTGAGGTGGTACCTCATTGTAGTTTCGATTTGCATTTCTCTAATAACTAGTGATGTTGAGCATCTTTTCATGTGCCTCTTGGCCATCTGTATGTCTTTTTTGGAGAAGTCTATTTAGGTCTTCTGCCCATGTTTTGATTGGGTTGTTTGTTTTTTTGTTACTGAGTTGTGAGAGCTGTTTGTATATTTTAGAAATTAATCCCTTGTCGGTTGCATCATTTGCAGATATTCTCTCTCAGTCTGTAGGTTGTCTTTTTGTTTATGGTTTCATTTGCTATGAAAAAGCTAAGCTTGATTGTCCCATTTGTTTATTTTTGCTTTTATTTCTGTTGCCTTGGGAGACTGACCTAAAAAAAACATTGCTACGATTTATGTCAGAGAAACTTTTGACTATGTTCTCTTCTAGGAGTTTTATGGTGTCTTGTCTTATATTTAGGTCTTTAAGCCATTTTGAGTTTATTTTTGTGTATGGTATGAGGGTGTGTTCTAACTTCATTGATTTATGTGCAACTGTCCATCTTTCCCAACACCACTTCCTGAAGAGACTGTCTTTTCCCCATTGTATATTCCTGCCTCCTTTGTTGAAGATTAATTGTCCATAGGTGTGTGGGTTTATTTCTGGGCTGTCTATTCTGTTCCATTGATCTGTATGTCTGTTTTTGTTCCAATACCATGCTGTTTTTTTGTTTTTTGTTTTTTTTAATCAGTCATCAATTATATACATATCAGTGTATACATGTCAATCCCAATCGCCCAATTCAGCACACCACCATCCCCACCCCACCGTGGTTTTCCCCCCTTGGTGTCCATACGTTTGTTCTCTACATCTGTGTCTCAACTTCTGCCCTGCAAACCGGTTCATCTGTACCATTTTTCTAGGTTCCACATACATGCGTTAATATACGATATTTGTTTTTCTCTTTCTGACTTACTTCACTCTGTATGACAGTCTCTAGATCCATCCACGTCTCAACAAATGACCCAATTTCGTTCCTTTTTATGGCTGAGTAATATTCCATTGTATATATGTACCACTTCTTCTTTATCCATTCATCTGTCGATGGGCATTTAGGTTGCTTCCATGACCTGGCTATTGTAAATAGTGCTGCAATGAACATTGGGGTGCATGTGTCTTTTTGAATTACGGTTTTCTCTGGGTATATGCCCAGTAATGGGATCGCTGGATCATGTGATAATTCTATTTTTAGTTTTTTAAGGACCCTCCATATTGTTCTCCATAGTGGCTGTATCAATTTACATTCCCACCAACAGTGCAAGAGGGTTCCCTTTTCTCCACACCCTCTCCAGCATTTGTTGTTTGTAGATTTTCTGATGATGCCCATTCTAACTGGTGTGAGGTGATACCTCATTGTAGTTTTGATTTGCATTTCTCTAATAATTAGTGATGTTGAGCATCTTTTCATGTGCTTCTTGGCCATCTGTATGTCTTCTTTGGAGAAATGTCTATTTAGGTCTTCTGCCCATTTTTGGATTGGGTTGTTTGTTTCTTTAATATTGAGCTGCATGAGCTGTTTATATATTTTGGAGATTAATCCTTTGTCTGTTGATTCGTTTGCAAATATTCTCTCCCATTCTGAGGGTTGTCTTTTCGTCTTGTTTATGGTTTCCTTTGCTGTGCAAAAGCTTTGAAGTTTCAGTAGGTCCCATTTGTTTATTTTTGTTTTTATTTCCATTACTCTAGGAGGTGGATCAAAAAAGATCTTGCTGTGATTTATGTCAAAGAGTGTTCTTCCTATGTTTTCCTGTAAGAGTTTTATAGTGTCTGGTCTTACATTTAGGTCTCGAATCCATTTTGAGTTTATTTTTGTGTATGGTGTTAGGGAGTATTCTAATTTCATTCTTTTACATGTAGCTGTCCAGTTTTCCCAGCACCACTTATTGAAGAGACTGTCTTTTCTCCATTGTGTATCCTTGCCTCCTTTGTCATAGATTAGTGACCATAGGTGCATGGGTTTATATCTGGGCTTTCTATCTTGTTCCATTGATCTATGTTTCTGTTTTTGTGCCCATACCATATTGTGTTGATTACTGTAGCTTTGTAGTATAGTCTGAAGTCAGGCAGTCTGATTCCTCCAGCTCCGTTCTTTTCCCTCAAGACTGCTTTGGCTATTCGGGGTCTTTTGTGTTTCCATACAAATTTTAAGATGATTTGTTCTAGTTCCATAAAAAATGCCATTGGTAATTTGATAGGGATTGCATTGAATCTGTAGATTGCTTTGGGTAGTAGAGTCATTTTCACAATATTGATTCTTCCAATCCAAGAACATGGTATATCTCTCCATCTGTTGGTATCATCTTTAATTTCTTTCATCAGTGTCTTATAGTTTTCTGCATACAGGTCTTTTGTCTCCCTAGGTAGGTTTATTCCTAGGTATTTTATTCTTTTTGTTGCAATGGTAAATGGGAGTGTTTCCTTAATTTCTCTTTCAGATTTTTCATCATTAGTGTATAGGAATTTAAGAGATTTCTGTGCATTAATTTTGTATCCTGCAACTTTACCAAATTCATTGGTTAGCTCTAGTAGTTTTCTGGTGGCAGTTTTAGGATTCTCTATGTATAGTATCATGTCATCTGCAAACAGTGACAGTTTTACTTCTTCTTTTCCAATTTGTATTCCTTTTATTTCTTTTTCTTCTCTGATTGCCGTGGCTAGGACTTCCAAAACTATGGTGAATAATAGTGGTGAGAGTGGACATCCTTGTCTCGTTCCTGATCTTAGAGGAAATGCTATCAGTTTTTCACCATGGAGAATGATGTTTGCTGTGGGTTTGTCGTATATGGCCTTTATTATGTTGAGGTAGGTTCCCTCTATGCCCATTTTCTGGAGAGTTTTTATCATAAATGGGTGTTGAATTTTGTCAAAAGCTTTTTCTGCATCTTTTGAGATTATCATATGGTTTTTATTCTTCAATTTGTTAATATGGTGTATCACATTGATTGATTTGCGTATATTGAAGAATCCTTGCATCCCTGGGATAAATCCCACTTGATCGTGGTGTATGATCCTTTTAATGTGTTGCTGGATTCTGTTTGCTAGTATTTTGTTGAGGATTTTTGCATCTATATTCATGAGTGATATTGGTCTGTAATTTTCTTTTTTTGTAGTATCTTTGTCTGGTTTTGGTATCAGGGTGATGGTGGCCTCATAGAATGAGTTTGGGAGTTTTCCTTCCTCTGCAATTTTTTGGAAGAGTTTGAGAAGGATGGGTGTTAGCTCTTCTCTAAATGTTTGATAGAATTCACCTGTGAAGCCATCTGGTCCTGGACTTTTGTTTGTTGGAAGATTTTTAATCACGGTTTCAATTTCATTACTTGTGATTGGTCTGTTCATATTTTCTGCTTCTTCCTGGTTCAGTCTTGGAAGGTTATACCTTTCTAAGAATTTGTTCATTTCTTCCAGGTTGTCCATTTTATTGGCATAGAGTTGCTTGTAGTAGTCTTTTAGGATGCTTTGTATTTCTGCGGTGTCCGTTGTAACTTCTCCTTTTTCATTTCTAATTTTGTTGATTTGAGTCCTCTCCCTCTTTTTCTTGATGAGTCTGACTAATGGCTTATCAATTTTGTTTATCTTCTCAAAGAACCAGCTTTTAGTTTTATTGATCTTTGCTATTGTTTTCTTTGTTTCTATTTCATTTATTTCCTCTCTGATCTTTTGATTTCTTTCCTTCTGCTAACTTTGGGTTTTGTTTGTTCTTCTTTCTCTAGTTCCTTTAGGTGTAAGGTTAGATTGTTTACTTGAGATTTTTCTTCTTTCTTTAGGTAGGCTTGTATAGCTATAAACTTCCCTCTTAGAACTGCTTTTGCTGCATCCCATAGGTTTTGGATCGTCGTGTTTTCATTGCCATTTGTCTCTAGGTATTTTTTGATTTCCTCTTTGATTTCTTCAGTGATCTCTTGGTTATTTTTTTTTAATTAATTAATTAATTTTATTTTTTTGGCTGTGTTGGGTCTTCGTTTCTGTGCTAGGGCTTTCTCTAGCTGTGGCAAGTGGGGACCACTCTTCATCGCGGTGTGCGGGCCTCTCACTATCATGGCTTCTCCCGTTGCGGAGCACAGGCTCCAGACGCACACGCTCAGTAGTTGTGGCTCACGGGCCCAGTTGCTCCGAGGCATGTGGGATCTTCCCAGACCAGGGCTCGAACCTGTGTCCCCTGCATTGGCAGGCAGATTCTCAACCACTGCGCCACCAGGGAAGCCTGATCTCTTGGTTATTTAGTAACGTATTGTTTAGCCTCCATGTGTTTCTGCTTTTTACATTTTTTTCCCTGTAATTCATTTCTAATGTCATAGGGTTGTGGTCAGAAAAGATGCTTGATATGATTTCAACTTTCTTAAATTTACTGAGGCTTGATTTGTGACCCAAGATGTGATCTATCCTGGAGAATGTTCCGTGCGCACTTGAGAAGAAAGTGTAATCTGCTGTTTTTGATGGAATGTCCTATAAATATCAATTAAATCTATCTGGTCTATTGTGTCATTTAAAGGTTCTGTTTCCTTATTTATTTTCATTTTGGATGATCTGTCCATTGGTGTAAGTGAGGTGTTAAAGTCCCCCACTATGATTGTGTTACTGTCGATTTCCTCTTTTATAGCTGTTAGCAGTTGCCTTATGTATTGAGGTGCTCCTATGTTGGGTGCATATATATTTATAATTGTTATATCTTCGTGTTGGATTGATCCCTTGATCATTACGTAGTGTCCTTCCTTGTCTCTTGTAACATTCTTTATTTTACAGTCTATTTTATCTGATATGAGTATAGCTACTCCAGCTTTCTTTTGATTTCCATTTGCATGGAATATCTTTTTCCATCCCGTCACTTTCAGTCTGTATGTGTCCCTAGGTCTGAAGTGGGTCTCTTGTAGACAGCATATATATGGGTCTTGTTTTTATATCCATTCAGCAAGCCTGTGTCTTTTGGTTGGAGCATTTAATCCATTCACGTTTAAGGTAATTATCGATATGTATGTTCCTATGACCATTTTCTTAATTGTTTTGGGTTTGTTTTTGTAGGTTCTTTTCGTCTCTTGTGTTTCCCACTTAGAGAAGTTCCTTTAGCATTTGTTGTAGAGCTGGTTTGGTGGTGCTGAATTCTCTTAGCTTTTGCTTGTCTGTAAAGCTTTTGATTTCTCCATCAAGTCTAAATGAGATCCTTGCTGGGTAGAGTAATCTTGGTTGTAGGTTCTTCCCTTTCATCACTTTAAGTATATCATGCCACTCCCTTCTGGCTTGTAGAGTTTCTGCTGAGAAATCAGCTGTTAACCGTATGGGAGTTCCCTTGTATGTTATTTGTCGTTATTCCCTTGCTGCTTTCAATAATTGTTCTTTGTCTTTAATTTTTGCCACTTTGATTACTATGTGTCTCGGCGTGTTTCTCCTTGGGTTTATCCTGTATGGGACTCTCTGCGCTTCCTGGACTTGGGTGGCTATTTCCTTTCCCATGTTAGGGAAGTTTTCGACTATAATCTCTTCAAATATTTTCTCGGGTCCTTTCTCTCTCTCTTCTCCTTCTGGGACCCCTATAATGCGAATGTTGTTGCGTTTAATGTTGTCCCAGAGGTCTCTTAGGCTGTCTTCATTTCTTTTCATTCTTTTTTCTTTATTCTGTTCCGTGGCAGTGAATTCCACCATTCTGTCTTCCAGGTCAGTTATCCGTTCTTCTGCCTCAGTTATTCTGCTATTGATTCCTTCTAGTGTAGTTTTCATTTCAGTTATTGTATTGTTCATCTCTGTTTGTTTGTTCTTTAATTCTTCTAGGTCTTTGTTAAACATTTCTTGCATCTTCTTGATCTTTGCCTCCATTCTTATTCTGAGGTCCTGGATCATCTTCACTATCATTATTATTCTGAATTCTTTTTCTGGAAGGTTGCCTATCTCCACTTCATTTAGTTGTTTTTCTGGGGTTTTACCTTGTTCCTTCATCTGGTATGTAGCCCTCCGCCTTTTCATCTTGTCTGTCTTTCTGTGAATGTGGTTTTTGTTCCACGGGCTGCAGGATTGTAGTTTTTCTTGCTTCTGCTGTGTGCCCTCTGGTGGTTGAGGCTATCTAAGAGGCTTGATGGGAGGCTCTGGTGGTGGGTAGAGCTCACCATGCTGTTTTGATTACTATAGCCTTGTTGTATTATCTGAAGTCTGGGAGGGTTATGCCTCCTGCTCTGTTCTTTTTCCTCAGGATTGCTTTGGCAATTCTGGGTCTTTTGTAGTTCTATATAAATTTTAGTATTATTTGTTCTATTTCTGTGAAAAATGTCATGGGTAATTTAATAGGGATCACATTAAATCTGTAGATTGCTTTGGGTAGTATGGCCATTTTAACAATATTAATTCTTCCAATCCAAGAGCATGGGATATCTTTCTATTTCTTTGAATCATCTTTAATTTCCTTTATTAATGTTTTGTAGTTCTCAGCATGTAATGTAAGTCTTTCACCTCCTTGGTGAGGTTTATTCCTAAGTATTTTTTTTTTTTTTGGTTGTGATTTTAAAAGGCATTGTTTGTTTACATTCTCTTTCTGATATTTCATTGTTAATGTAAAGTGCACTAAATGCAACCAATTTCTGTATGTTAATCTTTTATCCCGCTACCTTGCTAAACTCGTTTATCAGCTCTAATAGTTTTTGTGTGGAGTCTTTAGGGTTTTCTATATATTATCATGTCATCTGCGTATAATGACAGTTTTACCTCTTCCCTAACAGTCTGAATACCTTTTCTTTTTCTTGTCTGATTGCTGTGGCTAGGACTTCCAATACTATGTTGAAGAGAAGTGGTGAGAGTGGGTATCCTTGTCTTGTTCCAGATTTTAGTGGGAAGGCTTTCAGCTTTTCACTGTTGAGTATTATATTGGTTGTAAGTTTGTCATAAATATCTTTTATTATGTTGAGATATGTTCCCTCTCTACCCACTTTCTTAAGAGTTTTGGTCAGTTTTATCCAATGCTTTTTCTGCATCTATTGAGGTGATCATGTGGTTTTTGTCCTTTTGTTGATGTGGTGTGTCACATTGATTGATCTGCATATGTTGAACTGTCCTTGTGACCCTGGGATGAATCCAACTTTGTTGTGGTGTATAACCTTTTTTATGTGCTATTGGATTTGATTTAATGATATTTTGTTGAGAATTTTTGTGTCTGTATTCATCAAAGATATTGGCCTATAATATTCTTTTTTGGTAGTGTCTTTGTCTGGTTTTGGTATCAGGGTGATGGTGGCTTCATAGAATGTCTTTGGGAGTGTTCCTTCCTCTTCAGTCTTTTGGAAGAGTTTGAGAAGGATCGGTAGAAGTTCTTCTTTGTATGTTTGGTAGAATTCCCCAGTGAAGCCATCTGGCCCTGGACTTTTGTTTATAAGTTTATTTTATTACAGATTCTATTTCATTTCTAGTGATTGATCTGTTCAGGTTATCTATTTCTTCTTGATTCAATTTTGGTTGGTTGTATGTTTCTAGAAAGTTGTCCATTTCTTCGAGGTTGTCAAATTTGTTGGCATATAATTGTTCATAGTACTCTCTTTATGGTTTTTATATTTTTGTGGTATCTGTTGTGATTTCTTCTCTTTCATTTCTTATTTTGTTTATTTGAGTCTTCTCTCTTTTCTTCTTGGTGAGCCTGGCCAGAGGTTTGTCAATTTTGTTTACCCTTTCAAAGAACCAGCTCTTGGTTTTATAGATTTTTTTTTCTATTTTTTTTAAAAACTCTATTTCCTCTCTGATCTTTATTATCTCCTTCCTTCTGCTGACTTCAGGTTTTGTTTGTTCTTTTTGTAATTCTTTTAGGTGGTGGGTTATGTTGTTTGAGATTTGTTTCTTAAAGAAGGCCTGTATTGCTATGAACTTCCCTGTAAGAACTGCTTTTGCTGCATCCCAGAGATGTTGTATGGTTGTATTTCCTTGTCATTTGCCTCAAGTTATTTTTTAATTTCTTCTTTGATTTCATCGTTGACCCATTGGTTTTTTGTAGCATGTTGTTTAGTCTCCATGAAACTTTTTTTTCTCCTTTCTTTTTCTGTTGTTGATTTCTAGTTTTGTGCTGTTGTGATCAGAAAAGATGCTTGAAATAACTTCTATACTCTTAAATTTGTTGAGGTTTGTTTTGTGTCCTAGTATGTGGTCAGTCCTAGCTAATGTTCCATGTGGACTTGAAGAGAATGTGTATTCTGCTTTTTTTTTGGCTGTAATGTCCTGAAGATATCAATTAAGTCTAACTGTTCTATTGTATCATGTAGAATCTATGTTGCCTTATTGATTTTCTGTCTCAAAGATCTGTCCATTGATGTGAGTGGGATGTTAAAGTCTCCTACTATTATTGTATTCTTGTCAGTTTCTCCCTTTATGTATGTTAGTATTTGTTTTATGTATTTGGGTGCTCCTATATTGGGTGCATATATGTTGACAAGTGTAATATCCCCTCCTTGTATTGATCCTTTATCAATATATAGTATCCTTTTTAATCTTTGTTTATAGCCTTTGTTTTAAAGTCTATTTTGTCTAATATGAGTATTGTGACCCCTGCTTTCTTGTCATTTTTGTTTGCATGAAATATCTTTTTCCATACCCTCACTTTTAATCTATGTGTGTCCTTTGCCCTAAAGTGGATCTCTTGAAGGCAGCATATTGTAGGCTCTTGCCTTTTTATCCAATCTGTCACTCTGTGTCTTTTGATTGGAGCATTTAGTCCTCTGACAGATAATTATTGATAGATATGTATTTATTGCCATTTTAAACCTTGTTTTCCCATTGATTTTCTATTTCTTCTTTGTCCTTTTTTTTTTTTCTTTTTGTTTTTCCTTTTGTGGTTTGATGATTTTATTTTGTATTATGCTTATGTTCTGTTCTTTTTGGTTTTTGTGAATCTATTGTGTGTTTTTGATTTGTGGTTGCCCTGTTTTTCAAGTATGTTAACCCTTTCCTATATCTACTTGCTTTACACTGGTAGTCATATAGACTTAAACACATTCTAGAAAAAAAAAATCTACATTTTCTTACTCTCCTCCCCCACATTTTATGATTTTGACGTCCTCTTTTGCATCTTCATGTTCATCCTTTTGCTGTTCATTGTGGTTATCATTGCTTTCACAGAAATTTTTTGATTTTTAAAAAAATCTGTGTACTGGCTTATTTAAGTGATTTACTTTCTAATTGTGATTTTCTCTTTCCTATAGACTCTTACTTTTCTATTTAGAGAAGACCTTTCAATATTTCCTTTAGGACAGGTTCAGTATTGCTGTATTCTTTTGGTTTTTGCTTGTCTGAGAAATTCTTTGTCTCTACTTCTATTCTAAATGATAACCTTGCTGGGTAGAGTATCCTAGGTTGCAGATTTTTCCCTTTCAGGACTTTGAGTATGTCTTGCCACTCCTTTCCAGCCTGCAACATTTCTGTAGAGAAATCAGCTGCTAGCCTTAAGGGGGTTCCCTTGTAATTAATTCTTTGTTTTTCTCGTGCTGCGTTTAGAATCCTCTATTCATCTTTAACTTTTGCCATTTTTATTATAATATATCTTGGTGTAGGTCTGTTTGGGTTTATCTTGTTTGGGACTCTCTGTGCTTCCTGTATCTGGGTATCTATTTCCTTCTTTAGGTTTGGGAAGTTTTCAGCCATAATTTCTTCAAATACATTTTAAACCCTTTTTTCTCTTTCTTGTCTTTCTGGGATCCCTATTATGTGTAGATTGACATGCTTTATATTATCCCATAGGTCTCTTATATTGCTTTCATTTTTTAAAATTTTGGTTTCTGTCTGCTGTTCTAATTGGATGATTTCCATTATTCATCTTCTAGATCACATATTCATTCTTCTGCATTATTCATTCTGCTATTTATAGCCTTTAGTTCAGCTTTCTTCTCTTTAAATGAATTTTCTGATTTTTCTTGGCTCCTCCTTATAGTTTTTAGTTCCCTTTTAAGGTAATCTGCATTTCTGTTGATAGCCTTTCTTAATTCCGTCAGTATTTTCATTATCTCCTTTTTGAACTCGGCGTCTATTAGACTGAAGAGGTCTGTTTTATTGTTCTTTCAGGGGAAATCTCTCGATCTTTTAATTGGGAGTGGTTCCTCTTCCTTCTTCATTTTACTTATATTTCTCTTGCTCTGTGAGTTTAGGGGAAACAATTATCTACTGTGGTCTTGGAGGGCTATTTTTATGTGGGAACATTCCTGTGTAGCCTGTGTGGGTTTAATATTTATTGGTGCGAGGGCTGTTTTTAGTATGGACGGCTGTCACTTCTTTCTTCTTTGTATACTGGCCGTTATCCCCTTGATAGGAGGTGTGAATGATGTCGTGGTGGCCAGAGCCTGCACTGGATATTGAGCAGGCCTTCCTCCTTGCTCTGTGGTTGTCACTGCCCGGTCAGGAGCAGGGTCTGCTCCCTAGTTGATGGAGTAGAAGCTGCCAGATCCATTCTGAGTTGAGTTTCTAATCTGTGGTGCAAGGTAGGTGGGATTAGAGCGCTCCCTTTGGGAGAGGAGCCACTGAGTATTCCTCCGCTGGAGCTGTTCACCTGTGGCTGTGCTCTGTTGTGTCACCTTTCACAACCCGTTGTGTGGGCTCACAAAGTACACTGTTGTTGGCATTGCCCTTGGCCCCACATCCACTGTATGCTGGCAGTTGGCCCTGGTGCCTCTCAGGCTTTGTTTTCACAAGGCTACCAGCACAAATCCACTGAAGCCGGTCCTAGGACTGCAGTAGTCATGCACCTGGGCCCGCTATGGGAGCTATGGAGGCAGCTCAGATCCTGACCCAGCCCAGCCCCTGCATGAACATGCCCACAAAGCCCATAGCTGCTAAGGCCAGACCTGTCCCAGCTGCAAGAGCACCCATTGTCCATTTGGATGTTCCGCAGATGCTGAATTTACAAAGCTGCCTGAACCTCTTGTTTCAGTGTCACCACATTTGGTAGGTCTGCCTTCCTGGCCCCTGAGGGCCTCAGTGCCCTCATTCAGGAAATGCTTTCCCCTCCCCTTAGTCCCTTTTCCCTCACCACTTTCCCCTCCCTTTTGTCCCTTTCCCTCTCCTGAAATCTCTCTACTTCTCCTCTCTCTGTCCTCTCTTCTCTCCTATCCTGAGAGAGTGGACATCAGGCAGCTACAGCATCACTCCTCTCAGCTTGTGAGACCTGCTCCCTCTGGCAGGTAACAGCTCACATTGGCAGGTGACAAGCAGAGCAGGGAGAGGCTCCTTTCACACTTTGCAGATCTTGGTCCAGCAGTCTCTCCCTGATGGAAGATTTCTGAGAGTAATAGATTTCAAACCTCATATCGTGTAGGGCCTGGAAGTATGATTGTCCCAATATTCTCTCCTTTATTTTCCTGCCACCAAGAGAAGTCCCATTGGGAACAGGCTGAAAAGGCAGATTTCTATATACTGGTGTATGCGTGGGTGAGAGTCCCACCTGTGGGTCAGAGACCCACAGACAACATACAACTGGCTGGTTTCCAGGCTTGATCACCCCGGTGGGCAGTGGACAGGGTGCTACCGCCTTCACTGGCCCTTTCTGGAAGTTTGCAGGTTGGTGCCTGGATAGATACCCGCAGGGAGTGGGTTGAAATGGCAATCTCTCTTTTTCTCTTTTTCAGTCTTTTCTGTCCCTGTTACCGACCAGGGTTCTTGGCCTCCTTAATCAGTAGAAATTGACAAGAGGCCAGACAAGAAATTCAAGCAAGGCTTTATTGGGGCTCCCCTTGCTTGCTCCCTGAGGGGGGCGAGCTGGTTCCTTATATGGGAGTGAAGGTAGGGGCAGGTCCAGGGATTGGGCCAGAGGGGTGGCTGAGGTGGTCTGCCCACCCCCTTGGTGGTGCTGTGTGCAGAGGGCATGTGCACTACCCTGCTTTTGCTCCTGACACCCTGCTTTTGTTGGGTTTTTTGCCTTCTTGTATCTTGTTGATCATAATTTGCCCCAACTGCTCATGCACACAGTTATTTTTAGTCCCTCATAGTTGTTGTTGTTGTTGTTGTTTTTTGTATTTTGTTGCTTGAGGAGATGTTTGTCCAGGTGCAAGCACTGCAGCAAAGGGTCCCAGGTCCCAGCCTATCTCACTTTCACAAGATCTTATTTTATGATAATCTCTAAGGGACATATTCAAACCATTGCCTAGAAAGAAAAAACAATGACCATGCCTATAGATCCACAGGCTGCATGCTTTGATATACTTTTATCCTCCCCATTCTATTATCTGAGCAGTTTAAAGGCCAAAGTTCATTACTTGTCAGGGAGTTTGAATGGTAACATTCAGATATGGAACTTGAGGAAGAAGACAAAGCTAATGTTTTATCAATCTGACCCCCTCTGTAAGTGTTGAGATAGTCTCATTTCCTGAGAACTTCCCAATTACATGTACTACAAAACAGCAGTGCAGACTAATTTTGTAGCGAGTATTTCATTAATATTGTTCCCTAACTAGATTCCAGTAAAACAAATATTTAAGAACACATTTACAGAGTTCTCCATAAAATTAACATTAAATTCTGACCATCTTGTTGGGGCTTAGAAATCCAGTTTCACCTTGAAATACTACTGTATTCTGACTTTAATCAAAAAGAGATAATCCTATTTCATTTCTTATTTCATAATTTTAATGATGAGCTTAAAGAAATTTAGTTTGGGGGTGAGGATTTTCTTATGAATGCCTTCAGTCAAGGCTTTCCAACCTTTTTCACATTCTGGCACATCTACAGAATGATAGGGTTTGTGCATTTGTTTTTGTTTTTTTGGTTGAATTATAGTTAGTTTACAATGTTGTGTTAGTTTCAAGTGTACAGCAAAGTGATTCAGTTATACATATATATACTTTTTTAGATTCTTTTCCATTATAGGTTATTACAGGATATTGAATATAGTTCCCTGTGCTGTACAGTAGGTCCTTGTTAACCTATTTTATATATAGTAGTGTGTATATGTTAATCCCAAACTCCTAATTTATCTCTCCTCCCCACGCCGACCCCACCCAACCTGGCTATCCTCTTGATAACTGTAAGTTTGTTTTCTATGTCTTTGAGTCTATTATTTGTTTTGTAAATAAGTTCATTTGAATCACTCTTTTAGATTACACATATAATATCCTATGATATTTGTCTTTCTCTGTCTGGCTTACTTCACTTGGTATGATAATCTCTAGGTCCATCCATGTTGTTCCAGATGGCATTATTTCATTCTTTTTCGTGGCTGAGCAATATTCCACTGTGTCTATATACATCACATCTCCTTTATCCATTCAGTCTGTTGATGGATATTTAGGTTGTTTCTGTGCCTTGGCTATTGTAAATGGTGCTGCTATGGATTTGTGCATTTGTATGTGGCTGAAAGTAACCAGCCCAGCACGGCTTCCCTGAGAGAGCAACTTCTCAGCACTCTGAATGGAAAGTTTTGTTATTAACTACCTTGCAGCTGCGTGCTCTGCTGCAAACTTGCATGCGAAGCTGCAAGTTCACTTGGGCAGATGGCTCTAGTTAGGGCAGCATGAGCTCTGCTATAGCACCAACAGTCAAAACTGGTTTGAAAAAAACTTGTTTAGAGGGTTAGTGCAGTTTTCTCCTTCATTTCTCCTAAATGTCCCAGCCTGATCGGTTCTGTAATGTGAGCCTTGTTTCAATAGCAAGTCAGAACTTGGATACTGTGAGTGCTATGCATATGTATGTATTTATTTAAAGTGATGATATGAATTAATGCCTTTTAAAAACACTGCTTAGAGCCTAAGATCTTTAAGTGCACCGAAGCTTAAACACACTTCATGATGACTGTTTTGGACAGTTTCAGTGGTTTCCTGAAAACTTAAAGTAATACCTTGAAAAGTGAACATCCTTCACTGTGGTGGTTTTGTCGAGTTAGTGTGAATTCCATGTATAGTGGGAAACCTGTAGTGACTCTCCACCTGAGGACTACCCAAATACAGGAATACTTTTTCCACCCAGCTTTTTGGGATTCTTCTTGGTCACACTTGAAAAATGTCCAGGGAAAGTGTAAATATATATATATATATATATATATATATATATATATATATATATATATATATATTTTTTTTTTTTTTCCAGAATGCTAGTGCCCCATTACCCTAAGTGGTGGTTGAAAATAACAGTCCCAGGGAAGGTATTTTTATGGCTGTAAATCTGACACTAGTATGGCAACCTTTTCTACCTTAACCATGCCAACTCTGTTCTGAGAATACCATTAAAATTCTCCTTCGGGCAATGTGAAATGTGGCCATTAGATCCAGGTGAGTTCATAAGACAGGGTTCATAAGATTCCTAAATAGAAAACCTACAAGAGGATGAAAACACCCCGATTGTTCAGCTCTTAAGAATAAGTGTGGGGCTTCCCTGCTGGCACAGTGGATAAGAATCCGCCTGCCAATGTAGGGGACACGGGTTCGAGCCCTGGTCCGGGAGGATCCCACATGCTGTGGAGCAACTCAGCCCGTGTGCCACAACGACTGAGCCTGTGCTCTAGAGCCCGCGAGCCACAACTACTGAGCCCGTGTGCCACAGCTACTGAAGCCCATGCGCCTAGAGCCCGTGCTCTGCAATAAGAGAAGCCACCGCAATGAGAAGCCCGTGCACCACAACGAAGAGTAGCCCCTGCTCACTGCAACTAGAGAAAGCCTGTGCACAGCAACGAAGACCCAACTCAGCCAAAAATAAATAAATAAAATAAATTTATTAAAAAAAAAAAAAAAAAGAAAGAATAAGTGTATTATGGATAAAACCAGCTCACATTTTGATAACAAATAAGTGCTCATTAAGTCTGGTTTTTTTAAGCTGAACTTTAATGAGTAAAAATCCCTCACAAATGAAGTTTATGTAATGGCCTATAGCCGAAATGAAATTTTAATTTTTCTTGCTCACATGATTTTTTTCCTTCTCTGTTCTGACTTCTTTCAGTTGAGCCTTTATGACAGAAAAGAACAATTGATATTTCTCCTCATGCCCTTTATCTCACCCCAGTAAAAAGCAGGAGAAAAATAATACATAGATTAAAACAGAATTGTATTAAACATTTACTTTCCTGTTAATCAGATGAATTTCATTCATTCCAGGGCAGTCAGAGAGAGAGAAAAACACAGGCAAGTTGGTTTTTGAACTCACATCGACACTCCAAATTGTGCTGGGAGTGCCCACTGCTTGGTTAGAAATACTTAGTGTGGAAAATTTCCCTAAAGGTGTGCGTCGCCTCAGCTGACTTGGCAGTGCCTGCCCTGGGCTCCTTCACCAGGGCAGCCCCATCGCGGAGCTGCAGCTCGAGGTAGAGGTGCTGCCGTCATTTCCCAGCTGAGCAAGCAGGTGAGTAGCGAGCACTCTCCCAAGCCTGGTCTTTATTGTGTGGTGACAAGTTTCACAATCATGCTGATGATCCGTGACCCTCGAGGACAGGTACACAGATCTGTGCTTGGGGTTTTTATCTTATCCTGGAGAAGCTGGTCAAGTTCGCAGCGAAGTTCCTTTACTAATTCAGCCACCTAAAATGAAAGTTGCAATGTAAGCAGCGCTTGGACCAACAGGGGAGGAAAGGTTATTAAAGGAAGTTCTCCAGTTACGATTATCATTATTCTAGATTTCTGCTATTAATTTTAATTCCATGGTGGGGGAACGAAACGTATTTTTTTTCTAAAAGTGCTTCTAAAATTTCTTGATGCAATTATAGGAACATACACTCAACGTCAGCTCTGTAATATACTAAGTGGGGTCCATTTTAAAAAGCCTCCTCTATCACATCTCATTTAAAGAAAAGATTAAATCCGGAAATATGGCTTTCATATAGTGTTCTCCATATTAAAGCTTGGTCAACTTTTACAATTTGCTCCGAGAGGAGAAGCAGGAAAATGGAGAATTAAAAATGGCAGATATTAAACCAAAAAAAGCTCTTTAACTTTGGAATTTTTACGCTTTTGTTGGTGGGGATGGGGTTGGGAGATAGCCCACATTTGTTCTGGCGTTTTGCTTGTGCTGATGCAGTGCCACTGTGGGTGTCTTGCCGACATGTCTGGCTCCTCCTCCACAGTCTGGCAGCCCTGCAGTGAGGACTCTGTCTGCATCACTCAGGCTCACGCCATGTGCCCTGCCAGAGTGAATGGCTCAGGTGGTCCAGGCCTTAGAGTCCATGACAGTCTTCAGCCACAGGAGTTGGTTTAGGAGAGGAGGTTTGCTGGAACTTTTAGGAAAGAAGCATTCTGTCTTCCCTTTTGGACAGTATATGCTGCATGGACGTGACCCAGGGGCTACTACAGCCATCCTGCTACCACAGGGCCAGACGGGCTTTTGTTGTTAAGCAGCTGCATCAAACCAACCCTGCCTGCCTGGCCCTCTTGACCTGTACTGTCCCACGTGGCTAATCTCCTGACCACATGAAATGTGCCTGATCCAAATCGAGATGCACTGTGAGTATAAAATACACACCAGATTTTGAAGACTTAGTATGAAAAAAAGAGTATAAAAATCTCAATTTTTTATATTGATTACATGTTGAAATGAAAACTTTTTAGATGTTTTCTGCTATATAAAATATATTAAAATTAATTTCACCTATTTACTTTTTTTTAATGTGGCTACTAGGAAAATTATTAGGTATGTGGCACATATATTTCTCCTGGACTGTGCTGCTTCAGACTGTGAAGGGAATTTAACTGTAATGTCTGAGTTGGTGTGTCTGCCTCCTGCAAGAGAAGATTTCTAAGAGATGCAAATATTAACAATTTTTATTTCTTAAATATACTCCCCCTTAAACGTTTTCTAGAGACTCCATATAGTGAATAATTGAGACATTATTTTTTTAGTGGTGGTTGTGGAGTCAGGGTGATTTTTACTTAGTTCTGCTCATCTGTATTTTGATTTTCTTTGAACTTGTATTTGTATAACAATTAGGAAGCTCCAGTACCTCACTCATAGCTTCTGTCCGAAGCCTTTCACACCAACTGTCCTGGGCTTCCCCTCCTAGTGTGCTTCCTAAACTCTTAAGAAGGCTCCCCACCCCGGCCTCACTTCAGCCTCAGTCTTGCTTAGTGTCCCCTGCAGACCTATCATTCACTCTTACTCAGCTCTGTGGTCCTTGTTCCCTGAAGAAATGCCCTGTACTTCCTATTATCAGAGCCCCTCATGGCCTGACTCTCATGGGACAGACTTGTTATCCCCTACCTGATGTGAAGCTGCTGCAAAACGGATCCAACCATCATCCAAGGAGACAATGAACTCTCCCCTTTGGAGCTGCACATTCACTTGGCCTCCTCCGAACAAGACCAGCGGGTACACAGACACCATGCTGCAGTCTCGGATGAACACCCGACTAGTTTTGATCTTCTCATGGTACACCAGGTAGGGGCTGTCAAAGTGTCTGACCTGAAACATAAGACAGTTATGTCACTGGCAACATAAGGGGAACTCCACCAGTCCCAGGGATTTAATCATCACCTGTCCAATGACTCCCAAAATTATCTTCAGCCTGTAGGTTCCCCTGAGCTCCAGCCTTGTGTGTGCAACTGCCCACTTGATGTCTGTACTCGGACATCGAACAAGCATCTCAGACGTCTTGTGTTCAAAAGGAATTCTCAATTTTCCCCTCCTTGTGGTGTTCACTGTCTCATTAAATGATACTCCCATTCACCCAGTTGCTCAAGCTCCCAATTTAGGAGCCATCCTTGATTGCTCTCTCTCCCTCACTCCATCTATATCATCACTAAGTCCTGTCAGCTCTGTTTTCAAAGTACATGATGAACTGAAATATTCTCACCACTTCTACAGCTACCACCTCATGCAAACTGTCATCTCATACAGACCACTGCAATGGCTTCCTGTGTACCTGCCCTTTTGCATCTTCACAGTTTCTTTTCCATACAGAGGCCACAGTGATCTTTTAAAAACCAGTTAGGGCTCAGAGCCCTCCGGAGATTTCCCAAGGATAAAATCTCAGATCCTTCTGTGGATTACAGTGTCCTACACGACCTGATCCCTGCCCGCTTGTCCCAACTCATCTATCACTTCCACCCCTAACCATCCCCTCCATTTGCACTGGCTGCCTTCTTGCATTTCCTGGAACACACCAAATATGCTCCCATCTCATGGTCTTTGCACTTATTTCCTCAGCTTGGAATGTCCTCTCTTTAGATATCTGCATGACTTGCCCTTTACTTCATTTAGGATCTGCTCAATTGTTTTCTCCTCAGAGTTCTTCCCTGGCCACTCTATGTAAAGTAGCCCCTCTTGGGAGGTGGAGGGATAAATTAGGAGTACGGGATTAATATTGATAGATATTCACCACTGTATATAAAAGATAAATAACAAGGATTACTGTATAGCACAGGGAACTATATGCAGTATCTCGTAATAACCTATAGTGGAAACGAATCTGAAGCTATATACCTGAAACTAACACAATATTGTAAATCAACTATAGTTAAAAAAAAAAAAAAGCCCCTCTCCTGTCACTCTCGATCTCTTATGGTTTTATTTTCCTTCATAACATTTGTCATTAACCTGAGATTATTTGTTTACTTATTTCTTGCCTGACTTCCCCATTAGAATGTGAGTTCCCTGAGGGCAGAGACCTTGTCTCCCTAGCTCATCCGCTGTCCTTCATGGCCTGCAACAATGCCTGGCGCAGAGGAGGTGCTAGCGGATACTGAGTGGATGCGTGAATGACTTGGATTCACTGCAGAAATGTCACGGTAAACGCAGGAGAGGACGAGTGGAGGTAACTTACTTGGGCCCCTGGTTCCCAAGTACACATGCAGCCAAGAGGGCAGATGACTTCCTGGTTCTCAGACTCTTCTGAGCTTAACACTTTTTTTCATGCTTTGCTGACACTTTACTCAGTAGTTTCACGGGTTGACCAGCCCTAACACTTCAAACTCTCTTCCTCCATTCTCCTTTTCTCTTTTCCTCCTTCATCTCTTTATCGAGATGAAGCTTTATTGAGCATCTGCTTTCAGCTATGCTGGCTAGGCACCGTGCTAGACATCAAGAACACAGAGATGAATAAAATTCAATTCCTGTCTTCAGGAATTTTGCAAGTCCATGAATGAGACATACCATAAACTATAAAATAATGTGATAAGTACAACAGTGGAAAAATGCACACTATACAGTGACGGAGCAGAAGTAAGGAGCAACTTGGAGAGGGACACTGGGACAGGGATATATCATGGAAGCTTGGAGGATGAGTAGGAGTCGTCTGCTGGGGAATTAGAATGCCATTCCAGGCATAGAGGACAGTGTGTCCTGTGTCATGGCACTGGGGGACACTGTTGGTAGTCTGGTATCGCTGGAGCATAAAGAATGGCAGGAGGGATTTGAGGCAGGGGACATGGGCTAAGAAGGGGCTAGATGTGAAGGGTCGTAGGAGAGTTTACAGTAGACTCCATCTATGAAGAGTTTTAAGCAAGGGTATGACATGATCAAATGTGTGTTTTGTAGAGATGATTCTGGCAGCAGTAGTATAAAAGGTTGGAGAGAGAAAGCACCAGAAGTAAGATTAGTACTTCAGGCAAGAGACAGATGTTTGGGGTTTGAACTGAGGAAATGGCAGCAGGGACAAGAGAAGTAGGCAAATCTGAGACATGTCAAAAAGGTGGAATTGTTGGGAGCTGGTGACCACTTAGATTGGCATCAGGAGAAAAGAAGCAGGGTCCATGTGACTCCAGGGTTCTGATTTGGATGGTCCCATTTCACCAAGACAGGGAACACAGAGGAGTGAATTCAGAGATAATGAGTTTGATTTTTCAGCTTTTGAGTTTGAGGTGACTAGAAGGCATCCAGGTGGTGATTTCTAGCAAGACAGCTCAGAAAAGAAAGCCCAGGATGAGAGAGAGAGATTTGGGGTCTGTGTCAGCATGTAGGTGGCAGTTAGAACACGATGTTGTGCTCTGGCGGTGCAGGAAGATCATGTGCACTATAATAAGAGAACAAGGACAGAACCACGATTTCAGAGGAAGGGAAGAGAATCTAGTAAAGGAGCTAGAGGGGGATGATCAGAGAGAGAGAAGAAAGTGATATTTCAGAAGCAGAAAACATCAAAGATAGTGTCAAGAGGTAGGGAAGTCAGCAATGTCAAATACTTCACGAGTCAAGAATGATGAGAGCCAGGGAATCTGTTCCCTATATTAGACAACTAGGAGGTTATTCATGACTTCTGAGGAATTCAGTGGCGTGGTGGGAGCAGAAGCCTCCCAGCAACTGGCTGAAGGAGGAAGGAGAGCTGAGGAAGTTGGAGCAGCAAACATGGGTCATGGCCTCTTAAGGCACAGATGGAGTGAGAGAATTACATCATGACCTCTTAAATCACCGCCACAAAGAAACAATTTTATATCTGAAAGCAGACTTAATAGTTCAATTTCCAGTACGTTTGTGCTTATTCCACTTCCCAAGTCAGTGGTGCTGCTAAAGACAGTGAGTGATAGACCAAGGTTTGGCTGAAGTGAAGGGACTGTTTCTCACCCCAGGACCTGCCACGTGTAAATACATTTGACCCTTGAACAACAAGGCTTTGAACTGCAGGGTCCACTTACACTCAGATTTTTTCAGTACTAAATACTACAGTACTACACAATTTGCATTGGTTGAATCTGTGGATGTGGAACCTGACCGTAAGTATACCCAGCCATCCTGACCTGATAGTTCACTGATGAAGGGTGAATGTGTACATATCCATCGTTCTTGGTGACAAACTTCAATTCCTCTGATTTCGGTTGCATTCTGACAGCTCCGGTACTGGTCTTCTGAAATTTCCCTTCTGGGCTTTTCACCTAAACAACAGGTATTAAAAAAAAAAAAAAAAAAAAATATATATATATATATATATATATATATATATATATATATATATGTATTTCCATTGTAGGATGTGTCCCTTGACACAAAACCAGTCTTGTTTGAATGCCTTTGTTGCTGCTTCCCTCTCTCTTAGTTTCCTTTTGGAAGCAGTATAAGCATGCTTTCTTTTTCTTTCTTTTAACCGTGAGGAGGTGTGGATGTAAATGCAGCAGTTCTGGGTGACTATACCACACACCAGCCACAGGGGGGAGAAACCACGTTGATGTTTCAGGTCTGCCCTGATTATCAGGGCAAGAGATTCAGCTGGCAACACTGGACCAGGAATCTGCTGGCAATTCCAATACCAATCCAATATTTCCAAATGAATTTTTCAAAATAGTGAAAAACAGGTTGTTTCACTCAAAAAAATGAAAAGCTTATGTGCACACACACACCTCCATATTTACTGTAGAAAATAACATCACTACTATATAACACAGGGAACAATATTCAATATCTTGTAATAACCTATAATAAAAACTCCTGTAATCCCATGATTAAGAAATAACTAACATTAATGTTTGACAAATATCATCATTTTAGTTTTCTGTTAGATTTATATTTATATATAGAAATGGAGATAAACATAAATAAAATATATATGTATTAAAACTAATATAGGATCATTTTCTATAAATATTTTCCTAAAACATAATTCTCAGTGGCTATATAGCACCTCACTGTCACATCATCATCACCCAAAGTCCATAGTTTACATTAGGGTTTACTTTTGTTGTACATTCCATGGGTTTGGGCAAGTATGACATGTTATCTATCATTATGGTATCATGCAGAGTATTTTTACTGCCCTCAAAATCTTCTGTGCTCTGCTTATTCATCCCCCTCACCCCTGATTTTTTAACTGTCTCCATAGCTTTTCTCCAAATGATTTTTTTTAAAGTAAATTTCAAATGATTTGAAAAGCATGCAAGCACTAAGCAAAAATAAGCCATAAATGAATCAGCAGACATGAACTGAACATTTATCAAAAAGTTAAATGAGAAATGCTTCAGTACTCTGACAAATTCACATTCTAAGTTTGACAAGGACTGGATAATCAAATCTCAGGTAAAAGTCTGACAGTACATTCAGGTAGGGTTTCCAGAAGAGGGTGATCATAGGTGGTCCCATGACAAGGCACTGACTTGTTTGTTCTTATCCAATTTTAGTCCAGAGTAGAGGGCATAAGGGAAATTGTAGTCGAATCAAATTTCTACCTAACATAGGTTAGTTATGCACAGACTGGCTGACAGTGACATTTATGTCCATTTTAATTTCTGGAATGTCATAATGTCAGAAGGATTAAAAAGGCACCTTATTTTATACAATAAATGTGTTACACATTTGGGGAATTGAAGAACTGGAAATATATACTACGTTTAAAAGGCTGTGTGTATGTGTGTGTGTCTTTAAGATGATTAACGTGCATGTCTTAACTTACATCCCTTGGCTAAAATCAAACAGGAAGTGGGAGTACCCAGGAAAAATGTTTCCTTACCTGCACTACATTTGGATACAGAGCAGCACACAGCATTGCTGATATCAACTTGGGGTTCTCAGCATTTGAGTTAGCCTATGAGAGAAATACAGCATTAATCTTATAAGTAATGTGGCTATTTCTGTCTATTCCCTGGAAGTTATTATTATATTTCTCTTGATTTCTATCTTAAAAGCATCTAATTTCTATCACTTTGCTAGAAAAATTATTTCTAAGTAAAAAATAAATCTACTGGACCACATTCACACAGTACCCATTCCAAGAAGCCCACAATTACTTTCTAGATCTCTGCAAAGCAGTTACAAAGCCAGTGTTCCTAAGGATCAGTCGAGAGAAAGATTCTGGTTCATGAGATGTTCACAATTTCCAGAAAGTACTAACTGTACTTAGAACAGAGTGGCATCAGGTTTCATCTTGAATTGTTCTTCTGTTACTTATTATATACAAAACTATCCTGGGTTTGAAAAAGGCTGGTCTGATTAAGAAGACATCATTGGAAAGTCCATTCTACCTCTGATGGACCTACCAAGAACCAATGTGAAATTAAAAAAAAACAAACAGAAGCAACAATCAACAGAAAAACTTGTTTTTATGAGTGTTAGCTGACATTTGTGGAAAGAAAATCAAGAATGCCACTAACCCACTGCTCATAGGGCTTAAGTGAACAAGGCCTACAAGTGCTCCTGAGGTAATAGACTATGAGTGTGATCATCAAAGAGAAGTAAGAACTAACTACACATTCTTTACCTCTTCTCCTGTGGCATCCAAGATACCATCTCCTCCTCCTTGGGTCCTTTTCTCAATTTCCCTTGCTCTGAGTCCCTCTTTTACGAAGCCTATATCTGATAACAGTTCAGTGAACTGTCGTTTGAGGCTGGCCATTTCCTGAAAGAAATGGAAAAAATCTTTAAGCAGGGGCATCAACATATCAAAGGTAAGAATGACTACAAAAACGAATCAGTTCAGCGTATAGTAATGAGACTCATATGGGTTTACCAAACAAACAGGTATGAAGATTATCTTGTCTGCTCATTCCCAAAAGGGCAGTTTTCACTTACACAAACCAGCAGTGTAAAACCGTTACACAGAAATTCACAAATTTCAGAAAACTCAGAGATCATTTAATTCTAGATTACGTTAAAAAAAACACAACCATTAATTGGATTTTGGGTAGGTCTGATTTTCCTCGCAATTCTTAGGATGGCCAAAAACATAGTTTACTTTGTTTGGAACTCCAGCTCAAGGTGTTGTGACACTGTCTAATTTTTCCTACTTCCTTTCTGCTCAGGGCCTCTTAGTGCCTTACCCGAGCCTAGAGTGGTAGTGTTCTCTCTTAAAAGATGCACAACACCCACCTCAGAACCTTCCCTCTTTCTCTTACCTTGTGGACTTGGCTGGCTCACGTTCTCCCTACGAATAGGAATACTATTAAGTGGTTTAGATTTAGAAACCCCTTTCTGCAGCTGAGCACAAGTGTGAGAACGAAAAGCACAAACCTCTGTCTGGCATCTGTTCAAATATTAGCTGTATATCAGACAATAGAGAAGCAGATAATGACAAAGGAATGGAAAGCTAAGCAATGCTACCCTGTATCTGATGACAATTTAAGTATTTTCTTGGACTGTCTCATGGATAACATGGCAAAATATAACTAGGAGTTAAATATACCAGAGTTACATTTCATGACAAGGTTTTAATATCTTAGTAAAACTAATTCTAGTACTTCCCTGGTGGCACAGTGGTTAAGAATACGCCTGCCAATGCAGGGGACATGGGTTCGAGCCCTGGTCTGGGAAGATCCACATGCTGTGGAGCAATTAAGCCCGTGCACCACAACTACTGAGCCTGCGTGCCACAACTACTGAGCCTGCGCTCTAGAGCCCACGCGCCACAACTACTGAAGGCCGCGTGCATAGAGCCCGTGCTCCGCAACAAGAGAAGCCACCGCAATGAGAAGCCTGCGCACCGCAGTGAAGAGTAGCCCCCGCTCACCACAACTAGAGAAAAGCCCGCATGCAGCAACGAAGACCCAATGCAGCCAAAAATCAATTAAAAAAAAAAAAAGTCGATTAAAAAAAAAAACCAAAAAAAATTCTACAATACAATCTAAGCTGGACTTTAGTGAAAAGAGGTAGCTGTTTGATGGCCCTCATAGATCACAGCAAAATCTACATATATCCTACAGAAAAAGAATAAATTTAGTAAAAAATGTAATTTAAAAGAAATATTATTTTACACTTAAAACTCTTAATGACTCAAGAAAATATTTATTACTGCACCTTACATATAAAATACCCTTTAGACCAGTGGTTCTCAACCCTGGCAGCATATTAGAATCACTTGGTGAACTCAACAACAAGGAAAATAAACAGACGCTCAGGCTCCACCCCTGGAGATCCAGATGTAATTGGCCTGGGGTAGAATTTGGGTATTTTTACTTTTTTTTTTTTAAGCTCCCTCAGGTGAATCTAATGTGTAGCCAGGATTGAAAATCATTGCTTTTGTTGTACTTAGAATAAAGCTAGAGGCTTTATGTCTTCTCAAAACGTCTCACTGGAGTACACCTAAAGGCAGAGAAGAATAAAGGCAAATACTGGGATGGTTTTCAGGTCTCTTACTTCATTTTAAATAACCATTCATTCATGCATTCAATGAATTTTACTGAGCATCAACTATGTGCTAAGTACTATTCTAGGCACTGGGGATACAGTATTGAACAAAACACAAAATCTCGGCTCTGATGGAGCTTATGGGGTAGAGAGATAACTAGCTGTCAGGTAGTGGTAAGTACTATGAACATTAATTTTGTGTTCTATTCCAAGACATCTTCTAATATAGAAATAAAGTCCTTCCGCCTCCCCAGCCTCAAAATCTTTGAATGAAATAGATGCTTTGTAAAGATATGCACCGTTATTATTCTGGCTTTTCATGCCACTTTGGAAGGGGGCCTAAAATACTGTTACAACAGAAGACAGAGCCCTGCCTATTATTACACAGAAGATAATAAACCTTTCTTTCTTGTGTACTTGTTATTGACATAGTAGCCTCTGATGGACAGAAGAAGAATTAACAAAGAAAACCTGGTTCAGTATTCAGTCTTTGGTTTTAGGGAGAGGGTAAGGGGTTTGGCAATGGTCATAGACCGCTTTGAGAATCTGATGAAGCTATGATCCCTTTCTCCAGAATAATGCACGTATGTATAAGGCTATGACTTTGCATACAATTTCAGGGGCTTATGGATCCGGGTTAAGAATGTTTGGTATAATTATGGAAAAAACTGACTTCCAGCAAGCAGTAATCTTCAGAGTGCCTATATTCCCCTAGCCTCCACATAGGTTAAACACAGATTCACTGAAAAGAGGAAGAACAGGTCAGTTGAAAGGTTCAGCACAAAAGGCCTGCTGTCATAGTTCAGGAGTCTGTTTTACACAGGTGGTAAAGCCAAGCATATTCCAAAAATAACATTTTCAATGTCAAGGCAGGACAAGCAAGATAAAGTTGCAACACCCTCTGGTGCGCTACTACAATAGAAAATGAATGAAAACAAATTTCCACAGAAACAACTCACCTGAAGAACTCTTCCTGACAAGAAGTTTTGTCTGCAGTAATTATAACTTGCACGCATACCTTCTTTCGTACTTAGCTGCCAGCCCTAAATTTTGGAGAAAATCAAAATGTTACTCTGTCTTTAGTGCCAACTCTGGTAATAAATCTCAGCTATTAGGTTCTATACTTACCTTATATGCTCGTAGAAGGGCCAGATAATCACTGTTTGCAAATGCAAATTCTAGCTTTTTCTGGTTAGCTTCCTCTTTTTTATCCCAGGGAGATACCTAAATGAGGAAAACCAGGTTTGAAGGACACATTTTACCCAAGGTTTCAAATGGCACTTTCCTACTGCTGAAGCCAGGTGCCTCGGGAAGTATTTTGCGTGGAACAGAGTACACGGTGGGTGGCTGGTTAGAAGTAATTATGGTGGTTAAGTGCCAAGCTAACAGTCCTGCTTGTCCTTGTGAGTCCATCTGCCCACCCAAAATAACCTCTACTGGGTCTTCTACTTCCTAGTGGCAAGATGTCATCAAAGAAAGAGCCACTCATTCTAAAAGCTACCTCTAAAATCTAAGATTCTGTTAACTCTGTGGTATCTTTATTTTACAGATTCTTATTCATCGTCTATACTTAAGTCTCCCCTATTTCTATACCCATAATTCATGTTTTTTTCCTTTTAAAAATAATGTTTACAGGTCCTCCTTTTCCCTACAAATTAGTAAAATCAGCTGAGAACTTAATTTTCACTGCCTTCTCTTGCTGCAACATACACATGTACTAAAGACACCAGCAAGAGCAAGTTACACTGAGGCCCAAGCTGTATCACACTGAAAATCATTCTAAACCAACTATGGTGCTTCTCTCTAATTTTCATACATTTGGACACCTTTATAGCTAACACAACGATAATAAAATTTTATTTTCTATTTGAAAATAAATTTTCTTCCTTTTTAGGAAGACTAGTGGGAAAAGGATTATATTTGGGAATTAACTATGTTTACAGAACCCAGCAAAGGACAGGTGTTCAGTTTTGGCTAAGGATGACATCAATATTTCTAATGAACAATTTCTGCATTCCAATAAAAGAAAACAGCCAGTGAGAGGTTATTTAGATGATCTGAGAAATAGGCAATGGAGGTCTTGTTCACAATAACACTTGACTGTATGTCTCTGAGCAAGCTACATCACCTAGCCTGGCCCTTGGTTTTGTCATCTGTTGTTAAATGAGGGGGCTGAACTAAGATCTTTTTGCAGATCTGTGAGTTTACAATTCCATGAAGTATAACATTAAAACTGAAGAAAATTATTACATCTATTCCCCTATCTGAGATAAGCCATGGTGAAAATAAATGCAGAGTGACACTCTACCCAACAACAGCTGAATATTCATTTTCAAGTCTACATGGAATACTTTCCAGGACAGAGCATATACTTAGCCATAAAACAAAGCTTAGTAAGTTTTAAAGGACTAAAATAATACAAAGTATGTTCTTTGACCACAACAGAATGCAATTAGAAGTCAATAAAAGGAAAAAACTGGGAAACTCATAGATATGTGGACATTAAACAACACATGCCTAAATAACCAATGAGTCATAGAAGAACTAGAGAGGGAAATCAGAAAATACTTGAAACGCGCCACAACTACTGAAGCCCGCATGCCTAGAGCCCATGCTCCACAGCAAGAGAGGCCACTGCAGAGAGAAGCCCACGCACCGCAATGAAGAGTAGCCCCCGCTCGCCGCAGCTAGAAAAAGCCCACGTGTAGTAAGGAAAACCCAATGCGCCAAAAAAAAAAAAAAAACTTGAAATGAATGAAAATGAAGACACAACATACCAAAACTTACAGGATGCAGCTAAAGCAGTCCACAGAAGAAAATTTATAGCTGTATATGTCTATACTAAAAAAGAAGAAAGATCTCAAATCAATAAACTTCCACCTTAAGACACTGGAAAATGAAGAACAAACTAAAACTGAAACAAACAGAAGGAAAGAAACAAAGAGCAGAAATTAATAAAATAGAGGACAGAAAAACAGGGAAAACCAATGAAACCAAAAGCTGGTTCTCTGAAAAGATCAACAAAACTGACAAACCTTTAGCTAAACTGATCAAGAAAAAAAGAGAGAAGGCTCAAATTATTAGAATCAGAAATGAAAGGGGATATTACTAACAAGCTCTCAGAAATAAAAAGGACTATAAAATACTATGTTTATATATTAATAAATTAGGTAATTTAGATGAAATGGACAAATTCCTAGAAAAAGCAAATGATCAAAAGTGACTCAAAAAGAAACAGATAATCTGAATAGACCTATAAGAAGTGAAGAGGTTGAATTAATTATAAAAAAAAAACGACCCACAAAGAAAAGACCAAGTGGCTTCACTGCTGATTTCTACCAAGCATTTAAATAAGACAACGTTAATTCTCACAAAATCTTCAAAATTAAAGGAGGAGGGAACACTTCCCAAATCATTATGTGGCCAGTATTACTCTGATACCAAAGCCAGATAAAGACATCACAAGAAAAGAATACTACAGACCAATAACTCTTATGAATGTAAAAATCCTCAAGACACTAATAAAAAGAAGAAAGTTGGAGGACTCACACTTCCCGATTTCAAAACTTACTACAAAACTGGAGTTTTGTATTTTGAATCAAGACAGCATGGAACTGGCGTAAGGATAAACATATAACTCAATGGAATAGAATTGAGAATCCAGGAATAAACCCATGCATTTATGTATGGTCAGTTGATTACTGACAAGAATGCTAACACCATTCAGTGGGGAAAGAATAGTCTTTTCAACAAATGGTGATGGGCCAACAGGATAGTCACATGCAAAAGAATGAAGTTGGATTCTTACTTCACATTATATTCAAAAACTAACTCAAAATGGACCAAAGACCATAATGTAAGAGCTAAAACTATAAAACTTTTAGGAAAAAACATAGGAATAAACTTTCATGACTTTGGATTTGACAATGGATTCTTAACCATGACAACAACAAAAGCTCAAGCAACAAAAAACTAGATAAATTGGAATTCATAAAAATAAAAACTTTTGTATTTCAAAGAACAGATCAAGAAAGTGAAAATGGCAACCCACAGTATAGGAGAAAATACTTGCAAATCAGGTATCTGTTAAGGAACTTATATCCAGAATATATAAAGAACTCTTATAACTCAATAATAAAAGGACAAATAACCCAATTAAAAAATGGGCAAACTATCTGAATAGACATTTCTTGACAAATATACAAATGGACAATAAGAAAATGAAAAGATGTTTAATATCATTAGCCATTAGAGAAATACAGCTCAAAAACCACAAATTCACACCACCTAGGACAGTCATAATAAAAAAGTCAGATAATAACAAGTGTTTGTAAGGATGTGGAAAAATTATAATCCTGATAAAACGCTGGTGGAATGTAAAATGCCGCTACTCTGGAAGAGTCTGGAAGTTCCTCAGAAAGTTAAATAGGGGCTTCCCTGATGGCGCAGTGGTTGAGAATCTGCCTGCTAATGCAGGGGACACGGGTTCGAGCCCTGGTCTGGGAAGATCCTACATGCCACGGAGCAACTAGGCCCGTGAGCCACAACTACTGAGCCTGCGCGTCTGAAGCCTGTGCTCTGCAACAAGAGAGACCACGATAGTGAGAGGCCCGCGCACCGCGATGAAGAGCGGCCCCCGCTTGCCGCAACTAGAGAAAGCCCTCACAGAAACGAAAACCCAACACAGCCAAAAATAAACAAATAAATTAAAAAAAAAAAAAAGTTAAATAGTATTTGACCTAATAATTTCACTCCTAGGTATACACCCAAGACAAATGAAAACATATGTTCACATAAAAACTTGTACATGAATGTTTATAGCCAAAGGTGGAAACAATCCCAAATGTCCTTCAAGTGCTGAATGGATAAATGAAATGTGGTATACCCATACAAAGGAATATTATTTGGCCATAAAAGGAATGAAGCACTGATACATGCTATAACATAGATGAGTCTTAAAAGCATTATGCTCAGTGAAGAAGCCGATCACAAAACACTATATACTATTGTTTCATTCATATGAAATGTCCAGAAGAGGCAAATCTATGAACACAGAAAGGAGATTGGTGGTTATCTATAAATGGAGTGGATGGGGGGTTGGAGGGAAATAGGAGAGTGACAGCTAAGAGGTTGTTTTTTGTTTTTTGTTTTTTAACATCTTTATTGGAGTATAATTGCTTTACAATGGTGTGTTAGTTTCTGCTGTATAACAAAGTGAATCAGCTATATGTATACATATATCCCCATATCTCCTCCCTCTCGCGTCTCCCTCCCACCCTCCCTATCCCACCCCTCTAGGTGGTCACAGGTGATCTCCCTGTGCTATGTGGCTGCTTCCCAGTAGCTATCTATTTTACATTTGGTAGTGTATATATGTCCATGCCACTCTCTCACTTCGTCCCAGTTTACCCTTCCCCCTCCCCGTGTCCTCAAGTCCATTCTCTACATCTGCATCTTTATTCCTGTCCTGCCCCTAAGAGGTTTTTTTTAATGAAGTAATAAAAATGTTCTAAAACTGACTAGAGTGATGACTGCACAATACTAAAAACTAATGTACACTTTACATGGGTGGATTATATTTCAATAAAGCTGTTGAAAAAAGTAGTCCAATATATTTATTGTTTTTTAAAATCAGGCAGGGGCACTTTTTGCTTACTTGCTTTTCTGGTTTTCCTATAATGAGCAAGTAAAGCAGATACATAAAAAGCACGTTTAGATGATTTAAATAAGCTGGCTCTCTAGTTCTTAATCTTTATTTGGGGCATGGATTTCTTTGAGGATCCAATAAAAGTTAAGAGACACTGTGCCCTGAAAGATTCACATATAATATACTCACAAGAAAAGTATTAGGGGGCTCACATAACCCTGAAGCCCCCATGGTCCCCTTAGAGACTTACGGACTCCAGTTCAGATGAATGCTGTTTACTTACAAAAGGAGACTTAAAAGCTAAACTCGCAGCAATGGTGAGAGCAGGATCCAAACAGCGGAAGATAGACCCAAACAGCATTAGTTTTCCGATTCTCACATCTACGGGCAGAGAGGCCAAGTGATACCCTAGAGGGGTCAGTTTTTCATCTGGAGTTAATGCTCCCAAGTCTCGTAATCGTATTTTTGAGGCATGGAGAGAATCGGTGTGCGGGGGTTCAATGAGCCGAGAGAACACAGATTGGAGATTATGAGTGCTAAACATCTCTAAAATTTTAATTCTGAAAAAAGAAAACAAAACAATTTGTCATTTTTATTTCTGGTGGGATGACACAAAGAAGTAAGCTGCTTCTGTGAATGAAAATAATTTATAATTTCCCAAATATATGCTTTCATAAACCAAACAATGCCAGTTTAAATAATTTTTTTAAAAATCTCTGTCTTTTACTTCTCCTAGCAATAAATTACAGAAACACTTTCAGATTCTGAAATTTACGGAGATTCAGAATAAATTTCTCTCTATAAACTTCCAAAATGCTTTTTTCTATAACAGTGGGTTCAAATCATGAAATAAAATTCAAGTGATCCACCTACTCTCTTTCCCACATCTGAAATTGCATAATAATTGTTTATAAAATTAATCTGCATTGTGTCCTGCCTTGTGACAGCTCTTGAAAAGCTGTTTTAAATTATGAATTTAGGCAATTTTAGAAAGAGAAAAATCTAACATATATAAAGTTTATTTATTTCACTTAGAATTCCTTTACATTTTTACTAATGTAATGGAAGGCTCTCAAAATACACCTACTGGATAAAAGAAGAGCTGTAACATCTTTGTACAAGTAACTTTTTTCCCTTTGGGTAAACATTTTATGGGCATACTCCCTCAAAATAATGACTCGGTCAAAGAGCATGGATAGTTTTAGAGCTCTTATATATGCTATGCAAAGTTTCAGAAAGGTTGAACCACAGGTTCTCCAGCTTCAATAACACTGAGTTTAATCATTCATTCATTAAATCCTATTTTATGCTATTTGTTCTTGTTTGTTCATCAGGTAAATAATGGTGTTTTCAAATTGCTTTTGTTCACTTTGTTCTGATAATGAGGGTGCAGATTTCCCCCTGCGATGATTTAATATTGGTGTTGCCCTAGCAGAAATTTCTTGATACGTTAGATTACTTTCCTGACTTATGAATGTATTCTTAAGCTCTATTTTAGGGCCATCCTCTGCAATGCAAGAGATCTTTATGTGTAGAAAGTTAAAAGGAATGGTAAAGGCAACACTGAAGCATGGACATCCCAGTCCATGCTTAGCAAAACATCTTCTACTAAGAAAAAGAAAACATGGAACTTAGGGTGAGAAACGTTGGGACCTTTTGGAAGCAGAACACAAGGATCAAGATGTACCTTAGACAGAGTTGTTCCAATGGCACTCTTTGTATTTCTGGTAGCTGCTGCTTTAGAAGCTGGTGACTGAAGTGATGGCTGGTGAATAAATGGAAGCAGACCCCAGATGCAACACGACCTGCTCGACCTTTTCTTTGCAGGGCATTGGCTTGAGAGACAAAAGTATCCTCTAAACTTTCCATCCCTTTGCTAGCATCATATCTATAAAGTAAAAGAAAAGGTAGAAAGCAGTTACTTTATAAAAATGTGGCCAAAATTTTACTTAGCATGGACAGAATAGATGAACCATCCTACTTCTGTAGAAGGACAGTGTCCCGCATGTTCTGGGGTAGTTGAGTCCCTGGTGGGAGCACTTTGTGCTAATTTAAATGGTTTCTGTACTATATACTACATACAGTTTCTTTATTCAATTAAAAAAAAATTTTTTTTTCATTTAATTTATTTTCGACAAATAAAAATTATATATATTTAAGGTGTACAATGTGATGTTTTGATATATGTATACATTGTGAAATGATTACCAACCTTTTGGTAATTAACATATCCATCACCTCCCATACCAATTCTTTTTCATTCAAGCACATGTAAAGCATATAAGAAAAAGAGGAAAAATAATTATTTCTAAGGTAAAAACTTAAAATTTCTACCTCTGTTTGAATATAAGATTCATGATCCTAGCTACAGAATCACTCATATATCTACAGAGAGTTTTCATAAAGTATTTTTTCAAACAGTAATCCATGTAGCTTAATAACATTAGCCTTTAACAGCTGTGTTGCTCCAAATGAGGCATCATTAGCCCCTCTCTTACATCACCAAAAGATACCTCTTTTCTTTCATTTTCCCAGAATCGATGACATAGACCACATCATCGATGGTTATGGATGTCTCAGCAATGTTGGTGGAAATTATAATCTTAGTTACACCCACAGGCGGTTTTACAAACACAGCCTGCTGCTCTTCACTGGATAAAGATGAATGAAGTGGGTGAACAACACATCTAAAAAAAAAAAAAAAGGATTTAGTGTTCTAGTACAAAACACTGAAATTGGGTTATAATGGGTGAATTTCTATTAAAACTAACAATGTGACTCCAAAAATCAGCAGCTTCTCCACAACCTGTCCTCAAGGCCCAGGTCTTCTAAATGGGAAAGTTCTTTCTGACCCTTAAAAAATAATTACTCAGTTCTATGAACTAAAAACCTTGCATCAACTTGGGAAAAACTGGAGTGTAATTCACTAGTAAATAATCAAGAGGACTAAATAGTTGACAAGAGGACTAAAGAGTTGACATTCTACAAGTAACAAGCCTGGAGCACACTAATCAACAAAGAATCATTTTTTCCCCTACCTTTAAATTCAGAGAAAGAGAGACAGAGACAGTCACGTATGCTAAGAAACTTCAGTCTTATATTTCTAGGGGGTGTTCATCTGTCAAGTAGTGTCCCCTTAGATATGAAGACACACCCAGTCTGTCTTACTACTGGAATAGGAACCACTGAAAATTATTTTTTCTCAAAATGGTAGCATTTCTTTGTTGTTATTAACACTGGCTTCTCCAATCCCCAGTATCTGGCAACTGAAATTACAGTTGACCGTCGAAAAATACGTGGATTAGGGAAGGCCAATCCTCTGTGCAGTCAAAAATCCATGTATAATTTATAGTTGGCCCTTTGTATATGTGGTTCCTCTGTATCTGTGGTTCTGCATCCATGGATTTAACTAACCACGTATCATGTAGTACTACAGTATTTACCATTGAAAAAAATCCATGTATAAGTGGACCCATGCAGTTCAAACCCGTGTTGTTCTAGGGTTAACTGCACATGCAATTTTGCTGAGTCACTACGCTAAGTGAAGAGAAACGTTTTTATATAATGGAATGGAAATGACTGACACCCTGGAACAAACTGCTTTGTCTATTCCCAGCTGGCATAACATATTCTTGAGCAGTGACACCAGGGTCGAAAGAGGGTGATGACAGTCAAAGAGATCTTTCTGGTTACTCATTTTCACACATAACTGCAACAGATGATTAAGAATATAGAAAGCAATTAACTTACCGATTACTACGTCTGTTGTTGAATAGAGAATTAGACTGTAGCTGTTCATAAAGCATTTTGATTTCTGCTAGTCCCGGTAAAAATACAAGTATAGCACCTGGGTATATAAAAAGAATCAATCTGATAGATGTGAAAAAGAAAAAACTAATACAGATTATAATTTTAAATGAAAAATGTAATAATCTGAGATTTTTCACAATTTTCTTTTCTTTGTAAAGTCCCCAGGGAACTAAATGGAAAACAAACTTTTAAAATATATTTTCTGACTTAATAACTACAGAATGAATGAGGTACTATATCTTTTGAAAACAAAAAGAAATGATGTGTAGAAAAATATAATGCCTTACGTTATACAAGAATCATTAGCAAAGCTCTTTAAACATACTTCTTCAGTGCACTGGCCACTGACATTCTGTTTCTATAGAAAGAGTTATCCTTCTAATCTTATATGACAGGAAGACTCTTCTCCCCATTAGTAAATAAAATCCATAAACATTTTATTGGAAATGAGAAAAAGAAACTATAATTGGCCAGCCAATCTGGTAATCTAAATTCAGATATGTGTTGAAGAGGCAGTATATTAACTTACCATGCCATAATAATGGTTTATGGGCTTTAAAATTTTACATTAAAGAAAATAAGCAATGATAACTGATTACAGTGTACTTCTGTGCCAAGAGCAGTCACTCAGCAACAGTCACCTCCTTTTGTGCTTTATTCACAGAGGAAATTGACACTGTCTTCACTAACCCCGCCTTTAATCCCACAAATATTTATTGGGTGTCTTTGTCAGCTCTGTGCTAGGTACAATGGAATATAAAACAAAGATCTGCCCACAAGGAACTCATGACCAATAACTTCACGGTTATTCTCCCCACTAAATAAATAAGGAAACTAAATTATTACAAAAATTGAACTCTGAAGTAAGAAGGACAAAAGATTATCTTTCAGGGTTGGTTTTAATACTGTACTTCATAGTTTACAAAGAATGTTCACATATATTATCTCATTTGATCCTCATAACCACCCGTTAAGAAGATTAACAGTACCCTTAAGGTGACTCAGTAACATGGTCAGGTCACAGAACTTAATAAGAGGGGAGTATGAAAACAAATATAGGGTTTCTGGTACCAGATCCATGCTTTTTCCATTACATACCCCATGCTTCTCTCTACTAAAGTAGCACAAAATTTAAGAGTGGTAAAATAATCTATATGGATGGAAAAGAAAATTTGTCTGTATTTTTATGTGCCTTCTGATCTGCTCTGCCCTCATGGCTTGGCCATCTGTATCAAGGATATCTTTAATATTCACAAATATATCACCAACTGCCGAATCACTACATCAACTTTGCTTTGAATTCAGATAATTTTCTAACATTTCTTTTTGGCTGCTATACTTGATGTTTTTCAATAATAGTCTTTTCCTTTGGGATGAAATAAGATATTCAATCCAGTGATAATGCATTAGCAAACAATGGCTACTTGCCAAGGAATGAGAAACAAGGCACTTCAATAATTTTATGTGGCTCACATGTTTCCTTAGAAAATACCACATAATGATTAAGATCTAATCAGAAGAGGGCAGTCATTAAGCACTGTGTAATGAGCATATAATGTAGTTTTCTGATCTATGATTCCACTTAATTATCACTCAACAATGGCTGCATCTATTCATGCAACAAATATTTACTCCATACCTAAAGATTCCAGGTTCTGTTCTAGGGTCTGAGGAATACAGTGGTGCACAAGAAATTCTTATTCTTAAAGAGCTTACATTCTACTGAAGGAGACCATCAGTAAGCGGAACTATAATTTTGGATAGTGTTAAGTGCTGTAATGAAAATGAAAACCATTTTTGGATATTGTGATAGAGTGAGGGGAGAGACAACAGATAGGGTGGTCAGAGCAGACTCCTCTGAAGAGAAGACATTTGTTGGAAACCTGAATGATGTGAAGGATTCAGTTATGAGAAGATCTGGGACATTCATTCTGGAGATAACGGACTACAAATGAGGTAAAAAGGCCACTGGGAAGACAGTGAGCAAGGGGAAAGTAGGGATTGCTCTGTGTTTTAATAGTAGGAGTAGCAGTAGTAACAGTGATAATAATAACAATGATAAATATACTAGAATAACTATAATATTGTTAGGGGTAGTAGCTACTGGGCATTAAATATATGTCAGGCACTGTGCTAAGTGCTTTGTATATGGTTTCTTTTAATCCTCAACATAGAGGATTTATTATTGTCTTTATTTTACAAACAAGGAGCCTGAGGCATAGAAAAGATAAGGACTTTATTATCCAAGGTTACAGAGCTCGGAGTAGCAGGGAATTTTATCAGACTTTCCAAAGCCTGTTCTCTTAACCCCACTGCCCTGTGGCCTCCAGGTGTAGAGTCTTCACATGATTCAAACACTCATTATTAGACTCCCATTTAGCCAGGGACTGAGTGTTGACATGTGGACACCCAGGCCTTCTTTTCAGCCTTCTTCATTTTGGACTTTGTATTGTTAACATTTTTTTGCTCAGTGGGTAAAAGGTAAAACTTCCTCAAAAGGTAAACGGTAAAATTTCCTCCTGAAAAACCTAATAAGCAACTTTACACACAACTGGGGGTGAAAAGGTGAGGAACTGGGGTGAGAGCTCCAGGAAGAGAGGCTGTCCCCACAATCCCCACCATCTCAGGAGGTAGACTCCCTGCCCTTTGCCATCTCACACTTAAGACAGGCAGCAGTTACCTGGAGGGTAGGAGTGCTTTCCATCCACAATCCACTCTAACAAGGCCTCGATTAATTCAAGATTAACCTTTTCAAAATCCATAATGGACATTGTTCTGATGACTGATTTGCTAACCCCTGAAAGAAAGGTAAAAATCAGGATAGTTACACCTTATTGAAGAAAATATGCCTGGGAACTAGGTGGGTGTCTTGATTTCATTTAATAACATAGATGTTCACATTTAATGTACTGAAATGAACTTTTTTCCTTCAGTCTCTCAGAAAATACAGGCTCATTAGAAGCACTTTTTGCTTGAACAATGATCCAAAGAGCAGGCTCCTGCCCCTGCTGGAAAGACCGAGAGAGGCAACTTTTAACTTTTCTCTTTCCTTCCCCTTTTATCTACCATATAAAATATATTTTATATATATTTCAGATATATATGTATTATATATATTTATATATTATATAAATATATTATATATATATATATATCTCTCTCAAATACATTTGATATATAAATATATCAAATATATTTCAGAAAACCCTTCCAGATTCAATCAACTTGTGAGTCAGATCAGCCAAAAGTCCAGGCAACAGTAAGTGTGAAAATCAGTGCACAGAGGCCACAGCTTTACTTTACAACAGTGACTTTACAGCAGCAACTTTACAACAGTGACTTTTAACTTTTAGGTTCCTTGAGAAAATCATAAAAGTTATGAATCTTCCCTGAAAAATACATGTGATTTTAATGGCTTCACCAGTACCCCTGAAGTCTACCCATTGACCCTCAGGTTAAGGGTCTACAATCTCCTTCTAATTCATCGGAAGCCTAGTAAAAGATATACTTCCTTGTGTTGTACTATAAGCCTCAGCTCTTTTAAAAACAAACAGCATATGCCTGGGCAGACTAATTCTCTGAAGACGGCTGCCCTTTCTTTTGAGTTCTTTCTAATGACCCATCACCTGAAATAGAGTCTAAGTGGAGCAAAATAACTGTAGTCGGTATGAAGGAAGGAAAGCTTTCTACGCTTTGCTGAAAAGCTTGAAGAGAGGCAAAAGCAGTTGCTAAACAATGTTGTTCTGAAGAGTGAACCCTATGTTGGTAAAAAATGAAAGAAAGGAAGAAATAAGCTACACAAGCAAAAGTGTGGTTGGGTGTGGAAGGCAGAGCAGGAATCATTTTTATTTGCCAAGATTCCAAATAGCCAGACTTTTCAAAAAGGAGAACGAATCAGCTAACTGAAAAAAAGGGAAATGAAAATCATTAAAAAAAATTTTTTTAATAGTTTGGCAGGTTTTACTAATCATTTATATATTTTAAAAGACTGATTATTATTATTTTTTAACTAGAAAAAGTTTTAAAAATCGAGCTAGGGAACACTTTTATTTTCTGAAAGAGAGCACTGACATCAACTAGATAAAGTCTTGGTTTCACAGGGAAGAGGAGACTCGGAGAAGCTAAGTGATCAATCAGCCCAGCATCATACAGAAGCTAGTGGTACAGCCAGGTTTCCCAACCTCAAATCCTTAGAAAAGAGTTCTCAGAGGTGCTTTCTGAACTTTGATATCTCTGTGCTTGACATTAGAAAGACCGTGGCTTAGATCCAATCATAATTCTTAAAGAAAACTCTGGAATTTCAAAAGAGAAACCAAAGAGATTTTCCTGTTAACTAATTTAATAGAATAAGGACATGGGAATTGTCAGCTGGTATGATGTACAGAAAGAACACAAACATCTGAGTCAGACATTTTCATTAGAATCACAAATCTGCACTTACTAGCTCTGGGCACTATGCTGTGGATTTGTATTTTTTTATTTAATCTCCTAAATAACAGGCATTTTATAGATAAGGAAACTGAGGAATAGAGAGGATGAGGAACTTGCATATAACTGGTTTTATCAGAGCCTGGGGAGTCGAATCCAGGTCTGTAAGATACAAGTCTATGCTCTTAACCTTACTTCTCAGGATGTTGGGAAGATTAAGTGAAATGTTTGGGAGCCACGTATATCTTCCTAAACAGCAGAACAAATGGCTAATGCCCTAATTCCTTTATGATTACCATTTCCCAAGCAGGACTGCGTCTTTGGTGGAAGGAGAAAAAGGAAAACTCACTTGCTTTTTCTGCTATAGAAGCAGTAACAGGGGTTGAGGGCTCTTACTCCTTGAAAGGTAAACACCTTTTTTTTTTTCTTTTTGGAAGGACCAAGAGGAGTTGGGGTGGCAGTCCACGGAAAAGAGAGCAGGAAAGGCAACTGAGACCTGTCTAGGCTTTAGGAAGAAAGCAAAAGTAGTAATCTTAGGGTTTCTATGGGTTCAGCCCAGCTGAACGTATGGAAGACTATCTAGGAACAAAGCTGGGTGGAGTCTGGCATGGGAGGAGGGAGCACCTAACAACATATATAAAAATGCTCAGGGCTTCCCTGGTGGCACAGTGGTTGAGTCTGCCTGCCAATGCAGGGGACACAGGTTCGAGCCCTGGTCTGGGAAGATCCCACATGCCGCGGAGCAACTGGGCCTGTGAGCCATAACTACTGAGCCTGCGTGTCTGGAGCCTGTGCTCCGCAACAAGAGGGGCCGCGATAGAGGCCAGCGCACCGCAATGAAGAGTGGCCCCCACTCGCTGCAACTAGAGAAAGCCCTCGCACAGAAACGAAGACCAAACACAGCCAAAAATAAAAAGAAATAAATAAAAAGAAATATAGTAAGCCCATTACATGTAAAAAAAAAAAAAAAAAAAAAATGCTCAGCACAGGGTGGGCCCTAAAAAAAGATGTCATTTTTTGAGGCCTACTGAATAATGCTAAAACTAGTGGGTGAAATTTTGAGGATATTATAGGATAAATAGTTTCAAATCTCTCTCCACAACTGACTTATTAACTAAACAGGGAATAAATAGTAACTACACAGAGGAGAAACAAAGGCATCACCTTAACCAGGTGATCAAAGTTAATACTGCTAATAATGGGACAAACCAACATCATGTGCCTCCTGATATGATGCACTGAGAAGGACTCAACATTGTTTCTGTGGTTTTCTAACCAAAAATGCATAACCTAAAATTAATCATGGGGCAACGTTAGATAAACCCAAACAGAGGGATATTCTACAAAATAATTGGCCCAAACTCCTTAAAAATGTAAATCATAGAAGAAAAATAAAGGCTGGCAAATTTCTCCAGATAGAAGGAAACTAAAGATACATGATGACTGAATGCAATATATAATCTTGGGTTGGATCCTGTACCACTTAAAAAAATAAAGGACATTATTGAAATAATTGACAAAATTAGAATATGGACTGTGGATTAAACAGTAGTACTGTATTAGTGTTAAATGTTTTCATTTTGATCATGTCCTATTGTTTGTTTTTGTTTTTGGCCATGCCGTGCAGCTTGTGGGGTCTTAGTTCCCCGACCAGATATTGAACCCGGGCCCCGGCAGTGAAAGCGCCAGAGTCCTAACCCCTGGACCGCCAGGGAATTCCCATATCCTATTGTTATGTAAGAGGATGTCCTTGTTCTTAGGAAATACATACTGAAATATTGGGGGTTAAGGAGCAACATATCTGCAATTTACCCTCAAAACATTCAGGAAAAAAAAATATATATGCACCCAGAGCAAATAATAAAGCAAATGAAGCAAAATGTTAATAATTGGTGAATCAGGGTAAAGGATATATGAGAGTTCACTGTAGTCTTGCAAATTTTTAATTCTGAATTTGAAATCATATCAAAATGCAAAGGTACAAAACACTCAAGAATATAATTTATATTTTACTACCTCCCAATTTTTCTATAATGAACACGTTTATAATCAGGAAAAAACCCACTGGTAAATATAATAACAATTTTAATCTAATATGTATTAGAACTGTTATTTTTCTAAGTTTAAGGTTGTTCTGATGAACTAAAGACAAGGTAACTATGAAACAAGAGCCACCGTTTTCTTCTTCTGGATCATGGCATGAGAAAAACTAGTTATCTTTGGCATAACTGTAATATTCCCCCCAGGAAGCACATTACCTTTATAGCGGGCCAGGAGCTGCTTAAAATCTAACTGTTGATCTGGCACGGCATCTTTGGTGGAATCCTGATCGTGGAGGTGCAGGGAGAAGCGCAGGTCCTCCTCCACCTCCTCAAATGCGGTTCTGCTGCGCCTCGCCTTGAGCTTCTCCTTTGACATCTGTTTCATGGAGCGCGCATATGGGCTCCCATCCTGTAACACATACCTGAGGAAAGAAGACAAAGAAATGTGTGGGTGTGGATGCGGGTCTGATGGTGAGGAATGACACTATTCACCTGTTTTCCGTGCTCATTCAGCAGAATGTTGCTCTGCTTCTGCCCAATTCATGTGCTATTCTTCCACCAGTCCAGGATTCTGTCCGCCGTGCCCTATTGCTGGTGGGGAACACACTGGAATGCTTTTGGCTCTGTTTTAAGATAATTCTGGAGGCAGTGAATTTGGAAAAGTGAGAGAAAAAAGACAGGGAAACTAGCTGAAAGATGATTTCCCCAGAGATTCACATTCAATGGAAGTGGGATTGGGCCCACAAAACAACAATTTTAATAAGCTCCCCAAGTATGCTTACTGCACACTAAAGTTTGAGAGCCACTGTTTTGGGGTTTTTTGCTTGAGAATACTGTATCACTAAATAACGTAGAATTAGGAGGGGGCTTGTTAGGAATGGAAGGAGCAGAGAGAAAGAAAAAATTCTGGGTTGAGTTTAAGGTGTCAGACATCAAAGGTGTTTCCATTCTGGAGCTCAGAGGTCAGGAATGAAGATACCAATCTGGGAGTTCTCAGCACAGGGGTGACAGCTGAAATCACATGAGTCTTAGAGAACCAAGCAAGAATTTAACAGTGAGAAGAAACAGTGCAAGGATAAAACCCTGGGGAATCTTCAGGGTCAAAGAGTAGGAAGAGGAAGCAGAGCTTTCAGAGGGGAGAAATCTGTTGGTATCCAATAGACATTACCACCTTCTATCCGGTATAGAACTTATACACTCATATGTACTGCAAAATCCTTGAAGGCAGAATAATAATGATAATAATAGCTAACATATATAAAGCATTTGATATATGCCAGGCACAGTTCTAAGCACTTTGCAAGTATTAACTCCAAGTATTAATTAATCCTCATAACTCTTGAAGAGGCTACTATTAATATGCTCACTTTACATATGATGAAACTAAGTCACAGAGAGATTAAGCTACTCACCAATGTTACATTGGTAAGTAGAGGGATTTAAATACTAGCAGTCTGTCTGCAGAATTAGTACTTCTTTTTTTCCATGTTAAATTCTCCATAGATTTGGTCCATCATTTTTAATTTTTTATTTATTTTCATTTTATTTGATTTTTTTTGGCCATGCCACATGGCTTGTGGGATCTTAGTTCCCCGACCAGGGATTGAACCCAAGATACCGCAATAAAATCGCTGAGTCCTAACCACTGGACCGCCAGGGAATTCCCCATCATTTTTTAAACAGACTTTACTTTTTAAAGCAGTTTTAGGTTCACAGCAATACTGAGCAGAAGGTACAGAGATTCCCCATATACCCCCTGCTCCCTCCCCTACGCACAGCCTCCCCCATTAGCAATATCCCCAACCCGAGTGGTACATTTGTTAAAACTGATGAACCGACATCCATACATCATTATCACCCAAGGTCCTCAGTCTACATTAGGGATTCCTGAGTCAGTACTCTTAATATATAATATTGCCTTTGAATTCAAATAATTTGTATAATAAATATTCGCTGAAAGGGGAAAACAAAATGCTCAAATTGAAAAATTAGAAGAAAAATTAACCCATTTATTAGTCTCCAGGCACACTGAGGTAAAACAGTAATTCTGTTTTCAAGGACTTTCACCAAACTTCAATTAATATCTTCCTTACCTTGTCACAGCAATTGCATCTTCCAGAAAAAATTGATCAACAGGAAATGTACGACCTAGGAAAACAAGAAAATAAAACAGGAAAGTCTCAGAATACCCGTTCAACTATCTTGAAACTGTTTGTATATGCAAAATTGTCTTAAAACGAAGTATTACAAGTATTCAAAACAAGCTTTTCATGATAAAAATGGAAGGAGTAGATTCCAGTTAGTAAATAAAACAGAAGTGCATAGTTGGAGAGATGATCATTTGCTAATAAGACTTTTTTTAACCTTTAAAAAAAAAATCTATTAAACCTTTTTATCCCCCTCTTCTTCCCTGCAGGGGACCTTTAAACAGTCAACAACTGTATTCTAGATCAAGCATATAATTTCATCTTTAAATCTACTGTCGATATCCTCTATAACTAGAACGAATTATTCACCACTCAGTGTTTCCAAATTGTTCTTTAGCAATCAAATGCAGAATGATAAACCAAAGCCCAAGGTGATAAATTAATCCCACAATGAGACTGTGAAAGCACCAAAAGAAGACACAGACTATCCAATTTCACTTACTCCCAGAGTGGAACAATATCCAGAAGTTTAGCAGAACCAGCAATGAACAAATATGCTATACACAGATACAACTTTTCCCTTTATGATAGATTACCATTGTAAACACACATTCTGATGTTAAACACAACAGAATGCTAGAAATCCTAATAACCTAGACTTTTTTTTTTAAAGCACATATAAATTAAAATCTCCCAGCAAATGAATATAACATTACCTCTTTATTAATTTCATTATATGGTTATGATTTTATTTGTTATAAACTAATCAATTCTTCTCTAGGAAGAGGTATAAATATTCATTTATATCTCAAGTGAACTTTAAAATAATTATATTTGCTTATTAGGACAATACGTATTTACTGATGGATTTTAATCACCTGGTATAGTGATAACTGGGCAGGAATTAAAATATTCTGAAAAGAGCTCAGCGTTTAAAGTTGCACTCATCAGAATAACTTGAAGAGTTGGTCTCTGCAACACAATGTCTTTCAAAACTAGCAGTAAGAAGTCACTAGAGGAAATAAAAGAAACACCTGAGGATCAAACATATTTAATACATGAAAATTAATAACCTTTGACATATTTCAAGTAAGTGTAAGACTTATGTGAAAAAAATTTATAACACTCATAGAAAGATGTGTCATGTTCCTAGATGTGAAGACTTAATGTTATAAAGATATCAATTTCCCACCAAATAAACTAAATTCAGTGTAGTGCCAATCAAAATACCAACAGCATTCATCATTGCATTTGATAATTCCACTTCTTAATATCTACCTGTACATAAAGAGGTATATACAACAATTTTCATTATAGCATTGTTTGTAAATCAGTGGAAACGACCGAAATGTCTATCAACCAAGAAATGGTTAATTACAGTTATCATCCATTCTAAGGAATAACATGAGGCAGATAAAAGGAATAAAGTAGAGCTCTAGATACAGACATGAAAACATCTCTAAGAGATATTGTTAGTGAAAAAAACCCAAGTTGTAGAACAATATGTACCGCAGAACAGCAATGTCCTAACTGGTCTCCCTGTTTCAGCCCTTGCCCCCCTAAAATCTATTCTCAGTAAGGTAGACCAATAATTCTGCACAAATGTAAATCTGATTGTGCCACTCTTCTGCTCAAAATCCTTCAACGACTTCTTATCAAAGTCCTCACTAACGAGGCCCTATGTGACATGATCTGTACCCTCACTACTCATTTCCTGTCGCTCTCCCCCTTTATCGCTTGGCTCCAGCCACACTGTCCTCCTTGCTGTCTTTCAGACATGGACCCCAGGTCCCTTGCACATGTTATTAATGTGCCTAGAAAGGGCTTCTCCCAGACAATCAAGAGGTAGCTCACTCACTCACTTTCTTGGAGTCTTTACTCAAAATGTACCTTTTCAGCTAGGCCTTCCCTGGCCACCATGTTTAAAATTTCAAATGTTTCCCTCCCTTGCATTTCATATTACCCTTTCTCTTCTTAGCACTTAGCAAACATACTTTATATTTTACTTCTTTATCTTGCTTATTGTTGGGCTCTCTCACTAGAATATAAGCTCCATGAGGATGGGGATTTTGGTTATTTTGTTCTACAAGATACTACTCAGTATCTAGAACACTGCCTGGGATATTGTAGGTGCTCAATAAATGTTTGTTAATTTACTAAATGAATATATAATTTGTATAAGAAAAAAAAGGTCTGGAAATAAAAGTACCTATTTCTGACAAAGCAAGCATATATGTCAATGTATAGTAGGACATATCACCAATTGGATCACCGTAGTTATCTCTGGGGCAGGGACTGGGAATGGTTTGGGAGTGTTACAGGGGACTTTCACTTTATCTGTATTGTTTGAATTTTTAATGAGTATATTCTTGAACTACTTAGTTTTCTTTAATGAGCTAATTTAATTACATTTATGACTATTCTGTTTCTTTTTTAGGGAAAAGGAAAATAATATAACAATAGGTAAATGGTTAAGTAATTTATGGTACATCCACACGTTAGAATTTCCTCATGCAATTATTAGCAATAATTTCAAAGACAGTTCATGCTCTCATATTAAATATTAGATCAAATGCAGTACACAACACTATATAATCCCAATAGTGTTTGTGGATATACATCTCTCTGCTAATCCCAATATACTCCCAGAAGAAAACAGAACAAATTGTTAACATGTAATTGGCAATTCTATAAGGGACAGAAATTCTTCTTCTTGACATTTAATATTGCCTAAATGTGTCAGAATAATGTCATTATCTCTATGATCAGAAAATGTATTAAAAATTTTAAACAAATATAATTATAATTTTTCTATATTCAACCTTTTATCTTATTTATTTTTTAACTGATCTTGGTTCCTAGATTTTACTTTTTTTTTTTTAATTTTTGAATTTTATTTATTTTTTTATACAGCAGGTTCTTATTAGTTATCCATTTAATACATATTAGTGTATATATGTCAATCCCAATCTCCCAATTCATCACACCACCACCCCCTATTTTCTGCCTTTTTCAGTCAGAGCTAGCAAATATTCCCCTACTTTTTCTTATAATTTGTATACTCCATTTCCAAAGACTGGTACTTGTAAATGCTCAAATCTCCCTTCTCCAGTGTGTAATTTATCTTTATTTGGATGTGAAAATACTTTGTTTTTAACTGTTGATATTCTATAGGTCATTAGGTTTTATAAAAATCTCTTTCTGAGAACATCATTGCAGCCAGGAACCAGATCCAGTGCTATCTTCCAGTTTCACTGAGTTTGTGGAAGTATAAATGTTATGAAACCCAAAGCTATTCTTTATGTTCAAAATTACATTGGATATAATTTCCCCTAAAATTAAAAATTTATTTTTACAATACAATCATTTAAACATTATTAGTTTGGTTGAATGTTTTATTTGATTCCCTCTTCGAGGTTGTTCAGTGATTCTGTTAAAATAAATTCTTTCAAATGTTCATTTTAACATTTAGGTGCAAAATGACATTATTTACCATTTATTTTTTTCCCTACTGTTTTCTGGAGTCTCTATGTAAAGATTATTTGCCCCTCAAAGATTTTCAGTGTTTTCTATGTAGCTATTTAAAATTTATTATTGTCTTGTTCTAGGAAATATTTTTTATTTTGATCTATTCTTTTTAAAATTTTTTGGCCACACCGCGCTGCTTGCAGGATCTAAGTTCCCCGACCAGGGATCAAGTCCGGGGCCCTGGCAGGGAAAGCACAGAGCCCTAACCACTGTACCACCAGGGAATTCCCTGATATATTCTTTTTGTATAAAAATATTTTTCTTTAGTTTCAAATTTCTTTATATTTCTTAATTACTACTATATTAGTGTATTTATTTCTTCTAACAAACAGTCTACTGTTTACATGTCTTCCCTGTTCATTTTTTAAAAACTTTTTATCAGCAATAGCTGGGACCTCTTTTCACGTTTGTTTCTTTTTTTCTAGTTTTGCTATGATCTATTTTCTGCTTCTCTGTCAGCCCATCAACTTTACTCAGACTTTCTTCTTCTCAAGATATTTATAATAATATAGTCCTTTTTGGGAAGGCCTCATGATTTGCACAGGATCATCTCTCTTTTTCCCACTACTTTTTTACTACTTTAGAGCATGATCTACATGACAAACTATGATCAATGCCATCTATTTACCTGGCCCTTCATTTTAAAATATTGAGAATTTTGATTTTATACCTTGACGCTTTAATGACTTCCAATTCCATTAAAGTAAAATCCAAATGCTTTATTATTAATGGTGCATAGTCTCCTGCTTTTTTTAGCTGTCACTTTTCCCCTCATTCACTACATACCAGCTGCACTGGCCTTCCTCCAGTTTTTGGACTCATGAAGCCCTTTACCACTGCAGAGTCCTTGCAAATGATGACCTTGCCCTCATATGTCTCATGAGACTCCTTTTCACACTTCTGTTTTTAATTTAAATGTAATCTCTTCAGAGATATAATCTCTGACTATCTCATGGCTCTCTCCCCCCAAACACAGCATCCTGTTTATTCCTTTATGGTACTTATTCCAATTTGTAGTTATTTACTTATTTATTTACCTGTTCATTATTTGTTTTTCCTATCAGACCATAAGAGATAAAGGGGAAACATATATGTTTGTTCACTACAGTATCCCCAGCAATTAATAGGCCACTTGGCACTTAATGCAGGCTCAATAAATATATGAATGAATGTCAGGACTGAATGACTGACCAAATGCACAAAGAAGGAAGCACATATTGACCAATCCATCAGCTATAGCATGCATTACATCTGATATTCCTGCTAAGTACAGCACCCAGCTCAGCATGCTGCCTCTTATTAGACGATGTCCATCTAATAGGATGACTCTTCCAGTGATGAACATGTGCTCTCCTAGCATTTTTCGTGTCACAGACCCTGGAGACCAGGAAGGCAGTTCCTCTTCTCTAGCTTAAGCCTTCTCTATGGCAATTACCATTACTAGCTCTTAGGAACTTAACTGGAAGCAGAATAAAATTCTCTCAGCCATGTCTTCATTTGATGTGTGTGGGTATGCACTTGGAAAACCTTTGCCTTACCTTTCTTCTGTCCTCTCATGGACTTCATCAACAATGATATGGGTGATTCCTTGTAGGGCTGTGTCCCCCTCCAGCCTTCTTAGCAGCACTCCTGTGGTGCAGTATAACAGTCTGGTGGCTGAGGACTTACACGTAAAAGGGCATAGAAAGCTTTAATGAACTTTCTGAAAAAAGGAAACACTTTCCTGGCAAAGCCATTTTTAATGGATAGGGATAAAGAATACTGAAAACACCAGCAGTTCTATTTAATATAAACCAAGAAACTAAATGCATAGTTTCTTGCTGGCAACAACAAAGCTTTTCTACTTTACATCAAAATTTTAAGACTCATAGAAAGCATTCAAAAATTATTATAAAACATAAAAATAACAGTGAGTGATGAAATCAATTCTGCCTTCGTTCATTCCATATTTGGTTAAATGGATTAAATCCCAGTTTAGGAACAAAGCAGCACCTACTAGATCACTTCTGCCAATAAAGAATAGAAGGTCTTTACAGAGGAAATTAAGTACACCCCAATAAGAGTTTAAACCAAAATATTTCTAAAAGGACTTCAGCCCTACTGAAGTATATATTCCAACTTGCCCAGAATCTCCAGACCCCAAGGGCGCTTTATACTTGAAAATAAATTATACTTGTAAACTTGAAAATAAATATACTTGTAAATTTCTGTCATCAGGAAATAAGAAAAGCATACAAACCTTGACACTTTCTAACCGGATCTGGTATCCCACAGTCAGACCCACTCTCTCTGCTCTTTCTTTAGCAACGCGTTCGGCGACAGAGATCGCAGAGATTCGTCGGGGTTGGGTACAGATGATGTTAGCCACCTTCTCAGGTGGTCCGTTCAGAGAATCATCCAGAATAAACTGTGGAATCTGTGTGGTTTTCCCACATCTGTATGTCAAAACAAATAAGTCCTAAAATAAGAGTTTTCAAGTGCTCTAGTTAACTAAAGAAGCAATCATATCCAATGAGGAAAGTAAGAAGCTAACTAGAATAAAAGTTGTTCAGCTTCATCTATCTTCTAACCCTACCTACTGACCTATAACCTACAGCTGATAACTCCTAGGAATTTGCACTTAGGTTAACAGGGCAATCAAATAATAGTTTACTATTATTTGTAAAACTGGGACTACTGAATAAACATTAGGTTAAGGTCTATAAATGCCTCCAGGAATGTGAACTCTACATATGAATTCTAAAGAAACAGGAGTATTATGATTATTAAAATACTTTATATTTTTCCCATTGGTGTGGTATTGCTTTGGCTATACCAAAGTACTGACTGAGGTTAAAAAGATAAGAAACTGGAAGATACAAAGTTACTACTATATCTGTGAATCTGGGCACAAATGTAATTATTAAATTGAAGACCCTTGAATACAGAACTAGATTAAGCCTGCAACTTGTCCCTGCTAAATAGGTTTGGATAACATATGGAGAGTGTGGAACAGGAAAAATAATGTACCCTAAGTTGTTCTTAAACAAAAGCTTTAAGGAAATCAGAATAAATTTAGAAAATTTATTTCTGAAGTTTCAAGCTAAATGTTCTGGAACTGTCCTTTACATTTTAAAATGGGCCTTGTTAAAAGCCTTCAGCTAGGCCTTTTGCCTTAAAATCATGTTAAGGCAGAGGTATACAATATCTATAAATTCCTAAATTTCTGAGTTTTGTTTGTTTTTTGTAATTTGGCTCTATTGGCTACAGTTGCCACATTATTTGCCTCTGTGAAATATTATTTAATATTTGACAGGAAAAAGCACAAATAACACCAGCAACTGTTTTTTTTTAAAAGTAGAACTGGTGGTGGTAACCAGGGCACACACCGTATTTATAGATGAAAGCTGCATTACAAACAAATCACATTCTTACCCAGTCATACCACTTATAACAAGCACTTGGTGCTTGCTCAACAATTTAAGAATGTTTTCTCTTTCTTCCCAAGCAGGGAGTAATTGTCTTTCTTGCAGAATTGACTGGAACTGTCTGGAGGCCTAATAAAATAAAAGATAAGACATCAGTTTGGTTACTTTCAATCACCTTTCACAAAGCTCTGAATGTGGAATCCCATAGTTAGACCTACCCTTTCTGCTCTTTCTTCACCAATTTGTTTAGAGACAGAAAGTGCAGATTTGTTGGGGGTTGGATGCTGGTGACTTTAGTCAGAAGGCTGTTCAGAGAATCAGCCAGAATAAGCTGTGGGATCTGTGTGGCTTTCCTACATCTGAATGAACTGAAGGATCTTATAAGAGAAATAACCCCTCTTGCTTAGCACCTATCCAGCTATTTTTGTAAGTCTCTATACTAGCACTGTTCAACGGAACTTTCCGTGCCGATGGAAATGTTCTGTCTGCGCTGTTCAACATAGCAACCTCTGGCTCCAAGTGGCTGTTGAGCACTTGAGCTGTGATCAGTGCTATCGAGGACCTGAATTTTTTATTTTATTTAATTTTAATAAATTTAACTTTAAATAGCTACACGTGGCTAAGGGCTACCATACAAGACAGCGTAGTTCTACACAGTATCAGATTTTTACCAAAGTCACTAACAGTAACAGCACTCACTAAATGGTTCTTTTTTTTTTTTTTTCCAACATCGTAAATATATACAATTTTTATCTGTCGAGAATAAATAAATAAAAATAAACTGGTATGGATTTATAGATTTCTTTTTTTTTAATTCCTGGGTTATAATCCAATACTGTACATCCAATACCTAAGATATAATCCAATTTATTTTCTTGCTCTCATTATTTCATTTTGGCCATTGGGAGCTTTTCCAGGTTGATTCCTGAGTCCTTCTGACACGCCCTCATCTTTTTTTTGTTTTGTTTTGTTTTTGAGTACTCCCTCATTTAAAGGGTTCTTTCTGGCCAATCACCACATCTATGTAACTCAGTTTGACATCTAATGGCCAATGCTATAAACATTGTACTGTAGGTTAAAACTGTGGATGTATTTTTGACTAACGTAAGAAATTTATACTAACATTTATATTAAAATACACATTTCCTGCATGTCATTTTATCACCTCTAAACACACTGTTCAAACTGAATGTGTAATTTTTTATTTCCACCATCTTATTATTTATGGCGTGATTTTCTAGTCAATTTGACATTCTATGGGTGTTGCAGTATATATGTACTAGTGTTATATATATACTCTGTCAAAAATCAGAATCACAGAACTTTAGAATCGGAAGGGCCTTAGATAGCATCTAATCTAATCCCCAAACTGGTTAAGCAACTCGTCTTTATCCTACATCCAACTCTGCCCTAATACTTCCCTTATGAGTTCTTTTAAAATAATCTTATTTTTACCCCTGAATGGGGTAAAAACAACATGGACTTTGAAAACAGAGAGAATTAGCTTGAAACCCTGTGTTGCCACTTACCAGCTATGTGACCGTGGGCAAATTATTTATCCTGTGAGCCTTTGAAATGGGGTAAGAGTCCCTCCTTATCCTTCTCCTTTACTATACTGTTATTTCTAATGTAAATCACAGTACTACTTTTCCTTTCACTTATCAGATTTCTATCACAGTAACAAAGCCACATGATTCTCAGAATATTTGGTATATATGTGTTTCATTTTCATCAGCCATTGGATTTTCCAAAACTATCTAGAACATGCATCCAAGTTTGCTGTGGCATGCAGAAACTTTGACAAATCAGAGTAAAAGAGAACTGAAAGTATACCATAGAGAGTAGCCAAAGCTTCCTAATTCCTAATCCCTTCATCCATACATTAGGGAGACAATGCTAGCTATTCTCTCAGAATACCCTACCTGTTTTATTCGGAACTGCTTGCAGATTTTGACATTTTCAGCACGTACTGATTTTGCCTGCCAGTCATATCTTTTGGAAATCTTTTTCTTAAGGTTGACATAGCTTTCATTCTCCACCATAACTGGTGCAGGACCTTCATCCTCATCTGTCTCCTCCTCAGGCTCTGATTCTTTTTCAACTTGAAGGGGATAAAAGGAAACGTTTTCAATATAGAGCCCTTTCTTTAGCAAGGAAAAGTCACTATCTAACAAAGTAACAACAACAAAAAAATCATAAATGGAGAAAAAGTTAAAGCTTGAATAAAACAAGTTCATTCATTTCCACACTACTACTTCTACTGCTAAAGAACTTAAAATGCATCTCCAAATAAACTTTAATCAAGTGTAAGTGGCTCTGGTTAAACCAAATTAAAAATAAAGAAAAGAAAATCATGCCCTGCCTTGTTAATCCAGTGGACTCTGTACATTCAGGAAGTAACTGAAAGTTTCAAATATTTGCAAGTGTACCTATAATTCCATGACACAAAATAACCCAAATGTCTATCATATGATGAATCAATAAATGAAATGTGGTATGTCCATATAATGGAATAGTATTCAGTAATAAAAGGGAATGAAGTACTGATACATGCTACAACATGGATGAACCTTGAAAACATTATGCTAAGTGAAAGAAGCCAATCACAAAAAGCCACATATTTACTATATGATTCCATTTCCATGAAATGTCCAGAATAGGCAAATCCATAGAGACAGAATATAGACTCATGGTTGTTAGGGGTTGGGGGAAGGGAGAAATGAGGAGTGACTTGCTAACAGGTACAGAGTTTCTTTCTGGGGTGATGAAAACGTTCCAGAGTTAGACAGTGGTCATGGTTGCACAACTCTGTTAATATACTAAAAACCACTGAATGGTACACTTCAAAAGGGTAAATTTTATGGTGTGCAAATTATATCTTAATAAAGCTGTTATCTTAAAAAAAAAGTTCACGACACACAGTTTGTCATTTCTTGAGGAACACATGTGAGTGCTAGAACTCGCTGCAGGTTGGGAGCGAGTCAAGGGGCCAGTGAGGGAACCTAGCCGGCTGTCCGGCATCTGCATCTCGGTGCAGGTTCACTGTTCTCTACCTGTTGACATTTACCTAGGAACTCCTGGGAAATAATAAAACTTGCTGCTCTAAAAGAAAGGTGGCAAAAAATAAGAGAGATCCTACGGTAAACTTTGAAAGGGGGGTTACTTGTGATGTAAGAATCTGTACGGCACTCTTGGATCTGGAGGAAGCCAGAGGCTTGTACAAACATTTCTCTATTTGAGGATTTAGGGACCCATAAAGAGAGACATCCCCTAATGACTTTTGGGGGTCTAGCGTACTAAAAGCAGGGGGGTACGGATGGTGGTATAGAAAGAGAAGTATCTCTAAAAACTCATTTTAAAGTAATCCTATATACAGTAACAGAAGTAATCACATGAAACCAAATGGATTACATGAAACAGACTTTTCTGGAAGGATGCTTTAAGGTTCTTCCAGTCCTCGACTGCTAGAATAAACTTATACATCACTACAAACTTTCAATTCAGGGAGCCAGACACAGTGACAGAATTAGGCCTTACAAGTAAAGTCAGGTCACAGCTCAGGGGAGACCCTATACCGGCCCTCAGAGCCTCTGATTGCTGTAATCCATCATTCCAAACCCCGCCTCCACAACACCGCATCAGTGCCTGACATACCTTCTGGAATTTGATTTGAAAGAAACGAATTACTTGGAATCACTGGTTTATGACAGACAGGATTATTTATTCTGGTCCCAGAGGATACTGGCAGAAAGTTCACAGGAGGGATACTGTACTTGTGATGGGTATTTGTTAGTAACTTGGCTATTTCTGATTCTTCCTCTAAAAGGGTTATCAAAGAATATACAACAGGTTCTGAAGTTTCTGCAAATGTCAAGGCCTTGCCATAAAGGAACTCAGAAATATGTAAACGACAAGCCAGAGGTAGATTCTCATTGGTGGAATAAAATGCCACAAGGGGAGCTTGGTAGGGGTATTTGTGGTCTTTAGAAAATCGAATTTCAAGTTCGTATAAAAAAGATGCATCTTCGTCAGCATTTAGATGGGAATCATCTACACTTCTTTCTGCTTTTCCAATAATTTGATTTGGGGGCACTTCATGTTTGAATTTGCACTTTGATCCAAATTTGCAATTTCCTCTGAGGTAAAATTTACAGATTTCAAGTGACGTCTCCTGTATATTTTTGGTACGTTCCTTTTGCTTGGATTTGCAGAATTTACTCGCCAAATACCCCAGTTCTAATCCAATGGTCCAGACTCTGTTCTGAATTCTTTCTATAAATTTTTCTCCACAGATTGACTTGAGAGCAAAGGCCTCTTCCTGTCGCTGTTCCACACACTCATCCAAGCTCATACGCGCAACGGCCTCAGAGATCTTCATCCTCTCTCCAAATGTCTCTGAAAAACACTGGGTGAGCAGATGTTCCAGTGATGCCCCCAGGTCTCCATCGCAAATTCTCAGGGCTGCCTGACAGCGCTCGGTGTTGAAACCATACCTGCCAAGTGAGAAGATGACAAAAAAGACTGAGTAATATCAAACCTCAAAAGAGAAATTCATTTAAATACATATATGGGAAGGCATAACTATACATAGGCAGGGTTTGTGTCTTGAAAAAGTGCACCTGATAGGGGCTTCCCTGGTGGCGCAGTGGTTGGGAGTCTGCCTGCCAATGCAGGGGACATGGGTTCGAGCCCTGGTCTGGGAAGATCCCACATGCCGCGGAGCAATTGCGCCCGTGAGCCACAACTGCTGAGCCTGCGTGTCTGGAGCCTGTGCTCCGCAACAAGAGAGGCCGCGACAGTGAGAGGCCCGTGCACTGCGATGAAGAGTGGCCCCCGCTCGCCGCAACTGGAGGAAGCCCTCGCACAGAAGGGAAGACCCAACACAGCCAAAAATAAATAAATAAATAAATTTATATATATATATATATATATATAAAAAAGTGTACTAACTCCTCCTTCATCTCCCTATCCTAAAAGAGAGGATACTGGGCGTATCGGGTACCGCTGGAACGCAAACAACACGAAAGTATTCAAGGAGAGGTAGGTGCGTTTATAATACACTTCCAGTTTCCTTTAATTTTCCCATAAATGATGAAAGCAAACCTGGAAAGTTTTTGCACTGCAAGTGTTGAGACTGTAATTTCTGGATAATGCGGCTCCACCAGGCCTGAGCCAGCACATTCCGAAGGATCTGAGTCGGGAACGAGGGAAGCTTCTCGTCCAGCTGACCAGTACTGCTCGTCATCATCATCAGGCTCATCATCTTCGTCCTCCCCAGAAACACCTCTTCTGGCAAAAGTAACATTCTCATATATTAATTTCTACTTACCTCAAAGAAAAATTTAGTAAGAGTCTAAGAATTTAATTCAAGGAACCAAAGGACAGAGAATCCTGACCACTATTCAGTCACTGATTTAATTTTTTATTGACCTATTAATTTATATCTCAGCAAGTAACAGAACTTATTACCTGCCCGGTACTATGTTAAATGTTTTATATGTACTATCTCTTTGAAAATCTTCCCAATAACCCAGCCAGACTGGAATCTCTATTTTTTTTTTCAGATGATCAACTAAAATTTAAGAGAAGATTAGTAACTGCCAAAGGTTATAAAGTAAAGAGCAACTAGAGATTTTAACCAAGGTAGTCCGACCCAGAGTCTGTGTTCTTAACTACAGAAGCCTTGGCTATCCTCTCTCTCTTCTCATTCGTAAAAACCATCGCTATTTTTTTTTGCTTTGCTGCATAACCACCTTTCCTAAATTTAAGACAGATAAGCGATTTGTAGATAGGATGGAAACTGAGCTGTTCATGGCTGACCGTTCATTAATTCTGGCAAATGGAAAGGATTAACCTCTCCAACTGAAATCACAAAGCAAAATAGCCAAAAGTCTAAAACAATCTTTCTCTTAGGCAGATGGTCATGAGAAGTGCAATCATAAGACTTCATCTGATCAACTCAATATTTGCTCCTAGAACAATGCTTCTACTTGCTCACTACAAGGTTTTATTTGAAAGGTTATCAAGAAAGCAACTACTGAATCCATGTTAGCACTGTCCTAGAAAAAGTAAAGATGAAAAGGCGATCTGTACCATTGCTCACAGATACTGCAAAACAACTCACTCTAAAACTGTTGCTGAATAATTATTCTTGTATTTCTCTTGACTCACTTTCAACTAGTTATACAGCCACTACAGGATCAGTACTGATACAGTATTCCAAAGACACACAGGACCCTCACACTGCCAATGCATCTTCCTCAATATAGTAATTTACTGAAATAAAATAATTTACTCAGATCCAACATCCGCATCTTGTTCTTGCAGGTCTCGGAGAAGAGCTTTCACTTTTTCTTGATTCTCAGAAGTCATATGCAGAGTCTGAAGGGGCACTTTGGCTTCAGGCTTCCATTTGGGGTGTGCGTCCCCTTTGCTCACGCTACTGTTACTAGGTCTGCAAAGGACACAAGAACAAAATTACACATTTATCCGTGAGCAGAACTTTTACACTCTCCTCAGGGTCCCCAAATATATACAACATGACTGGACTGTCAAATACCCTACAAAAGATGACAATGAATGTGAAGAGAGTCTCTATTTTCTACAGTATTTACCAGACTTCATTATATTGAAACTGCTGGAGAAAAACCTGATTCGATGCTTCATCATTAAATCTGGCTTCACTAACTCAAAAGTCCTCTGGAGAAAGTAATGCTATGATGCCTCCTTCTGCACTAGTGGATGTTCAAAAGAAATGTGCTACATACAAAGAGTACATATTTCATTCTATTTGAGGTACTTGATCTGAAAACAACTGAGAGTCCTATCTTGTGAATATTAGGCCCTATTTTTGAAATATTTACCTAAATTATTATTTCCTGATTACAAAAATCATAATAATACATGTTCACTGTAGAAAAGTAGAGAGCCAAGAAGAAAACAGAAGTCATCTTAAATCACATCAGTCTTTTTCACATACATTTTTTATAAAATTGTACAGCACATATAATCTTTTATAATTTGCTTTATTTCCTTATCAAAATAAAACTGTCATTTCCACCAAATTAAATATTTTCCTACAACTTAACTTTTAAATGGTTACACATACATATAGAGGTACTAGAATTTATTTCACCAATCTTTCATTTTTGGAATTTAGATTTTTTTTTTAGGGATACTTTTTAATATTTAAAACAATAATCGGCTCTAAAGTTTAACTTTACTCACTAAATTTCTTTTTTTTCACTTGGCATGTTTCATTATAAATTTTCACAAATCTAGGGAAATGGCAGAAACTTTCTCTGCATTGAAAATCCAACATATTATTGAGACTTTGAAAAGAACCACACACTTACACTCGCAAAACTGGGTAGCAAAGGAGAAAATAGAATAGACTGTGGTTTTTAACCACTTAGTTGCAACCTCTGAAAAGAAACATTAGCCCAAATTCATTATTTCCCCTTTTGGTTTCAAAACATTTTAAATCTACAGAAATTAACACCATTTACCAAGATTCACCAATTGTTAACAGTTGCCATACTTAAATGCACACACACATTTATGCCCTTCTCTTCTTCTTTCTCTCTCTACACACACATATATGCATATATATCTGCTCCCCCATATATGTACGTGCATGTTCTGCTGAGCCATCTGAATGTAAGTTACAGGCATCACATTCACTCTTAAATACTTCAGCGTGTTATTTCCTAAGAACAGAGACATACTTTTATATAACCACAATACTCTTATCACTCACAAGATATTTTATATTGATATCATCTAATATATAATCCATATTCAAAGTTCCTAACTGCCTCAATCATGTCTTCTACAGATTTTCTGATTGAGTATCTAGCTTAAAATGACATTTAGTTATCTGTTTTTCAAACTCCTTTAATTTAGAATAGTTCCCCCACCTATTTCCTGGCATTGACTTTTCTGAAGCACTTAGGCTAGCTGTCTTGTAGAATTCTCACTATTTGGACTTGTCTGATTGTTTCCTCATGATTAGTTAAAAAAAAAAAAAAAAAAAAAAAGGGGTGGGTGGGTGGGTGGGTAGGGGGAGAACTTCCATATGCTCCCATCTCATCTACCTCTTATTTGTAAACCCCTATACTTTGCCTTCCTTCCAGTTCCTAAGGATGAACCATCCTTGATCCTAAAGTCAGTCCCTCTGTATACTGTATATACAATCTCTTTAACCTCCTCAAGGAAATCATTCCAGCACTTATCCCCCCCTCTACATCATCAGATCATCAGTTCTTCATTCTCCTTTGGATCAGTTCCATCAGCGTACAGACATGCTACATAACGTCTACCATCTTAAAAAAAAAAATCTTCCCTTTGACTGCATATCCCTCTCAAGCTACTGTCCTATCTCTCCTCCCTCCCCTGCCCTTTAGAGCAAAACTCCCTCAAAGGGTTATCTAAATCATTGTCTTTGTCACCACTTTCTTTCGTCTTCTCTCTGAAACACACTCCAATAGGGTTTTCTCCACACTAAGTATACTAAACCAAACAGCTCTCGTCAAGGTTACCCATGCTATCCACATTGCCAAATCCAGTGGACAATTGTCAGAACACATTTTTCTTTTTTCTTTATATTGGCTGTGCCACGCAGCTTGTGGGATCTTAGATCCCGACCAGGGATTGAACCTGGGGCCACAGCAGTGAAAGTCCTAACCACTGGGCCACCAGGGAACTCCCGGAACACATTTTTCTTGACCTGTTAGAAGCATTTTTTATACAACTTGCGGATTCCCTTTAAGTATCCAATCCAATCTGACTGGATACTTCCCTTGAAAACACCTTCATTCCTTGACTTCCAGAAATAAGCTTAGTTTTCCTCCCACTTCACTGGCAACTCCTCAATCTACTTTGTCTCATTTTCCTAATCTCTCTCAGTTCTAAAGCCTAGAGTGCCCCAGGGCTCAAAGTTCAGACCTCTTCTCTATATCCTATCTCATCCAGTCCCATAGCCTTAAAGCACATTTATTCCTAGAGGACTCATACATTTACTTCTCTAGCCTAGATCTTGTTCTTGAACTCCAGACTTATACACTAAATTGCCTATGAAATTGCCACTTGGAGTGTACCTTCTAACTGGTCTTCCTGCTTCCAACCCATGTCCCCCTGTAGTCTATTCTCCACAGAGCACACTGAGGCAGGGCCACTGAATATGGGTGCACAGACTATACACTATGCAAAGGGTCCTAAAGTAGGGAAGGAGGGGACAGCAAGAGCTAAAATCCAGTCTATGCTCTGCTTGCCAAGACATCCACCCTGGAGCTATAACTGCCCAAAGAAAGGGGCACCATTTTCTAATTCACATGAAGGGATATACTGAATAGCAGTAACTCTGGCCAGAGTGATTGATGTCACACACTCTTGCCTCAAACCCTTCAATGGCTTCCCATTTTACTCAAAGCAAAGCCAAAGTCCTTGTAATGGCCTTTTTGGCCATGGCATGTGACTTGGCTCAGTCCAGTTCAAGATGCTGACAAACCTCACGGCTGGTGCTTGAAAGACAGAATTGTGGCGCTTGAAGAAGCATTTCAGGTAGATAAGGTGTATTTGAACATGTGATGACTGATATATACAGAACAGATGTTTTTGCTTTCCTTGACGTTTCCTGGTGGTAGCAGGGGTGAACTTTTGAGAAGGTGCCAAATACCTGTGAGAATGTATGTCTGCCCCATTGAGAACCTCTGTAGAATTCAATTCCATTATTTAAAATAGTTTTTCTACTGACCAGCCCCAGCCTGAAGCTTGACACAATAACTAGACAAGCTATTCTACAACTATCCTAAGATAACTTTCTCAACTGTGCTTTAATTTTCAAAGGTTATTTTAAAATCCCATTCTTTCGACTATTCTAAAGATTATATATTCCAAAGTATCCTTTTAAAAACTTGGTTTTATATGCTTATGATTTTTTCTATAATAAATCATTTTAATGATTATATCTGACCCCTTTGACAGAAAACAGATCAATGGATTCCTAAGGGTCAGGGAAGAGTGTGCTGCAAAGGGCATGGGGGAGTTTTGAAGAACTGTTTATGGCGATGATTGCATTTGTCAAATTTTAGGTTGAGTTTTACTGAACGTAAATTACACTTCCATGAACATGACTTTTAAAACTTAAAAAAAAAACAAAAACAAACAAAATCCTTAGAATGGCCTAAAACATCCTATAGAGTCTCTCGAATCTAACTGCCTATCACTTCTTACCCATCCATGCTAGCCACATGGCTTCCTTGCCATCTCCTAAATCTTCCAAGCACACTCCTGCCTTAGGAACTGTGCACCTGCCGTTCCCTCTGCCTTGAACGTTCTTCCCTTAGATAGCTTCACAGCTTATCCTTTACTTCTTTCTTGTCCTGGCTCAAATGACACATCATTAGAGAAGTCTTCTCTAATGATCACTCCATAGAAAACAGCAACCAGCAATCTATTTCAGTATTTTCTATCCCTTTATCCTTTATTTTTCTCCGTAGCACTTACCATCTGACCTATTATTATACCTTTGTTTATGGTCTTTATACCTCAAACCTCCTTCTATGAAGACAAGGACAATATTCTATTCATCGCTGTAATCCTGGTTCCTAAAACAGTGCCTGGTGCATGGTAGGCACTGAGTAAATATTTCCTGCATGAATGAATGTCTGAGACTCTAAGAACCTAAAAAGTCAGTGTTTTCAGAAAGAATGGCGCTGCATCTAACTCAGCATTTAGGTTCTTAAGTCAGCAGCTAAGGTGAAAGTATAGTTTTAGATTATTCTGGAAGATTCTTAAAAAAGTGTCAAGTTTGAGACTGATACATTATCTCTCAGTATGTCCAAAATGACCATTTTTCATTTAGAATGGAAAAAAAATGTAGATTCTCTGGTTGCATACCAGGTGAAATATTTGATTATGGTAGAGACCATGTATAAGAAATATATACTTAAACATTATTATCACATACTCAGTACATCAAGAGGCTTAAACTACAAAAAGCACTTGGAAACTGAGACTGACTGAGGGATGAGCACATTCCTCTCCCGTATCCTGTTCACTGCGGAGCCCAGATTCCTTTTGCGGCAAGTTTAACTACTTATATACTATTGGTTCTTCTTTTTCTTTTTTTCCTGAATACATACAGTTGAATTCATTTAAGTTAAAAGCATTTATGATGCAGCTGAACTTCAGCACTCACCTATATTCCTTTCTAAGTAATATTTAGTTGGGAATTATTCCCACAAAAGAGTGTGTGTATGTATGTGTGTATATACACAGCTCTAAAGAAGTCTCTCCATCTCTAAAAATTCAAGTAAACAGCTTGAAGTGCAATTTGAGAAACAACGAGAATTTTATATTTACACTGCATAACATGCAGTAGTAAAATCTTTACTTTCATTAAACATGCATTAGAATTATCAGAATTTATTCACTAATTAAAAGCTGAACATGAGAAAAGCCTGGGTATGATATCTACCACTGGTCATCACATGAAGTTCCAGTAAATATTTGGTTGATCTGGTTGGAAAATAGATAATTCATCAACTAGACAGATGGAGTATAGCCAGATCTCATTTGGGGACCTTCAAACTACAATGCCTAAGAAATACTTAAAATAATTTTCATCACCTTCACCATTTCCAATATTTACTTTCCTAGTAATACTGATTACAACAACAATATTATACTCAATTCACAGTGTCATGTGGAAGTTAAAGTTAACTTCAGATTTCAAAGCACCACCCCCATCCCCGGCCCAACAAAAGGTGTTATTTGCCATCATGCCTTTAGAGAAGGTTACAAAGAGGGGGCTTTAAAACAAGAGGAAGATAAGTTGGCCAGAATTACTTGGCATTTTCCCCCTTTGTCTTAGTCATCTGTTGTCCATAGATCAGGAATTGATACTGTTTTCATATTTGAACATTTAAAGAGTATAATGACCTGGATGAACGCCTTGATTCATTGAAGATAGAAAAGTCATCGCCATCATCCCAAATTCTACTTGAGGCCTTTCTATTGCCACCAATGCCACCGCCACCGCTGCCACCCCCATGAGATTTACTAGCATGACTTCTGCCTCCTCTTCCTCCTCTGGAAGACCCCTTTCCACCTCCTTTCCCTGGCTTGCCTTTTCTTCTTACTGAAGAACTCATTTTCACCTGCAAGAGAAAAAAGTAATGCAGACATTATAAAAATCAGACAAGTATAATACTCCTTTGTTTGTCAAAGTTATGGATATAGCCTATTTTAAAGAAAAAAGGAAAATGCATACTTTAAAAGGGCCAGTTTAGGGCTTCCCTGGCGGTGCAGTGGTTGAGAATCCGCCTGCCAATGCAGGGGACACGGGTTCGAGCCCTGGTCTGGGAAGATCCCACATGCGCGGAGCAACTGGGCCCGTGAGCCACAACTACTGAGCCTGCGCGTCTGGAGCCTGTGCTCCGCAACAAGAGAGGCCGCGATAGTGAGAGGCCCGCGCACCGCGATGAAGAGTGGCCCCCGCTCGCCACAACTGGAGAAAGCCCTCGCACAGAAACGAAGACCCAACACAACCAAAAGTAAATAAATAAATAAATAAATAAATTTATTAACAAAAAAAAAAAAAAAAAGGGCCAGTTTAGGAGAAGCATGGATAAACTGCTTCACAAAAGATTTACAAGCATATCCCCCTCAGGATTAATATTTAATGAGCTTCTCTGACACAGATTTCTTAACCAGGATGTGCATCAGAAACACATGGAGAGGGCTTCCCTGGTGGCGCAGTGGTTGAGAATCTGCCTGCTGATGCAGGGGACACGGGTTCGAGCCCTGGTCTGGGAGGATCCCGCATGCTGCGGAGCAACTGGGCCCGTGGGCCACAATTACTGAGCCTGCGCGTCTGGAGCCTGTGCTCCGCAATAAGAGAGGCCGCGATAGTGGGAGGCCCACGCACTGCAATGAAGAGTGGCCCCCGCTTGCCACAACTAGAGACAGCCCTCGCACAGAAACAAAGACCCAACACAGCCATAAATAAATAAATTAATTAAAAAAAAAATTCCCCATTAATGGATATTTGCATAGTTGCTAACTTAAAAAAAAAAAAAAAAAGAAACACATGGAGAAGTTTCAAATCATACATAGGGTGTGTAGGGTCCAATGCTACATTTTGATCTGGTTAGGTCTCCCATAGGGTTTAAAAAACTCCAGTTGAGAAGAGATGTTTTCATGTATTTAATACATAATTTGATAAGTAAAATTTATATTTACATATACACTTGCAGAAACACAGCCTTGGCTCAGAGACTTTGCCTCGGGGAAGTAAAACTGTAGAGTTTTGTATGCAATCAAAGTTAAGATGTTATCAGCTTAAAATAGAATGTTACAACTAAAAGATGTTTTATGTCAGTCTCATGGTAAAAAGCAAAAATATAAAACAAAACAAAACAAATTACACAGCAAAAATCTATAGTAGATACCCAAAGCAATCTACAGATTCAATGCAATCCCTATCAAACTACCACTGGCATTTTTCACAGAACTAGAACAAAAAATTTCACAATTTGTATGGAGACACAAAAGACCCCGAATAGCCAAAGCAATCTTGAGAACGAAAAATGGAGCTGGAGAAATCAGGCTCCCTGACTTCAGACTATATTACAAAGCTACAGTAATCAAGACAGTTTGGTACTGGCACAAAAACAGAAATATAGATCAATGGAACAGGATAGAAAGCCCCGAGATAAACCCACGCACACATGGTCACCTTATCTTCGATAAAGGAGGCAAGCATATACAGTGGAGAAAAGACAGCCTCTTCAATAAGTGGTGCTGGGAAAATTGGACAGGTACATGTAAAAGTATGAAATTAGAACACTCCCTGACACCATACACAAAAATAAACTCAAAATGGATTAAAGACCTAAGTGTAAGGCCAGACACTATCAAACTCTTAGAGGAAAACAGAGGCAGAACACTCTATGACATAAATCACAGCAAGATCCTTTTTGACCCAGCCCTTAGAGAAATGGAAATAAGAACACAAATAAACAAATGGGACCTAATGAAACTTAAAAGCTTTTGCACAGCAAAGGAAACCATAAACAAGACCAAAAGACAACCCTCAGAATGGGAGAAAATATTTGCAAATGAAGCAACTGACAAAGGATTAATCTCCAAGATTTACAAGCAGCTCATGCAGCTCAATAACAAAAAAACAAACAACCCAATCCAAAAATGGGCAGAAGACCTAAATAGACATTTCTCCAAAGAAGATATACAGATGGCCAACAGACACATGAAAGAATGCTCAACATCATTAATCATTAGAGAAATGCAAATCAAAACTACAATGAGGTATCATCTCACACCAGTCAGAATGGCCATCATCAAAAAATCTACAAACAATAAATGCTGGAGAGGGTGTGGAGAAAAGGGAACACTCTTGCACTGTTGGTGGGAATGTAAATTGATACAGCCACTATGGAGAACAGTATGGAGGTTCCTTAAAAAACTAAAAATAGAACTACCATATGACCCAGCAATCCCACTACTGAGCATATACCCTGAGAAAACCATAATTCAAAAAGAGTCATGTACCAAAATGTTCATTGCAGCTCTATTTACAATAGCCAGGACATGGAAGCAACCTAAGTGTCCATCATCGGATGAATGGATAAAGAAGATGTGGCACATATATACAATGGAATATTACTCAGCCATAAAAAGGAATGAAATGGAGGTATTTGTAATGAGGTGGATGGAGTTAGAGTCTGTCATACAGAGTGAAGTAAGTCAGAAAGAGAAAAACAAATACAGTATGCTAACACATATATACGGAATCTAAGGAAAAAAAAAAAAGGCCATGAAGAACCTAGTGGCAAGACGGGAATAAAGACACAGACCTACTAGAGAATGGACTTGAGGATATGGGGAGGGGGAGGGGTGAGATGTGACAGGGTGAGAGAGTGTCATGGACATATATACACTACCAAATGTAAAATAGATAGCTAGTGGGAAGCAGCCGCATAGCACAGGGAGATCAGCTCGGTGCTTTGTGACCACCTAGAGGGGTGGGATAGGGAGGGTGGGAGGGAGGGAGATGCAAGAGGGAAGAGATATGGGAACATATGTTTATGTATAACTGATTCACTTTGATATAAAGCAGAAACTAACACACCATTGTAAAGCAATTATACTCCAATAAAGATGTTTAAAAAAAAAAAATCTATAGTAGATACATAAAAGATAATGAGGAAGGAATCAAAGCATACCACTACAGAAGATCATCAAATCACAAAGGAAGACAGCAAGAGAGAAAGAAAGAAACAAAGGATCTATAAAACACCCAGGAAACAACGATCAAAATGGCAATAGTGGGCTTCCCTGGTGGCGCAGTGGTTGAGAATCTGCCTGCTAATGCAGGGGACATGGGTTCGAGCCCTGGTCTGGGAAGATCCCACATGCCGTGGAGCAACTAGGCCCGTGAGCCACAACTACTGAGCCTGCGCGTCTGGAGCCTGTGCTCCGCAACAAGAGAGGCCACGATAGTGAGAGGCCCGCACAGGCCCGCGCACCGCGATGAAGAGTGGCCCCCACTTGCTGCACCTAGAGAAAGCCCTAGCACAGAAACGAAGACCCAACATAGCAATCAATCAATCAATCAATCAATCAATCAATCTTTAAAAAAAAAATGGCAATAGTAAGCCCTTACCTATCAATAATCACTTTAAATGTAAATGGACTAAATTCGCCCATCAAAATACACAGAGTACCTGAATGGATTAAAAAACAACACTCAGGACTTCCCTGGCGGTGCAGTGGTTAAGAATCCACCTGCCAGTGCAGGGGACACAGGTTCGAGCCCTGGTCTGGGATGATTCCACATGCTGCGGAACAACTAAGCCCATGCGCCACAACTACTGAGCCTGTGCTCTAGAGCCCGCAAGCCACAACTACTGAGCCTGTATGCTACAACTACTGAAGCCCTCGTGCCTAGAGCCTGTGCTCCGCAACAAGAGAAGCCACCGTTATGAGAAGCCCACGCACCACAACAAAGAGTAGACCCCGCTCGCCGCAACTAGAGAAAGCCTGCATGCAGCAACAAAGACCCAATGCAGTCAAAAATAAATAAATAAAAATAAATTTTAAAAAGTTAAAAAAAAAAAACAAGACTCAACTACATGCTGCCTGCAACAGAATCACTTCAGCTTTAAAGACACACATAGACTGAAACTGAAGTATGTAAAAGACAGTAAATGCACATGGAAACCAAAAGACAGCAGGGGTAGCTGTACTTAGACAAAATAGCCTTTAAGTCAAATGCTGTAACAAGAGACAAAGAAGATCATCATATAACGATAAAGGGGTCAATTCATCAAGGGAATCTAACAATTTTAAGTATTTATGCTCCCAACATCAGAGCACCTAAATATATACAGCAAATATTAACATAATTGAAGAGAGAAATAGACACAATAATAATAAGGGACTTTAATACCACACTTTCAACAATGGTCATATCATCCAGAAAGAAAAATCAGTAAAGAAATATTGGACTTGAACTATAATTTAAGCCAAATGGACCAGCAGACATACACAGAACATTCCATTCAAAGCAGGAGACTACATTTTCTTCTCAAATGCACATGAAATATTCTCCAGGATAGATCATATCTTAGGCTATAAAACAAGTCTTGACAAACTTAAGAAGACTGAAATCAGATCAAGCATCTTTTCTAACCACAATGGTATGAAACTAGAAATCAATAACAGAAGGAAAACTGGAAAACTCATAAATATGTGGACATTAAAAAACATGCTCCTGAACAACCAATGGGTCAAAGACAAAATCAAGAGGGAAATTTTAAAATATCTTCAAACAATTGAAAGTGGAAACACAACATACCAAAACTTACGGGATGCAGCAAAAGGAGTTCTAAGAGGACAGTTTAAAGCAATAAATGCCTACATTACGAAAAAGAAAAGATCTCAAATAATCCATCTAAATTTACACCTCAGGGAACCAGAAAAAGAAGAACAAACTAAGGCCAAACTAAGCCAAACTAACTACACCCAAACTAAGTCCAAAGTTAGTAGTATGCATAATAGGAGCACCAGAAGGATGGGGGTGGGGAGAAGAGAGAAAAGAGCAGAAAAAATATTAAAAGAAATAAGAGCAGAAGACTTCTCAAATTTATTGAAAGACAATAACCTACACAGCCAGGAAGCTCTAAGGAGTCCAAGTAGGATACACCCATAGATCCCTAAACAGACACAGTATGTAAAAATGCTGAAAGTTAAAGACAAGGAGAAATCTTGAAAGCAGTTAGAGAAAAACAACTTGACACTTACAGATATAAACCCAGTAAGATTAACAGTTAGAGAAAAACAACTTGACACTTACAGATATAAACCCAGTAAGATTAACAGTTGACTTTCTGGCAGAAACGATGGAGGCCAGAAGGCAGTGACATAATACATTCAAAGGACTTAAAGAAAAGAACTGTCAACCAATAATCCTATATCCAGAAAAGCTATCTTTCAAGAATGGAGGTGAAATTAAAAGTTTCTCAGATAAAAGCAGAGAATTTGTTGACAGCAGACCTGCTTTACAAAAAAATACTAAAGGAAGCTCTTCAAGCTGAAGCAAGTGACCCTAGATGATAACTGGAATCCACACAAAAAACAAGAAGCACCAATAAAGGTAATTGTGTAATTACAAAAAAACCCAGAAAACAAAAACAACCCCCTCCCCTCAAAGCCAACAAAACAGTGTAAATGTATATTTTTCTCCTTTCTTCACATAACCGATTTAAAAAGCAACTGTATAAAATAATATGTACATAATGTAATATTGGACCTGTGATGTATAGAAATGTAATATATTTGCTAATAACAGAACAAAGCAGATCAGTGGGAGCATAGTTGTACTGGGTTAAGAAAATGACTACAGATGGTAAAGCAATAACTATAACAATGTACAGTTGGGGAAGCAACCTAAGTACCCATTGACAGATGAATGGATAAAGAAGATGTGGTATAGATACACAATGGAATATTACTCAGCCATAAAAAAGAATGAAATAATGCCATTAGCAACAACATGGATGGACCTAGAGATTATCATACTAAGTGAAGTAAGTCAGACAGAGAAAGACAAATATCACACGATATTGCTTTATAAGGAATCTAAAAAAAAATGATACAAATGAACTTATTTACAAAACAGAAATGGACTCACAGACATAAAAAATAAACTTATGGTTACCAAAGGGGGATGGGGGGGAGAGGTAAATTAGGAGTTTTGGATTAAAATATACACACTACTATATATAAAATAGATAAGCAATAAGGACCTATTGTATAGCACAGGGAACTATACTCAGTATCTTATAATAACCTATAATGGAAAAGAATCTAAAAAAGAATATAAATACACACACACACACACACACACACACACACACACACGTATAACTAAATCACTTTGCTGTATACCTGAAACTAACACATTTTAAACCAACTATATTTCAATATAAAAAATAGAAAAGAATGTACACTTGGGTTTGTAATATTAATAGATATAATATGTGTAACAATAATACTGCAAAAAGGAGGGGAAAGGAATACAGCTGTATGAGAGTAACATTTCAATACACTACTAAAATTGAGCTAGTATAAATGTGAAGCTGATTCTGATATGTCAAGATGTACAAGATAAACCCTTGGGCAGTCACTAAAAAACAAAACAAAAACTCAAAAAAAATATCGTGAAAAAAATCATTAAAGAAATTAAAATACTGAATTAGAAAATGTTCATTTAATGATAATGCAAAAGAAAGCAGTAAAGTAGGAACAGAGAAACAAAATAGACGAGACATACAGACAACAAAAAGTAGAAGGGTAAATGTAAATTCCACTATACCAACATTAAATGTGAATGGATTGGACAATTCAATCAAAAGACAAATTATCAGACTGTATAAAAACAAGAACCAACTATATGCTATCACTTTAAATTCAAAGATACCAATAAATGAAAAGTAAAAGGATGGAAAAAGAAAAATCATGCAAACAGCAACCACAAGAAAGCTGGAATGACTATGCTAATATCAGACGAAATAGACTTTAAAGCAAAAAATGTTGTTAGAGATAAAGAAGGACATTTCATAATGATAAGAGAGTCAATCCATGAGGAAGATATTAACAATTACAAATATATTGCACCTAATAACAGAGCACCAGAATACATAAAGCAACAACTGACAGAAATGAACAGAGAGGACTTCTGTGGTGGTGCAGTGGGTAAGAATCCACCTGCCAATGCAGGGGACACGGGTTTGAGCCCTGGTCCAGGAAGATCCCACATGCCATGGAGCAACTAAGCCCGTGCACCGCAACTACTGAGACTGCATGCCACAACTACTGAAGCCTGTGTGCCCTAGAGCCCACGCGCCGCAACTACTGAGCCCACGCACCGCAACTACTGAAGCCCACAAGCTCTAGGGCCTGCGTGCTGCAACTACTGAAGCCCGTGCACCTAGAGCCCGTGCTCCGCAACAAGAGAAGCCACCGCAATGAGAAGCCCGCGCACCACAACGAAGAGTAACCCCTGCTCGCGGCAACTAGAGAAAGCCTGCGCACAGCAACGAAGACCCAGTGCAGCCAAGAAAAAAAAAAGAAGAAGAAGAAATGAACAGAGAAATAGACAATGCATAACAGTAGGAAACTTCAATACCCACTTTCAACAATGGTAGAGAACAACTACTGTAAGTCCCCTACATACGAACAAGTTCTGTTCTGAGAGCTCATTCATAAGTCCAATTTGTTCGTAAGTCCAACAAGATTAGCCTAGGTACCCAACTAACACAATCAGCTATATACTGCTGCTTTTACACTTGCTTCCGGACATCCTGGGCTTGAAATAAAGATACTGTACTATTGTACTCTATACAGTACTGTACAGTGTATAAGGAAAATTTTCCAGGATAGACCATATGCTAGGCTATAAAAAAAACCTCAATAAATTTCAAAAGACAGAAATGATACAAAGTATGTTTTGCAACCACAGCGGAATGAAATTTGAAATCAAAAGCAGGGAAATATCTGGGAAACTCACAAACATGTAGAAATTAAACTAGGTCTCTTGATATTCCTTTCTTCAAAATCCTTCATAATTATTCATATTTATTGTTTCTTTTATGTTTATCTTCCCGCCTCCCCAGAAGCTCTCTGAAGGCAAGAATTATGTCTATTTTGATTACCAATGTACCTCTAACTCAGTGTCCGGCATATAGAAGAAATTCAATATGTATTTGAAGAATGGCTGAAGGTTGAATAAATGACTGATATGAGAATGGAGATTCATTCATTTATTTATTCATTCCACAAATATTTATTAAGCACTTATTATGTGCCAAGTCCTAGGGATATAACAGCAAAGACGACAAAAGTTCCTGCCTCATGAAGCTTATCCTCTAGAGAGTAAGACAGGCAATAAATAAATACATAATATCAGTTAAGTGCTATGAAGAAAATGAAAAACTCTGAGAGTGTTATTTTAGATAGAGCGGTCGAGTTAGAGTGGCCATCTTTCTGATCATATTGAGCAGACACCTGAACATTCAGAAAATGAGTCATGAAATATTTGTGAAAAGTACATTGTAAGCAGAAGCAACAGTAGGTGAAAAGGGGCCAAGTCCAGAACATCTTCAATGCACTGGGCTGGATGAACAGTAAGGAGTCTGGTGGGTCTGCAATATAGTGAGCAAAGGAGATGAGGTCAGAAAGTAGACGGCCATGTAGGTCCTGGGAAGAACTTTGAATTTTATTCTAAATATAATAGAAAGTCACTAGAGAGCAGAGGCAAAAGCTTGGTATGACTGACTTAGGTTTTAAAACAATTACTCTAAAAAGGGAACCCTCCTACACTGTTGGTGGGAATGTAAATTGGTAGAGCCACTATGGAGAACAGCACGGAGGTTCCTTAAAAAACTAAAAATAGAGCTACCATATGATCCCACAATCCCACCACTGGGCATATATCCATAGAAAAACATGGTTAGAAAGGATACAGGCACCCCAATGTTCACTGCAGCACTGTTTACAATAGCCAAGACATGAAAGCAACTTAAATGTCTATCGACAGATGAATGGATAAAGAAGATGTGGTACACATATATAATGGAATATTACTCAGCCATTAAAAAGAATGAAATAACGTAGGGGACTCCCCTGGTGGTCTAGTCGTTAAGACTCCGTGCTCCCAATGCAGGGGGCCCGAGTTCGATCCCTGGTCAGGGAACTAGATCCTGCATGCTGCAACTAAGAGCCTGCATGCTGCAACTAAAAGAGCCCACATGTCACAGCTAAAGATCTCACATGCCGCAACTAAAGATCCCACATGCTGCAACGAAGATCCCATGTGCTACAACTAAGACCCAGCACAGCCAGATAAACAAATAAATAAATATTAAAAAAAAAAAAAGAATGAAATAATGCCATTTGCAGCAACATGGATGGACCTGGAGATTACCATAGTAAGTGAAGTAAGTCAGACAGAGAAAGACAAATAAATGATATGGCTTATATGCGGAATCTTAAAAAAAAAAAGATACAAATGAACTTATTTACAAAACAGAAACAGACTCACAGACTTAGAGAACATCACAGCCTTAGAGAACAAACTTATGGTTACCAGGAGGGAAGGGTTGGGGGGAGGGATAGACTGGGAGCTTGGGATTGACATATACACACTGCTGTATTTAAAATAGATAACCAGGGACTTCCCGGCCGTCCAGTGGTTGAGACTTCACCTTCCAATGCAGGGGGTGTGGGTTCGATCCCTGGTTGGGGAGCTAAGATCTCACATGCCTCGCAGCCAAAAAACCAAAACATAAAACAGAAGCAATATTGTAACAAATTCAATAAAGACTTTAAAAATGGTCCGCATCAATAAAGTCTGTAAAAAATAAAATAAGATAAAATAGGTAACCAACAAGGACTTACTGTATAGCACAGGGAACTCTGCTCAATATTCTGTAATAACATAAATGGGAAAAGAATTTGAAAAAGAACAGATACGTGTATATATATATATATATATAACTGAATCACTTTGCTGTACACCTGAAACTAACACAACATTGTTAATCAAATATACTCCAATAGAAAATAAAAATTTTTTAAAACTTCAGATTTACATTAAAATTATCTAGAAAAAAGTAAAAAAAAAAAAAATTACTCTAGCTGTTTTGTGAAGAATAAAAAGTCTTTAGGGAGGTGAGGAGAACCAGGAGGCCAGTTAGAAACTACTGCAGTTGTTCAGTCTGGAGATAAAAAACAAAACAAACAAACAAAAAAAACACAGTGAGATGGACTAGGGTGGGAGCAAGTGGAGCTGAAAAGTGGCCATAGATTCTCAATGTATTTTAACAGTAGATGAATTAGATGCAAGGTATGAGAGAGAAGTGTCTAGAATTACTGTAAGATTTTAGGGCCTAGATTAACTAGGTGAATAGGGGTCCTGTGCTCAGCCATGTGATCAAAATGGGAATAGTGGGGAGGAAAAGATACGGGGAGTGTCACAAGTTCAGAATGAATGTTACATTTGAGATGTCTTCTAGATATTCAAATGGAGATATGTAGAAGGTATTAATAGTTGGAAATACAAGTCTGCATTGAGGGGAAAGGTAAGATTTTTCATTTACTTCTCTAAAACTCCTGTAAGTTAAATATTATTTTCTATATTTTATAGCAGAGGAAACTAGAGTAACAGATAAATTACATGACTTGTCTAATGTCACCAACTATAGAAGCAAAGTCTGGAGCCAGGGTTTGAAACAATCCATTCGACTCCAAAGCTGAAATTCTTTCCCCCATATTTCCCTCTTACCCCCCAAACATGTACTTTTTTGTATCTTCAATTCAAAACTTAGTGTTGGGACTTCCCTGGTGGTCCAGTGATTAAGAATCCACCTTCCAGGGCTTCCCTGGTGGCGCAGTGGTTGAGAGTCCACCTGCCAATGCAGGGGACACGGGTTCGAGCCCTGGTCCAGGAAGATCCCACATGCCGTGGAGCAACTAAGCCCGTGCACCACAACTACTGAGCCTGCACTCTAGAGCCCACGTGCCACAACTACTGAAGCCCACTGCACCTAGAGCCCGTGCTCCACAACAAGAAGAGCCACCGCAGTGAGAAGCCCGCACACCACAACAAAGAGTAGCCCCCGTTCGCCACAACTAGAGAAAGCCACGCGCAGCAACGAAGACCCAACACAGCCAAAAATAAATTTATTAAAAAAAAAAAAAAAAAAAGAATCCACCTTCCAATGCAGGGCACACGGGTTCGATCCCTGGTCAGGGAACTAAGATCCCACATGCCACGGGGCAACTAAGCCCATGTGCCACAACTACTGACCCCACACGCCGCAACGAAAGATCCCATGTGCCACAACTAAGACCTGATGCAGCTAAATAAATAAATAAAACAAGAAAACAAAACAACAAAACTTACTGTTAAGCCATCCCCCCCTGTGATTTGTGCCTGGGTCTTAATTTGTAAAGGTGACTGAGTGCTGACACAGAGAGATCAATACCACTGAAAGAAAAGTTTAATGTTATTTACAACTCCCCTAGAAAGGAGAGGCATGCCATGCCACGGTGGGCCACAGGGGGAAGCACCAGTGCCAGGAGGAGGCAGAAAGGAACAAGAGTAAGGCATAGGCTGTAGCCTTTCCTGGGTTTTTCACGGGAAAGGCGAGGCCGGGCAGGGTAATCAGTTTAGGATTGGCTAGTTTGAGTAATTCCCACAGACTCTGAGGCATAGGGTACCTGGCCCCAGTCTGATTTAGGGCAGGGGAACTACTAGCGTGGTGGTTATACAAAGGAGGTGGTTGGAAGTAAGGATGCAGGATTGGTTGTTTTGCATATGAAAGGCGTGTTCACAGGTTAATTGTTAATTAGCTAGCCCTGGGAAGGGCAGTTTCTTCCCGGCCAGGTAGGCCCACAAGATGCCAAAACATCATAAATCCATTTAGTCTGAGAAGATTCCAACTATCTTTGTTCACCGTGGACACAGGAACCTAAGTTTGGCTGGAAGAGTATCCTTTGTTTCACATCCAAGTTTGGCTCCCAGGAACAGAATCACCAAGCTGGGCGCTGAAAACTGACCACAAACCATTGCCCTCCTAGGCAAATCTCTGACTCACCCCATATATCCAGCTCCTTGCAGATACCCAGACCTGGTACCTTTCTTCCAGCATACATCGCAGCAAATCCTCTCCCCAAATAGCCACCCATTGGAGATGAAGACAGAGACAGGAAACGAAACCTGAGCCCCTCCAATTCCACCCTTTATCCCGCTCCGAGCCTGAATTCAGCTCCCCCGCCTCCAGCCTGAGCGTGGACAGCCTCAGCTGCCGACCCCCGCCGGGCCCGGTCCCAGGGCCTGGGATCCTAATGCTCCAGACTCACCGGCCCCAGCCAGACAGGCTGTATCCCACCGGGCCGGGAGGCTCCTCAGACCCTGACCACTCCGGGACAGGGAGTCGGTAGAAGGGTCCGCTCACTGACTACTAGGGCGACGCGCAGACCACGCACACGGAAATACATCTCTCACACGCGGCAGGGGAGGCCGCCCCGGGCTCGCAGCGCTGCTTCCCGGGGCGTCTGTTAGGACGCGGCGCCCAGCGGCCAAGGCCCCCGCCGGGCGCCGCCACCCACCGGGACCTCACCTGGAGCGGCTCCGCAGCGGCCCGGCTGCAGCGGCCCAGCCCTGGCGCCTTCTGATTGGCTCAACCTCGGGGCCCTTGTCTATTCGCTTCCGGGTGAGAGGTGCCTGGTCGCCCTAGCAACCAAGTCGCAGTCTGCGCTGAGCTACTGCTTCCTTCCCTCCAGGCCACAGAGCTGGCGGCCCAGGGGGAATCGCAGAGTCCAGAAAATCTCTCCAGCACCCCTGTGTCGAGTGAGTGTCCCATCCTCCCAACGCCCCTTTAAGTAGAACTCGCACTGAGCCGGAGCTCGGCCCCTGGCAACTCCGGTACGGGTGTGACATATTTCCTGAGCGTCTACACAGCTGGTGGGATGGGGGCGCGGAGAACCCGTGCTGTGGGAATCTGGAGACCTGGATTCTAGCTCTCATTCGGCCGTCGATTCGCTGTTGTGACACCTTAGGGAAGTGCCAGCGTCTCTGGTTTCAGTTTCCTCTCTGTTGCCAGTCTGGATCTCTTAGGTTCCCTCCCTCTAGCTCTAACAGTCCAAAGTTTCGGATGTGGAACCATTTAAGGGCAATTGAAACAGTTCGGTTTCTTGTATGATCACGTTTAGTGCTCTGCTTAGTAAGCCTTTAACGATTGCTTCCCAAGTGCCACTCATTCACTAAACTTTCAGTTCCTACCGGTAAGTACTAAGCACTGAGCTGGGCACTAGGGTGGGAAAAGAGATTTAACTAATCCGTGATCCTGACCCAGAGGAGTGGAGTGTGAGAAGGGACTCCGGCACAAAAGCGTTATTTTAATAGGGCCCTAAGTACTACACTAGGGATAGACCTCCTGGGGGCTCCTGGAGGAGTCTGGGGGTGAGGGGAGGTATGAAAGGCCTTGTCAGGTGATATCTCTGTTTTCCTTTATGCCTCTTTCTGGGAAAAATTTTCAACCTTGTGTTCCAGTTCACTAATTTACTTTTCAACGGTATTCATTCTGCTATTCAGCCTAAAGAGGTTTATTTCAACAATTATATTATTCATTTCCTAGATTGCTAATTATTTTTTCATAAGCATCCACTCCTGTCTCAAGGCTGCTATACCCTACCTTTCTCTCTGATGATGCTTAAGTCTGCCTATTGTGTTATTAGCTCTGTTTCCTCAGAGGGGATGAGCTTTCAGCCTTTCTCAACTGTCACTCATTAATTTTTCAATTAAAAAGATCAGTTCTCTTGTCCCACCCACAGAGATTCTGATTCAGCAGTGTGGAAGGGCGTAGGAACTTGTAAAGCATCCCAGATGATTCTAATGGATGGCCACACTTTGAGTAACATTCTAGTAGACTATTGTCCTAGAAGTTATAGTTTACTTATCTTCACGTACGTTTTCTTCAGTATTGGCAAAAATTAGTTTCTAATGTTTTAGTCCACTAAATGTCCCAGGGCTCTGAGGCATAGATTCCACCCCACCCGCCATCCCCCAGGCCTGCGGTTGTCTTTGTCCCTTTTTCACCTGGTCTCCATTCCAATCTCATTCTGTTTGGACCCCACTCCCTCCCCCACCCCTTCTCACTTACTATCTTTCTTTATTTTCTATTTCCTTCCACTGCCAAATCAGAGATTGTTCACGCTACCTTACCTCTGTGAGACAATCAATAGATCATATACCCAAGAGAAATAAAAACATATGTCCACACAAAAAATTATACATGAATGTTCATAGCATTATTCATAACAGCCAAAACTGGAAACAACCCAACTGGCCATCAACTGATGAACAGATAAACACAATGCGTTATTTTTGTAGCATGGACTATTCGGCAATAAAAAGTGGTGAAATACTGATACATGCTACAACATGGATGAACCTTGAAGCTAAGTAAAAGAAGCTAATCACAAAGGACCACATATTGTATGATTCCATTTCTATGAACTATCTAGAATACACCAGTACATAGAGACAGAGTAGATTAGTGGTTGCCAGGGGTTGGGTGAGTTTTAGGGTAATGGAGAGTAACTGCTAATATGTACAGGATTTCTTTTGGGGGGGATTAAAATATTGAAAAATTAGATTGTGGTGACAGTTACACAACTCTGAGTATGCTAAAAAAATGAATTTTGTATACTTTTAAAGGGTAACTTTGGTGGTATGTGAATGATATATTAATAAAGCTGTTATAATAAACAAGTAAAAATTGATCATCTAGACAAAATCATTTATTTCCCCAGGACCCTACACTAGACTATGGAAATGCCAAGTAATCATGATATGCTTGTGATCATATGAAGTGAGTCTATTTGGTTAGCTCTTGAAGCAAATATGTTATAGGTCTTACGATGTAAAAATATTTAAGCTTATGCGACTTTTCTGAAATCTTTTAAAACAGCTCCAGAAGTATTTAAGATAAACTTTATATTTCCAAATGGAGACAAGTATGGTAAGCATACATTTCAATTACTTTTTTCTATATAGACTAAAATTAAATAGCTTAAGGGTACAAAACTGAGACTGTTACACTTTATAAAACTACTACTGAGATATTAACTCCATTTAACAAAATAACATAGAAATACTAATGTAGGAACAGATTTTAAATCTAAACTCTAATGTTATGTATAGACAGTGTGCCTTGGAAAGCTATGGGAGGGCCATAGCCATATGTCAATCTTGTGGGCCCCTGAGTGTCAATGATTACAAGACCTAGGTCCATGGAGCTCCTCATCTCTGGTCTCATCAATTTCAGTGCTAGGAAGCCAAAGAGACCCATAGGGGATGCAGTTCTGATTAAGCCTGAACATAACTATTTTATTACTTAGTCAAACAGGGTTCCCTTTTATAATCTTCAGTATTTCTCTCTTGTTTAGATGGGGATTGTACAAGAACATCTTCTGGAATCTTTGAGAGAAATGGAATAGGTATTCATACCACTCCTAATGGGATTGTCTACACAGGAAGCTGGAAAGATGACAAGGTATTATTGTTGTTTTGAACATTGACAGTGGATGAGTAACTCTATTGGTTAAATGGTTCCAGGCATTTCACCATTAATCAAAAAACACATATGAGTAGACCATGCAATAAAAATAACAAATGATTATATTTAACATATATGAAATAAGAATAGTATTAAACTCATGCAGAGAGCTAATTATCATCATTATCATCTTTCTTATTTCCTATTCATTGAGCAAAGTGAACTCATTACATAATTTTCTCATTGAATCCTCATAGCAGCCTCACGAGTCAGATACCATTAATGTTCCTATTTTACAATTGAGGGAAATCAGGCTCAGATTTCTTGCCCAGCTAGTAAGTGATGAAATAAAAATGTGTTCTCGGGTCTGCCTGAATACAAATTTTTGTTCTTAACAACTTCTTTGTGCCATTTCTGGGCTAACTAAACTGGGTGTCCTTTAAGCTTTTTGATATAGTCAAGGTATCTTGAGGACCCCTGTTATTATCATCATGGACCCCCAAGATGTTCAAGTGCCCCCAGTCAGAAACATTGACTTGGTGAGTTTCACAGAGAGATACATACAAAGGACAATGATAAAATGTTATCTTATTTTTGTGAAAATAAAGGATGATACAATGATAGATTAAATAATAACAAAGTAGATGACAGACATATGTGTACATTTTTGAAATGTTCTAGGGAACTGAAGATTAGTTACTGAGGTAATTTCCTTTGTTACAAACAGATGAATGGTTTTGGAAGACTTGAGCATTTTTCAGGAGCAGTATATGAAGGACACTTTAAGGACAATATGTTTCATGGACTGGGGACTTATACATTCCCAACTGGGGCAAAGTACACTGGAAATTTCAATGAAAATAGGTAAGTTTAAAATAAAATGTCATTGTAGTTCTAAAAGAGCCTTTTCAGGCACATTTGCTTAAAAATTTAGTTAATGCTAAATTTCTTTTGTAATGTATTTAGTTAAAATATATTTATAATATATTTTGCAAAATTTGGGTTATATGTTGGGGAAAAAAATGTTATAAGAGAGGCTAAGGCCATCATGAGCCTCCAAAAGAAAATATCATTCTTGGTGATAATCTATTAGACTTTTCATTTATTTCCTCTTGACTTCTGTTCCTATAGAACTTTTTGCAGTCATATTGGAAATGGAAAGCTTGTTGCAATTATTGAGAAAATTTAGGCCAAAAATTATTTTCACTTGAAATATCTTGATAAACATTTTTTTTGGTTTTAGATTTTATTTTTTCTTCCAGTTTGAGATATAATAGACATACAGCACTGTATGAATTCAAGGTGTACAGCATAATGATTTGACTTAGGTACATGATGAAGTGATGACCACAGTAAGTGTAGTGAACATTCATCACCTCACATTGACACAAAATAAAAGAAAAAGAAAAAAATATTTTTCCTTGTGATGAGAACTAAGGATTTTCTCTCTTAACAACTTTTACATATAACATACAGCAGTGTTAATTATATTTATCATGTTGTACATCACATCCCTAGTACCTTATTTATCTTGTAACTGGAAGTTTGTACCTTTTGACCACCTTCATCCAAATCCCTACCCCTACCCTCCACCATGTATCTTTACAAGCTTAATCCTCACACCAAATACCATGCCGTGTCATCCAGAGGTTCATGGTTCATTTATAACTACCCCTTTATTATTTCCAGAATTGAAAATGCAACCTAATTGTTATGCAGTGGTTGATACATATTGAGGAGGGTAGAAAGTGTTCACCTATTCTGATGCCAAGTCTGTGATGACAGCATATAAACTTTTCCCACTGATGTTAATAAAGGGAGAAAACTCTAACCCATGGGATAAAGGTCTGTTTGGTTATGTGAAGTGCATTTTCACCACTCTGAAGAGTCCAGAAAACACCAGCATAGAGCGTAGCACCTCAAACATAGTTGAAGGTCAATAAACATTTGTTGAATAAATGAATGAACTAATTAAGCCAGATAACCAATATAAACTTTTCACTTTTTGACTGTTTTGGTCTAAACTAAGCATATGTAATCCTAAAATCTTAGACACCAAAATTTGTATAATGACAATATTTGTTTGGAATAGTAATTTTTTTTTTTTGTAGGATATGAAAGCAGGATGTCAGGTTTTAAGCCAAAATTTGATAGTGGAAAGATATAATTCTTCAGACATAGTATCTAATATACTGGACAATCATATCTGGACCGTAAATTTTTGGTCTTGGTTAATGAACACACTTATTTTTTACTATTGCAGGGTGGAAGGTGAAGGACAATATACTGATATCCAAGGACTAGAATGGTGTGGTAACTTTCATTTCACAGCTGCTCCAGGCCTGAGGCTAAAGCTCCACATGTAGATATTCTGCATTGAAGTTTTAATGTGGTAATTGCAGCTTTTAGTTGTAAGGAAAACAACTAAATGTCATCTGCAGTAACTTCATACACTGCCTATATATTGTAATTTTGCCAATAAAACCATCACTCATTTATGCTTTTTTGAACTTTCTTTTGATCATCTTATAATTAGTTTAAAATAAATTATGTAGGGACTGCCCTGGCGGTCCAGTGGTTAAGACTCCGTGCTTCCACTGCAGGGGGCGCAGGTTCGATACCTGATCCAGGAACTAAGATCCTGCATGCCACACAGTGTGGCCAAAAAAGGGGGGGGGAGGGAAAGAAAGAAAATAAAGAAAATAAAGAAAATAAATTACATGATTCAATTGAGAGTTTGCTCATTTTAAGAAAAACTATGCAGATCTTGACAAAGTCAATTTCCAATCCTGTGCCTGAGTTTTGTCATCTTTAAAAAGTATATCTGGGCTTCCCTAGTGGTGCAGTGGTTAAGAATCCGCCTGCCAACGCAGGGGACAAGGGTTTGAGCCCTGTTCTGGGAAAATCCCACATGCCGCGGAGCAGCTAAGCCCGTGCACCCCAACTACTGAGCCTGCGCTCTACAGCCCGTGAGCCACAACTATTGAAGCCCGCACACCTAGAGCCTGTGCTCTGCAGCAAGAGAAGCCACTGCGATGAGAAGCCCGCGCACCACAATGAAGAGTAGCCCCTGCTCACCGCAACTAGAGAAAGCCCACGTACAGCAATGAAGACCCAACGCAGCCAAAAATGAAATAAATTTATATATATAAAAAAAGTATATCTTATGTGTTAAAGGAAACTATCAAGAAAATGAAAGAACAATCCACAGAATGGGAGAAAATATTTGCAAATCATATATCAGGTAAAGGTTTAGTTTTCAGTATACAGAACTCATATATAAATATATATAAATAAAAAGACAACCCAGTTTAAATATGGACAAAGGATTTGCATAGACATTTCTTCAAAGAAGATATACAAATGTCTGATAAGCAAATGAAAGATGTTCAACATCATTACTCTTTAGGGAAATGCAAATTAAACCCACAATAAGATACCACTTCCCGGGACTTCCCTGGTGGCGTAGTGGTTAAGACTCCGTGCTTCCAATGCAGGGGGCCTGCGTTCGATCCCTGGTCAGAGAACTAGATCCCATGTGCATGCTGCAACTAAGAGTTCACATGCCACAACTAAGGATCCTGCCTACCACAACTAAGGAGCCCATGTGCCACAATTAAGGAGCCTGCCTGCCACAACTAAGACCTGGCACAACCAAATAAATATTAAAAAAAAAAAAAAGATACCGCTTCCCAATCTCTAGGATGGCTATATTTAAAAAGATATAATAAAGATTGGCAAGGATGTGGAGAAATTGGAAACCTCAAATATTTCTGGTGGGAATGAAAAATGGTACAGCCACTGAGGAAAACAGTTTCTCGAGGATTAACCAAGATGGTGGAGTAGAAGGATGTGCTCTCACTCCCTCTTGTGAGAACACCAGAATCACAACTAGCTGCTGGACAATCATCGACAGGAAGACACTGGAACTCACCAAAAAAGATACCCCACATCCAAAGAGAAAGGAGAAGCCACAATGAGACGGTAGGAGGGGCACAATCAGAGTAAAATCAAATCCCATAACTGCTGGGTGGGTGACTCACAGACTGGCGAACACTTATACCACAGAAGTCTACCCACTGGAGTGAAGGTTCTGAGCCCCATGTCAGGCTTCCCAACCTGGGGGTCTGGCAACGGGAGGAGGAATTCCTAGAGAATGACTTTGAAGCCTAGCGGGAATTGATTGCAGGACTCCGACAGGACTGGGGGAAACAGAGACCCCACTCTTGGAGGGCGCACACAAAATAGTGTGCGCATTGGGACCCAGGGGAAGGAACAGTGACCCCAGGGGAGACTGAACCAGACCTACCTGCTAGTGTTGGAAGGTCTCCTAAAGAGGCAGGGGGTGGCTCTGTTTCACCGTGGGGACAAGGACACTGGCAGCAGAAGTTCTGGGAAGTACTCCTTGGCATGACCTCTCCCAGAGTCTGTCATTAGCCCCACCAAAGAGCCCAGGTAGGCTCCAGTGTTGGGTTGCCTCAGGCAAAACAACCAACAGGGAGGGAACCCAGCCCCACCCATCAACAGTCAAGTGGATTAAAGTTTTATGGAGCTCTGACCACCACAGCAACAGTCAGCTCTACCCACCACCAGAGCCTCCCATCAAGTCTCTTAGATAGCCTGAAACACCAGAGGGCAGCCAGCAGAAGCAAGAAAAACTACAATCCTGCAGCCTGTGGAACAAAAACCACATTCACAGAAAGATAGACAAGATGAAAAGGCAGAGGGCTATATACCAGATGAAGGAACAAGATAAAACCCCAGAAAAACAACTAAATGAAGTGGAGATAGGCAACCTTCCAGAAAAAGAATTCAGAATAATGATAGTGAAGATGATCCAGGACCTCGGAATAAGAATGGAGGCAAAGATCGAGAAGATGCAAGAAATGTTTAACAAAGACCTAGAAGAATTAAAGAACAAACAAACAGAGATGAACAATACAATAACTGAAATGAAAACTACACTAGAAGGAATCAATAGCAGAATAACTGAGGCAGAAGAACGGATAAGTGACCTGGAAGACAGAATGGTGGAATTCACTGCCGCGGAACAGACTAAAGAAAAAAGAATGAAAAGAAATGAAGACAGCCTACGAGACCTCTGGGACAACATTAAACACAACAACATTCGCATTATAGGGGTCCCAGAAGGAGAAGAGAGAGAGAAAGGACCAGAGAAAATATTTGAAGAGATTATAATCAAAAACTTCCCTAACATGGGAAAGGAAATAGCCACCCAAGTCCAGGAAGCGCAGAGAGTCCCATACAGGATAAACCCAAGGAGAAACACGCCGAGACACATAGTAATCAAAGTGGCAAAAATTAAAGACAAAGAAAAATTATTGAAAGCAGCAAGGGAAAAACGACAAATAACATACAAGGGAACTCCCATAAGGTTAACAGCTGATTTCTCAGCAGAAACTCTACAAGCCAGAAGGGAGTGGCATGATATACTTAAAGTGATGAAAGGGAAGAACCTACAACCCAGATTACTCTACCCGGCAAGGATCTCATTTAGATTTGATGGAGAAATCAAAAGCTTTACAGACAAGCAAAAGCTAAGAGAATTCAGCACCACCAAACCAGCTCGACAACAAATGCTAAAGGAACTTCTCTAAGTGGGAAACACAAGAGAAGAAAAGGACCTACAAAAACAAACCCAAAACAATTAAGAAAATGGTCATAGGAACATACATATCGATAATTACCTTAAACGTGAATGGATTAAATGCTCCAACCAAAAGACATAGGCTTGCTGAATGGATACAAAAACAAGACCCATACATATGCTGTCTACAAGAGACCCACTTCAGACCTAGGGACACATACAGACTGAAAGTGAGGGGATGGAAAAAGATATTCCATGAAAATGGAAATCAAAAGAAAGCTGGAGTAGCAATACTCATATCAGATAAAATAGACTTTAAAATAAAGAATGTTACAAGAGACAAGGAAGGACACTACGTAATGATCAAGGGATCAATCCAACACGAAGATATAACAATTATAAATATATATGCACCCAACATAGGAGCACCTCAATACATAAGACAACTGCTAACAGCTATAAAAGAGGAAATCGACAGTAACACAATAATAGTGGGGGACTTTAACACCTCACTTACACCAATGGACAGATCATCCAAAATGAAAATAAATAAGGAAACACAAGTTTTAAATGGCACAAAAGACCAGATAGATTTGATTGATATTTATAGGACATTCCATCCAAAAACAGCAGATTACACTTTCTTCTCAAGTGCGCATGGAACATTCTCCAGGATAGATCACATCTTGGGTCACAAATCAAGCCTCAGTAAATTTAAGAAAATTGAAATCATATCAAGCATCTTTTCCGACCACAATGCTATGAGATTAGAAATGAATTACAGGGGGAAAAAATGTGAAAAGCACAAACACATGGAGGCTAAACAATACGTTACTAAATAACCAAGAGATCACTGAAGAAATCAAAGAGGAAATCAAAAAATACCTAGAGACAAATGACAATGAAAACACGACAATCCAAAACCTATGGGATGCAGCAAAAGCAGTTCTAAGAGGGAAGTTTATAGCTATACAAGCCTACCTAAAGAAACAAGAAAAATCTCTAGCAAACAATCTAACCTTACACCTAAAGGAACTAGAGAAAGAAGAACAAACAAAACCCAAAGTTAGCAGAAGGAAAGAAATCATAAAGATCAGAGCGGAAATAAATGAAATAGAAACAAAGAAAACAATAGCAAAGATCAATAAAACTAAAAGCTGGTTCTTTGAGAAGATAGACAAAATTGATAAGCCATTAGCCAGACTCATCAAGAAAAAGAGGGAGAGGACTCAAATCAATAAAATTAGAAATGAAAAATGAGAAGTAACCACTGACACTGCAGAAATACAAACGATCATGAGAGATTACTACAAGCAACTCTATGCCAATAAAATGGACAACCTGGAAGAAATGGACAGATTCTTAGAAATGCACAACCTACCGAGACAGAACCAAGAAGAAATAGAAAATATGAACAGACCAATCACAAGCACTGAAATTGAAACTGTGATTAAAAATCTTCCAAAAAACAAAAGCCCAGGACCAGATGGCTTCACAGGCGAATTCTATCAAACATTTAGAGAAGAGCTAACACCTATCCTTCTCAAACTCTTCCAAAATATTGCAGAGGGAGGAACACTCCCAAACTCATTCTACGAGGCCACCATCACCCTGATACCAAAACCAGACAAAGATACTACAAAAAAAGAAAACTACAGGCCAATATCACTGATGAACATAGATGCAAAAATCCTCAACAAAATACTAGCAAACAGAATCCAACAACACATTAAAAGGATCATACACCACGATCAAGTGGGATTTATCCCAGGGATGCAAGGATTCTTCAATATATGCAAATCAATCAATGTGATACACCATATTAACAAATTGAAGAATAAAAACCATATGATCATCTCAATAGATGCAGAAAAAGCTTTTGACAAAATTCAACACCCATTTACGATAAAAACTCTCCAGAAAGTGGGCATAGAGGGAACCTACCTCAACATAATAAAGGCCATATACGACAAACCCACAGCAAACATCATTCTCAACGGTGAAAAACTGAAAGCATTTCCTCTAAGATCAGGAACGAGACAAGGATGTCCACTCTCACCACTATTATTCAACATAGTCTTGGAAGTCTTAGTCACGGCAATCAGAGAAGGAAAAGAAATAAAAGGAATCCAAATCGGAAAAGAAGAAGTAAAACTGTCACTGTTTGCAGATGACATGATACTATACATAGAGAATCCTAAAACTGCCACCAGAAAACTACTAGAGCTGATCAATGAATTTGGTAAAGTTGCAGTATACAAAATTAATGCACAGAAATCTCTTGCATTCCTATATACTAATGATGAAAAATCTGAAAGTGAAATTAAGAAAACACTCCCGTTTACCATTGCAACAAAAAGAATAAAATATCTAGGAATAAACCTACCTAAGGAGACAAAAGACCTTATGCAGAAAATTATAGGACACTGATGAAAGAAATTAAAGATGATACAAATAGATGGAGAGATATACCATGTTCTTGGATTGGAAGAATCAATATTGTGAAAATGACTCTACTACCCAAAGCAATCTACAGATTCAATGCAATCCCTATCAAACTACCACTGGCATTTTTCACAGAACTAGAACAAAAAATTTCACAATTTGTATGGAGACACAAAAGACCCCGAATAGCCAAAGCAATCTTGAGAACGAAAAATGGAGCTGGAGAAATCAGGCTCCCTGACTTCAGACTATATTACAAAGCTACAGTAATCAAGACAGTTTGGTACTGGCACAAAAACAGAAATATAGATCAATGGAACAGGATAGAAAGCCCCGAGATAAACCCACACACATATGGTCACCTTATCTTCGATAAAGGAAGCAAGCGTATACAGTGGAGAAAAGACAGCCTCTTCAATAAGTGGTGCTGGGAAAATTGGACAGGTACATGTAAAAGTATGAAATTAGAACACTCCCTGACACGATGCACAAAAATAAACTCAAAATGGATTAAAGACCTAAGTGTAAAGCCAGACACTATCAAACTCTTAGAGGAAAACATAGGCAGAACACTCTTTGACATAAATCACAGGAAGATCCTTTTTGACCCAGCTCCTAGAGAAATGGAAATAAAAACACAAATAAACAAATGGGACCTAATGAAACTTAAAAGCTTTTGCACAGCAAAGGAAACCATAAACAAGACCAAAAGACAACCCTCAGAATGGGAGAAAATATTTGCAAATGAAGCAACTGACAAAGGATTAATCTCCAAGATTTACAAGCAGCTCATGCAGCTCAATAACAAAAAAACAAACAACCCAATCCAAAAATGGGCAGAAGACCTAAATAGACATTTCTCCAAAGAAGATACACAGATGGCCAACAGACACATGAAAGAATGCTCAACTTCATTAATCATTAGAGAAATGCAAATCAAAACTACAATGAGGTATCATCTCACACCAGTCAGAATGGCCATCATCAAAAAATCTACAAACAATAAATGCTGGAGAGGGTGTGGAGAAAAGGGAACCCTCTTGCACTGTTGGTGGGAATGTAAATTGATACAGCTACTATGGAGAACAGTATGGAGGTTCCTTAAAAAACTAAAAATAGAACTACCATACGACCCAGCAATCCCACTACTGGGCATATACCCTGAGAAAACCATAATTCAAAAAGAGTCATGTACCAAAATGTTCATTGCAGCTCTATTTACAATAGCCAGGACATGGAAGCAACCTAAGTGTTCATCATCGGATGAATGGATAAAGAAGATGTGGCACATATATACAATGGAATATTACTCAGCCATAAAAAGAAATGAAATGGAGGTATTTGTAATGAGGTGGATGGAGTTAGAGTCTGTCATACAGAGTGAAGTAAGTCAGAAAGAGAAAAACAAATACAGTATGCTAACACATATATATGGAATCTAAGGAAAAAAAAAAAAAAGGTCATGAAGAACCTAGTGGCAAGATGGGAATAAAGACACAGACCTACTAAAGAATGGACTTAAGGATATGGGGAGGGGGAGGGGTGAGATGTGACAGGGTGAGGGAGTGTCATGGACATATATACACTACCAAATGTAAAATAGATAGCTAGTGGGAAGCAGCCGCATAGCACAGGGAGATCAGCTCGGTGCTTTGTGACCGCCTGGGGGGGTGGGATGGGGAGGGTGGGAGGGAGGGAGATGCAGGAGGGAGGAGATATGGGAACGTGTGTATATGTGTAGCTGATTCACTTTGTTATAAAGCAGAAACTAACACACCATTGTGAAGCAATTATACTTCAATAAAGATGTTTAAAAAAATTTTAACAAAATTTAAAAAAAAATAAAATAAAATAAAATTAGAAATGAAAAAGCAGAAGTTACAACAGACACCACAGAAATACAAAGCATCCTAAGAGACTACTATAATCAACTCTATGCCAATAAAATGGACAACCTGGAAGAAATGGACAAATTCTTAGAAAGGTATAAACTTCCAAGACTGAACCAGGAAAAAATAGAAAATATGAACAGACCAATCACAAGTAATGAAATTGAAACTGTGATTAAAAATCTTCCAACGAACAAAAGTCCAGGACCAGATGGCCTCACAGGTGAATTCTATCAAACATTTAGAGAAGAGCTAAAACCATCCTTCTCAAACTCTTCCAAAAAATTGCAGAGGAAGGAACACTCCCAAACTCATTCTATGAGGCCACCATCACCCTGATACCAAAACCAGACAAAGATACTACAAAAAAAGAAAACTACAGGCCAATATCACTGATGAACATAGATGCAAAAATCCTCAACAAAATACTAGCAAACAGAATCCAACAACACATTAAAAGGATCATACACCACGATCAAGTGGGATTTATCCCAGGGATGCAAGGATTCTTCAATATATGCAAATCAATCAATGTGATACACCATATTAACAAATTGAAGAATAAAAACCATATGATCATCTCAATAGATGCAGAAAAAGCTTTTGACAAAATTCAACACCCATTTACGATAAAAACTCTCCAGAAAGTGGGCATAGAGGGAACCTACCTCAACATAATAAAGGCCATATACGACAAACCCACAGCAAACATCATTCTCAACGGTGAAAAACTGAAAGCATTTCCTCTAAGATCAGGAACGAGACAAGGATGTCCACTCTCACCACTATTATTCAACATAGTCTTGGAAGTCTTAGTCACGGCAATCAGAGGAGGAAAAGAAATAAAAGGAATCCAAATCGGAAAAGAAGAAGTAAAACTGTCACTGTTTGCAGATGACATGATACTATACATAGAGAATCCTAAAACTGCCACCAGAAAACTACTAGAGCTGATCAATGAATTTGGTAAAGTTGCAGTATACAAAATTAATGCACAGAAATCTCTTGCATTCTTATACACTAATGATGAAAAATCTGAAAGAGGAATTATGGAAACACTCCCATTTACCATTGTAACAAAAAGAATAAAACACCTAGGAATAAACCTACCTAGGGAGACAAAAGACCTGTATGCAGAAAACTATAAGACACTGATGAAAGAAATTAAAGATGATACCAACAGATGGAGAGATATACCATGTTCTTGGATTGGAAGAATCAATATTGTGAAAATGACTCTACTACCCAAAGCAATCTACAGATTCAATGCAATCCCTATCAAATTACCAATGGCATTTTTTACGGAACTAGAACAAATCATCTTAAACTTTGTATGGAGACAGAAAAGACCCCGAATAGCCAAAGCAGTCTTGAGGGAAAAAAGAGCTGGAGGAATCAGACTCCCTGACTTCAGACTATACTACAAAGCTACAGTAATCAACACAATATGGTACTGGCACAAAAACAGAAACATAGATCAATGGAACAACATAGAAAGCCCAGAGATAAACCCACACACCTATGGTCAACTAATCTATGACAAAGGAGGCAAAGATATACAATGGAGAAAAGACAGTCTCTTCAATAAGTGGTGCTGGGAAAACTGGACAGCTACATGTAAAAGAATGAAATTAGAATACTCCCTAACACCATACACAAAAATAAACTCAAAATGGATTCGAGACCTAAATGTAAGACTGGACACTATAAAACTCTTACAGGAAAACATAGGAAGAACACTCTTTGACAGAAATCACAGCAAGATCTTTTTTGATCCACCTCCTAGAGTAATGGAAATAAAAACAAAAATAAACAAATGGGACCTACTGAAACTTCAAAGCTTTTGCACAGCAAAGGAAACCATAAACAAGACGAAAAGACAACCCTCAGAATGGGAGAGAATATTTGCAAACGAATCAACGGACAAAGGATTAATCTCCAAAATATATAAACAGCCCATGCAGCTCAATATTAAAGAAACAAACAACCCAATCCAAAAATGGGCAGAAGACCTAAATAGACATTTCTCCAAAGAAGACATACAGATGGCCAAGAAGCACAAGAAAAGATGCTCAACATCACTAATTATTAGAGAGATGCAAATCAAAACTACAATGAGGTATCACGTCACACCAGTTAGAATGGGCATCATCAGAAAATCTACAAACAACAAATGCTGGAGAGGGTGTGGAGAAAAAGGAACCCTCTTGCACTGTTGGTGGGAATGTAAATTGATACAGCCACTATGGAGAACAATACGGAGGTTCCTTAAAAAACTAAAAATAGAATTACCATATGACCCAGCAATCCCACTACTGGGCATATACCCAGAGAAAACTGTAATTCAAAAAGACACATGCACCCCAATGTTCATTGCAGCACTATTTACAATAGCCAGGTCATGGAAGCAACCTAAATGCCCGTCGACAGATGAATGGATAAAGAAGAAGTGGTACATATATACAATGGAATATTACTCAGCCATAAAAAGGAACGAAATTGAGTCATTTGTTGAGACGTGGATGGATCTAGAGACTGTCATACAGAGTGAAGTAAGTCAGAAAGAGAAAAACAAATATTGTATATTAACGCATGTATGTGGAACCTAGAAAAATGGTACAGATGAACCAGTTTGCAGGGCAGAAGTTGAGATACAGATGTAGAGAACAAACGTATGGACACCAAGGGGGGAAAACCGCGGTGGGGTGGGGATGGTGGTGTGCTGAATTGGGAGATTGGGATTGACATGTATACAATGATGTGTATAAAATTGATGACTGATTAAAAAAAACAAAAACAGTTTCTCAAAAAGTTGACAAAGGATTTCCCTGGTGGTGCAGTGGTTAAGAATCCGCCTGCCAATGCAGGGGACACGGGTTCAAGCCCTGGTCCGGGAAGATCCCACATCCCGTGGAGCAACTAAGCCCGTGCACCACAACTACTGAGCCTGCGCTCTAGAGCCCACAAGCCACAACTACTGAAGCCCGTGCGCCTAGAGCCTGTGCTCTGCAACAAGAGAAGCCACCGCGATGTGAAGCCCACACACTGCAACGAAGAGTAGCCCCCGCTCGCCGCAACCAGAGAAAGCCCGTGTGCAGCAACAAAGACCCAACGCAGCAATAATAAAATATAAAATGAATAAATAAATCTTTAAAAAAAAAAGTTGACATATAATTACCATATGTCCCAGCAATTCCTAAGTATGCACCCAAGAAAATTGACTTGTATACAAATGTTTATAACAGCACTATTCATACCAGCCCAATACTGAAGACCCAGATGTCCATCGACTGACGAATGGATAAATAAAATGTGATATATCTGTACAATGGACTGTTATTCAGCCATAAAAAGGAATGAAGTATTGACACATGCTCTAACATAAATCAACCTTGAAAACATTGTACTAAGTGAAAGAAGCCAGTCACAAAAGGCCACATATTATACGGCCTTTTATGTGAAATGTCCAGAATAGGCAAATCCATAGAGACAGGAAGTAGATTAGTGGTTGCCAGGGAGGAGGAATTCGGAGGCATGGGGCTTCTCTTTGGGGTGATGCAAACATTCTAGAATTAGTGGTTGCACAACTAGTGAACATGAAAAACCACTGCATTGTTCATATTAAAAGGGCAAATTTTATGTATATTATGTGTAGGGGAGCAAAATTTGCCACCCCAAAATGTGTCTCTCTGGCATGAGGATTAATTTAGGGAGATTATTTTTAAGAAACAGAAGACTCCTGAAGTCTTTCTTTTTACCTCCCCCCCTGAGCTGCCTAAAGAGTTTAGATAAAGGACCTCTTCCCAGAATAGAGGTATCACCAGAAGTATCTGCAAAGAATTTAGGCTAGGTGTGGCCGGGGAAGCTGAGCAGGGCCTAGAGATCAGAGTGCACTCTGTAGCATTGTGTCTGCAGGGCCCAACAAATGGCTGTTTACCAAGGGTTTGCATTTGTGTTTCCATCTCCACATGAACTGCCCTCCTTTGAAGTCCCAAACCACTACCCTCAACAACCTCTTGTGTCTTTAGCTGATACGGTTTTTAAGGGAGAGCTTTGGCCATCTTAGTGAGCTGTTCAGTTTTCCTGATTCTCTCCCACATTATTAAACTTTTGTTTGATTTTCTGCTGTTAATCTGTCTCATGTCAAATTCATTGTAATTCTTAGACCAGCCAGAAGAATCTAGAAGGGTAGAGGAAAATTTCTCTCTGACATAGGTGAATTATATCTCAATATTTAAAAAGTAGATCAGTGTGTGCTCATATATTCTATGCCTAGAAAGCTTCTTTACCTTTTAGATAACATAATTTTGAAATTACCAAAGCAGTACGTGACAGCTACATATTAAAAATTATAATAAAGACCCTAACCCTAGTGTTTTTACTGAAACTATTTCTCCAAAACTGACCCCCCGCAAGATGGTGTGCGCAATAGGTAACTTCCATATTATATAATATTTCTTCCCTCAAAATCTTGTGAAAATTTGTATTTCTCAATATATCATTGCCAAATCCTTTTTTATTTTTATTTTTTGTTATACTACTATAAATTTGGGTTGAGATGTCTTTTAAAACGTTGAAATTAAAATGGTATTTTTTATAGCTTCTCATGATAATAACTTTGTATTAATTTCAAAAGACCCTATTCATATGTGTTCAAAGATACATTTTAAAAATTAGACATTTTGGATATGTTGCTTAGCATTAACTGGTATGGCTTTAGAATTAAATACTTTTATTGTACTGGAATTTCTAAGGAGATAAATACTGGACAAGTTAAGGTAAGGTGAGAGGATGTTTTCAGAGACCAGGACATAGAATGCAAATTCAAAACTTCTGGAAAATATAGAAATATCTGCTTTACTGCAAACTAAATTTTCCCCAATATTTTTCTTCAAATTATTTAAGGTAGCAAGATATATACTTTGCTTTTAAACTATTTAACTTTTATTGATATATAAGTAACTTTTCAATGCTCAAGTCTCCAGTTTTCTAAGACACTAAAGTCATTCCTCTTAAACAGTTTTCTTTCTTTTACTCCTTGAAACTAAATGCAGTTCAGTTATTTGATTAGTTGATGCTAGAATTTGACCTGGAGCTTATATAATTGGAAGAGACACTAGTTTTCCTCATTTAAAAGCCTAGTTAGCATATGACAGTCTCGTTTCCGGGGAAGTCAAACCTCTACTGCTTCTTTTTATAACATTTAAGTTAATTCAGAATCCAGATAAGCCTTGATCTGAGGATGATATAACCACGGCAAGCAACATGGGGTAAGTATGTGCTCTTATGTACTCTGAGAGGCATTGAGAGGGCAAATATTTTCATAAGAGAAGAGATCCCATAAATCCTTTCTAATTTAGATTCAAAATATGCTAACTTTTATTTAAGGAAGTCATTTAAAGAAATTACTTTTTATTCAAAGTTAAAACCATTTGTAAAATATTCATTCATTTTCTTGCTTAATTTTTGTATGATGTAATAATCTGTCTTTGCAGGTTGTCAACTAATGAAACATTTAGACTGAAGAGTTTTGCATATTTACGTATTTAGTTGAAGCTGAATTAAAATTTGAGAGTAATCTTAAAGAAAGGATGACTGAATGCTTGTTTTACATGGCAGATAAATCCAATATGTGTATGCCTCTTTGGGATTAAGAATAAAGAATGGAAAAGATTAGGAATGTAGGGAGGTTAATTTATGACTTTTGTAACACAGAAAATGGATAGAGGATTCTATCAGAGTTTACTCCTCTATGTACAGAAAAATATGTGCTAATTAATTACATAGGAACATTAGTGAGAATTCTAAATCCTTTGCAGGGGTTTTGGGAGCATGATGAGAAGAATTAGGTTTCACTTGAAAGCTTTCTATTCTTAAGTGAGAATAGGAATCCACTATAATTAGTATTTTATATGCTGAAATAATAGTATTCTGAAAAATATAGAAATTTGCCTTTGTATAAACCTTTTGTCCTTTTTATAGCTCCTTTTAATATGAAATTATATTTGTTGCAAATGGTATAGCCATTTAACTAAAGGCACTTCTGAAGGATTTAGCATAAACAATCAGAAGTTCATACTAAAGAAATAACTTTTTTGACACACGTTTCTTCTAGTTTCCATGAATTTAATTAATATCTATGTTTTTGCTAATATCATGGGCTCTGAAATGCAATCTAAACCAGCTTGAAACCTCAGAGGCTTTTGAAAGGAAGATGATCATACTGTTGTTAATTTTTAATACAAATATAAAGGTTAATAGATTAAGTGCCTTGTACAAATTTCACATATATTTGATTGATTTGATTTGGGACAGAATTGATGAGACTCCTGGATTCTCTTTATTCCCCTCTTTCCTCTCTTTCTCTCTCTCCCTCTTCCTCCCTCCTCTTTTCTTTAATGACTGGAGCTCACCTTTTTGAGGGTCAAGGATCACTCTAAGAATTTTTAGAAACCAGCCCACTCTCTCTTCAAAAAAATGTAAAATCACACCAAATTTTGCATATCATTTCAGGAGATTTACAGATGGCCTGAAACACAATCTGTGGACCCCAGGTTAAGGAATTTGATTTTGAATTTTAGGACTGGAGTATAAGTTGCTCAATATTTTTCTTAGCTTTTGGGTTTTTATTAAATGTAAGAATCTTTTAAATTAATAATTCCTGCTAATCTTCTCTCAGAGACAATGTCGAAGATGCTGATTCTCCCACTGACCAGCTCCCAACACACACACACACACACACACACACACACACACTCACACACACACAACTTACATGAGTGAAACACAGTTTAACCAATATCCATAGTTTTGACAATCACATTTCTGCTGTTTGTCCCCAGTGACTTGATTAATCACTTCTGCTTTCAAGAATGCCAGGAATCACCTTGGGAATCACGGAAGAAAAAAATCCTCATTATTTTATTTCACTTATTGCTCTCAGTGCCCCACATAACATGAACTAAATCATAAATTGCAAAATATTACACAGGACACTATTCTGATTCGTAGGTTCATGATTATTTTGTTGTCAGCTCCTGCCCTTATTGAGAAAAGAGAGATTATTAGGTATTAACACTTATTTAAATCTTCCTCAATAATCAGAAAAATAAAAAGACAAAGTGGCAGCTGATTAGATGCTCAAATTTGTCCATTGGAGGAAATCTCTAGAATGTATCCCCTGAGAATGAGGAAGTAGCTATTTAGGATTTGGGGGAGGGGGGTGTTATTTAGCTGAAAACTATTTGAGAACACAATGCCCTTATATGGGTCTATGCCAGCCCTTTCCATTTCTGGGGGGCTATGCTGGCATGGTTTTAGTGAGCGATGAAGAGGCAAATATTAGAAAATTCTTATGCTCTTTAGAAAGCCACCTCCTTCTCTTAAATTTTCACTGAATTCCTTATGGAGTGTGTGTGTGGGGGAAGGGTGAGTAGAGAGGGTGCATAAGGGTGGGTAAAGGGGTAACTAAGGAGAAGTGAAAGAACCTTACCTTGTAAAATACCCTGCCACCTGCTATTTACCATAACACCTGAGCAAAGGATGAACAACGGGATAGAAGTGATGGTTCCATTTCTTTCCTGAGATGCTTTTCAATATTCTTTCCCCATCTCCTAGCAGGGTCAGTCAGTTTACCCCCAACTGACGTCTCGGGAAGATAAATGTTAAGGCTCTGCTAAAATTGTAGAACCAATAAATTCATTATTACAGCATATTCAGCCTCCTTTAAGTTTTCCAGTTTACGTAACTGTAGAGTAATTTTAAAAATTCTTTTATGGATAGATTTTCCACTTCTGGATCAGGGAATTACAGTCCGACTCTTTTTCCTCGGCAAAGCATACATTTAGCTCATGTAGTAACCTTTGAAATATTGCTTCTATCTGTGCCCTCCTTTCCTTTCTAATAGTCGCTTCCCTAATTCAGGCCATCATTACATTTTACATGGATTATTAAAAGTGCCCACTCCTGGCCTCTCTGCAGCTGGTCTTTCCTCTACAGTCACAAGAGTCATCTTCTGACTGAAGACATGTGGTCTGGTTATTCCCTTGCTTAAAATCTTTCAGTGACTCCTTATTCTCTCCACTTCAGAGCAGGCTCCCAAGAAGATATTCACCACCCTTTATCTGTCTCTAATCCACCTGTCTAGCCTTACCTTCTACTCTATCCTCGATGCTGCCTGGGATCCCTAAATCCACTGATGCATTGTAACTGTCTACCTCTGGTCCTTTGCTGAGCTTCGCCCCCACTTTTTTTTTTTTTTACCATTTCTACATATTGTTCAAAGCCTAGCTCAAATCCTATCTTCTTCATGACATTTTCTCTAATCCCCACAACTGGAACTCATCTTTTCTCCTCTGAAAGTTTTAGGCACATTATACTTTTCCTATTGCATTTTTTCCCAATCCATCATATGCTGTAGTTATTTGTGTGTCTCATCTTTCCTACTAGACTGTAAGCTCCTTGAAGCCAGAACAACATCATCTTTATATTTCCTCCCGGCACAATGCCTTTTACATGGTATGTGCTTAATAAATGTTTGCTGAGTTGAAATGAACTCTGCTTTTCCTATAATGCACAAAAAAACTAAAAACTTAATTTTAGCCAAAATTCCCTCTTTCTTCCCCAATAGAGTGGCCCCATTTTCCAAGTTCCTATCTGAGGAGCTCAAATGAGTGTATAATATCCAAAATATGGGTGATGCAAGAGAGAAAGGGTAAAAACAAGGACTGGAGAGTTACACTAGAGGCTTTTGAAGAGTAGAAAATCTACTGTTGATATGTAGAAAGCACACATAGGATCAAAGGAAGTGTAAGAACACTTCTAAGAATTAAAAATGGTTCTTGGTTCGAGACAACGTCCTAGAGGACCAGCATATCATTAAGGTTGGGCTCATCTGTATATGTTGGAAAAACCAAAATAACAGTGGCTTACATAAGCTAGAAGGTTATTTCTCTCTTATATTAAAAAAAAAAAAGTCCATAGGCAATCTAGAGCTATTCAAGCAGCTCCCTGGTGTGAGAGACCAAGGTTCCTTCTATCTTGCTCTTCTGCCATCCTTGGTGTCTCACCTCTTGGTCCAAGAAGGTTGCTAGGACTCCACCTATCTCACTGGTGTTCAGCCAGCAAGAAGGAGGAAAGGGAAGAGAAAGATGTGTTTCCTCTTTTAAGGAAACTTCCCAAAAGTCACTCACACTATTTCTACATGTAACTCATGGGTAGAATCTATCTCCATGGTTACACCTACCTGTGAAGGAGAAGGGGGAATATAGTTTTTTTAACTGGGTTACTACAGGAAACAGGGAAAATGGATATTGGGTGGCAACTGGCAGTGACTGACAGAGCCAGTAAGGCCATCCGTTGATTCTCATATTCCTTTAGGACAAAGAACAGCATTTGCACAAAAAAGAATCTTTTAAGGAAAATTTTCTGTAAAGTTAAGGGGAAAAAAAGAACAAGCCAAGCTGGGAATAAACACAGATTCACTTAGGATAAAGGACAGGGACATGACAAAATGACAAAGGTGACTGAGTAAGCCTTTGGTCCCCCCACTGCACACTCCTGCATCCTGGCCCCTGACCCTCAGCTTTCATCTCTCTTAATCCTCACTTCTGTACTGTGAGGTGCCTATTATTACTACTGTGCCTATTATACAGATCAAGAAACAGAAAGCCCAGAGATTCGGAGACTTGGGCAAACTGCCCAAGAGGTTTCAGATAACGAAAAAATAAATAAAACACACAGCTGGCTTGGTAACTGCTGTACTGCTCACAAAACCATATAATTCATAGAGCGTTCTCCAAAAGGATTTGTACTTACTTTTGACTGGAGATCACCTCAATTAGCCCCTAAAGAAAAACCTCTTATAAACCTACTTCATTTGTCACTTGATGTAGGTGATTTCATTTAATGTGGGATACTTAGGAAAACCTCTAGATTTTTGGCTTTCATTATTTTCAGGTCAGATGAACTGCTTTGAATTCTTCTGATTCAGCAAAGCCCCCTAAGCCGTGTTAGTGTATTCCAGCTATACTTCTAAATACATAAGAATTTATTTTTATTAGTCACCCCAAAGATACAAATCATTGTGCCTACTCAGCACCAAGTGACTTAAAAATTAAAAGACTAAGAGAAACAAGAACTTTTACATTTTACATTATGTATTTTAACTATTAGAAATTCTAAACAATCAATTGCATATATAATAAAAACTTTTAGTTATGAAATCATAGGAAAAAAGGATGGTATACATTACAAGGTACCTGTCATTATCAATGGCATTTTATTTTTTATAGAACCTCTGAAGAAATCAGGAAAGCTTCACAAAACATGGTGTGATGTCTACAGGTGGAAACAGGCCATGAGGTGAGTGAAAATTGCAAAGAACTTATTACTAGTAAGAACACAGAAACTGAGAGCCTAGTTTAAAACAATGTACTTGTACTTTACTTAGTTTAAATCAGTACTTGTACTTCATTCTTGAACTACAAATATTACAAATTGTTTTGAAGAGTTTTGTAACGCTTCTTTGTTTAAAAACAAAAACAAATGGACATACTGTGGGATTCCTTTATTAGTTAGTAGTCAGAGCTAATAGCCACCTAATAAACCAGTCATGTTACATCAAACTTCTACTGCATTTATGTCTACTCACAGTATTGAGACAATAATGACCATGTTTTGAGTTATATTTTAGATGTCTTCGGGGATTGCAAAAAAACCTTAAGAATGACAACATTTACTTTACATTCAACTAATATTTACTGAGTTCCTACTTATGCTAGGCTTTGCGACATAATAACTATGTGGGATTGGTAAGTCTTACCCTCATTTTACAGTTGAAGTAGGTTTATGAAGATTAAGTAAGGTTCCAGGCTCACAAAACTAAATAAGTAACAGAGCTGGAATTTGAAGCTACATGTTTAATGCACTTAAGAGAAAAGTCTCATAGTTCAAAGCAATATTTTAAAATTTCAGATCTAAAAAGTGCACATTATAAAACAAACACTTGTTCAAGACAGAAGAGTGTAAGTAAAATGTTTAAGCCCATCCCACCCCTACCCCATCCCTCTTTTCAAGCATAACCACTGTTAGTAGTTTGGTATAAACCCTTCCATATCTTTCCTTTTGTCCAATATGCTTTTCATTGCATCACACTTCCTGTCTACTTAAAAACATCAATGAATAGAGGAGGTTGAATTTACCATATATCTGTACTAGTATAAATATCTATCTTTAAATAATAACTGAAAAGCTCATTCAGCTAACATTAGGCATCTAACTATCGAGACTCAAAGAATAGAATTCACTCTTTCTTTCCTAGGGACCCATAATCTAGTGCAGTGGTTCTTAATTTGGTTTTGAGAGAGTAAATATGGACTCTTTTGAGACTCTGATGTGAGCTCTGAACCTTCTCCCCAGAAGAAAATAAATCTGTATAAAATTCTGCCTATAATTCAGGGGATTCATGGATACTCTGAGAGTATACGGACCCCTGATCTTGTAGAAGTAAGATTTTTAAATTAGTAACTTAACATAAATACTATAATAGAAGTGTGGACAAGATGCTATGGCAGCACAGAAAAGCAAGGACTTTACTGAGACATGTCAAGAAAGGGAAGAGTGATACTTGCACAGAAATCTTGAAGAACACAAGGAGTTTGACAGCTAGCCCAGGGTAGGGGAAGGATGTCCACTGAGGAAACAACATTTATAAATCCTAGAGGCTAGAAAGGACAGGGAACCACAAGACTGTCTTTGTGTTAGGAGCCCAGTATGTATATGAAAGTGATTAAAGAGTTTGCAGAGCTAGGTAGAGGCCAGATCATGAAGGGTTTTGTTCATTGTGTTAGGATGTTTGAACTTTAGTAGTCACTGAAGGATTGTGATCAAGATTTTCATTGGTAGGTAAGAAGTCTACAATTAATGCATGACTAAATAAATGATCATGGGAATACTAATGTGGATGATAGAATAAGATATAAAAAGGAGATAAGACCATTTGATTCAGATTTGTTGGGGGATCATTGATGAAATAATATGCTATTAAAAAGATATGTTGCTAAAATCAAATGGAATTGAGTGGAAGGTCACTGCTTTCACAAAGGAGATTGGGAGACTGAAACTCTGAGACTGTATTTGTAAGATAAAACTTAAAATTTGGGCAGTACATCTGCCCCCTCACCGCAGTGAGTCCCATGCACAGTCAAGCTAGTGTCAGTCGCTCGGGGTGTCTGTATCACTCCTGGTCTGCCACACCATCTTGCCTTCCACTGTCCTACAGTAACTCCGGATGGACCATTTGGTTTCCTATTGACTTTGCAAAGAGTAGGAAAAGAGAAAGAGGGTAAAATGGGTAAGGTTATCAACTTTTTTACACTGAGCATGTACTGCTTTTATAGTTATTTTTCTAATTTTGTTTTAAAGTAATGTGGTATAAAGCCAGGCTTACAAATAATGTCATAGCTAGTTCATTTCTATTTGGCTGTACTTCACCTGATATACCTATCTAAAAAGGCAATATTAGTCTCACCTCCTACTTCTTGGCAGTGACTTCATAAATGAGGTAAGACTATAAAGTCTCAAAGATATTTCCCTTGATAAATATTTATTGTTCATTAAAAATTTTACTTATCAGATGCTATAAAGGCTTTGAAGACTAAACTTGTACATATATTATATATGCTATTTTGTGTGTATGATGTATCATAAGAGCTTTTTAAAATACAAGAAGCATTTGGTCTTTGCCGAAGGGTAGTGCTCTGAAAGATTTCTCAGTCTACATGTATAGATAGTGAACTTTTGTTAACAAAAAATTTACAGTTTAGGTGATATAGCATTGATTTTTCCAGCTTGCTTTTCTAGCTCATTATTTTAAAAAAATGCATCTCCTTGCTATTAATAAAAATAAATAAGATTCCATGTTGTTTTCTTTTTTCCCCAGATTTATTGAGGTATAACTGACAAATAAAATTATAAGATATTTAAAGTGTGCAATGTGATGATTTGATATATGTATTCATTGTGAAAGGATTTCCCCCCCTTCTTTGGTGGGGACATTTAAGTTCTACTCTTTTAGCAAATTTCAATTATATTTACAATTCAATCTTAACAACTATAGTCACCATGTTATACATTAGATCCTCAGACCTTATTCTTCTTATAACTGAGAGTTTGTACCCTTTTACCAGCCTCTCCCTATTGTTTTCTTTAGGGAAAGAAATCATTAACTATAAACATCCTCTGGAATTTAAGTAAATTCAACTCAAATTTGTGTTGAGTGCCCACCACAAAAAGTTCTCAAACTTTTCATATCAGAGGAATGTGAACAAATGATATAAATGTATTTACCTTTAAAACTCAGGCTAATTTTGCATGCCTCTCTGTGAACTATCTGAACATTTAAAATACATAATACTTTTAAAAATTGCTTACCATTGAGTAAAATTGCTATTATAAAGAGATAATCTATGTTTATCCTGAGGCTTAAAGTCTAGCAGTCTAGTTTGATAAGAACCAGATACTCACCAGGTGCAATGGATATGAATATGAAATAGTCCCTGTCTCAGTGTAGCTTATAGTGTCGTGTGGGACACAGGCAGGGCCTGTTGCCTATAAATCCCAACAGAGAGAGACACTAATAATATGGTATGAGAATGTAGTAGAAGAGGGATCAACTAATGATGACTTGGAGGACCAGGGCAGGCTTCATAGAGAAGGAGGGGCTTAAATTGAGACTTGATGGATGAGAAATATTTCATTAGGTAAGGAAAGATATTTGAGGCATAGAGGATGGAAGGAACAAAGGTACACAGGCAAGGATTTGATGAAATGCATGAGCTGCGATCATCTACACATCTGTATCATATACACTAACTGCTATGAAGTTTTATTTGAAACACTATGAAACAGAGAAACAAATCAAGTAAGTTCAGCTAGTCCAGTCATGAGCTGTTACAAGTAGCAAAATCATATCAACTAATGTCTTAACTGGCTACAGGGATATATCGGGAGCCACGCTCAGGCATAAAATTAAGGTCCCATAGGCAGAGCTTGATCAAGAGACATGAGGCAGGCTTAAAATCTGACACTCATTCAAACAGATTTTCTTTCATTATTCAACATTTGAATAGAAAAGAGGCTGATTCCTCCACGGGGGTAGAGTGGAAAAGGAGGACTCCCAAGGGCAGTACTCAGTCTCCTGTTCAGGATCAAGAGCGGTTCAACTCTGGCCTCACACTGGCTACACCGCTCAGCAAAACAAAAGTCCTACAAGAAAACCAGACTCACCCTTCCAAGAAGGCTTTCTGGCAACCATTTGTTGCTATTCAAGCCTGCATCTAGGATATCCCATCACCCACCCCAAACACACACACATACATACACACCCTCAAGATGCTTATCGAAGCATTCCTTTCGATCACACAAGATACTTTCCTTGAGAGAATTCCTCGTAAGTATGGTTTTCTCCCTCTCACATTTCCAGGCCCTTTCAGCACCTCTGAAAGATAGGTGCATGCACAGCTCCTTAGTCTATCTCTAGCCCCATTTTCAGGCCTGAGATTGCCAAGCAATTGATTGCTGGGGGGGGGCTCCCTTCCTCCCCACAGCTGGGCTGAGGCTGCTGCCTTGGATGCAAGCTCTCGATTCTGGCTCCTGAAGTGGTAACCAGTGCCTGCACAGCGCTTACCTGTGAGCTAGGTGCTCGAGACCACAGACGAAGCTTAACACATGGTTCCTACCTTTGAAGACCGTTGAGTCTAGACTCCTCGGGAGGATCCAAAGTTTGCTTTTTCTTTCACCTCTATCGATCTTAGGCTAGAGCTTCCAGCTTTGTGCTAGGCAAAACTGCAAAGGATAGTAATAATCACTACCAGAGACATATAATCATACCACAGACTGAGCTAATCAGACTCTCAGAGAGATTAAGTAATTTTCCCAGGGTCCATCAACTATTTAAATCATGCAGCTAGGACTGGAGTCCAGACGCTACATACTTCAAAGCTCTGACTCCCCGTCCCCATCCCCTACCTAGCTTGGCTCGCAGTGTTGCCCTCAACGAGTTAAAGTGTTAGCTGACGACAGAGTAAGTAAAGTATGTTTTAAAAAAATCTCTCAAGATCCAAAGGAATAGAGTCATAGTGTTGGTGACAGTGAGGTTGGTTTATTTGGGCAAAGGGCTTCACCTGACAGCCTTTTTATTCCACTTATTTATGAGGCCCACCTCACAGAGATTAAAATGGTATTATCAAATTCCATAATTACCATATTTGTACAAGAAATTGCAACTCTGTAGTGAACCATTTTATTATTTCTGTCAAAACAAGAGCTTATGACTTAAGTCACTTAACCATGGACCTCATTTTCTTTTTGTGAAGTGACAGGGTCTGGCTGGCTGATCTCTGTGTCATCTTTCAGCTCTGATCCTTTTTACCACATATGCTGAATCCTTAGTTTATATTGCAAGTTGTTCTGGTTGGGTGTGGTTTGGTTTGGTCTTTCTAAACCATGACACTGATACTGTTTCATTCATTTACTCCATACCCATGTATTTGGGGTCTATTCTGTGCGAGACCCTCTTTCAGAGCTCGGGGAATGCAGAGTGAATAAAAACATCCAAGCCCTCATGAAGTGGAGATGATGGGCCAAGATGATCAATAAACAAATAAACAGAGCATTGTCATTTGGTAGAAAATGCTGTAGGGAAAACTGAAACAATGGAAAGGAGACAGGCAGTGAAAGCTGAGTCCTGCTCTTACGTGTGTGGTCAGGGAAGGCCCTTTTAATGAGGTGACATTTAAAGAGACCAGGAGCCTTAGAACTTTTTTTACCCTTAATGTATGATTGTGGGATATTGTAAACTTGACAAGACTTTGAAGTTGTCAAGAGATAGGAGCAAAATGGGCCCTGGTGAAGGTGCGTAAGAGTTTGAGTTTCAACCTCGCTTTTTCCCCTCACTTCCTGTGGGTCCCAGGATTTTCACAAATGAGCTTTTCTTGCTTCCGTGATTCTAAATATTCTATATTAACATTTTAATGACTTTTCAAATGTACTGAATCTACTTATTTATATAATTTTTGCCAATGGGGATTATGGCTATTAACAGTAAATTCAAAAGGCTATGAAAACTGAATTTACAGGATTTTAAGAAGCAGGGTTTTGATTTGCATGTAAACTTTGCATCCAGATTTACAGTATTTCTCTCCTCAGCTTCACAAGCCACAGGCTAGAGGAAGGACCTAAGCTTAGGAATGTGTGGGAAGGAGTTAAGGATTCAAGGAGCAGGCTGAAAATACTGCTTTCAAAGGGGTGGGTGTGGTTTCGTTTTTGTTTTTGTTTTTCCTGGATTCCTAGATCTTGCGTCTACAGGCTCATTTACTGCCTATCTCATATTTGTTTTGGAGAGTAGGAGCATGGATCCCCAAGAAGTTGAGTGGTAGATATTACAGGCCAAAGGCAGGTCCCTGAGTGTTAAGAGAAAAGAAGTGGGCAAACCCCAGGCAGTGAGGTTTCTAAGGTGCGTTCCAAAATGGGTGGAGAAGAAAAGGATTGACTTTGTCTCTAAATCCAAAACATTAGAACCTAATATATATAACAAAGGCTAAGCCATCGCAGATCATCTTATTTTAGACCCTGTCACTCTGAAAATGCCCTTTAGGACTGAGATAGAGCATTAAACCCCTTTGTTCTACTCTCCTGGCCTGGATTTCCTGCAGCCAAATTCTTTCTCCCTTTGTCTCTATGTCCACGACTATTGATTGCCAGATTGTTAGGTAACAGAACACTTAACAAGTAATTATTAGTAAGTAATTAACACCTAATTAATTAGGGGAGGATTATGTGCTAAATAGTTACTATTGACAATGTTTAGCAGGTTTACCATCTCAGTCAACAAATTTTTATTGAGCTTCTATTCTATGTAAGAATATAAAACAGGCACCAAGAATACGAGGAGTTGGAAAAAATAGCCTCTTTTCTCAAGAAGTCTGTTTAGAAAATGAGACTATAACATAAGATACATACAGCAGAAAATCATGGTTTTGGTTCCAATTGAGTTCTACAGATATTCCACCACAGGGATAATTTCCTATTGGACTGAAGGTGAAAGTCCCAGAGAGTGAAGGAACCTGAGCTAGACTTTGGGGAATGAGTAAGGATTTGACAATTGGAGTAGGATGAGGAGGGCAGACTAGGCTGCAGGGAAGAGGAGAGATAAGGTAGGAATGCAAGTGGTGAATAAGAGTTAGGGGGCTGGAATACCTCCTAAATATCAGAAACAAGGTTGGAGAGGAAGGTCAGGGACATTGTGGAGGACCTTGAGGTTTGTTGTATATTTTAATAAGGAGAGAGCTATTCAAGAGCATGAACAAGGGCAAAAGATGATAAAAGTGATATTTAAAGGAAAATAATCTAGTACCGTAGCAGCATAGAGTGTTGATAAACTAGTTAGGATGTTCCTATAGATGTTTAGGAACAAAGCCGTCAGGTTGAACCAAAGAAGTGACAACGAAAAGGAAGCAGAGGGACTTCCCTGGTGGCGCAGTGGTTAAGAATCTGCCTGCCAATGCAGGGGACACAGGTTCGATCCCTGGTCCAGGAAGATCCCACATGCCACGGAGCAACTAAGCCCATGTGCCACAACTACTGAGCCTGCGCTCTAGAGCCTGTGCTCCGCAACAAGAGAAGCCACCACAATGAGAAGCCCGTGCACCACAATGAAGAGTAGCCCCCGCTCGATGCAACTACAGAAAGCCTGTGCGCAGCAATGAAGACCCAATGCAGCCAAAAAAATAAATAAATAAAATAAATAAATTAAAAAAAAAAAAGGAAGGAGAAAATGTAAGAAACCATATAAAGGAAGACTCAGAAGGATTTCACTAATGGTGGCTCATAGGATGAGAGGAGAATCATTCCAAGGTCTTAAGTCTGGGTCAATAGTGGTGTTAGTGACAGAGCCTGGGAAATGAAATCTGAAGGGGGTACCTGGATAGGCTGAAGGTGACCGATGTGATTTAAACAGGTTGAATTTGAGGTGACCATGGAACAGCCAAGTGAAAATCTTCATTGGAGTGAGAGAGTGGCATGGACATATATACACTACCAAATGTAAAGTAGACAGCTAGTGGGAAGCAGCCTCATAGCATAGGGAGATCAGTTCGGTGCTTTGTGACCACCTAGAGGGGTGGGATAGGGAGGGTGGGAGGGAGATGCAAGAGGGAGGAGATATGGGGATATATGTATATGTATAGCTGATTCACTTTGTTATAAAGCAGAAATTAACATACCATTGTAAAGCAATTATACTCCAATAAAGATGTTAAAAAAAAAAAGAAAACCTTCATTGGAAAGAAATATAAGTCCAACAAGGGATATTCATTTAGCAGAAGAAAAAGATCAGAAGAACAGACAGTTTTGTTTCCTTCTCTCAAAATAAAGACCTAAATACTAAAAAGATAGCTAAAATGACATAGCAGAAGAAATAGGGATTAGGAAATTGTGAACTGTTTAGCATCATTTTGGTTTGGGGTAGAGTGGATCTTTCTTTTTTTTTTTAACATTTATTTATTTATTTTGGCTGTGCCAGGTCTTAGTTGTGACACGCAGTATCTTTAGTTGCAGCATGAGAACTCTTAGTTGCGGTATGTGGGATCTGGTTCTCTGACCAGGGATCGAACCCAGGCCGCCTGCATTGGGAGCACAGAGTCTTAGCCACTGGACCACCAGGGAAGTCCCTGGTTTTTCTTTTTTAAATTGAACAAAGGGACAGTTATGGAAGGCTCTGGACTGAGGGCTGGGAAGGAAGGCCATTGGTTGCCATATCACCATACTGCTGAGTAATATTTGGAGATGCCCTGCTAGGGTTTTAGCCTCAGCATTTCAGAGCTGCAAGGATTTTGAGAGACTCCGCATACTAGATATGAGGAAATGGAAGCCTGGAGAGGGTGCCTGGCTTTCCCACAGCCCCACAGTGAGTGAGAAGTCAGGGTTGGATCTCAGTCCAGTATTCCTTCCTTTCCCCAATATTGCTGGTCATGAGGTGCACTACCTTCCTGAGTCTTCAGGGAACATTTTTACATAGTTCTATGGTAGGAAGCCTGAGGAAAATGTTCACAGATTGCGTCATCAGAAAGCAAAATGGATGGCCTAACAAGAGCGCTAAGTACATAGCAACGAAGGCAAGAAATGATGTCGGGCAGCATGTGTGTGCCCTGTTAGATCAACTTGCCTTCAGTTAAGGGAGCCATTTTCAAATGACATCAGAACAAGATGAAATGGGCATGATCTACACAGGGAATGATTTGTTATAGTACGTTTAAGTTGCCCTAGATAAATTTCAAGTGAGGTTGTTCAGTGTCTTTCCATACATATTTTTAAAGGTTCTGAAGAATAGGATTGCTATCCAACTATCTGGGATGGGAGAAGTATGTAATTCAGTTTGGAGGCGGGAGGATGGAGTACTTCTATTCTATATTTTATTTCCTTATTCCTGTCCCAACTTTTTCCAAAAAGGAAGTTGAAATAGTGCAATATGAGATTTAGGAATCAGAATATAGCTTCTTAGCAAAACCAGACCCAGTGTGCCCAATGTGTTCTGGTCTCTTTATGGAATGTTTTTAGGCCTTTTCTTTTCTTTTTTGGCCATACTGCTGAGCGTCTTGCAGAATCTTAGTTCCCTGACCAGGGATTGAACCCGCACCCTCAGCAGTGAAAGCACAGAGTCCTAACCACTGGCCCGCCAGGGAATTCCCTAGGCCTTTTATCCTTGTGCCAAACTTACCAGATGTAGTAAGAAATTACCCATTGATTGGGTTCAGTATACCTTAGCTCTAAGGAGGACATGTATGAAATAGGATAAATTAAAAAAGAAATTATCAAACTAATGATGAATTTACATTTGTTATCAATCAGTAAAAATGTTGAATATTTCTTATACCTGGGTTACTATGCTGTTTGACTCTAATAATAATGGGTTATTAGATGATCCTTGCCCTAGTGAAGACAGATGACAGTTGAGGAGAATGGCCAAGTCAAGGCTTATGAAGGGTATGAGTCATGATCTGCCCTTTGAAGGGTGAGCAGGACTTGGGTTGGCAGAGGGCAGAGGGTTTTGGGCAGGGGAACCGTGGGGACTGAGATCCTCAGGTAGGAATATGTAAGGCCTGTGGGGGGACTAGTTCTGCAGGGAGAATGCTGTAGTTTCAAGAGAACATTGCTGACCCCTGTAAACGGTGCACGGGCTGTGGGCTATTCTAACTGAGATCATAGATTTGCAGGATTTGTCTATGATTTCCAAGTCCTGGAGTTCACTGGGAGGTGGTAAGAAATTAGCCATTATGAAGATTGTATTTTACTCTAGTTTCCTTTTTAGCAGTTCTAAAAGTGCTAAAGGCAGATCCAAACTGGATGTCATTTCATCTGAACTATGAAAAATATGCTCCCAGGAGTGTCAGCAGTAACCTTGTTTCCCCTCTCACCTAAAATAGGCTGTTAGTGGTAACTGATGCTCTATTTCACAAAGTACTACTAACTCAGCTACGTGATTCAGATCTTGTGAGTCCGGCCACTGCCTGTGCTTCAGCCGGAAGAATACTTCCTGAGGACTAGTTAAGGGTTTACCCTCTGCAAATTAGGGTCACCCCTAGGGCTGGAGGGAGCTTTCTCTGGGGCTCAGGGCTCCTTCCCTGCAAAATTCTCCCAGGAGTCTCTCCTGCCCTTCACCGTCTTCCCTCTCTTCCAAGCAGGACTGACCTAGTGAAAATATAGCAACAGTCAATTTTCTTTTGAAGTAGGTATTTACCTTGTATTCAGGTAACACTGTGCCCTCTGCCTCTTGCACAGAGTGTCGGGAGGCTCTTAACTTCTACTCAGAAAATCCAGGGAGAGAACCTGCTTAAAAGGTTGGAATTAAAGTGAGTCAAACCAGGATAAGAAAAGAGATAGTGCACATCTTCCTCACCAGACCCGTAGCCCCTGAAGTGTCCAGGCTTGCAAAATGAGGTTCTAACACCTTTATGTATGCCAATTAATGAGTCAGAAGAGCTTCTGGAAGTAATATAGTCTGAAACTTTTGATAAGTTTTGATGTCTTAAATGAAGCATTCTTAAACTTAATTATCTCTGGCCATTGGATTTTTTTGTATGTGTAATAGCATGCTGGCATTCCTTTTTTTTTTTTTTTTTCTGATTGAGTTGACACATAGCAACTCAAGCAAATATCTTGATTGATATTTGGTAGACAAAACAAAAAAATTAACGTGCCTGTGGAGTGGAGGTGAGAGGACCTCTGCTACTCCATATTCAGATGTAAAGATCCTCTATGTGCTTTATGAGGTACAGAACTGCCCACTCTCTGTGCTTTGCCCCTCTTCTCATTGGCTCTGGGCACTTTGAGGTTGCTGGCAACCATGGAGTATCAGTTATAGTTTAGGTGCTGGACCATTTGTTAGCAAATCCTATTTATTCTCTCTTGGTTTGTCAAGCCCAATGGTGGGCGCGGGGGATATATTTCTGCTGGCGAAACTTTGCTTGATAAAATAAAACAAATTCTTTTTTCTAACAAAAATCACCTCTAGGCTAAACTCTTTCTGTATTTACCACTGATTATTTTTTGCTTATGTGAAGCATGCATGGTAAAAATCACATTTCTCTGTAGGCTATTAGATGAGAATTCAACTCACTTCTATAAACATTTGTTGAGCACAAGCTCAGAATGGGGCAAGGGGCAGGGGATACAAAGATGAATAAAACACACTCTCTGGTGAGGGAACTAGCATTCAGGCAGTTAACCAAGGATGTGACAATGGCCTTGTGATCTGATTCAGTGGCAGGGGCCATCCTGTTTCTAGCAACACTTATATTTGAGAAAAGGTCAAGTAAGAGGCTGACTTGAGGACCAAGAACTATTTTCAAAATAAGACTATTTATTGTTTGAGTCATCTGGTGAGATCCCTATTTTAATTCTTTAATTCTTTAATTTATTGCCTTTGCCATCATAAATTGCTATGTATTCAAGGATGATTTTATTATATATATTTGGGGGAAGTGGGTATAAAATGTTACATTATCACTGAGGCATCCTCATTTTAAACACCTGCATATATACTTATGTATTGTGAAATTTGTCTAATCTCATTATTTTGCTTCTCAGGGTCACACTGTGCTCTTTGCTTTTGTTTTTGGGGTTTTTTTTGCATTATATTGATTAATGAATTATATGAATAGATTTCTAAGCATCAAGACCTTTTTATAACCTAGAACAAACCACTGATCATAGTGTTGTATTTTTGTTTTCTGATATTTTATTTAGAATATTTGTATATTTATTTAGGCTATCCTAGAGTAGATTTGGTATCAGAACCTCATAGAATGGATTTAGTGACATATATATCTTATTTTGGGATATGGATTAAATAACACAGTCATTGTTATTTATAGAAATTTCTTGTTATATTATCCTGGGTTATTTCTTATTTGGTGGTAGATATTTGACCTCCCCCTTTCAATATCTTCTATAGAGAGTTGTAATTGACTTTATAGTTTTTAAAACAAAGTTCAACAACCTATGTTTTCCTAAAAAATTGTCCATTTCATTTCACTTTGGAAGTTATTGGCAATAAAATGCACATAGAATTTTAATAACAATATTTCATAGCCTCTGAATCAGTGGTTACATCCTATTTTTTTGTTCTACTTCGTATTCTTTCTCTTTCTCTCAATCTCCATATATGTCATTAGACTTGTCAAAACTTTCCTCATTTTACAATTTATTCAATCTGCTTTTTCAAATAGCTATCAGACCCCACATAGGGACTGATATGTTTTTAATGACAGTAAAAGTGGCTTTTGATACTACAGTGCTTTGGAATCCTGTGACATGAAGAGGTTTATTTAAAGATAGAAACTAATAGAAAGAATAATGGTTCTACTTGGAGCTACTTCCTTAATTGTTCAGAGCTACCGTTTCCCTTTGTATAAAATGGATGGTAAAGTGTGCTGCCCACTGCACAGCATTGCTACAATCATCAGGTGAGATCATGTATGCGAGAGTGCTTTGGAAACTATGACGCAGGTACAAGCAAGGTCATGAAATATATCATTTCATGAAACATACGTTGCTTTTAGGCTGTATGGAAAAAAAAAACAACCCCTTTCATAATTTTTTTCAAAGTACTTTTCTATATCACAAAGATCATGTAGACTTTCCTCTTTGGAACCATTTGCAAGATTTGTCCTGATGAATTATTTTAGTTTCAAGGGAAAATATTTCCTCATCACCCTCCCCCTAACATAAAAAGTTCTCATTCTACTAAATTAGAAATGTGCGCTAAAGACCCATTCAATAAAGGACACTGGAATGGAAATTAACTCAAGTCTGTTTTCAATTAATTTCAATTCCCCAAAGTGCCAAACTTTCCTTTTCTGTCACAGCAGTAATTGGAAAGTAATAGACAATCCTAAATTTTTGTGGTCTTATGCCTGCATTTGTGTGTGGGGTATACATTCTAGGTCAGTCTGGGGGAGGGTCAGGAGATTTTTCGGTATTCTTTAGGCTTCTATTAACTTTATTAATATTACTAATTTTATTACTTGAATTAATTTCATAAAAATCTGGCTATAACTTTTTGGGTTAATGTTTCAACATTCTTATTTCTCTATTGTGATCATTTTAGAACCTTTTTAAAACAGCAGAAACCCATTTTAAAAGAAAATTCTTCCCCAAAGCTATAGTATGTGAATTACATGAGAACAGAGAGACTCTGGTTGAAGGGGATGGGAAGGGGAGCCCAGGACTCCACCAGCTTGGTGGCTTTCTCTCTCCTCCCAAGGCAGGCTCAAGAAAACCTGTGGGCTTCAAAGAACAGACTAAAAACCATTGCTCTATATAATGATCAGACATGGTTTAGAGACAAACAGGCTTTTTCTAAAAACTTACCAGTATTTTTTCCAAGAGTCTGCCAAGGCCCAGAGGGATGTTATTAGAGGCTAGAATTGCTATTGTAGAGGAGGAAAGAAAGGAGGAAGGCTGGGGAGGAGTAGAAGCATGCTAACTTGGTGAGAAGAACGTGGCAGTATCTGATGTATTCAAAGGTAGGCAGTGATTCAAGGACTATGAAGGGCAGAGTAAAGAATTACTGGGCCCAGAGAGTGAGGGATGCCCATAGGCAATGAAGCAGACGACAAGTAAGATCTCAAAGGGAATTTCATAATGTAGTATAGCTCTTTCCAGAAAAAGTCATAGTACTTGTCCATGCAGTCCTGTTATTTTCCCTTTTAAGATGTACTTTTCAAAATATATTACTCAATAATATGATCATCCTCTTCAAACTAGTAATTCTCTTCTGTAAACTTAGCCTAAAAAAGGTCTTAAATAAAGGGGAAAAAAAGCTATATTCTTTTTTATATTCACTAATTATAATGAAAAATAGAGAATTAGCCTAATATTCAATAATGGGGAGAGGGAAAGAAAACAATGATATAATTCCTCAAACGACTATTTTTCAGTAATTAAATATGATTGTGAAACTATTTGGAGAAATTTAGGAGTTGAATCCACCAGTTCTGAAATCACAGAGATCTGAGTTCCAATTCTGGCTCCCTCTGCCACTTCTTATCTGTGATCCTGGGTACGTCATTACCTCATTTTCCCAAGCCTCAATATGCTCATCTAAAAAATGAAGATAAGGATCCAAACTAAACAGGACCAATATGAGGATTCAGTTAGAGGTGACAATATAAATAAAACATGAAGCATAGTGCTTGGCACATAGCAGCTGTTCAATAAAAGTTAGATGCTTATTCTCTATCAACAGATTTGTTGACAAATTTAAGGAAATTATTTCCTAGGAAAATATAAATTATAAAATTAAGTTAAAAAGTCGAAAAGACCAATTACTTTTGAAGAAATTGAATGGGGTTTAAGGATCTACTTTTTTTGAATTTTATCTTACTTATTCTTTATACAGCAGGTTCTTATTAGTCATCCATTTTATACACATCAGTGTATACATGTCAATCCCAATCTCCCAATTCATCATACCACCACCACCACCCCCCACCACTTTCCCCCCTTGGTGTCCATACGTTTGTTCTCTACATCTGTGTCTCAATTTCTGCCCTGTAAACTGGTTCATCTGTACTATTTTTCTAGGTTCCACATATATGCGTTAATATACAATATTTGTTTCTCTCTTTCTGACTTACTTCACTCTGTATGACAGTCTCTAGAGGATCTACTTTTTTAAAAAGGCACTAAGACCAAATGTTTTCATAGCTACGCTCTACTCTCTTTCAATGAACAGATAATTGCAATTTAATTTAAAAATTTCTAGATTATAGAAAAACATTTAAAAACTCTTTAATTCACTTTAAGAAGCTAGGATAACGTTAATTCCCCGCCCCATAGAATAAAAAACAAAAAAGCAATTAATCCTCCACAGATCAAAATCACTCATGAATATAGATGCAAAAATGTCTAAATATTAACAAATAGAATCCAGCAGAGTATCAACAAAACTATATCCTATGACCAAGCAAATATCCCAGGAATGTAAGGATGATTCAACATCAGGGAATCGGTATAATTCATTACAATAATAAATTAAAGGAGAAAAAGGCAATTCTATCAATAGCTGCTAAAAGGACTGATAAATTCCTAATAAGGAATTTTAGTAAAATAAGACTAAAGAGAAATTACTTAAATATGATATAGATTATTTACCAAAGGTAGAAAATAAATATGATTCTAAGTGACTTTAAAGCCATTTACATTAAAATAAGAAGATGGATAATGATATCCACTGTCACTATTATTAGTAAACATTATTCTAGAAGCTCTAGCAAATATAATAAAATACAACAATGAAATAACCAGTATAAAATTTGAAAATAAGGATAAAAGTCACCTAGAAATACTTATTTTAAAAATCTTCCATAATTAATAAAACAATTTAGTAATGTGGCTGCGTATAAAATAAATATTAAAAAAAAAAAGAGAGAGAATACGAAAACCAGCTAGAGAGAATTGGAAATGGAAAAAATGCCATTCATAGTAGCAATAAAAAGTATAAATTATTTAAGAATAAATTTAACAATAAAAGTACAGGAACTTTAAGAGAAAACTAAAAAATCTGATTGAAAAAGCTAAAACCAGATTCAGACAAATGGGAAGAACTATATTGCTCTTGGATGACAAGATCTGATGTAAGAAAAATGCCAGTTCTCCCACATTAATATATAAATCTATGCAATTCCAATGAAAATTTCAACATTTTTTTGTAATGGGTAAAATCATCATGTAGTAAATTTATTCATATGGAAAAATAAATGTCAGGAAAAGCAAATTATAAAAAGAATAATAGTTGACTTGCCTCATCAAATATTTTTAAAACACTGAAGAGCCATATAATTTGTGATTTTGGAATAGGAATAGTTAGATAGATCAGGATGGAATAGAGAGTCCATAGAAAAATAATAGATCTCAGTGTATATGAGAAATGGTATTTCAATTCCATGGAGGAAAATGATGATTTATGTAACAACTGGTGTAGCTACAAGTGGCTAGTTATCTGGAAAATAATGAAATTGAACACTCCCTCACCCCATATATAAAAACAAATTCCAGATGAATTAAATACTTAACAATAATAAAAACCTTAGAAGAAAATTTAGGAAAAAAGTATATATAAAACTTTGGGGCTGAGGAGAGCTTTTAAAACCAACTCAAGAAACCAAGAAGCAATAAAGGAAAAAATTTGACTTCATAAATTAAAAAAATGTGTCAATAGCAAAAGTGTCCACAAAGTTAAAACACAAAAAGATAGATGGGATAAATATTCATAAATCATGTGACAAATAAATATTTAATCTATATTATATAAAAGCCCTCATTAATTGATAAGGAAAAGGCAGATGACCCTATAGAAAAATATGCAAAGCAGAGGAATAGATAATCACAAAAGAGTAAATCTAAATATCCAGTAAGTATATGTAGATATGCTTAATAGTACTAGAAATCAGTAAAGTAAGATGAAAAATCACTTGTCACCCATCTGGCTAGCAAGAACTAAAAAGCGTTAACATCCACTATTGGCTGGGTTGCAGGAGAAAAGGTACTCATGCAGTATTCTTGGAGGAAATGAGAAATGCTTTTTTTGGAAAGTAACCTAGTCATATCTATTAAACCCCTACATACATAAAAGCACCAATATATATGGCTCTATGTACCAAGATGTTTGTTGTAGCATTGTTTCAGTGACAAAATAATGGAAATAAGTAAGGGGAATGCCCATCAATACAGGAATGATTAACACAGGTCATTCCTACCACGGATATTATGCAGCCATTAAAAGTGATTTTTACATCTATACCAATTAACTTGGAAAGATTGCTGCGACGTATTAAGTGAGAGAGATGATGCAGAGAGGTACAGTATGAACTACAGTGACAGCTCCACCCCATATATGTATATTCTGTATATATGTTTGAATGTGGTTCTATGAGGATGGAGAGAGGAATGGAGGAATTCCAGCATTGTTAACACTGACTGGGACTAAGGAGGAACACTCGTACCCTCTACCCAAATGACCACAATAAAAACAACATGAATAATAATGGTCCAATTTGTAAAAGAAAGTAACATGCTTATGTTATAATGTAGGTGGAAAAGTAGATTAAAAATTATAGGTAGGCTCCATTAACAATCAGGTAAAACATTCAGGAGAAAAATGATTGGCAATACAATCAAATGACTGTGATCATTAAGTAGAGGCATTAAAGTTCGTTTTTTCCCTCTATATTTAAAAAATTTTTTACAATGTGGTTTGGTTGCTTTCGTAATTAAATAAATAAAATAAAATTTCTAATTTATTTTCTAGTAACCACATACCTTTACCTTACTTCTTGAAATCAGCAACTATTTGTACATTTGTGAGCTTGATGATGTCTTACCTCTGAAAATGCATAAATTTACATTTTATCTCAAATGGATGGAGGTTTTGGGGTTTGTTTTAAATTAGTTGTAGATTAGATCAATAAATCTGCTGGAATTAATTATCCATAAAATCCCATTAAAATATGGCTTTACATATTTCAAGATTTTTTCCCCCAAATAGTAACAGAAATCACTTCTAACAATTATTTTCAAAGCTGTGTGGCTTTGAGCAGGTCACTTCTCTTCTCTCCAGGCCTCAGTTGCTTCTCCTATAAATGAAGAAGATGGATCAAATAATTTTCTCAGTGCCTTTTTGGATCTAACATTCTGTGATTTAATTATATTCGTCATGGAATTCATTAAATATCAAATCAATTGCTAAGGAGCAGAAACATTTCATCTTAGTAATGCTTATATCAGCTATGAAAGAGATTCAGATAGCTAGGGAAGATGCCTTACCTTGACATAACTTCCATGCTCACATGAAAAATGTACAAGATTCCAAATGGCATATGGTCTTCACTTTGGGCCTTCCTTTAGATTCCTCATTTATAACTGTGTAGCTATTGACCAGGTTTTCATCCATGTGAACCTTCCAGACTGTCAATTTATCATTTTGCTTCACAGACCTCAATATATGAATGAAACACCAATTCTACTTTGAGGTATAAATTATACAGGATAAAATGCACCCAGTCAAAATATACATTTTGATGAGTTTTGACAAATTTATGCATCTGTATAACCACTACCACAATTAAGCAACAGAATATTTTTATCACTCTAAAAAGTTCACTGTGCCTTTTCCCAGTTAAACTCTCACCTCCTGCCCTAGGCAACTACTGATCTGCATTTTATCACTATGGATTAGATATGTCTTTTCTAGAGCAATGAACAAAGTCTTAACTTGTGTCTTCTCAATCTTGGATAGTGTTAATATATTTTTATTGTTTCAATTAGGTTTCTTAGTTGCAAAGCAGTAAAAAATAGCTCTGGCTAATTTATGCAGCAAAGGAATTTGTTGAAAGGATATGGGCAGCTCATAGAATTGCTAGGAGACTGGAGAACCAAGTTTGGGATATGTGGCCAACAGCAATGCCCCAAATCATGTGGTACAGCTGTTCTGGTGAGGCAAGGACCAAGAACAGCAGCAGCTTGAGTTACCTAAACTGTCTGTACCAGATCATGGTCACCACCACCCCCCTTGTTGCTGCTGCTGCTGCTGTCTTAAGAATTCTTTCTATTTCTAAGAAAGTAGAAAGTATATCAAGTATATCTGCCTTACGAAATTCTTCTGCAACTGCCAGTTGGGGTGGGTGTATCAAAGTGGTACTATGTGCCCATCATACCTTAGCTGCAAGGGAGGCTAGGAGAACCTGACACTTTCAGCCTCTATATAATGGGAGGCCTCTGATCAAGCCTCATAAGGTTGGGGAATTCCCCAATCATTGGAAATTCTAGATGGATAAAAAGAGGGCCAATGTCCACAATACTATTTTTGCTTGTTAGATTTCATTCTGAACTGGCAGTTTCATGTCTAATGGTCACAGCAGCCAGGCTACATTTGACAAGCATCTCCTGGTGTAAAAAAGTCTACCAGATGCAGAAAGTGGGGATAAGGCCATCAAGGAACTTACTATTTAATTAAATAGAAACAGATATATTAGCCTTTATGCCTGCTCAAGTTAATTTCCTTAAACTATACCCTGCTAATAAAATCAACGGGTTTAAATTAATTTATCTGATCCCCAAAATAGTATCTTAAAAACTACCATAATTTTAAGTAATGAATTTAATACTTGTTGACAAAATATTTACCTTTGAGGTTTTTTTAATATAAA